>NC_088781.1:119116191-119736506 GCF_958450345.1 Calliphora vicina
CTTATTTTCAGAGTTTGAGTGTACATTTATATGTGTTTGCTTTTTGTTAAAATTTTTGTTACAATAACAAAACACATACAATTTTCTGAAAATGAATAAATTGTGAATAAATTCGAAAAGGATCAATCGATTTTTTATGATTGATATCTCAATTTTTTGCCATTATATGTGGGTTTGTGATAAAGTAATAAAACTGAACAAGTTCTGCCGTTTTCGATTTTTCATTATTTTTTTAAAACAAAAAAATGCTATTTTCACGTAAAAAATATATTTTTTGCTTCAATTTGTTATTATAACTCCGAAACTACTGAGCCAGTTAAAACGCAATACTTAAACAGATTAAAGGTTATGTAAATTTGAACTTTACCGAGTATATTTCAGTAATAGCGGACTAACCCTTTTTGAGTTATCATAAATTATGTGGAGAAACATCTACAAAAATTCGCAATTTAAAAAAAAAAAAATTTTTTTTAAAAAAACTTCTCCATAGAATTTAAAATACTACTGGAACCTCAATACATCAAAATTGTGTAGTGGTTTAAAAAGCCTCTAAATTTTTTTTGATTTTGTTGCCCTGTGTAATTGATCAACCTATGAGATGAGTGTTTAAAAAGGTTTTTACGCATCTTAGGTGCCTACTTATGGGTTAGGAAAGTTGAAATTTGTGGAAAAATTAATTTTTGGGAAGTAAAATAAAAAAATTTTTAATATTTTTATTTTTTTAGATTTCTTTTTAAGATTTAAAATTATTCCAGAAAAGATTAAAATTTTTTTTTAAATTTATTTTAAATTTTTTTGTAAAATATTTCAGAAAAGATTTAAAAATTTATTTCTTTTAATTTATTTTTAAATTTTTTGTAAAATATTGCTCCGAAAAAAGATATATCTAATGGGTTTTCACGGTTAAAAATTGCCATCAAAGTTGAGAAATGTTGAAAAAATGGATAGTTGGTAAATATCGGTTTACCTGGATAAATACAAAGTATACAGTACAATATTATTTTATTCTTTTCCTAATAAATAGATCTATCAACGGAATTAAAAATAATGACGATATGTTACCTAGTTTTTGAGATATTGTATCTGAAAACGGAACAAATTTCCTAAAAATGGTCTGTCTTCTACGGAAGCCACTGTGCGTCGATCATTGATATATACGTGGACAGCCTTTTATCAATCAAAGAGCTCACCTTCAAAGTAATTAGGTCGAAATCACTTCCAGATTTCATTTATTCATTGGTTAAACTTAGACAATAGCTTATCAATAGTATGAGGTCCCGAACATAAGGTCATCCAGGGAAATTATGGCGCAAGGTGGTGGTATAGAATACGTTTGATAAATAGGCGTTGTTGAATGAACCTCAGCTTCTACTTGTGCAAGGTTAAATCCAATTGACAATAATGTATACTTTAAGGTGACTGAAAAAGCATCCTTTATGGAATTTAAAAACAATAGCATGTGTTAATGTGTGTCCTCCCCATGTAGGTGGTGTAGGATATAAAAGAGTTTCTCTATATATGTCCTATAAGTAAAATTTTGTTAACAATTTTGTCCTTCATTTCACCAAAATCTAACCATTTGTCAACCGTATAAAAGTATAAAACAAATTCTACTCATGTATCAATATATTTCTTTTCTATATTTATTTATTTTTACTATTGCTTCTGTTTTGTTGCTGTTGTTGTGTTCTCTTCATGTAACAAACACATTCATCTTATTGTAAATTGTAGTCTTTGTTGCAACACCCTCCTGATTTACACACACGTAACTTTGTGGCTGATTGCAGAGCCATGTATGTATATTATTACAGCTGCAGATAGTAGTAACCCAATTCACAAAATAATCAAAAATTTATAATTCGAACGATCTAAAAAAAAATAATTTAATATTTTTTATTTGTATGTTTAAATTTTCATATACTTTTTCATATGACAAATAATTTGAAATAACAAAAATAATTTTTTTTCCAAAGCTGCTACATATTGATGTAGCGAAATATTGAAATAAAAATTAACTAATTATTACATTAATATTATAAAAGTTTGTAAGATTCCAATGCTATATTTTTATGATTAACTTAGAAAATCAATGTTTCAAATGAATTTCATTTTGAAAAATGAAGTTAATTTTTTGTAAAAATGTATGCATTATCATTTAGAAATTTTAAATTTAATTATTTTTCACTATAAGGCAGATTGAGATTTTGGAAAAAAAAAGTTTACCGTTTAAAAAGGAATGTGCCCATTCATTTAATCTTTCGCTTTCGACGACATAAATGCCAAAAATATATTGGTGGGAAGGTCAGGCTTCATGAAATACTAAAATGTTTTGCACATACTTGCACTTAAAAAATTATAATAATTTTCTTTTTTCTAGAAAAATACTAAAATTTTTTGTAACTACTTACTTGTACCGAAGCAAATAAGTTTTTTTTCTAGAAATATTAAAGCTTAAGATTGGAAAAATTGTTTATTTTGTTACGAGTCCCGAAAAAGCGCCATAACGAATTAGGTGCCGACTAGCTCACATGCATGATTCTTACTCATGGTGTGAGAACCTCCCTTCGTCATGACCCAAAGAACCGTCACAATAAAATTTTGATCGTTCGGTATACTACTATCAAACGGAACACCTATGAAGTGGAGTTAGATGTTCACTCCAATCTGCCCTTTCCCTACCATAATCTCCCATACCTATATATTTACGGGGATCCCTTAAAAGTTCTCAAACCACACCACTTACCTGCAATAAACCACTCCGTTAAATCAGATTATTCCTGCATTTTTGTTTTTATCAATTAGTTCATAACATTTTTATTATTATAGTTGCTACTATCATTGATAACAAATTATATAAAAACTCTAATTTTAAAATTTAACGATAAATCGAACTTTTATATATATAACACAAAAAAAAACTTATAACACTAATTCCTCAACTAATATTCCCCTGCCTCAACAAATACCAAACTAAAAATTTATAAATTTATAAATTCAAAAATCAAATAAAATTCCCTTCATATATATTGGTTTCCTCATCTAATTATGTCCCAACAATTCGTTTGGGAATTCGATTATCTATGTATATATCACTACTATCAGCCTAAGGGAGCTCACTTAAACGATTTATTTTCTGGCTACTTTATGCCTGGTTTTAAATTTCTATACCCGATTTGATGAGAAAACTAAGAGGGTGATGTTAAATAAACGGTATGTAAGAAAGCGTAAGGTATTTATCGAAGATCAAGGATACCTAATGAATGATATAATAACAAACAAAAATAACTAAAACTAAGAAACTTAAATTAAAGACGTTAAAATTAATAATATAGCTGTATGTAATATGATGGTTAAATTGATAAAAGATAGAGGATTGTTATTAATTTTTAACACTAAACACTTCCCTGTTTATAATGGGTTTTCCTTTGGTGATGCAATAATGTATTCAATCAGAATTTGTTGTGCAATTGATGTGTTTCATGTTTTGTCCCAAAAAAAATGTTGTAGTCCCCTTGTCTTGTTCTGGCCCTGCTCCAGTTATAGGGGACTAAGGGTTTTAATTGTTATAAGATGATTAGTGCAGGGATTTCTTTAGCTTCCTGTCGCTGACTCTAACCTGCTATAATTAATAAACTTAATCAGCATACTTCTATTAAATAGGCTAAGACACTCTATCTTACCTTATTTCTTTGGCAAGTTTATTTTAAATATTTCACTATTCAGTTTATTTTAAATTCACTATTCAGATCTTCTTTGTTGGTTTTTCGTTTTTTATTGTTTAATTTAAATTATATATTCAAATTTCAAATATTTTGTTTAATTTAAAAAAATGTATGTATACTGTTTGGGCTGTTTATTTTCCTCTATCTCTTTAAGATGGCCGAGCAGAAACTTATATTTATACCCTATATGTTCCAAGAAGTTTTATTCCAATTGGGCCTATTATATTTATGCTCCTCTAAATAATACATTCCTCGCATTCTCACATCGCATACCCAACCATCCTTTTCTAATTTTCCCACAATTTGTTTATAAACATTGAATAGCCTTATTTGAATTTAACGAACTATCAACATTTATTTTTCATTCATAAAATTCTATGTACACATTTCTCTCACACTGTGTCTCACCACTCTTATTATATCACATCTGGTAACCCTTTTTACTACTACAGATGTTACGGCGAATTCAATACATGTAAGAAATTGAAACAAAAACATTAATTATTGACAACAAAGAAGCAAACAACATATAAACTGAGGGTAAGTATTTATTAAAATATTTTATAATTAATAGCTTTTTAATTTTTTTTTTTTTTTCAGGAGTGCTGGTAAATACGTATCGTTCCATTACAATTTAATTTCCACTACTGATCTGTTTCTTTTTCTTTCTTTCAGGAATTAGAGTTTGGGAAAGGTTGTGGCTTGACTCCACCACATGACTTAAGGCCATTCCCAGGTCGGTGTTTCCACTGCGAGCTGACCACTCGCATACTCTTCTGGTGGAACCCTTATCAAAGAGGCCAATGAGCCAATAATTATTCTAGTAGTTAGAAACTAATAAACTAACATCAAAACAAACAAAAAAAATACTAACCTTAGAACTAACTAAATATAATTTGTACATATTAGGGTACGGCCATGAACAAGGCAGTCAGAACTGCTGGCCAACAGGGATAGTACCCCCAAAAGGGATTTAGCGCGAGGGCACTGCAACAATTTATGGACCAAGAAGAGAAATGTAGATGGTATATGTAGGAATGTTGAAAGCAAGATTTCAAATGCCATTAGAGAAGATACATGGTTAGATGGAGAGATTTAGTTTATTGTCCCTATAAAAATTAAGAGCATAGGTCGGTCTTAAACAGCATTTAGTGAAAACAGTGCAATAAGTAATAGAAAACTGGCCTCCGAACTAGCTTCAAAGCACAGTAATAATACAAATTTGTTAACTCATGCTGCCTCTATCTCAGCAAGAAAATTTTAAGGTCATACTAAACCAACTAATAATTTCACCTATTCACTATTTGTGGAAAGAGCTATGAGAATGTAAATTTAAATCTTTTTTGAAAATATTTGGTGAGTTAATGGATTATTGGCAAAGTTTTTGAAATCATTATTTCGGCAATATGTGTCTCTACGCAAAGTTTTATGATGCTAACTCCCTGGGAAATAATTTTTGCAGTAATTTATTCTTTTATACATATGGTGCATCATGCAAATATCCGTTCATACAAATTGTTAAATTGTTTATGACTCTGGCGTATAAATCAGGCTGACTTTGACCGCTGACATAGGACATATTTGCCATGAGGACCGCTATGGTTTATTCGCATAGACCTGCGACTTAAGAAAATGCCACAAGAAATGACCTGTCAAGTTCAAATCACACAATCTCGGTGAGAAGTTCACCAAATCGCTCGTGCAGAATGTCCTTTGTGATATGAGGCCTCATCGCTGAGGATTATTTTTTGAACCAAATTATGGTCACTTTGCAACTGCTCTAGGGTTCATTCAGCGAACACAAGTCGTTATCTATGCTCATTTACCTTCAGCTAAGAGCTGAAATCAACTACCTCGGATTCTCCTGCAAACTGCACAGGGAGAGCGGCTATGTGTTACGAAGATCTTTAGTTTCTTCATCGTATCGTATTTACCACAGTGCGAATAGTACTCTCGGTAGGACGACTATGGGGATCGTAAAATTTGTGGTTCGTTGCCAGAACAGAACATCCATTTTAATAAAACAATTTTATCATTTGCGCGTTTTTCTGAATATATACATAGTTATCCGTCCATGGTAATTTGGCAAAACAAACTGAATAAATAACAGCCAAATTGACAGATTTAGATTCAACAATATGGCCGCATTCAATTGTCAAAGTTCTGAAGTCCCTATTGCAAGACCTATTATAAGACGTAACTTAGAGGAAGAAAATCATTTTCTTAACTATCATAATCACGAAAATTCATGTAATATCTAACAGTATTTGTACAAGTTACGAACGAACTCTACAAAGCTTAACATACCAGAGGTTGTCAACTTTATCATCCTAATGTGGTAGTTAAAAATTTAATTTTCTGAAAGCTTATGGCCTCCTGTACGAACTTATTTGTTCATCATTTTGCAATGATAGAATAAACAGATTTATTACCACTTTTTTACGATCGACCTGTCTGTGACGGATTTGTAAGGAATTATCAACGTTTTATGTCTATATGAAAGTTATCTATGTTGAATTGTGTGTGTATACCAAAATTTTTAAGCGATTTATGCACGTTAAAGTGATTTTCGGAAGCGGGTCTATATGGAAGCTATGACTAATTATGGACTAAAATTAAACATTTATGACCAATAAAGTCCAAATTCGGAAGGGCTAGGTGAAATAATGGACCGATTTCAGCCAGTTTCAATAGGCTTGCTCCTTGGGCCGAAAAAATAATATGTACCAAATTTGATCGAAATATATTCAAATATGCGACCTGTACAGTGCGAAAAGTTTTACATGGCCAGCTAGCCGACAAGCCAGACAGACGGACGAAAGGACGAATATCGTTTAATCGACTCAGAAATTGATTCTAAGTCGATCGGTATTCTTTAAGGTGGGTGTTAGACTAATATTTTTGGGCGTTACAAACATCTGCACAAACGCATTATACCCTCCCCACTATGGTGGTGTAGGATATAAAAAAGTGTCTAAACCAATTTGCGTAGCGACATTCTGTTGCAACCACATCTTGGCTGGATCAATGTCATCCATATGTTCAAACAAAAAATCATTGATCATGGTGCGGTAATGATCTCCATTGACCATAAGGCGAGCTCCGGCTTCATTTTTGAAACACTCTTTTATAAGTTGAAAGAATCGATGTCTGATTTTCAAAATAAATTTTGATAATTTGGTAGCGTTGTTCAAGCGTCAATCTATTCATGATGATTTGCCAGAGTATACTGATCATAAATGTCAAAATGTAAGCACAATATGACGGTTAACAGTTAACCCTTTCGAATCCTCGTATATTTTGGTCAAATGGGTAATAACAGCAAACCTTTTTGTTGTGTTAGTAAATAATATAGTTTGTATGTGTGTTCCTGTTACAACAACTCCTTTATACTTTTTTCCAATGTTAGAGTCTTGTAAGAATCTTTTGTTGATGAGTTTTATTTCTTGTAAGATTTATACTTTTTCTTACGATATATTGAAGTTTCTAGGGAATTTGTTATGTATGGGTTTATAAATTTAAGCAGATTTATTAAAGAAATTGTTAGCACTAGTAGCAGAAGTGTGTTGATTTAAAGCAAGGTAAAAATGTTACATTAATTTGTGTAAAAAAAAACAAAAATATTGCTTAAGGTTTCATCATTCACCAAAGGCAAGGAAATTGATTAGATTTCAATAAATTTCATTTGAGTTTTTTCGTATTCTTTACCAGATTTTTTAAAAAAGAATTATATCCTTTAAATTCTATAAACGTTTTAACTATTTCGCCACACCACACCATTTGTCTTTTGTGAGTTTGTAATTTATCACAAAATTTTTATGATTCATCATAAAATTTTAACAGACTTGTAACTTGTTTGTTCTTGTTTTTTCATGTCTGTTTTGTTTTTTATTATTTATTAAAAAAGCATCAAGCGCATTTGATGGTGAAATGTAAAATGCTATAAAACTGAAAAGAAATGCACCTGCTGCAGTTGCTGGCAAAGCATGAATTAAATGCAACATTCTCGTAACTCGCACACACATACATATAGTAAGTGAGTGAGTGCAGAACATAAAAGTACAACGTAAAACAAAATACTAATACAACAATAGTGTGGCATCAATGAAATGAACAGCAGCATCAGCAACAATGACTAAAACAACATCGACATGAATATCAGTAGCAGCAGTAGTAACAGCAACATCGACATCATCAAATACAGTCTTTCAGATGCAGGAACTCATATACCTGTAAACAACTGCACTAAGGCATGTAATATAACACTCACAGATAACACAGTGGGTCGTTTCAAAAATAACCAGCAGTTAAGCAAGTGTTAATGTATCCCTTATAGACAGAAATTCTCACTAACATCTGACCACTTGACGGACTCCAGTTTATAAATTTTGGTTCTTTTAACACGTATGTCCTTTTTGTAGTACAGAGAAAGTCAATTGGTTACTTTATACATCCCAGGTAATCTAACATGAAGTCAGTTGTCACTTAAGTGTCTATTTGTAATTCGTACAAACTGGTTTTATACAAATTGTGTTAATGGAATGTTCATACAGATTATTTTATTTTTGCTTAAGTATACTGACATCCCATGTAACCTAGCTTGAAGCCAATTGTCACTATAGTGTCTCTAAGTAAAACCACCCCAGACTCGCATCTGCCCACCCCAGATAAAAATTTGGAAAGTCGCAGAAAGATTTTTTTGGATTTGTAGATTGTTCCGTTAAGAGATTCCAGTGCCCTAGAACATTAATTATGGGGTTTTTGGAACCCAAAAAGTTAAAAAAAATATTCCAATGCCAATCGCACAACGGAGCACATGTAATGTTCGGCTATAAAAACGGTTAACAAGCTAACATAAAGGAGTCAAATCCGCAAGTCATTTTGGTTCATTGTTTATCCGACAGGCTAAACTTAGTTATTGTGGATTCGTGTTCATACATATGTATCATCAGCGCAAACATTCTTAGCATAGAAATGATTTAAAAAGCCTAAGCCAAGCTCTACAAATTAAACAGTATAATAATATAATATAATAAAAAGCCTTTGTACAACTAGATGCAGTTGTAGATATAAAAATTGTAAGTCAGTAATTAAAAATTACGCTGTAATTAAAAGTGATCTTGGATTTGCCGGATTCTATTCCTTCAGTTGATTATTGGAAGATAATATATATAATCCAGTAATAGATAGCATAATTTTTAATATCGAATACCGATTCCAAAACATTCCATTACCTAAAGCTGTTAACAATTACTTTAAATTAGATTTGGATGGCGCCGATGAACTCATTATTAATTACATGTTTTGCATGTTAATTGATATGATAAAATCCAAAATTGACAAGATTATCTCTCCAAGCATTTACAAGTGACAATAAGCCTTACTATCAGTTCTGCTAGTTGCGAAAGAAGTTTCTCAGCTATGCGTAGAATATAACAAATTTAGTAGTTTTTTTCAACTCAATTCTTTATTTATAATAATATTTGTACAAAGGCGTATATATTAGGTTGTCCCGAGATTTTTTTTTGATTTCGCTAACGCAAGACCTCCTAAAATTTGCGTAATTGATCGTAGATTACCAAAAAGATTTTAAAAATAAACTGAAACTATATCTTTAGGGCTCTACCGATCTTCAATGTTTTGAAAAGTAGTTATTTTCATGATTATATTTCGCTATCCTTAAATTCGACACATATTATAAATATGCCACGACTATATATAAAAACGACACCACAAATTTGTTAGATACAGTGAAGTTCGTTTATAACGTACACCGGTTATAACGATTTTTTTATAAAAAAAAATTCCAATTATTACTGTTAGTCATTTATTATAAGTTTTATTTTATTGTACATTAATTGCAAGTATACAAAATATATCAATGTGGGCAAAATATATCAAAATTCACTATATTTTTGAGTGAATTTCGGAAATGGGCCTTATATGGGTGCTATGACCAATTATGGACCGATCAGCATGAAATTAGGTCGTGTGATTTGTGTCTATATGAAAGTTTACTATGTTGAATTTTATGAGTATACCAACATTTTTAAGCGATTTATGCACGTTAAAGTGATTTTCGGAAGCGGGTCTATATGGGAGCTATGACTAATTATAGACCGATCGTAACAAAATTTGGTGACATGAATTTTGTATATATAAAACTTATTTTGAGCGCAATTTGTGGAGATACATTAATAAATTAAACATTTATGACCGATAAAGTCCAATTTCGAGAGGACATTTGTATGGGGGCTAGGTGAAATAATGGACCGATTTCAGCTAGTTTCAAAAGGATTGGTCCTTGGGCCGAAAAAATAACATGTACGAAATTTTAACGAAATTTGCGACCTGTACTCTGCGCACAAGGTTTACATGGACAGCCAGCTGACCAGACGGACGGACGGACGGACATCGTTTAATCGACTCAGATAGTGATTCTAAGTCGATCGGTATACTTTAAGGTGGGTATTAGACTAATATTTTTGGGCGTTACAAATATCTGCACAAACGCATAATACCCTCCCCACTATGGTGGTGTAGGGTATAAAAATTTGAATCTCGTTTTTTTTTAAGCATACGGTTCAGGTTTGTAAAAACTTTTTCAAAAGTAGAGCCCTCAAGATGGCATGTAATTCGTTTTTTTTTTACTTTTACTGTAATCTGTGTAAAATTACGCAAATTTTGATACCTCTTATGAAACTGTAGCTCGAAAAAACATGTTTCTCATTCATTTTTTTGACTACTAAGCGTATAGCAAATTCCTAATCTACGGAAAATTCTAAGAACTTTTCCACAAGAAACCATGGTTCTAAAATCAAAATCGAGCTTCCGTTTTTTTATGAGAAGATTTGGAGCTCAAGACCTCTTTTGCTAGAAGACCTCCTATGTGTGATTATTTTGAGTAATTTTTTTGTTTGAGTATTTTTCTAGTTTTCGCTCTAATTTTCTCTATGATTTTAGTTTTATTTTTACTATTTAGGAAGTGCCCTTGCCCTCCCCTATTCTGAATAGGTTTTACTTAAAATTCATAACAGTAAGGAAATTCGGCTCATTCGCCAAAATATCGCAAAAAATTAGTTTTTCTCGAAAATCTCAAAATTTAAATCGCAGGTACGGAAAAACTATAAGAGGTATTGTCATATGTTATTCATATTTTTATTCCCTGTTATGTTCTCAATAAATTCCAATGTGATGATTAAAAAATTCTGAAATTTGTTTAACAAAATTTTTAATAATTTTAAATTAGATTTTTGAAACAGCTGTTAAAAAAATAAAATTTATAGCTGCGAATAGATTAACGGTATCCTACGAAGACAAAAACTCATATACAAGAAAATATGGATATATTTTAAGTTAAAATAAACTTATATTTTAATATTTTTGAAAATATGTTGATTTTTTTCATACAATTCTTGTTCTAGTGGCTTGAGACACGTTAATAACTTTAACATTATTTTAACATTTTCGTAACTTAATTATTTAATAGCAAAATTTTTACAAAAACTGAATAAATTGCATTTTTTTCCCCTTGTAAATGCACCTGAAAACTTCACCTCTAGTGGGGTACCTAGGTAATTTTTTTCGACCATACAATCTGGGAGCACTCTATTGCACATGTTAAAATAACTAGTCATGTAGCTGGTTATGTAGCTAGTTGTTTCCATAAATAATAGGTAAAATCACTAGTTTGGGACAGTCTCCTGGAACCGCTGGAAAGTAAATATCATATTTGACAACTCTATTAACTATATTCTAAAAACATAACTTCTATTATATTGTTTGGACGCAAGTTCTTAACTCAAGATAAATTTATATTTAGATATCAATATTCTCCCATTGTGCAACCTGATTCTCAGCTATATACAAAATGTTTTACATGTACATGCGATGTGTGTATTTGGAGTATACGTATGAGTAATAGAGAGGTCCTTATTTTTCATTTTATGTATTTTTCATGCATCTAAGACACAATATTTTTCTTAGTTGTCTGAAAATCAAATACTGAACATTTGAGCAAAATCGGCTAACATTTAGAGATTGCACATTTTAGTTGAATTTTCGAGCTTCGGCTCAAATTAGCATATATTCCAAAAAGAAATTATGGTTTTGCTTTACTTCTTTAATTGGAAAAAAAGGTACCGCTGAAGTACACCGATTGCTCACCAAAGCTTATGGTGAATGTGTTCCATCTGTTTCAATGTGCGAGTGATAATTTGTGTTGTTCAAAAGTGGTGACTTTGACACGGAAGACAAAAATCGTCCAGGACAGCCAAAAAAGTTTTAAGACCATGAATTGAAGGCAATACTCCAGGAAGATAGTTGTCAACCTCAACAAGAGCTTGCAGATTCATCCAAAAACAGGGAAATTAGTTAGCATGCGAATTGAAGCTGAAAGACCTTGAAAATGATTTTGAATGTCTGAAATGAAGCTTGAAGGCTATATATTAGACTCATTTTTTATTGCATCATTACTTGCAATAAAAAAATGGATTCATTACGATAAACCGAAGCGTAGGAGATCATACGTGAAGCCTAGCCAACCATCTGCAAAGAAAATGCAAAGAATTTGTTGTGACCAAAAGGGTCCTGTCTATTATGAGCTTCTGAAATCTGGCCAGACCATCACAGAGAATCAGTACCAAATGCACACAACACACAGTTTTTCAGAATCAGAATCGGCTAGTCCGATCGGGATACAATTTTTCGTTGGCGTAGCCAAGGAGTACTTGATTTAAACTTATTTAATATGGACCCTACAAATGATCCAGGGGCGGATATATGGGAGCAAAAATCCCAAAAATGGAAATTTTACAATTTTGAAAATAGCGTCCACTTTTCTTTCGGGGCTGGGAAAATACTTTGGCGTTGAATAGGGAACACATCAAGGTTTTCAAAGCTGCTTTCCGTTTTCTGATCCCAGCATTGGGATTTTAGGACATGTGGCCCAAAGTTGAAATTTGGAAAAAAATAGGTCAAATTCCGAAGTTCGTAAGGATAACATTTTCGAAAACTAGGACATGTTTTTAATACAAAAATGTTCTCCGTAAGGATACGTTAGAGAAAAATATAGTTGTTATATGTTCTTAAAGAAAATGTTTTTTTTAATAAAAAAAGAGTTAAGTCACCTTTTCGTCCAAAAAACAGCATAAATCGACTATTTCTAAATTTAAAATCGTTTATTTTTTGATCCGTAATTGCTATTGCTCTAAGATCTTTTGTAAATTATTGTTAATTTAGTTGTCTAACTAACAAAGAAAAAATCGAGTACATGTGGTCCAAAAGTGCGACTTTTTTTAAAAAAAAAGCGGACCATGGTATAACAAAATTTGAAAATTTTAATTTTGAAGTTCGTCTAACTCGGAAATTTTAAGAGATAAATAGCAAGCATGTTTTTTAAAGACCTAGCCAAGGGCTTTCCAACAATATAATCTTTAAAAATCGGATGGGAAACAAAAACAGGCACGTGTAAAAACTTTACATGTCGAAGGTACCCTACTTTGAGCCCCCATAGCGCCGGCCCTGGAGTATTTGCAGGGTCCATTTTAATAACATAAACTCGAATACTCCTTGGCTACTCCTACGTCAAATTTTATCTTGATTCGACTAGCCAGATTTATTTCCATAAAAATTCCCCACTGTGCAACAGAGTATCAGAAATTTGCTTGATTCGTTTTTGGCCTCAAAAGATGATCAGTACTTTAGGCACCGAATCCATATATTGCCAGAAAGATGGGAAAAGGTCATAGCTAATAATGGCCAATACTAAAGCTAAATATTTGAAAAAAATCCCAAATTTTTTTGTTTTGGAAAATATATGTATTTTGTTTGTAAAACTTTTATTTAAATTTTCATAATTTGGTGTCTATATGATGGAGAATAATTTTTGTACTTGGGAGCATGGAAAATTCAAAAAGTGTAAACCAAGATCCACCCTAGTACACACGTATGAGTAATATTCTCCCACATGAGCACAAATTCATACACTTCTATATAAATGATTTAACATGTATGCGTGTAATACCGGATGTCCTTCTACAGCTATTCTCAACAATATCCTCCCGCTACACACATTCACATACAACAACGACAACAAAATACATGATGTATGTTTATGATAGATGTCCATTTGAATGAAACATTCAATGCATAGTTAATGGCTTAAACTTCAGCATGTTTCCTAAACAATTCATACAGGCACCTGATAGAATATGTTTACCTAGAATATGTTTATGAAATTATGAATTTTACACAGTCAATATTATTGGTAAACTATGGATGAGTAAAATCATATGTTTATTATAAAGTTAAATCCAACTACGTACATATGTATAACATTAAATTTTTATTACACACTAATTTGCAATTGCATTTGTTGCTGCGAATTGGTATTGAGTTTAGATTGGCCATAAATAAATATGGGTAAAGCAAAGATCATTATAAATCATTCATTAAACTCATATAATAAACATGGAAATGCATAAATATAAAATCATATTATTACACAAATGTGATGCAAAAAAAAAAATCATAAATTTTGAAATAATATGAATTTTTTTGTGGTATAATGGAATCGTATCGTAAAAATATTTAATCACATGATTATAAATGAAATTGGAACATGACAAATGCAGTAAATCTAATTAAATGATTCAACTGGAGTATGAGTAATTAAACTTTAGAATTATATTGGTAATAAGGACAGTAAATAATAATAACATATTGGAAGATAAGTTCAAAGTAACCAATTCTAGCACATATAGTCAAAATCTGAGTCTATAGTTTCAACTCAATCTATAACAAAAACGATTACGTCTTTTTTTTAGAAAGTACTTTTTTTACTACTTTTTCAAAAAATTTCAAAAGTTGGAAAATCTAAAGATTTTAATTGGTTTTTAGTTCAGTTTTTCTAAAAATATTGTAAAATACCCAAAAATACTTTTCATACTACATTTTTCTAAAAGTACTTTTTCTACTACTTTTTACAAAATTGCCTCATATTAAGCATTCAACTACTAGTTCAGTGTCAGCAGCTGAAAATGTGTTAAAATTCATGAAATTACTTTTTTTTAAAAGTATCTTCTTCAATACTTTTTCAAAAAATTTGGCTAAATTAACGCAATTTTAAACTTTTAACAAGTTTTTCAAAATCAGCAGCTGATAATGTGTTAAAATACTCAAAACTTAATTTTTTTAAGAAAGTACTTTTTCTACTACTTTTTTGAAAAATTTCAAAAGTTGGAAAATCCAGATTTTATCTGGATTTTAGTTTAGTTTTCTAAAAATATAGAAAAATACCCAAAAATACTTTGCATTTGGAAAATTGAATACTTTTAAGATTGCGACTAGTAATTCAGTATCAGCAGCTGAAAATTTGTTAAAATACATAAAAGTACCTTTCTCAAAAAGTACCTTTTCTAATACCTTTTAAAAAATGTTGGTAAATTGACGCAATTTGAAACTTTTAACAAGTTTTTCAAAATCAGAAGCTGAGAATGTGTTAACATACTCAAAAGTACCTTTTTTCAGAATGTACCTTTTCTACTACTTTTTCAAAAAATTTCAAAATTTGGAAAATCTGAAGATTTTAACTGGATTTTAGTTAAGTTTT
The DNA here is from genome assembly GCF_958450345.1 of Calliphora vicina. Lineage (NCBI taxonomy): Eukaryota > Metazoa > Arthropoda > Insecta > Diptera > Calliphoridae > Calliphora > Calliphora vicina. The sequence goes on from NC_088781.1 coordinate 119,131,525, forward strand.
TCTAAAAAATATAGTAAAGTACCCAAAAATACTTTTCATACTACTTTTTTCTAAAAGTACTTTTTCTACTACTATTTGGAAAATTGCACAATTTTAATATTGTGACTAGTAATTCAGTATCAGCAGCTGAAAATGTGTTCAAATACATAAAAGTACCTTTCTCAAAAAGTACCATTTCTAATACTTTTTAAAAAATGTGGCTAAATTGACGCAATTTGAAACGTTTAACAAGTTTTTCAAAATCAGAAGCTGAGAATGTGTTAAAATACTCAAAAGTACATTTTTTCAGAAAGTACCTTTTCTACTACTTTTTCAAAAAATTTCAAAATTTGGAAAATCTGAAGATTTTATCTGGTTTTTAGTTTAGTTTTTCTAAAAAATATAGTAAAATACCCAAAAATACTTTTCATACTACTTTTTTCTAAAAGTACTTTTTCTACTACTATTTGGAAAATTGCATAATTTTAAGATTGCCACTAGTAGTTCAGTATCAGCAGCTGAAAATGTGTTGAAATAAATAGAAGTACCTTTCTCAAAAAGTACCTTTTCTAATACTTTTTAAAAAATGTGGCTAAATTGACGCAATTTGAAACTTTTAACAAGTTTTTCAAAATCAGAAGCTGAAAATGTGTTAAAATACTCAAAAGTACCTTTTTTCAGAAAGTACCTTTTTCTACTACTTTTTCGAAAAATTTCAAAAGTTGAAAAAATCTGAAGATTTTATTTTGTTTTTAGTTTAGTTTTTCTAAAAATATAGTAAAATACCTAAAAATACTTTTAATACTACTTTTTTCTAAAAGTACTTTTTCTACTACTTTTTACAAAATTGCCTTATTTTAAGCATTCAACTAGTAGTTCAGTGTCAGCAGCTGAAAATGTGTTAAAATACATAAAAGTACCTTTCTCAAAAAGTACCTTTTCTAGTACTTTTTAAAAAATGTGGCTAAATTGACGCAATTTGAAACTTTTAACTAGTTTTTCAAAATCATCAGCTGAGAATGTGTTAAAATACTCAAAAGTACATTTTTTTAAGAAAGTACTTTTTCTACTACTTTTTCAAAAAATTTCAAAGCTTGGAAAATCTGAAGATTTTATTTGGTTTTCAGTTTAGTTTTTCTAAAAATATAGTAAAATACTAAAAAAATACTTTTAATACTACTTTTTTCTAAAAGTACTTTTTCTACTACTATTTGGAAAATTGCATAATTTTAAGATTTCGACTAGTAATTCAGTATCAGCAGCTGAAAATGTGTTAAAATACATAAAAGTACCTTTCTGAAAAGTACCTTTTCTAATACTTTTCAAAAAATGTGGTTAAATTGAAGCAATTTGAAGCATTTAACTAGTTTTTCATTATCAGCAGCTGAGAATGTGTTAAAATACTTAAAAGTACATTTTTTTAAGAAAGTACTTTTTCTACTACTTTTTCGAAAAATTTCAAAAGTTGGAAAATCTGAAGATTTTATCTGGTTTTTAGTTTAGTTTTCTTAAAATATAGTAAAATACCCAAAAATACTTTTCATACTACTTTTTTCTAAAAGTACTTTTTCTACTACTATTTGGAAAATTGCATAATTTTAAGATTGCGACTAGTAATACAGTATCAGCAGCTGAAAATGTGTTAAAATACATAAAAGTACCTTTCTCAAAAAGTACCTTTTCTAATACTTTTTAAAAAATGTGGCTAAATTGAAGCAATTTGAAGCATTTAACTAGTTTTTCATTATCAGCAGCTGAGAATGTGTTAAAATACTCAAAAGTACATTTTTTTAAGAAAGTACTTTTTCTACTACTTTTTCGAAAAATTTCCAAAGTTGGAAAACCTGAAGATTTTATCTGGTTTTTAGTTTAGTTTTTCTAAAAATATAGTAAAATACCCAAAAATAAATTTCATACTACTTTTTTCTAAAAGTACTTTTTCTACTACTATTTGGAAAATTGCACAATTTTAAGATTGTGACTAGTAATTCAGTATCAGCAGCTGAAAATGTATTAAAATACATAAAAGTACCTTTCTCAAAAAGTACCATTTTTAATACTTTTTAAAAAATGTGGCTAAATTGACGCAATTTCAAACTTTTAACTAGTTTTTCATTATCAGCAGCTGAGAATGTGTTAAAATACTCAAAAGTACCTTTTTCTAGAAAGTACCTTTTCTACTACTTTTTCGAAAAATTTCAAAAGTTGGAAAATCTGAAGTTTTTATCTGGTTTTTAGTTTAGTTTTTCTAAAAATATCGTAAAATATCCAAAAATACTTTGCATACTACATTTTTCTAAAAGTTCTTTTTCTACTACTTTTTACAAAATTGCTTAATTTTGAGCATTCAACTAGTAGTTCAGTACCAGCAGCTGAAAATGTGTTAAAATTCATGAAATTACTTTTCTCAAAAAGAATCTTTTTTTTTAACTAGTTTTTCATTGTCGACAGCTGACAATGTCTTAAAATACTCAAAAGTACCTTTTTTAGAAAGTACCTTTTCTACTACTTTTTCAAAAAATAACAAAAGTTATTTATCCTATCCTATACTCAGATATAAATTTCCTTTCTGATACAATTTTGTAAACATTTTTTAACACGAATTTTAAATATAGATAGATGTCATTCTTCTCATTAGTACAACCATTTATTCCCTCAAAAACCTTTTCCATTTAAAATAATTCATCCTTTTTTTCCAGCACGTCATCACTTTTAACATCTGTCATCCTATTCAAACTTAAATTTGCCAAACAATAAATGTTAGCTAGCAGCACCTAACAAATATCTAACTAAAACTTTAGTTAAATAAAACTAAAACTCAATTTTATTCTGGTAGATTCTTTGTCAGCAAAATAAAAGTAAAGAGTTTATTTGAGTGTGGAAAGCACACGGCAGAAAAGAAAAAAAAATTTAAACAAAGAATATTTTATACCAAAAGAAAACAAATTTAATGAAATTTAAGCCACAAAAAGTGTTGAAGGCAACATTTGTATGCGTCTCTGTTTGTTACTGAGTGAGCATACTTTGATTCATTAATAGTTTTTTTTTGTTCTTTCATATTATTGTTTTTTGGTTTGAAAAATCTGTACTTTTGTATTTGCCAGCACTAAGTTTCATTGTCATCTTCAGCTGTTTTAATACACTTTTGCGAACAGTTTTAGGTTGAGGCTTAACAGTGGCTGGGGAAAGTATTACAGCTTAAGACGATAAATATTAAAATTAAGATATTTAAATTAACTACACTTTTTTTCACTTCGATAAAAATATGAATTTTTTTTTATAATAATTCCATTTAAAAGCTGTTTTATTTAAAAAAAAATGGTCTACATTGTCTTAACACCCACTGTGTGCAGTTGTGCATATGACTGATATACAATCAACTACCTGTGACAATCAAACTCACAAAAAAATTAACAAACAAAACAAAAAAAGCCAGAAAACATGTCAAGGAAACTGTATAATGCCAAAGCAAATAACATTTAACCGAAAAAATTCTACCCAAAAAAAACTTTAGTCAAAGAACAAAAAAGGAACTAAAGGTTGCAATTATATACATATCCACAATCACTAACATACTGTACTATTACTATAAGAAATTCATGAACATTATTTTAACTTTGTTGTTTTTTACATTACATATGCAACAAATACATACTCAGACACAAACACACAAAACATTAGGGTGGCCTTTCTTTTGCTCTTTATGAATTCTCGATGATCTTGGGATCATCCAAAATTTATCTAAATCGCAAAAACTGAAAATTTGAGCAAAATCGGAGGTTGCTTATTTATTTCAAGTTTCAAAATTTGGGACAGTTGTAGTTATTTGTCTTCTTTGGGGACTTGCATCAGTTATAGTCCGAACTGTATAGAATTTGAAAGTGTGATTAATTTCCTAAAACTTTAAATGACTTATAACGAAATTTGTAATAATATCATTATAAGTAATAACTACTTTATGGACGCTAAGGTCAATTAAATCGTTTATTTCAAAAACCAGTTAAGCAACAAATTATTGATTTTGAGTAAATCAAAGAATACTTCATAGCAACCTAAAAATTATTTTTACATAAAACTTTTTTGCACTTGACTGTTTAGTGGAATTGTAAATTTCATACGAAATATTCTAATTTAATTAGGAACTTCAAAAGTGAAATTACAAATGATCTTTTTAAATAGTTTAGCATAGTATTCATATATACATATTTATTCTGAAATAACTATTCGCCAGCATACATCAACAGTGAATTCTGCTTCTCTTGTTGGCCATTGAAAAATACTCCCATAAAACTCTTCATATCCAACCAAGTAGAATTTTAGAACTGGTAAATCTTTTATTCTTTACACATTTGTTCAGACTTACAACATTTATGAAACAAAAATTGTACAAAATAAACCAAACGCTGTCACTTGACTTCTTTCTGCCTAAAAAACGGATTTATATGCTTTGCTTCACCATAATAAGGGGCCAATATTTAACTTTTTGCATTAAACGAGACATTTGCCTTTACAAAAAAAAATTTTAGATTTTTTGTTGCTTAACTGGTTTTAGAAATAAACGACTCAATTATGGACCGATCATCACAAAAGTTGGTAGAAAGATTAAGTCTCATATAAAACTTATTTATGTCAAATTTCATCACTATGTTAATTATTTTAAGACAATTCTGAATGTTCTGAAAGGGTTTTAGCGGATCTCAACACAAATAAGTCTCCTGGGCCTGATGGTATACCAGCACTGGTCTTGAAGCAGTGTTCTTCGACGCTAGCTCGTCCATTAGCTAACCTTTTCAGCACTTTATACCGTGCCGGCAAATTTCCAGTATGTTTTAAGGTTGATAATGTAACGCCAATTCCTAAAAAGGGAGAGGCTAACAACCCTGAAAATTATCGCCCAATATCAATTTGTTCCGCACTTTCCAAAGTTATGGAGAGTATGGTTAACTACCATCTTGTGAAATATTTAGAGTCCAACAATTTACTCAGCGACCGGTAGTATGGCTTTCGTAGAGGACGCTCTACGGGAGACTTCCTATCGGAAAAATGGTGTCGTTCCATACACTGTTTTGGAGAAGGTAAAGTGTTGACTCTAGTTATTTCTAAAGCGTTTGATAGAGTATGTCATGGTGCGCCTTTAGCAAAATTTATTGCTTTTGGTGTCGGTAATAACTTCCCCGATTTATATCAATCTTTCTCAGAAATCGCACTACACGAGTTGTTATAGATGGAATTTCATCAAATGAGTTAAGATCAATTCAGGGGTACCGCAAGGCTCCGTCCTTTCTCCTACTCTATTTCTTATCTTTATAAACGACAGTCGACTGGACAGTGGATCGCACAACACATTAGAGGGGAAATTCATTCTTTAGCCGTACTGTCCGTATGTGAAATAAGCTTCCTCCTGAAGTCTTTCCTGTCACTTTCAATATAGGAAAATTCAAATCAAATGTCCACAAACACTACTCAATCTATCCTCCCTCCTATAACTTATTTTCCTAGCTCCAACACAATGCTTTGCATGAGTAGGTGTCAACCCCTGAGTGCTGCCAAGAAAAAAAAATCAATATATGTATTTTGTATGACTGCTCAAATAGTATTCGGGAGGACATTTGTTCTGCTCAGATGTAATATGGTAAGGGTGTATACAAGTTTGAGACTCCGTTCCACATTTTTTATTTTCGCCCCATATAGAAAATAGTATATATATAGATTGGGTCCTTATAGATAGTGGAATCGATTTAGCCACGTCCGCCTGAGCGCCTGACCGCCTGTCTGTTGAAATGAACTTTCCGAAGCCACCGAGGGTGGGTCAAAAAGTTGAATTTCCCGGCTGTTAACTGAAAGAGCAACACTGCTCCTCTCAACAGGCATATGTTACTTGACTCTGTTAAAATTTGAACAAGCTGCATCATTTAGTTTGTGTTTGATAGACATTGATAACAGACTACCTCATGACTTGAGCAGAAATTTTTTTCGGAAAAAACACATACCAGGCTAAGCTTGATAAATACGATGGGAACTCTTCAATGTGGTATACTGAATTTCGTTGTGGCCGTATAAGCACGAAAGATGCCGAACGTTCTGGACGGCCAGTTGAGGTCTCTGTACCCATATTTTTCATACAAAAATTTGGTGAAAAATTTATTTGGTTTTTTCACCAAATTTTTTTTCCTTCAAACATTTTGTTTTATTTTCACCAGTAAACATTTTTACAAATTTTTTAACAATATTATAGTCACAGTATTTATTTATATGATTGTGGTAACCATATAATGGTAAAGTTAAGATTCAAATGAATGTTACAATATGATTGTAGGAAATAAATATATTTTTATGGCAATCATGTTCATGATAAACCATTATATCATAATATATTGTTCTTAGATTATGATATCCATAAGCCGAGAATATGATTGCTACAATCATATGAATATTAACTTTAACATATTATGGTTATCGTAGTAATACAAATAGTTACAGTGACTATAATATTGTTAAAAATTTTGTAAAAATGTTGTAATAATAATATTAAAATGGTAAAATGGTTTGTAATAATATTAAAATGGTTACAGTAAACATGTACAACTATATTTTTTATCTAGCGAGCTTTAAGCATTAAGTTTTTAGATTACTGATAACAATATATTAGCCACCCTAATACACATATTCAAGACCAAAGGTTTTCTATAAATGTATGCATGATGTTGAGATTAAATGCAGTAAATATCACCTTGTTAAGGATACAACATTAAAAGTCACACATACACTTTGTCATCCACATATATATGTAGGTATCTATGATTGTAGCTGTTGTTATTTGTTGCTGCTGATGTTTCAAATGTTATTGTTGTTGTTGATGTTTCTTTTAAAGTACCATTGTCAATTCCATTAACCTACACTCAGTCTATCACACACTGACTGGCAGAATGACTAACTGACTGACTGCCATACAAACTAACTGCCTAAATGCATTTATACATACAACTCATGTTTATGTATGAGTATCATCATCATCAGTGCAACAGCTATTACAACGCCAGCCATAACACTAACGACAGCAACAATAAACAAGTTCATTTTATATGCAACTGTGCAATAAAACGTAGTAAATACTACAGCTTTAACTTAGTATGCAGTTTCAAGTTCTTGCTAGCTCTTTGAGCAGCGCAAAAAAAAAATAAAACAAATCGAAAGCGAATGCGAAATACAACTCCAATGTCATGCATTTTTCATTATCTTGCGAGGAGTGAAACAGGTAGAGAGGTTAATTCAAGGGCATATTAAATAAAAAGGGAATACATTAGTTGCTTTATGTTTAAAAAAAATATTGGTCAACTAAAACTGAACAGGGCTTTAAATATAACTAAAATTTTAACTAAAACCTGAAATTTAATTTTCTGAAACATTTATTAAGGACTAGCTGAACCCGGTCCCCGTTGTTTTATATTGCATCTTGAAATCGATTTTTATTTATGACAAAGTCGTAGTAGATATCTACAATTATAGTGCCATGCTATGACCTTAAAAAAGAGAAACGAATGTATTTAAAACAAAAAAAATCACTGATATATCGTTAATAAGAGATCCTAGAGGAAAAACGACAATAACCTGTGATCACTAATTTTTCACAACAAATATCGTTTTTTATATTGAAAATCTAAAATCACTCATAAATCGTTAATGGAGGTCATAGAGGAAAAACCCCAATAATCTGTTATTACTCATTTTCCCACCAAATATCGACTTTTATATGAAAAATCTAAAACCACTCATAAATCGTTATTAAGAGGTCCAGAAGAAAAACAACAATTCTTTGTGCTCACTCTCTTCATCGAGCCATTCGGGAGCGATTGGCTTCTAGTCTTTCGATATCGTGTTGGGGTATCTCTGCAGCTCTCGATGAAGATGCACTGCAACGCATTTGCTGAAGCCGTAAGAAAGTATGGTCGGTCAAACCCGACCATATAATACCCTACACTAAGTAAAAGAGCAAAACCATTTTTCTTTTAAAATTTCAATAATTTATATTTTTGAGTGATTTTTGGAAGTCGGTCCAATTATGGACCGATCACCATGAAATTAGGTCGTGTGATTTATGTCTATATGAAAGTTTACTATGTTGAATTGTGTGTGTATACCGACATTTTTAAGCGATTTATGCACGTTAAAGTGATTTTCGGAAGCGGGACTATATGGGAGCTATGACTAATTGTGGACCGATCGTAACAAAATTTGGTGACAAGAATTTTGTATACATAAAACTTATTTGGAGCGCAATTTGTGGAGATACATTTATAAATTAAACATTTATGACCGATAAAGTCCAATTTCGGAAGGACATTTGTATGGGGGCTAGGTGAAATAATGGACCGATTTCAGCCAGTTTCAACAGGCTAGGTCCTTGCGCCGAAGAAATAATATGTACCAAATTTGATCGATATATCTTCAAAATTGCGACCTGTACGCTGCGCACAAGGTTTACATGGACAGCCAGCCAACCAGACGGATGGATGGACATCGTTTAATCGACTCAGAAAGTGATTCTAAGTCGATCGGTATACCTCCCCACATTTATTTCTTGAATGGAAAAAAATATTTTTTGTCGACGAAAAAAAATTTTTTTTCCACAAAATTTATTTTTTAGACAAATTTATTTTTTGACATAATCACTGACCTTGTATGAAAAATTTTTTTCACAAAATAAATTTTTCAACAAAAAAAAATTTTTTTGCTCAAAATTAATTTTTTAGACAAATTTATTTTTTGACAATAATCACTGACCTTGTATGAAAGGTCGAAAATATTGTTTTTTTATGTCATTGGCGATATAATGTGAAAATTTGATTTTGCCATTGTGATGGGTGAAATCCTTATTATTCAAAAAGGTATTAGAAATTTGTCACTCTATCTCTAATTGCCAAAATTTAATATTTCATACTAAATAATAGTAGTATTTTGTCATGCTTGCATGATATCAGTCAATTGTTATGTTAGTATAACAATTTACTTAATGACATATCCATCTCTGATAGGAGTAATAAAGTTTTTTTTGTATCTTCTCATTGAGTATTTTTTGCATTTTGCTTTAATTTATAAAAAAAATCATATGCATTAACTACATTGAGTGGGTATTGTTAGGGTGTCCAATTATTGAATCGTTTAATTGAAATAATATAATCTGTTTATTCGTTATTTGAACAATTATCAATTATGAAGTTAATTGTATATAATTTTCAATTACCATACATAACTCTCTTATTAATTAACAATTGTACATACATAACTCTCTTATTAATTAACAATTGTTCAGATAACTAATAAACAAAAATTAGGCATACCAATAATTAATCGATTGAATACCCTACCAGTTGATACTACCACTTGATAAGAAAATGCGTAATACAATTGAGTGTAAATGAAACTAATGTAACGGCTACATTTTTTTTATAAACATTCCTAGCATTCCTCACATTCTTTATTTTCTGACCTTTTAAACATTTTTAAAAGCTAACACTCACATTTTTATTTGAGTTAGTGACGGTGTAAAAACCAATAGTTAAATCAGTGAAGCTTATTTTATATCATAAAGATTATAACGACCCTAGTGAAGTGTATAGAAATAAATTTCCCCATTAAAGTAAAAGAAATTAAATTATTCGAAAGTTCGGGAAACAATAGTTGTGTTACACATTTTGTGCCGTTTTCCTGGTCAACTTGTATGCAATTGGAATAAAGTACAATTGCATATCACGCTGCACTCACATAACTAATTGGACAAGGATCATATTAAACCCCATGGTCGCAGGGTTATAGTTCTTCTCTCATCATATAGCTATATTTATCCTACGCAATTGTATGCCCATTCGAATGGTAAGTCATAAACGCGGTTTTAATATATGAAATGCTTAGTACCAACCCCCTTTTTATTTGATACCTTTAGGAAGATCATATCGTTTGTGGAGCTAGGCCACATTATATTATCAGATCCAAAATCCAATCAGACCGAACGATTTTGTCATCATCTTTCCTTAAAACAAAGAACAAATATAACAGGTTCTTGTGCGGTTTTGATTACAAATCCAATCTACAAAACAACATTTGCTCTTCCAACTACACCCTCACAACTATTTCTAAAACTCCAAATCGGATAAATCTCTCCAACAGAAACACTTTTGGCCTCATCTACAACATTCAAATTTATACCATTCTAATTGCCAATGTTTTCAATACTTATATAAACAATTAAACAAATTTATCTAAATTAAACTAATTATTACTAATTGTCTAAATTAAATTCTAACTACTTAAAATGTACTTATATTCTAACTATTAAATATTATCTAATTTCTAACCCTTTTCTTCAATTAAACATAAATTAAATTATACATTAATTAAACATTAACTAAATTAAATATTACATAAATTAAACTTTATAAACGTTAAACTTCTAACTCAATGTGTTAAAAGTAAGTATGTAAAGATGTAAATCTCTACAAACTTAACTTTGTACACATAGAGTACATAACTCTAAATCATTATTTTATTTTTATTTTCTATATTACATTTTATTACATATCTTATGAAAACTAAATCTTAATATTTACAAAAACTATAAAAATAAAATTTAACCTAATCTAATTGAAGAGCACGAAAAAAAAAATAAGTTAAAATACTAAATTACCCTAAATATTAACATTAATGAATTATTTAAACTAAAAACTATTATTGAATTTATACTTACTAACAAAATGCAAAATTAAACTTCGTATCGAAAACCCTAACCACTAATTTAAAGAAAAGAAAAAAAAACACAAACCTATCTAAACCTAACTAAATACCATCGAATCATCAGGCCTGTTGACATCGTGGGAAAAACATAATGTAAGTTAAAGAGCAAATAACAACCATAATTAATTAAACTTTTAAGAGAAATCATATTGCAAAAACAAGTCAGAATGCTCATTGATATTATTAACTAATAATGATCTCTTAATATATATGTATAAATACTATTTTGTTTTGCTTGTTCTTACAATATGAACTCTCTTAATTAATTATATTACAATTATATTTTTTATGAGAAATGTCTCACTTAGTTTGCCTCACTTACATTCATATATAAGCAAATTTAATTTGTTTTGCATTTTGTTATTATTAACATATATCTTTTTATTTTACTATTGATTATGATATGGATTTCTTTTTATGGGAAGTATTCCCAAAAATAATACTTTTAATTATCCAAATTTAAAACTAAGATTTAATAATATTCATGTGTTTTTATAATGAATTTAAATAATAATAAATGTTCTGAATTGTATTATGAATAAATAGTTGGATTCTTTTGTTGACGAAATGTAGAGTAAAAGTTTAGGTAACATAGCTTGATGGGCTGAGATTAAATATTCTGATCATCAGCAGGTAGGGTGGGCAAATTGATCAGGAGGAATTTAACACCTTGTTCCTCTCCGAACTAGCAAGAAACTATTTAAAATTGTGATGGAGTCTATTTTCTGTCATTTATTTTCTATCCTGTACACTATTTCTAACTTAAATTTATGTGACTGGACCTCCCCTTAATAGGTATCACAGCCTACGCCCATTTCCCTGAGCTAAGACCGAAGCAAAGCTAGGTGTACAGACCGGTGATAGCCTGGGGTAGGTCGATTGTTCGTTACACCATGCCCCTCCGCCCACAGACCGAAAATCAAAAATTTGACATAACAATGTCATTTGCTAAGATATACTGAACATTCTCTGGGAATTTTAGGAAAATCGATCCAGCCGTTTTTGAGTGCATACGGAAGATACATACAAACATCCATTTTTATACCCTACACCACCATAATGGGCAGGGTATATTGGGTTAATGCTGATGTTTGGAATGTGCAAAAATATTGTCCCAACATCTACTTTAAAATATACCAATCTGCTCAGGATCACTTTCTGAGTCGATTAAGCGATGTCCGTGCATCCGTCCATTTAAACTTTGTTATCAAACTACCGGTCGAAATTTCAAAGATAATTAGACAAAATTTGGTACAAGCTCTTCTATTACCTCAAGGACCCCTATTGAATACAACTACCCTATCAGAAATAAGCTGTCATAAATTTCTCCATGCCAAATTCAGCAAAAATAATAGATTTCCTATATACAGAAGTCATGCCACCTAATTTTATGGCCAGTGAATCATAATTAGATTGGTGTAGTGTATCATATGGTCACTTTTTTACTTGTTTTTTATATTTTTGAAAATATTGCTATTTTTAACCAAAACTCTTAACTTCAATTATAATATGCAGCCTCTAAACGTTATTTTTTCTCAAATTTTCAGCTTTTGTTTTATGATGACGGTGAACAATTTGAGACCTTGGGAGCATCAATAATCGAACAAGTGCAAAATATGGCCTATCCTAATGTACATCCATGCATAAATACATACATACGTGAGCATGTTTACAGTCTGGTTTCATGGTTTCTATATTTTGGCTGTGTATTAAACACATACACAGATGTATATGTACATAACCTAGCAGTTTTTGGTGACTGTCCCGAACTAGCTACCTGACTGGTATTTGATCAGTTACATAACTAATTATTTTAACATGTACGGAAGTTAATTGACCTCACATAGTTAGTTTAGACGACATCACATAGACAGACCAATAACCAATTACTTGCAAACAAATCTTCCTCTCAAAACTCTCCAATAGATTACTTCTGGTGGAAAAAATAACTACTTTCTAAAGTACAGTACAAAATAAACGTTTAAATTGACTACACTCTAGATTACTTGGAGATAGTTAAGTGACAGCTGACTTCCCGTTAGATTACCTATGATAGACAAAGTAACCAGTTGAATTCTCTCTGCACTACAGAGAGTACATCCTTGTCAAACCAACCAAAATATATAAATTGGAGTCAGTCAAGTGATCAGACATTAGTGACAATTACTGTCTATAAGGGATACATTGACTACTTGCTTAACTGGTGGAAAGGAATTGCATAAAATATTATTAGTATCGCAACACTGTTGCATTGTTCTTAACTTAGTGTTAAAAGTTTTCATATTTTTTGTTGTTTTTTTAAGTTTGGAATGTGTGTCTGTGTATATCTATTAGTCTTTACTGAGATTTATGTTGGTGTTTTCTATCTTTTTGTAGTTAAAACTTATTTCTTTAATTACTTTTATAACCACCAAAAAAAAGATGGGGGGTATATTGATATTGTCATTCCGTTTATAACACCTCAAAACATTTGTGATTATTCTGAGTTCTCATAAGATTCTAAGACGATCTAGCTATGTTCGCGCTTCTGTCCATCTGTCTGTCTGTTGAAAATACGATAGTGCTAAACGAAAGTAGGGCCCTTTAAATATTCATAATTGTCAATAGAAGGCGTATCTGTTGAACGCTATTTTTCTTTTTAATAACTTCTATGTCATTTTGAAGGATAAATATCTGTCAATTGTCCTTACTTAGTTACTGAACATTATAGTATAAACAACAGTATCAAACAAAGCGTCATACACGAGAAGTTTTGCTTTACTTCTTTAATTTGAAAAAAAGTGCCGCTGAAGCAGACCTATTGCTTACCGAAGCTTACGCTGAACGTGTTCCATCGGTTTCAACATGACAGAAATGGTTTGAGCTGTTCAGAAGTGTTGGCCAGCCAAAAAAAAAGTTTGAAGACCAAGAACTTGAGTCACTACTCCATGAAGATTGTTGTCAAACTCAACAAGAGCTTGCAAAATCATTGGGAGCTACACAAGCATCAATTTCAAAATGTTTTCGAGCAGCAGGATTTATCAAAAAGCGGGGAAATTGGATACGAATTGAATCAGGGAGACCTTGAAAGACGATTTTGCATGTCCAAAATTATGTCTGAACGCTATAAAAGAAAATTATTTTTGCTCCGAATCATTACTTGCGATGAAAAATGAATCCCTTATTTGAAGCCGACCCGACACCAAAGCCAAATATCCATGGCGGTAAGGTAATGATCTGTATTTGAAGGAAGCAAAAGGGTTCTATCTATTATGAGCATCTGATTCGTGTGAAGCGATCAATTGCCGAAAACCGACCACAAATGAAACCGTAATATTTCACTATGACAACGATCGGCCTAATTACGCAATACCTGTTAAAAACTATTTAAAATTATGTGGTTGGGAAGTTTTGCCTTACCCGCTTTATAGTCCAGACCTTGCCCTGTCCGACTACTATTTGTTTCGATCTATGCTAAACGCTCTCTCTTGGATATGCGAAAAGGTCTTTGAAAACATGTATGTGAGGATACATTCATAAATATTTTCACATATTGATGTTGGGTTTACATTATTCGGCACAGATGAATATAACACTCATACTTGTATTTTTTATAATTTTTTTATTCTATGGTTTTAAACAAAAGTTGTTAAGTTTTAATTACAATTGAAAAAAAAGCGAAATACTTTTTTAGATTAAGGAAAACTGAGCAAGATGCTGATAAAATTTCATAACTTAATAAGAGTTTTGGCATATGTGGATTTGTGTAGATTTTAATGAGATTATGAGAATGATGGAGCCAAACAATTTGATTGCTATTAATATTTATGGTTGTGAAAGAAAGAAGTTTTCACAAGCTTGAAATATAGGATATTTATAAATGAATTCCTTCAACCACAAGATGTTTGAAAAAATCCTACATAATCGTATCGAAGTGCAATTATAAAATGAAATTCCAATTGCAATTTACTTAAATTATTTAATTGTTTTATACAAAACACTTAACACTTAAAGTAGAATATATTGTGTTTCATTAACAAGAATCTTTAATTACAATTTCCTATAAATTTTCTTACCAACCTACCAGTAGTTTCAAATTCTACCTCATTTTTGTGTTTAAAGACAGCATATCACCACAATTTATTGTCACTACCACTATATTTTAAATACTTTTATTTTCTTTGCCACATAAAACCTCATACAACTAAAAAAACTAAACAATATTATTGTCAAAATAAATAACAACAAAAATATGTAAGAAGAAAACTCTATATGTACTTGCAACAAATATGTACTTGGGCTGCATTCAACCATAAAATTGTACCAAATGTACTTCATATACATACTGAACATACATGTTGAAATATAGTATGGCAAAATATTCAAACTACTCTATACTGGTTTAGGCAAACATCCCTTCAATGAGAGTATTAGAAACTGAAACAGATACAAACTAAAAAAAACAAACTACAACTAAATAAATACAGATACAAGTAACTATGTGTTAGTGTTTTTAAAGAAGACCAGAAGACAGGATTTGTGTGTAGATATGTAACTCATACTCATACTCAAACATATAGTTTATGATATTGCTAGAAAATTCAAAATTGTAATGCAACTAAACTGGAACTAAACTAAAGATAATAATACAACAAAATCCCTTTAAAAATCTACAAAGGCACAGATAAGTTGGCTTTGCATGTATACACTGAGGACTTGTTAAACGAATTTTTAGATTTAAACTGTTTAATTTATAACTGTTTTCCTACCCAATCGATCGAATACCCAACTGCTTAAAAGAATGACAAAGATACTGGAAATTAATCTTTTACTTCGTAAAAGATTAATCAACCTAAAATTGAATTTATAAACAAAATATATTATCAATATTCCTTACATATGTAGCTATTATATACTTTTAAAAATCTCTATTCTTGTGCGTTTTTCTAGGGCTTGCTTTGTTCTGTTACTTTACACGTGTACATTAGGCTAGCCCTTTTTTTTGGTTTTTCGATGACGAAGAATAATTTTAAACCTTGAGAGCATTGAAAATCCAAAAAGTTCTAACTAAAGGCAACCCTATTATACATATAGACCCTGTTGTTATTATAAAACAAAATTAAAACAGTTTGTTATAACCGTAAGAATATAAACAATGACCAAACCCGTATTGTTGGTTGGTTCATTGGAAATATATTGATTACAAAACCCCCTTATGCCAGAGAACCAACACAAAATATTACAAAACACACAAAGATTTATTTTATTGGGCTTCTGTTTGGTTTGAAAAATTTACACACATTTTTATTTGGTAACTAAAACGATTTATTATGTAAATATTGGTTAAGGTAACAAATAATTTCAGAGGTGTAACAATTAGTTTATTATTCTATGTATTCCTAAGGGAAGTTATTAACAATGATCATAATTTGACATGTCAATGACAATTACACTTCCAGTTTTATAGGATATACAATACGACAATCCCAATATACTGAAGGTTTTTCACATACTTGCATACAATTGAAAAGCTCAACATAAAGTGAACTTGAATCTACTTGAACGATTTACTGTTTTAAGATCATGAGAGGAAATTTTATCTATATATCGCAAAATTTTGTTTATAGTTAGTAATAGGCAGTTAAACATAGTTTTAATCAATTTTCATTGATTACACTATACAACACAATCAAATTTTTTCCAAAATTACAAGGTCCGACCAATAAATTTTGATAGAGGAGACAAAAAAAAAAGACACGTGTATCAGCGTTTTGAAAGTTTACATCTGAATTTCATTTGAGGGGGGATTAAAGTTTCCCAACTCTGGCACATTCTTATTCTTAATCTTCATAAGAAACCATATGATCCTTACATTTTAGGTATAAAATGTGTTCCGCAAAGTTATGTAAAATTTTACGGAGAATATTTTTGTAGAATATGTTAACCCTCTAAATCCTCAAGTTATGGGTCTTTTTTGTCCTTCTTTTAAAAAAGTGCAACAACCACCATTAAAACAGGGATTTAAGGTTAAATTGTTCTTCAAAAAAATTATACGTGAAATTCCACTATAAGTCTCTGAACACATCAAAACGGAAAATTCAACCAGAAAGTCACTAACAAGACATAACAATAGAGAGCATAGGGTTAATTTCGCAGTTATTAAGAATTTTATTTTAAAGAACATTTTAGGTATAAAATGTATTCAGCAAATTTATGTAAAATGTTACGAAGAATATTTTTGTATAATATGTTAACCCTCTAAATCTCCAAGGCATGGGCCTTTTTTGTCCTTTTTTTAAAAAAGAGCAAAAAACACCATTAAAACAGGGATTTTAGGGGTTAAAATGTTCCGCAAAAATATTATCCGTGAAATTTTACTATAAATCATTTCCAAAACGGAAATAAGACACAACAAAAGAGAGCTTACGGTTAATTTCGTATTTATTAAGAATTTGGATAGGAAGTCTTCATTAATTACATTTTTTTTAGCTCTTGGCAATTCCACTTTATTACCATACTCATATTTCAGCTATAAACGTTCTTCATTGGGTGCGCATGTTAAATTTTTGGGGTACTTTAAAATAAAATTCGTAATAAATGCGAAATTAAACTTAAGCTCTTTATTGTTGTGTCTTATTTCTGACTTTCTGGTTGAATTTTCCGTTTTGGTGTATTCAGGGTCTTATAGTAAAACTTCACGGACAATATTTTTGCGGAACACTTTAACCCCTTAAATCCTTGCTTTAATAGAGTTTGTTGCTCTTTTATAAAAGAAGGACAAAAAAGACCCATGCCTTGAGGAGTTAGAGGGTTAACATATTCTACAAAAATGTTCTCCGTAACATTTTGCATAAATTTGCTCAACACATTTTATACCTAAAATGTAAGGATCACATGGTTTCTTATGACGATTAACAATAAGAATGTGCCAGAGTTGGTAAACTTTAACACCCCCTCAAATGAAATTCAGATGTAAACTTTCAAAACGCCGATACACGAGTCTTTTTTCTTGTCTCCTCTATCAAAATTTATTGGTCGGACCTCGTAATTTTTATAGTGTTATTTATAAATTAAAATTTTGAAAATAGTAGTAGAAATTGTTAAGTAGTAATTTTCATCAAATTCTACTTATTTTTTGTAATTATAGGTAAAAAGCCGTTTTTAATTTAAATTCTGAAAAAAGTAGTAGAAATACTACTCTTTTAGAAGTGTGGAAAATGCAGCAAATAGTAATTTTCTTAAATGGTGAATAAAGACTAAAACTCTTAAAAATGTGTTTTTAATATTAAAACAATTTAAATAGTAGTGGAAAAACTACTTTTTATTAAGCATGTTAAATAGTAAATTTGATCAAATTCTGCTAAATTTTTATAATTATAAATAAAAAACAGCGTAATTTAAATTCTGAAAAATAGTAGTAGAAGTACTACTTTTTTTAAAAGTGTGTCAAATGCAGATAATCGTAGTTTTCATAAAAAGTAGTTTTCCACTTCCTTTATAAATAGAAGTAATTTTTATAAAATTTTGCTTATTTTTTTAATTTCCTTAAAAAATAAGATTAAAAACTTAGACTCTTAAAAAAATGTTTTAAATATAAAAAATTGAAATAGTAGTAGAAAATCTACTTTTTTAAATATTTTAAAATTTTGAAAATAGTAGTAGAAATACTACTTATAAGGATGATAGAAAGCTGATGGTTGATAAGACCGGTCACGCAAACTTTACCTCCTAGGGACCCAGCAACCATCCCATGATGGTTTGCGTTTTTTCGAATTCTTTGAATTCTTAACTACTCTCCTCCTTCTCCTCTCTTTCTCTACACTCTACTCTAGTTAACTTCACTATGACTCAAACTATAGATTTCCCTTTTCTTTAACTTCTATTTCCCTTTTTCTTCCATTCTGTTTCCATTCTCCTTTCAGGTATCACAAAGGGAACGTTTATTGGATCCAAGTGAGCTGAACGAACTTAAGGTTTTGGACGGCTGCCTGAATACCATACCATGATAGATACAAAATTTCATTGAATTTTACTTATATTTTACAATAACTAAAAACAGACTTTAATTAAAGAAATTAAAAATAGTAGTAGAAATACTACTAATAAAACTGATTGTTTAAAGTGCGTTTTGTTTAAAAATTTTATAACTTTTCATTGAAAAATAAGAATTAAAACTAAACGTTTAAAGAATTTCTGAAGTCATGTTTTTAATATTATTTTTTAATGCTGAATACTTCATACAATTTCCAAAAACATATTTTTAAATTTTGGAAATATTATTAAGAATGTTAGATACAAAATTTCATTGAAATCTATTTATTTTTTTGTTACAATAAGTAAAAACAGACTTTAATTAAAAATTTAATAATAGTAGTAGAAATACTACTAATAACACAAATTTTTCTAAAGTGTATTTTGTATAAGAATAATTTAACTTTTCATTGAAATATAAGAATTAAAACTTAAACGTTTAAAATATTTCTGAAATCATGCTTTTTTATTATATTTTTTTTAAATAGTAGTAGAAATGCTACCTTTTAAAAGTGTGTAAACAGCAGTAAATATTAATTTTATTTAATTTTCATTGAATTTGGCACAATATGAATTTTATTTAAATTTTGAAAATTGTTTAGAGATGATACTTTTTTAAAAAAACTTATAAAAAATAGTAAATTTTTAAATTTATTTTTTATATATAAAAAATTTTAAATAGTAGTAGAAAATCTGTTTTTTTAAAGTGTGTAAAAGGGAGAAAAATTGTTATTAAATTTCCATTAAACAATGTAAATATTTCATACAACTTCCCAACGTATATTTTTAAATTTTGGAAATATTAGTAGAAATACTACTTTCCTACAAGGATGTTAGATACAAAATTTAATTTAATTCTAGTTATTTTTAGTTACAATAAATAAAAACAGGCCTTAATTTAAAAATAGTAGTAAAATTACTACTAATACTAATTTTTTGAAAATTTTCAAATTAAAATTTTCATTAAAAAAGTAGAATTAAAACTTTAACTTTTCATAATTTCACAAGTCATGTTTTTAATATTATTTTTTAAAATAGTAGTAGAAATACTACTTTTTAAAAGTATGAAAAATGCAGTTAAATGTGATTATGTTTAATTTTCATTGAAAAATAAGCACTAATGATCGAAATACCAAAATTTGCTTTTAATTTGAATTTTGAAAATAGTAGTAAAAATAATACTTTTTTTAAATCACATAAAAAATTGTTAATTTTATGGAATTAGTTATTTTTTATTATTATTGTTATTATAAGTAAGAAACAGCCATTAATGTCATGTCAAAAAGTAGTAGTAGAAATACTACTTTTTTAAAACATATGGAAATTGCTAAATTTTATGGTCTTTTTATAAAATGCTAAGTTATATAACAGGTCTTAATAAAAATATTAGGAATAATATAAGAATTACTAACATTATTATACTTTTCAAATCTTGTTGAATTGTCCTTGCTCTTAAAATTTACAATATGCTAATAATTTCAAGCAAATATTTTTATTCGGTACAATGGAAATATCTACACCGATTATAGAGATATAGGTCCTACTCTCTAATAAATAATACGTCTAAATACCTCATGATTTTAGGATTGCCTGAGTTAAGAATTTAACATATAAATATTACTTCATTTAAAATTCCACTGAATCCCTCTTGCAAAAAAAAACTTAGTATACGAATAATTATAGAATAAAACAGTTTGGATTCTATATTTCAAGATTTGTATTAAGTCCCTATTATTCTATTAAATTCAAATACCGATTGATATAATGCAGCATCTTCCTTAATCTAATATATTTTATTTCCTAAAGAAAAACAAACAATATTGGTATAGAATTTTAGAAAAAAAAAAAAAACTAATACAGAATCAACATAAAAATCAAACAATTTCTTTGTGCAATTTTAGTGTTCAGTTCAGTGCAAAACAAAAAACGAATAAAAAAAGAATGTATTTATTTTAATTTTCAAATATAGAAAACAAGTTTATTTTCCTCTGTGGCCAAGTTGCAAAAAAGAAGATCGTCTGCATACATCTATGCACAAAATGCAACTTAACATACACTTACAAATGCTTATGCAACAATTTCAAACACACTTGCTGCTTAAGTTTGTATTTAAATATGGGTGTGTAGGTAAAAACATGCACAAGATTGCTTAGAATATATGCTCTAAGCCAAAACATACAAATGCATATAAGGACATACAAGTGTATGTTGCAGCAAATACATTCAAAAATATTTTACCATTGTTGCTTGAGGGATTTACATACATTTTCAAAACCTTATTGCTGTTTGTCTCTGCATCTGTGTCTGCACGTAAGTGTATTTGTTTGCACAATTCTGTTTGTATGTGTTTGCACATACATTGGCTTATATATGTGTGTGTACTTGCGTTGAGTTGTGAGTTTATTCTATTTTATTGATAATACTTTGTTGCAGCTAGAATAAAATTCTTTTTTTTAACGTGGCTGTTGTTATTTCCCTTATATTTTCTTTATCATTTTCTGCTTATTTTGCACAACCAAAAAATAGATTCTTAGTATAGAATTTTTTTCTATATAGTTGTTATTTCTATATTTGTTAGGCAACAACATCCAAAATATTTTAAAATAAAATATATGGGCGTTTGTTAGCAAACATTTGCTAGTATTGTTGGTTAGATTAATGCAGTCAAGCTTGCATATAAAGCAGGAATCCACTCATAATTTGAATTTAATATAATTCAACTGTACATTATAGATTAAACCAACAATTATACAGCATGAAGAATCAGGACTAGAACTTGAGCTAGAATATGAACTACAACTAGAAACAGAACTACAAACAAAATCAGAACACGAACTAGAAGCTTTACTAGAACCCTAACTACAAGCTTAACTAGAACTTCAATTAGTAACTGATCTAGAACAAGAACTACAACCTAGGAGACGTAGTCTTTAGTATAAGACGTAGCCTTTAGTATAAAAGGTAGTCTTTAGTATAAGACGTAGTCTTTAGTATAAGACGTAGTCTTTAGTATAAGACGTAGTCTTTAGTATAAGACGTAGTCTTTAGTATAAGACGTAGTCTTTAGTATAAGACGTAGTCTTTAGTATAAGACGTAGTCTTTAGTATAAGACGTAGTCTTTAGTATAAGACGTAGTCTTTAGTATAAGACGTAGTCTTTAGTATAAGACGTAGTCTTTAGTATAAGACGTAGTCTTTAGTATAAGACGTAGTCTTTAGTATAAGACGTAGTCTTTAGTATAAGACGTAGTCTTTAGTATAAGACGTAGTCTTTAGTATAAGACGTAGTCTTTAGTATAAGACGTAGTCTTTAGTATAAGACGTAGTCTTTAGTATAAGACGTAGTCTTTAGTATAAGACGTAGTCTTTAGTATAAGACGTAGTCTTTAGTATAAGACGTAGTCTTTAGTATAAGACGTAGTCTTTAGTATAAGACGTAGTCTTTAGTATAAGACGTAGTCTTTAGTATAAGACGTAGTCTTTAGTATAAGACGTAGTCTTTAGTATAAGACGTAGTCTTTAGTATAAGACGTAGTCTTTAGTATAAGACGTAGTCTTTAGTATAAGACGTAGTCTTTAGTATAAGACGTAGTCTTTAGTATAAGACGTAGTCTTTAGTATAAGACGTAGTCTTTAGTATAAGACGTAGTCTTTAGTATAAGACGTAGTCTTTAGTATAAGACGTAGTCTTTAGTATAAGACGTAGTCTTTAGTATAAGACGTAGTCTTTAGTATAAGACGTAGTCTTTAGTATAAGACGTAGTCTTTAGTATAAGACGTAGTATTTAGTATGAGATGTGGGTTTGGTATTTGCAAACGAATATTTTACTATAATTTCTTTTCTTTTAAAATTACCCAATTAAAACTGGTACTTAAATTTGCATAACTTTCCTTTTATACATAATCGCATTTAAAATAAATGCATTAAACAGAAATAACTTTAAATATAAAAAAAAATATAAAAACTTTTTTTGTTGAATTACTGTCATAAAAACCATCTAAATTTCCTGTAATCACCAACCATAACATACCGCCGCCACTCTCACTCTCAAACACATTTATGACTGAAAGTCAGTAAATAAAAAAGTTTTTACTCATTTAATGTGATTTAATGTTTAAAAGCTGTTTGTTATTAAGCCTTTACTTACATTGCTATTCGGTCAAATTAATTGCAAAAGTTTTTTTTTTTATTTTAATTCATTGTGAATTGAAAGCGTTTGAATACACACGCTGACATAAACACTCAAATGTAAAAACCATGACTAGGATTCAAATAAAAGCAGCAGCACAAAATAATTATGATAATGACATATAAAATGTAAATATAATTTCTAAAATACAACACGCAGTTAATTTCCTTCCATTTCGTTTTTGGTATTTTCAAATGTTTTCACAATTTTGTTAACATAAAAATTAAGTGTGACTTCATAATTTTAAATTGCTTTAGATGTATTAGCAATTTTAACAGAAAATAATGTTTTTTAATGTATGCGTGTTTCCTTTTGTTTTGAATCGTCACTGTAGCAATTTATTTGGATTTGTTTACAAAATTTATTGCATACTTTAGGGAGGGATGAATCTAATTTGAAAAGTTGAAAAAACACTAATAAAAAAAGTATTAATTTCGATGTGCTGCTATCAGTATAAAAATTAAATTAAAAAATTGAGGTTGAGTGAATGTAAAAAGTTTTTAAAGGTTGCATTTCTGTTATTCCTATTCGAAAATTTATATTTGAAAGTAATTTTAAATTGCCAAAGGGGTTTAATATTGGGAATCTGTATGTATAAACTCATGTATGTATTTGTCTTTGATAAACTGCATATTTGAAATGTGTAATTGGTTTTTGAGCACATAGCTGAAATTGAAATTATTGGACAGAGAAATAATCAACTTCTTTGGAACATTTATAATTACAATAAAATTTTGGAGAAAAAAAGACTACGTTTTATTCTAAAGACTACGTCTTATACTAAAGACTACGTCTTATACTAAAGACTACGTCTTATACTAAAGACTACGTCTTATACTAAAGACTACGTCTTATACTAAAGACTACGTCTTATACTAAAGACTACGTCTTATACTAAAGACTACGTCTTATACTAAAGACTACGTCTTATACTAAAGACTACGTCTTATACTAAAGACTACGTCTTATACTAAAGACTACGTCTTATACTAAAGACTACGTCTTATACTAAAGACTACGTCTTATACTAAAGACTACGTCTTATACTAAAGACTACGTCTTATACTAAAGACTACGTCTTATACTAAAGACTACGTCTTATACTAAAGACTACGTCTTATACTAAAGACTACGTCTTATACTAAAGACTACGTCTTATACTAAAGACTACGTCTTATACTAAAGACTACGTCTTATACTAAAGACTACGTCTTATACTAAAGACTACGTCTTATACTAAAGACTACGTCTTATACTAAAGACTACGTCTTATACTAAAGACTACGTCTTATACTAAAGACTACGTCTTATACTAAAGACTACGTCTTATACTAAAGACTACGTCTTATACTAAAGACTACGTCTTATACTAAAGACTACGTCTTATACTAAAGACTACGTCTTATACTTAAGACTACGTCTTATACTAAAGACTACGTCTTATACTAAAGACTACGTATTATACTAAAGACTACGTCTTATACTAAAGACTACGTCTTACACTAAAGACTACGTCTTATACTAAAGACTACGTCTTATACTAAAGACTACGTCTTATACTAAAGACTACGTCTTATACTAAAGACTACGTCTTATACTAAAGACTAAGTCTTATACTAAAGACTAAGTCTTGTACTAAAGACTAAGTCTTATACTAAAGACTAAGTCTTATACTAAAGACTAAGTCTTATACAAAAGACTAAGTCTTATACAAAAGACTAAGTCTTATACTAAAGACTAAGTCTTATACTAAAGACTAAGTCTTATACTAAATACTAAGTCTTATACTAATGACTTAACTTATACTAAAGAGCTGAGATGTGATGTATATTTATGTAGATATTGAGGTTATTTTTATTAATTTAGCCTCTGTGCTAAATAACAAAAAGTACGTTTAACAGTGGTACAAACAAATAGGAAATCAAAATTTCATAAAACACAATTTTCTTACCCTTATTTTAAATAACAGCAATAAGAAAAATCATCTTACCTGAAAATACAAGAGAAAAATAAATGTTAATTTTTGAAAAATATTTGTTTAAATAAATTCTCTATTTAATCATGACTTAAACCCACTGTAACCCATCAAACAAGTGGCCGTTAATAGCTCTTAGGGTAAAAATACTCACATACAGATATATAGATTTCTAAAAAAATTAAAACTACTCTCACTACAGGCAACTTGGCAACAAAATCCAATCAAAAGCAACAATCATTTTATACAGATATATTTGTATATATATGTATGTGTGAATGTATCAGTGTGTATTCATATATCTGTGTGGGTTGGTTTTTGTATTTCTAAGTATTGATTTCAATAAAAATTGCAAAAATAACATAAAAAAAAGTTGGAAAAAAATTAAGTCGTATATTGAGTCGTTTAGTTTTTATTTATTTCATTTTTCCACTTCTTGTTTTTCATCTTTTTTTTCATTTGTTTATTTATGTATGAATCTACGTACCACGTATTTTGTACAGATTATTTACGTGCAAATATAGCAGCAATAAACAAAATGGGAAATGGGAAATGGTAACAGAGAAACATTAATAGTTAGCCACTCATATCTAGTGACGCAAAAAAGGAAAAACTAATAGGGTGTCTAATAAAAATAAAACAAAATTCAATAAAGGGTTTTAGTTGATAGTAAATTGGAATGGTATTTATAATTTGAAAAGGAAGTGTTATTAATTTTATCATGATTTTTGAGTTGAATAGGAATGGTGTCAAATCAACGCTAAATCATGATATGTAATTGGATAATCGATTACTTAACACCAGACAGTTGTTTGGTACTTTCTTGAAAGCTTCCAGAAACTTTGTTATGTATGCAAAGATTGCCCAGGTCAGGCCAAGAAGATTGAAGACCAAGAATAGAGCCAACTGGTTCATGTATTACAGAATATCTGGTAGGGATATTCGTATATATACTGACACTAAACCTGCAATCAAATCCCTGATAGGTGTTTATACATCATCGAACATAGTCTAGGAATGCCGTTCATACTTTAATGGGATGGCGGGACATTCAACATTCAACGGGCATTGCACTTGCGGTACCAATCCTGTGAGACTTGAGCTGCCACACCATGACTTCTGTAGGAGTTGTCGAAATGAGAAGGAGGATGAGACCATCTTACACTTCTTCTGCAACTGCCCGGCACTAGATGATCTGCGTGCCAGGCTCTTAGGGATAAGATTCTTTAACAGCCATTCTGAACTATCTAGGAGGGAAATAAGGATTCAAATGTATTGTCCCCGAATCTGTCGCATGATGGCCTCCTATTTCGGAACTTCTTCCCGAACTCCTCTAATTTTCATCTAAAACTCCTCTTATCAACCCTACTCTCACTAGACTTCCTACTGAACTTATAGCCTCCCAATTCTCTTTTATTTCTCTCTCTCTTCTCATCTCTACTTTCTATATCTTCTTCTGCACAAAGTGAGCTGCACAAAGAACGAAAGGCTTTGGATGGCTTCCTGAAATCCTAATACACACTTAAGCCAGATATCCACCGTAGAATCGTAGACCTATTGGAGATAGAAACTTGTGACGAATCGTAGACCTATTGGAGATAAAAACTTGTGACGAATCGTAGGCCTATTGGAGATAGAAACTTTTGACGAATCGTAGACCTATTGGGGACAAGAACTTGTGACGAATTGTAGACCTATTGGGGACAAGAACTTGTGACGAATTGTAGACCTATTGGAGATAGAAACTTATGACGAATCGTAGACCTATTGGAGATAGAAACTTTTGACGGATTGTAGACCTATTGGATATAGAAACTTGTGACGAATTGTAGACCTATCCGAGGTAGAAACTTGTGACGAATTCTACACCTATATGAGATAGAAACTTGTGACGAATCATAAATCTATTGGAGATAGAAACTTGTGACGAATCGTACACCTATATGAGATAGAAACTTGTGATGAATCATAAACCTATTGGAGATAGAAACTTGTGACGAATTGTAGACCTATTGAAGATAGAAAGTTATGACGAATTGTAGACCTATTGGGGATATAAACTTATGACGAATCGTAGACCTATTGGAGATAGAAACTTGTGACGAATCGTACACATATAAGAGATAGAAACTTGTGATGAATCATAAACCTATTGGAGATAGAAACTTGTAACGAATTGTAGACCTATTGGAGATAGAAACTTATGACGAATCGTAGACCAATTGGAGATACAAACTTGTAACGAATTGTAGACCTATTGGAGATGGAAAATTGTGACGAATTGTAGACCTATTGGAGATAGAAACTTGTGACGAATTGTAGACCTATTGGCGATAGAAACTTATGACGAATCGTATACCTATTGGAGATAGAAACTTGTGACGAAACGTATACCTATTGGAGATAGAAATTTGTGACGAATCGTAGACCTATTGGAGATAGAAACTTGTGACGAATTGTAGACCTATTGGCGATAGAAACTTATGACGAATCGTATACCTATTGGAGATAGAAACTTGTGACGAATTGTACACCTATTGGAGGCAAAAACTTATGAAGAATTGTAGACCTATTGGAGATAGAAACTTGTGACGAATTGTAGACCTATTGGCGATAGAAACTTATGACGAATCGTATACCTATTGGAGATAGAAACTTGTGACGAATTGTAGACCTATTGGCGATAGAAACTTATGACGAATCGTATACCTATTGGAGATAGAAACTTGTGACGAATTGTACACCTATTGGAGGCAAAAACTTATGAAGAATTGTAGACCTATTGGAGATAGAAACTTGTGACGAATTGTAGACCTATTGGCGATAGAAACTTGTGACGAATTAAAGGCCTATTGGAGATAGAAATTTGTGACGAATTGTAGACCTATTGGAGATAGAAACTTGTGACGAATTGTAGACCTATCCGAGATAGAAACTTATGACGAATCTTAGACCTATTGGAGATAGAAACTTGTGACGAATTGTACACCTATTGGATATAGAAACTGAATATAGTGAGATAGAAATGAACATGAATATTGAAATTTAAATTTAAATATATTCAATATTAATTTTAAGATTGCCTTACATTTGGTTCGTAACTTTTTTTCTACTCAAACGATTTTTCTGATTTTCAATACCAACGTGTTTAGGACTGTGGTAAACATTTCAGATAAGTTTCAATAATTTTGCTTACGCATTTTAGAAATAAGCGTGATTTACACACACAAACTGGGGGTTTCTGCTAAATAGACTTGACATTTCATAAGCAACAAACAATGCTGTTAGTGTGTAATTAAAGGGAAGCTGAATATTTGAATAAGTGCGACAATCTTATAATTATAAGTATTCAAAACAAAGAATTAAACAATCATTCATACTAATTAAAGACGCAAATTACGAAATTAATTAAAAACTTGTGACTGCTAATATATAGGCTAAAGTCTATTTAAACAGGGTAGTAACAGTTTCAAAGGAACAAAATCAAAATTAAACCATTCAAGTTGTAAAAAAGGCAAATATAAAATAAAACATAAAAGAAATTTAATGAAATTTATAACTGAAATTTCATATGTTTGCAACAACTACGCATTTTGCCTTACATACGACTACAGCCTGAAACACACACCAACAATTATTCTCTGTGTCTTTGTGTGTTTTGGTATTTTCCTCTACTATTTTGTATGTCAACAAATAAAAACATATATTTGTGTCTTCATTTGCTGTTGATAATTTCCGTTTTATTTTTTCTGCGATTTCCGTATGTTTTGTCACGTTCAATATTTATTTTTTTTTTCTTCTTTCTGCTCACACTCTCGTCCTCTATAGATTGTTTTTTTTTGTTGATGTTTTCTTTAACTAAATATGTACTAATGTTTGAGTATATAGAAGTTGAAGTGTGAGTTCGATAGAATGTGTTATTTTTTCGTTTGTAAGTCTTTAAAAACGGCCAATAATAGTGATGAATTTCTGTTGGCTGTTTTTGCTATAAGACTAAAAAGAAAACCTAGACCACGATTTAGTAGTGTTGATGTGAAATGTTAGCAAATAGCACAAATCAAGGGAAATAAAAACAAAATGATAGAGAAATGTCACGAAGACACGCATACATATAAAGTATTTGATGAAATGTTGTAAATTAGGGTGGGTTTCATATAGAAAACGGTGTTCTTTAGACAGTTTTCATATAGAAAACTGTCTTCTTTAGACAGTTTTCATATAGAAAACTGTCTTCTTTAGACAGTTTTCATATAGAAAACTGTCTTCTTTAAACAGTTTTCATATGGAAAACTGTCTTCTTTAGACAGTTTTCATATAGAAAACTGTCTTCTTTAGACAGTTTTCATATAGAAAACTGTCTTCTTTAGACAGTTTTCATATAGAAAACTGTCTTCTTTAGACAGTTTTCATATAGAAAACTGTCTTCTTTAGACAGTTTTCATATAGAAAACTGTCTTCTTTAGACAGTTTTCATATAGAAAACTGTCTTCTTTAGACAGTTTTCATATAGAAAACTGTCTTCTTTAGACAGTTTTCATATAGAAAACTGTCTTCTTTAGACAGTTTTCATATAGAAAACTGTCTTCTTTAGACAGTTTTCATATAGAAAACTGTCTTCTTTAGACAGTTTTCATATAGAAAACTGTCTTCTTTAGACAGTTTTCATATAGAAAACTGTCTTCTTTAGACAGTTTTCATATAGAAAACTGTCTTCTTTAGACAGTTTTCATATAGAAAACTGTCTTCTTTAGACAGTTTTCATATAGAAAACTGTCTTCTTTAGACAGTTTTCATATAGAAAACTGTCTTCTTTAGACAGTTTTCATATAGAAAACTGTCTTCTTTAGACAGTTTTCATATAGAAAACTGTCTTCTTTAGACTTCTTTAGACAGTTTTCATATAGAAAACTGTCTTCTTTAGACAGTTTTCATATAGAAAACTGTCTTCTTTAGACAGTTTTCATATAGAAAACTGTCTTCTTTAGACAGTTTTCATATAGAAAACTGTCTTCTTTAGACAGTTTTCATATAGAAAACTGTCTTCTTTAGACAGTTTTCATATAGAAAACTGTCTTCTTTAGACAGTTTTCATATAGAAAACTGTCTTCTTTAGACAGTTTTCATATAGAAAACTGTCTTCTTTAGACAGTTTTCATATAGAAAACTGTCTTCTTTAGACAGTTTTCATATAGAAAACTGTCTTCTTTAGACAGTTTTCATATAGAAAACTGTCTTCTTTAGACAGTTTTCATATAGAAAACTGTCTTCTTTAGACAGTTTTCATATAGAAAACTGTCTTCTTTAGACAGTTTTCATATAGAAAACTGTCTTCTTTAGACAGTTTTCATATAGAAAACTGTCTTCTTTAGACAGTTTTCATATAGAAAACTGTCTTCTTTAGACAGTTTTCATATAGAAAACTGTCTTCTTTAGACAGTTTTCATATAGAAAACTGTCTTCTTTAGACAGTTTTCATATAGAAAACTGTCTTCTTTAGACTTCTTTAGACAGTTTTCATATAGAAAACTGTCTTCTTTAGACAGTTTTCATATAGAAAACTGTCTTCTTTAGACAGTTTTCATATAGAAAACTGTCTTCTTTAGACAGTTTTCATATAGAAAACTGTCTTCTTTAGACAGTTTTCATATAGAAAACTGTCTTCTTTAGACAGTTTTCATATAGAAAACTGTCTTCTTTAGACAGTTTTCATATAGAAAACTGTCTTCTTTAGACAGTTTTCATATAGAAAACTGTCTTCTTTAGACAGTTTTCATATAGAAAACTGTCTTCTTTAGACAGTTTTCATATAGAAAACTGTCTTCTTTAGACAGTTTTCATATAGAAAACTGTCTTCTTTAGACAGTTTTCATATAGAAAACTGTATTCTTTAGACAGTTTTCATATAGAATACTGTCTTCTTTACACAGTCTTCTATAGGAAACTGTCTTCTTTAAACAGATTTCTTTAGACAGTTTTCATATAGGAAACTATCTTCTTTATACATATAGACTTTAGGAATAGCAGGATTTATAAGGACCACCCAATTGTACATCCAAATGTTGTAAATAATGATCGAGCCAATTGAGGTCTTTAGCATGTGTAATAAATCTAAAATTGAATATGAGATTGACAGTTGAAAATAGTTGTCTTGAGTTTTTTTCTTTTTTTTTGAAACGATGATTGGTAATCTTTTAAGGCAATTTAAAAATGGCGTAGAATTTTTCCTAAAAAGTATATTTTTCAACAAAACCTCCACCCTCAGCACATGAAAAATCCATTAAAAATTTTGACTTTCGTCCACAAACTAAAGTAGTTAAACATCTTCATTTACGCTCAATAGGAATTGCTAAATTGTGGATTTTCCTAAAGAGAAAAACAGATAAAACAACAGACACTAACCAAAAATGCTTCTAACCAACATACTTCGACATCAGCTGAAGTTGAAAATGTGGCTTTAACAAACTAACATGAAATATTCTTTCTACCTTTCACAATACAAGACAATTCATTTGAATTTTTGTTTTTTTTCATTTTTCTTAAAAAAAAGAAATAAAACTGAATTCGAAAAATCTTACTACAAGTCATATTTTATCATGCGTAAAATACTAACTAACACAAATACAAAAGAAATCAACTGCATAAAATCAAGACTAAGCGGGGTTCTAGGAAAGAGGAATGTATGTATATGTTAGCAGGTAACTCACATCTTTCTTTCCATCTTACTATTTATTTGAAAAAAAAAAATAAATATAAAAAACTTCACAAACATCGAATACAAAAGAAATTTTATGGCAAATGCACTATTTAACATGCACATTCAGGCTCACATAGACACATATTTGCATTTCTCTGGGAGCTGCATGCATTTGCATACATATGTATAGAGAGACAAAAGGCACAGGAAGCAGTGTTGATACGTGAAACAGAAGGAATGTCAAGATTGAGGATGAAGTATTGTAGGAATTATTTTTTGAAAATATTTCTTAAATTGTTGAGGCTAAAATTTAAAAGTTCTACTATTTAAATGCAGAATAAACAAAAATTGCTATAATTTTATGAAACATTTAAAGCTACACTCTAAATTTTACATTAATCACTGATCAGTTTCTACTCTTTTAATACTCCAAATTTTACATCAATCATGGTTCTTTTAACACTTTAGATTTTACGCCAAACGTGGTTTTCTTAAAACTCCAAATTTGGCATCAATCGTTGTTCTTTTTATGCTTCTTCTAATACCCCGTTCTCACGACGGCATTATTCTT
Organism: Calliphora vicina; assembly: GCF_958450345.1. Classification (NCBI taxonomy): domain Eukaryota; kingdom Metazoa; phylum Arthropoda; class Insecta; order Diptera; family Calliphoridae; genus Calliphora; species Calliphora vicina. The sequence goes on from NC_088781.1 coordinate 119,163,732, forward strand.
CATTCACGCTCTCATTCGTCATTCAAACCCCAATTACGAACTGAATTACATGATTCGCCATACAAAATTTCAAGTGCGAATTACCTTGTTCGTATGTAATTCAGTTTGAATTGCCTTACAAATTACGAACAAATCAGTCTCATCTCTAATTTTTATCGAGTGTTTTGTCAATGTCAAAAACTCCAAATTTTGCATCAATCATGGTTATTTTAAAACTCCAAATTTTAACTCAATCGTGGTTCTTTTAAAACTCCAAATTTTAAGTCAATCGTGGTTCTTTTAAAACTCCAAATTTTGCATCAATCGTGGTTCTTTTAAAACTCCAAATTTTGCATCAATCGTGGTTCTTTTAAAACTCCAAATTTTAAGTCAGTCGTGGTTCTTTTAAAACTCCAAATTTTAAGTCAATCGTGGTTCTTTTAAAACTCCAAATTTTAAGTCAGTCGTGGTTCTTTTAAAACTCCAAATTTTAAGTCAATCGTGGTTCTTTTAAAACTCCAAATTTTAAGTCAGTCGTGGTTCTTTTAAAACTCCAAATTTATAGTCAATCGTGGTTCTTTTAAAACTCCAAATTTTAAGTCAGTCGTGGTTCTTTTAAAACTCCAAATTTTGCATCAATCGTGGTTCTTTTAAAACTCCAAATTTTGCATCAATCGTGGTTCTTTTAAAACTCCAAATTTTGCATCAATCGTGGTTCTTTTAAAACTCCAAATTTTAAGTCAGTCGTGGTTCTTTTAAAACTCCAAATTTATAGTCAATCGTGGTTCTTTTAAAACTCCAAACTTTAAGTCAGTCGTGGTTCTTTTAAAACTCCAAATTTTAAGTCAATCGTGGTTTTTTTAAAACTCCAAATTTTACATCAATATCTGGTCTTTTAAAACTCCAAATTTTGCATCAATCGTGGTTCTTTTGAAACTCCAAATTTTAAGTCAATTGTGGTTCTTTTAAAACTCCAAATTTTAAGTCAATCGTGGTTCTTTTAAAACTCCAAATTTTAACTCAATCGTGGTTCTTTTAAAACTCCACATTTTGCATCAATCGTGGTTCTTTTAAAACTCCAAATTTTAAGTCAGTCGTGGTTCTTTTAAAACTCCAAATTTTAAGTCAATCGTGGTTCTTTTAAAACTCCAAATTTTAAGTCAGTCGTGGTTCTTTTAAAACTCCAAATTTATAGTCAATCGTGGTTCTTTTAAAACTCCAAATTTTAAGTCAGTCGTGGTTCTTTTAAAACTCCAAATTTTAAGTCAGTCGTGGTTCTTTTAAAACTCCAAATTTATAGTCAATCGTGGTTCTTTTAAAACTCCAAACTTTAAGTCAGTCGTGGTTCTTTTAAAACTCCAAATTTTAAGTCAATCGTGGTTTTTTTAAAACTCCAAATTTTACATCAATATCTGGTCTTTTAAAACTCCAAATTTTGCATCAATCGTGGTTCTTTTGAAACTCCAAATTTTAAGTCAATTGTGGTTCTTTTAAAACTCCAAATTTTAAGTCAATCGTGGTTCTTTTAAAACTCCAAATTTTAACTCAATCGTGGTTCTTTTAAAACTCCACATTTTGCATCAATCGTGGTTCTTTTAAAACTCCAAATTTTAAGTCAGTCGTCGTTCTTTTAAAACTCCAAATTTTAAGTCAATCGTGGTTCTTTTAAAACTCCAAATTTTAAGTCAATCGTGGTTCTTTTAAAACTCCAAATTTTAAGTCAGTCGTGGTTCTTTTAAAACTCCAAATTTATAGTCAGTCGTGGTTCTTTTAAAACTCCAAATTTTAAGTCAGTCGTGGTTCTTTTAAAACTCCAAATTTTAAGTCAGTCGTGGTTCTTTTAAAACTCCAAATTTTAAGTCAATCGTGGTTCTTTTAAAACTCCAAATTTTAAGTCAATCGTATTTCTCTTAAAACTCCAAATTTTAAGTCGATCGTGGTTCTTTTAAAACTCCAAATTTTAAGTCAATCGTGGTCCTTCTAAAACTCCATATTTTAAGTCAATTGTGGTTCTTTTAATACTCCAAACTCCACACTAAATCTACTCTGAAGCTAGTCTAAAGTTAATCTAAAGCTACTCTAACTCTACTCTAACTAACTCTATTCTAACTCAACTCTAACTCTACTCTAACTCTACTCTAACTCTACTCTAACTCTACTCTAACTCTACTCTAACTCTACTCTAACTCTACTCTAACTCTACTCTAACTCTACTCTAACTCTACTCTAACTCTACTCTAACTCTACTCTAACTCTACTCTAACTCTACTCTAACTCTACTCTAACTCTACTCTAACTCTACTCTAACTCTACTCTAACTCTACTCTAACTCTACTCTAACTCTACTCTAACTCTACTCTAACTCTACTCTAACTCTACTCTAACTCTACTCTAACTCTACTCTAACTCTACTCTAACTCTACTCTAACTCTACTCTAACTCTACTCTAACTCTACTCTAACTCTACTCTAACTCTACTCTAACTCTACTCTAACTCTACTCTAACTCTACTCTAACTCTACTCTAACTCTAACTCTACTCTAACTCTACTCTAACTCTACTCTAACTCTACTCTAACTCTACTCTAACTCTACTCTAACTCTACTCTAACTCTACTCTAACTCTACTCTAACTCTACTCTAACTCTACTCTAACTCTACTCTAACTCTACTCTAACTCTACTCTAACTCTACTCTAACTCTACTCTAACTCTACTCTTACTCTACTCTACTCTAACTCTAATTAGATAGAGTTTGTTGAGAAATTTCCCATTTTCCCAGTAAACTGTTTAAAATATTTAACAATTAAATTCTCTTATAAGTACATATTACTTTAATTACCCCAAATATCAAGTGGTTTTCAAAGAATTGGAAAATATTTGATTTAATGCTAGCATTCTTGTGGTTATTTACCTATTTTTATATTCCTATCATTCAAATGATATTTTGATAACATAATTAACTGTCATTTATTCCAATACATTGATAATTTTAAATAGTTTCGCTCTATTTTCTCTGTAAAACTTTGCAGACACAGACCACACCATTACAATCTCCCTCTCAATTGCTTAGTTTTCTCTCTGCTCGTAGTAAGTAATAAATTGAAATGTCCTTTTTTTTGCCAACACATAAGTATTTTTCTCTGTTCAAAGAAACCTGTAAGCATTATTTGTTAAAATTCTGGATTTTCTTTGCATTTATCTATGTCTAGGCGCAGGTCCTTAAATTTATCTAAACTCTCTCTCTATCACTCTCTTTTATGAAAAATTTGGTATAAACAATAAATTAATGCATACATGCTAACAGGTCGCGTTTTTCTGTATTTGTTTTCATTTTTTCGTCTTGATTTTTTTTGATTTGTATTTTTCATAATGGTAACGCACAAGTACAAATGTAGTAAAAAGCAATATAAATACACACTTAGAGTTTTATAGACAGACACAACAGCAGCAGCATTGAAGAAAACATTGACAAAAGTTTGCAATCACTGACACATATTGTACACAATATTACAAACATGTACAAACGTTTAAAGATGTAAAGTTGTTAAACATAATGGGTTGCAAGTATAATTGGGGTAGAAAAAAAGACCTAGTAACTTACAAACTTCCATACTGATAAACAACAATATAACCTACAAACGCTTCGCACACCCATAAACGTACAGTAAATACATTCATATTTTTGTATTTATATACAATAGGGTGGTCCCAATTGTATGTCCATGTAGATCCTTTTATACTTCAAATTAAACATCAATCGCGAATCCATTTATACTTCAAAATTAGCATCAATCGTGGATCCATTTATACTCCAAATTTTACATCAATTGGGGATGCTTTTATACTCCAAATTTTACATCAGTCGTGAATCCATTTATACTCCAAATTTTACATCAATCGTGGATCCTTTTATACTCTAAATTATACATCAATCGTGGATCCTTTTATACTCCAAATTTTACATCAAGCGTGGATCCTTTTATACTCCAAATTTTACATCAATCGTGGATACTTTTATACTCCAAATTTTACATCAATCGCGATTCCTTTTATACTCCAAATTTTACATCAATCGTGGAACCTTTTATACTCCAAATTTTACATCAAGCGTGGATCCTTTTACACTCCAAATTTTACATCAATCGTGGAACCTTTTATACTCCAAATTTTACATCAATCGTGGATCCTTTTATACTCCAAATTTTACATCAATCGTGGATCATTTTATACTTAAAATTTTACATCAATCGTGGATCCTTTTATACTCCAAATTTTACATCAATCGTGGATCCTTTTATACTCTAAATTTTACATCAATCGTGGATCCTTTTATACTCTAAATTTTACATCAATCGTGAGTCCTTTTATACTCCAAATTTTACATCAATCGTGGATCCTTTTATACTCTAAATTTTACATCAATCGTGGGTCCTTTTATACTTAAAATTTTACATCAATCGTGGATCCATTTATACTCCAAATTTTACATCAATCGTGGATCCTTTTATACTCCAAATTTTACATCATCGTGGATCCTTTTATACTCCAAATTTTACATCAATCATGGATCCTTTTATACTCCAAAATTTTACATCAATCGTGGATCCTTTTATACTTCAAATTTTACATCAATCGTGGATCCTTTAATACTCCAAATTTTATATCAACCGTGGATCCTTTTATACTCCAAATTTTACATCAATCGTGGAACCTTTTATACTCCAAATTTTACATCAATCGTGGAACCTTTTATTCTCCAAATTTTACATCAATAGTGGATCCTTTTATACTCCAAATTTTACATCAATCGTGGATCCTTTTATACTCCAAATTTTACATCAATCGTGGATCCTTTTATACTCCAAATTAACATCAATCGTGGATCCTTTTAAACTCAAAATTTTACATCAATCGTGGATCCATTTATATTTAGAATTTAACATCAATCGTGGATCCTTTTATACTCTAAATTATACATCAATCGTGGATCCTTTTATACTTCAAATTTTACATCAATCGTGGATCCTTTTATACTCCAAATTTCACATAAATCGTGGATCCTTTTATACTTAAAATTTTACATAAATTGTGGATCCTTTTATACTTAAAATTTTACATCAATCGTGGATCCTTTTATACTTCAAATTTTACATCAATCGTGGATCATTTTATACTCCAAATTTTACATCAATTGTGGATCCTTTTATACTTCAAATTTTACATCAATCGTGGATCCTTTTATACTTCAAATTTTACATCAATCGTGGATCCTTTTATACTCCAAATTTTACATCAATCGTGGATCCTTTTATACTTTAAATTTTACATCAATCGTGGATCCTTTTATACTTCAAATTTTACATCAATCGTGGATCCTTTTATACTTCAAATTTTACATCAATCGTGGATCCTTTTATACTTCAAATTTTACATCAATCATGTATGCTTTTATGCTCAAAAAAATCAAGATTATAATATGCTGGAGTAACTTAATAATTTCGTGTTTTTTTCTCACTTTAAAAGCAACTTCCAGCCTGCCCTTAATTGGGATTTAGACAATGTACGTGTTTTCATGAGTGTACAATCTGTTGGTGATTATTACTTCGCGTTTTAAACATCAGACCATCATCACCGTCATCATATCATATGATGTTGCTCATGATAGTAATGGTGTTGATGCTACAAAAAATAAAAATGTCAGTCATTGGGTCATTATGATTTTTATCCATGTTTTTTTTTTGTTTTATTTTATATACCCGGAGCCTTTTACATTATTTTCAAGGTGTGTGAGTATATGTTTAAATAATTTACTACGTCTGTGTATTTGTAAGAGATTTTTTTATTATTTCTTAGACATAAATACAAGTACTTATGCATACATACAATTGTTATTGAAAATAAAAGTCTGGCAGACTGTTTGTTCTTGTTTGAAATATCATTAACAAAAGTTTACAAAAAAAAAATACAAAACATTTATTTGTTTGGCATATATATTGAAATTGCGGGAGAAGATATACTTTTACGAATACATGAAGATAAAATTAAAGAATAAGGTCTTTTTTATTACTAAAGAGCAGCCACTTTTGGGTATTAATTAAATTAGAAAGCTTTTGGGGGGAATGTATTTAAAAACAAGTACTGGAAGTAGTGGATTGCGATTCTCAACTCTCAGTAAATCATATCACTTGTAAATGTAAAAAAACAGTGTGAAAATATCAGCATTAAAACATACCCCAAATATTTTCTATAATTTCCTAAATCATTAATTTTCCATAACTCATGTAACTTTTCAAAAGCGGAGCGTTTCTAAATTCACTTACTATAGAAAGAGGCTCCATAATAATCTACTTTAGATTTTCCTCAATTACCCTAATTCTTAAATCATTCACTTCAATTACATAAAACCAAAAACCTTTTATTCTAAAATCAATTTCCACATCAAAGGAATTTTAATTGAAAATCTAAGAATCAAAAATCCTCACTCCGCTGCTTAAAGAAACATTTAATTATATTTAAGACAACATTTCATTTACTTGAGAATCATTGTGAAAACAGCACGACTTAATGTGCCAGATTTCCATCAAACATAGCAACGACAGAAAAACATCATTGTCTACTACACACACAAAATTGATAACAGGCGATGCCGTAGTTCACGAAAAACTAAGTCACCCCATTATCGTACACACGTTCGAAGGGAAGAAAAAAGTGCTACAATTACTTTAATTAGTATACAGTTATAATTCTTAAGCAATGCCTTGAAATAAGTTGTGCTAATAACCAACATACACATGAAATTTCAGATATAAAGACATTTAAGGGATACAAACAAGAGAACAGTTGAAGGTTACCGTTAACAAAGTTAATTGCCAGGTGAAAAACACACAAAGTACACAATACTGCATTTCCTAAGAAGCACGAATTGAACTAGAACCGAACTAGAACAGAACTAGAACAGAACTAGAATAGAACTAGAACAGAACTAGAACAGAACTAGAACAGAACTAGAACAGAACTAGAACAGAACTAGAACAGAACTAGAACAGAACTAGAACAGAACTAGAACAGAACTAGAACAGAACTAGAACAGAACTAGAACAGAACTAGAACAGAACTAGAACAGAACTAGAACAGAACTAGAACAGAACTAGAACAGAACTAGAACAGAACTAGAACAGAACTAGAACAGAACTAGAACTAGAACAGAACTAGAACAGAACTAGAACAGAACTAGAACAGAACTAGAACAGAACTAGAACAGAACTAGAACAGAACTAGAACAGAACTAGAACAGAACTAGAACAGAACTAGAACAGAACTAGAACAGAACTAGAACAGAACTAGAACAGAACTAGAACAGAACTAGAACAGAACTAGAACAGAACTAGAACAGAACTAGAACAGAACTAGAACAGAACTAGAACAGAACTAGAACAGAACTAGAACAGAACTAGAACAGAACTAGAACAGAACTAGAACAGAACTAGAACAGAACTAGAACAGAACTAGAACAGAACTAGAACAGAACTAGAACAGAACTAGAACAGAACTAGAACAGAACTAGAACAGAACTAGAACAGAACTAGAACAGAACTAGAACAGAACTAGAACAGAACTAGAACAGAACTAGAACAGAACTAGAACAGAACTAGAACAGAACTAGAACAGAACTAGAACAGAACTAGAACAGAACTAGAACAGAACTAGAACAGAACTAGAACAGAACTAGAACAGAACTAGAACAGAACTAGAACAGAACTAGAACAGAACTAGAACAGAACTAGAACAGAACTAGAACAGAACTAGAACAGAACTAGAACAGAACTAGAACAGAACTAGAACAGAACTAGAACAGAACTAGAACAGAACTAGAACAGAACTAGAACAGAACTAGAACAGAACTAGAACAGAACTAGAACAGAACTAGAACAGAACTAGAACAGAACTAGAACAGAACTAGAACAGAACTAGAACAGAACTAGAACAGAACTAGAACAGAACTAGAACAGAACTAGAACAGAACTAGAACAGAACTAGAACAGAACTAGAACAGAACTAGAACAGAACTAGAACAGAACTAGAACAGAACTAGAACAGAACTAGAACAGAACAGAACTAGAACAGAACTAGAACAGAACTAGAACAGAACTAGAACAGAACTAGAACAGAACTAGAACAGAACTAGAACTAGAACAGAACTAGAACAGAACTAGAACAGAACTAGAACAGAACTAGAACAGAACTAGAACAGAACTAGAACAGAACTAGAACAGAACTAGAACAGAACTAGAACAGAACTAGAACAGAACTAGAACAGAACTAGAACAGAACTAGAACTAGAACAGAACTAGAACAGAACTAGAACAGAACTAGAACAGAACTAGAACAGAACTAGAACAGAACTAGAACAGAACTAGAACAGAACTAGAACAGAACTAGAACAGAACTAGAACAGAACTAGAACAGAACTAGAACAGAACTAGAACAGAACTAGAACAGAACTAGAACAGAACTAGAACAGAACTAGAACAGAACTAGAACAGAACTAGAACAGAACTAGAACAGAACTAGAACAGAACTAGAACAGAACTAGAACAGAACTAGAACAGAACTAGAACAGAACTAGAACAGAACTAGAACAGAACTAGAACAGAACTAGAACAGAACTAGAACAGAACTAGAACAGAACTAGAACAGAACTAGAACAGAACTAGAACAGAACTAGAACAGAACTAGAACAGAACTAGAACAGAACTAGAACAGAACTAGAACAGAACTAGAACAGAACTAGAACAGAACTAGAACAGAACTAGAACTAGAACAGAACTAGAACAGAACTAGAACAGAACTAGAACAGAACTAGAACAGAACTAGAACAGAACTAGAACAGAACTAGAACAGAACTAGAACAGAACTAGAACAGAACTAGAACAGAACTAGAACAGAACTAGAACAGAACTAGAACAGAACTAGAACAGAACTAGAACAGAACTAGAACAGAACTAGAACAGAACTAGAACAGAACTAGAACAGAACTAGAACAGAACTAGAACAGAACTAGAACAGAACTAGAACAGAACTAGAACAGAACTAGAACAGAACTAGAACAGAACTAGAACAGAACTAGAACAGAACTAGAACAGAACTAGAACAGAACTAGAACAGAACTAGAACAGAACTAGAACAGAACTAGAACAGAACTAGAACAGAACTAGAACAGAACTAGAACAGAACTAGAACAGAACTAGAACAGAACTAGAACAGAACTAGAACAGAACTAGAACAGAACTAGAACAGAACTAGAACAGAACTAGAACAGAACTAGAACAGAACTAGAACAGAACTAGAACAGAACTAGAACAGAACTAGAACAGAACTAGAACAGAACTAGAACAGAACTAGAACAGAACTAGAACAGAACTAGAACAGAACTAGAACAGAACTAGAACAGAACTAGAACAGAACTAGAACAGAACTAGAACAGAACTAGAACAGAACTAGAACAGAACTAGAACAGAACTAGAACAGAACTAGAACAGAACTAGAACAGAACTAGAACAGAACTAGAACAGAACTAGAACAGAACTAGAACAGAACTAGAACAGAACTAGAACAGAACTAGAACAGAACTAGAACAGAACTAGAACAGAACTAGAACAGAACTAGAACAGAACTAGAACAGAACTAGAACAGAACTAGAACAGAACTAGAACAGAACTAGAACAGAACTAGAACAGAACTAGAACAGAACTAGAACAGAACTAGAACAGAACTAGAACAGAACTAGAACAGAACTAGAACAGAACTAGAACAGAACTAGAACAGAACTAGAACAGAACTAGAACAGAACTAGAACAGAACTAGAACAGAACTAGAACAGAACTAGAACAGAACTAGAACAGAACTAGAACAGAACTAGAACAGAACTAGAACAGAACTAGAACAGAACTAGAACAGAACTAGAACAGAACTAGAACAGAACTAGAACAGAACTAGAACAGAACTAGAACAGAACTAGAACAGAACTAGAACAGAACTAGAACAGAACTAGAACAGAACTAGAACAGAACTAGAACAGAACTAGAACAGAACTAGAACAGAACTAGAACAGAACTAGAACAGAACTAGAACAGAACTAGAACAGAACTAGAACAGAACTAGAACAGAACTAGAACAGAACTAGAACAGAACTAGAACAGAACTAGAACAGAACTAGAACAGAACTAGAACAGAACTAGAACAGAACTAGAACAGAACTAGAACAGAACTAGAACAGAACTAGAACAGAACTAGAACAGAACTAGAACAGAACTAGAACAGAACTAGAACAGAACTAGAACAGAACTAGAACAGAACTAGAACAGAACTAGAACAGAACTAGAACAGAACTAGAACAGAACTAGAACAGAACTAGAACAGAACTAGAACAGAACTAGAACAGAACTAGAACAGAACTAGAACAGAACTAGAACAGAACTAGAACAGAACTAGAACAGAACTAGAACAGAACTAGAACAGAACTAGAACAGAACTAGAACAGAACTAGAACAGAACTAGAACAGAACTAGAACAGAACTAGAACAGAACTAGAACAGAACTAGAACAGAACTAGAACAGAACTAGAACAGAACTAGAACAGAACTAGAACAGAACTAGAACAGAACTAGAACAGAACTAGAACAGAACTAGAACAGAACTAGAACAGAACTAGAACAGAACTAGAACAGAACTAGAACAGAACTAGAACAGAACTAGAACAGAACTAGAACAGAACTAGAACAGAACTAGAACAGAACTAGAACAGAACTAGAACAGAACTAGAACAGAACTAGAACAGAACTAGAACAGAACTAGAACAGAACTAGAACAGAACTAGAACAGAACTAGAACAGAACTAGAACAGAACTAGAACAGAACTAGAACAGAACTAGAACAGAACTAGAACAGAACTAGAACAGAACTAGAACAGAACTAGAACAGAACTAGAACAGAACTAGAACAGAACTAGAACAGAACTAGAACAGAACTAGAACAGAACTAGAACAGAACTAGAACAGAACTAGAACAGAACTAGAACAGAACTAGAACAGAACTAGAACAGAACTAGAACAGAACTAGAACAGAACTAGAACAGAACTAGAACAGAACTAGAACAGAACTAGAACAGAACTAGAACAGAACTAGAACAGAACTAGAACAGAACTAGAACAGAACTAGAACAGAACTAGAACAGAACTAGAACAGAACTAGAACAGAACTAGAACAGAACTAGAACAGAACTAGAACAGAACTAGAACAGAACTAGAACAGAACTAGAACAGAACTAGAACAGAACTAGAACAGAACTAGAACAGAACTAGAACAGAACTAGAACAGAACTAGAACAGAACTAGAACAGAACTAGAACAGAACTAGAACAGAACTAGAACAGAACTAGAACAGAACTAGAACAGAACTAGAACAGAACTAGAACAGAACTAGAACAGAACTAGAACAGAACTAGAACAGAACTAGAACAGAACTAGAACAGAACTAGAACAGAACTAGAACAGAACTAGAACAGAACTAGAACAGAACTAGAACAGAACTAGAACAGAACTAGAACAGAACTAGAACAGAACTAGAACAGAACTAGAACAGAACTAGAACAGAACTAGAACAGAACTAGAACAGAACTAGAACAGAACTAGAACAGAACTAGAACAGAACTAGAACAGAACTAGAACAGAACTAGAACAGAACTAGAACAGAACTAGAACAGAACTAGAACAGAACTAGAACAGAACTAGAACAGAACTAGAACAGAACTAGAACAGAACTAGAACAGAACTAGAACAGAACTAGAACAGAACTAGAACAGAACTAGAACAGAACTAGAACAGAACTAGAACTAGAACTAGAACAGAACTAGAACTAGAACAGAACTAGAACAGAACTAGAACAGAACTAGAACAGAACTAGAACAGAACTAGAACAGAACTAGAACAGAACTAGAACAGAACTAGAACAGAACTAGAACAGAACTAGAACAGAACTAGAACAGAACTAGAACAGAACTAGAACAGAACTAGAACAGAACTAGAACAGAACTAGAACAGAACTAGAACAGAACTAGAACAGAACTAGAACAGAACTAGAACAGAACTAGAACAGAACTAGAACAGAACTAGAACAGAACTAGAACAGAACTAGAACAGAACTAGAACAGAACTAGAACAGAACTAGAACAGAACTAGAACAGAACTAGAACAGAACTAGAACAGAACTAGAACAGAACTAGAACAGAACTAGAACAGAACTAGAACAGAACTAGAACAGAACTAGAACAGAACTAGAACAGAACTAGAACAGAACTAGAACAGAACTAGAACAGAACTAGAACAGAACTAGAACAGAACTAGAACAGAACTAGAACAGAACTAGAACAGAACTAGAACAGAACTAGAACAGAACTAGAACAGAACTAGAACAGAACTAGAACAGAACTAGAACAGAACTAGAACAGAACTAGAACAGAACTAGAACAGAACTAGAACAGAACTAGAACAGAACTAGAACAGAACTAGAACAGAACTAGAACAGAACTAGAACAGAACTAGAACAGAACTAGAACAGAACTAGAACAGAACTAGAACAGAACTAGAACAGAACTAGAACAGAACTAGAACAGAACTAGAACAGAACTAGAACAGAACTAGAACAGAACTAGAACAGAACTAGAACAGAACTAGAACAGAACTAGAACAGAACTAGAACAGAACTAGAACAGAACTAGAACAGAACTAGAACAGAACTAGAACAGAACTAGAACAGAACTAGAACAGAACTAGAACAGAACTAGAACAGAACTAGAACAGAACTAGAACAGAACTAGAACAGAACTAGAACAGAACTAGAACAGAACTAGAACAGAACTAGAACAGAACTAGAACAGAACTAGAACAGAACTAGAACAGAACTAGAACAGAACTAGAACAGAACTAGAACAGAACTAGAACAGAACTAGAACAGAACTAGAACAGAACTAGAACAGAACTAGAACAGAACTAGAACAGAACTAGAACAGAACTAGAACAGAACTAGAACAGAACTAGAACAGAACTAGAACAGAACTAGAACAGAACTAGAACAGAACTAGAACAGAACTAGAACAGAACTAGAACAGAACTAGAACAGAACTAGAACAGAACTAGAACAGAACTAGAACAGAACTAGAACAGAACTAGAACTAGAACAGAACTAGAACAGAACTAGAACAGAACTAGAACAGAACTAGAACAGAACTAGAACAGAACTAGAACAGAACTAGAACAGAACTAGAACAGAACTAGAACAGAACTAGAACAGAACTAGAACAGAACTAGAACAGAACTAGAACAGAACTAGAACAGAACTAGAACAGAACTAGAACAGAACTAGAACAGAACTAGAACAGAACTAGAACAGAACTAGAACAGAACTAGAACAGAACTAGAACAGAACTAGAACAGAACTAGAACAGAACTAGAACAGAACTAGAACAGAACTAGAACAGAACTAGAACAGAACTAGAACAGAACTAGAACAGAACTAGAACAGAACTAGAACAGAACTAGAACAGAACTAGAACAGAACTAGAACAGAACTAGAACAGAACTAGAACAGAACTAGAACAGAACTAGAACAGAACTAGAACAGAACTAGAACAGAACTAGAACAGAACTAGAACAGAACTAGAACAGAACTAGAACAGAACTAGAACAGAACTAGAACAGAACTAGAACAGAACTAGAACAGAACTAGAACAGAACTAGAACAGAACTAGAACAGAACTAGAACAGAACTAGAACAGAACTAGAACAGAACTAGAACAGAACTAGAACAGAACTAGAACAGAACTAGAACAGAACTAGAACAGAACTAGAACAGAACTAGAACAGAACTAGAACAGAACTAGAACAGAACTAGAACAGAACTAGAACAGAACTAGAACAGAACTAGAACAGAACTAGAACAGAACTAGAACAGAACTAGAACAGAACTAGAACAGAACTAGAACAGAACTAGAACAGAACTAGAACAGAACTAGAACAGAACTAGAACAGAACTAGAACCTGAACTGAATAAGAAATGAAATAGAGCTAGTTGATAATTTCTATCTTTGACATTATTTCCCCAAGATCGTGAAATATTTGTTTATTGATAAAAATTAGTATTGTACCATTTAAAATCTTGTCATTCGCATCTCTTGGGAACTGTAAAGTCTCCCACTAGCATCACATTATGTTTTGCAATTATTTGGTCGATAACAGATACTCATGTGTCACATTCGACGTGCCAATTTTGACACCTCTGTAGGTCTTTGTCACAATTATTTGTATTTTTTCCATTATTATAGAATTCTAAACACCTCGATGATTGGCAGGTCTATAGAGACACATGTCATATTCCAAAACTGAAGCGTGCATTCAAATCATAATTGCTGAAACCTTTTCATTTTAATTTCAACAAATCTTTTTTGAAGTTCTCTCATCATATTCACTGTCTTTACTGCCTCGTTTTGCTCCACATTGTGTCATTGATGTTTTTTTAAGTATTCTGACATTTAGCAAAAAACAAACAAAACGACAAACACAAAAAATAAGAAGAATACAATTGATAACAAGCAAAATATGTTGAGGCTGTCATGTTAACATTGTGCTGCTGGAGACAATGTCAAGCCTAATGAAGTGGTGGCTGTTGAAACAAACAAATTACAACAACAATAATAGTTAGTAGCAGCAACAACTTTGACAAACGATAATCATGTTTAAGGGTGGTTGCTAAAGAGGGTTAAAGCTATAGAATTTAAAAGGCAAAGGAAAGTGTAATTTTAAAATTTAAACAAAATTTAAAATAAACAAAAACACGAAATAAAAAAAAGTAACAAAAGGTGGCCTGCAAAAAACACCTACTGAAGAGTTGCAAGAAAACCATAAAAAAAATTCAAGAATATTTAAAATTTTACCCCTGAGAATATGTTACAGTTTGGTAAACACAACAAAAAGAGTGGCTAAAAAACAAAGACATACACACTTATAGAGAAACTGGAAAAAACAGACTGCTTCAACTAGCAAACAACCAAAAATGTGCATACTCCATGGTACATGTAGTGGGTTTTTCAGTTTCTGCTACATAAAACACAAGATGCTAGAAAATATGTGGCTCTGAATTTTATTTTAAATTGTTTAAAAAAATATTTTACTTTTCTTCACCTAAGTCGGCTTGAGTATATCTGTGTAAAAAAAGTGTATAAATTTTGTCTACATTTGGCGTCTTTAATGTTAAAAGCCAGGTGTTGTAATGTAGTTATTTTCAGCAGCATTCGTGTGTGTCTTTATAAAGTATTGCCTACTTATAGGCTTTATGATGCTTTACTTACATTTGCATACTTTCTTTGTTTGCTGTCTGTTTGGTGTTGAGTCTTTTTATTATATTTCTTTGTTGTTTTTGTTGAATTTTTCATAGTAGTCACCTTGGGTAACATTATTATTATACTTTTTTTCTTTTTTTCTGTTTTTATTAAAGGCTCCTTTCCACTATAACTTTCTTTGTTTTTATTGCTGCTATTGTTGCTGTTGTTGTTTATCTACTTTGACATTCTTGTCTTCAATACTGGCTTTCATTGCCACGGCTTTTATGGTCTTTTAAATTAGACTTTACTCACTGTTGTTGAAATTTGAATTAAAGAAATCGCTACGTTTTATGAGAGAGTATGCAATGTTTGTCATAATGTTTGTTACTTTAAGATTGTAGGTCTTTTAAAATAGTTCGATTTCAGTTCAAGTTTAGATTCTGGTTCAGATTCTAGTTCAAGTTTTTATTCAGGATTTAGTTCAGGTTCTAGTGTAGGTTCTTGTTCTTGTTCAGAAAATAGTTTTGTTCTAGTTCAGGTTCTATTTCAGGTTCTAGTTCAGATTCTAGTTCAGGTTCTAGTTCAGATTCTAGTTCAGGTTCTTGTTCAGGTTCTAGTTCAGGTTCTAGTTCAGGTTCAGGTTCTAGTTCAGGTTCAGGTTCTAGTTCAGGTTCTAGTTCAATGTCTATTTCAGATTCTAGTTCAGGTTCTAGTTTAGTTTCAGGTTCTAGTTCAGTTTCTATTTCAGGTTCCAGTTCAGGTTCTAGTTCAGGTTCTAGTTCAGGTTCTAGTTCATGTTCTATTTCAGGTTCTAGTTCGGGTTCGTGTTCTAGTTCAGGTTCTAGTTCAGGTTCTTGTTTAGTTTCAGGTTCTAGTTCAGTGTCTAGTTGAGATTCTAGTTCAGGTTCAAGTTCTAGTTCAGGTTCTAGTTGAGATTCTAGTTCAGGTTCAAGTTCTAGTTCAGGTTCTAGTTCAGGTTCTACTTCAGGTTCTAGTTCTAGTTTAGGTTCTAGTTTAGTTTCAGGTTCTAGTTCAGTGTGTATTTCAGATTCTAGTTCAGGTTCTAGTTCAGGTTCTAGTTCAGGTTCTAGATCAGGTTCTAGTTCAGGTTCTAGTTCAGATTCTAGTTCAGGTTCTATTTCAGATTCTAGTTTAGTTTCAGGTTCTAGTTCAGTGTCTATTTCAGATTCTAATTCAGGTTCTAGTTCAGGTTCTAGTTCAGGTTCTATTTCAGGCTCTAGTTTGGGTTCTAGTTCTAGTTCAGGTTCTAGTTCAGGTTTTAGTTTAGTTTCAGGTTCTAGTTCAGTGTCTATTTCAGATCCTAACTCAGGTTCTTGTTCAGGTGCTAGTTATGTTTCAAGTTCAGCTTCTAGTTCAGTGTCTATTTCAGGTTCTAGTTCAGGTTTTAGTTCCGGTTCTAGTTCGGGTTTGTGTTCTAGTTCAGGTTCTAGTTTCAGGTTCTAGTTGAGATTCTAGTTCAGGTTCAAGTTCAGGTTCTAGTTGAGATTCTAGTTCAGGTTCTAGTTCACGTTTCAGTTCAGGTTCTAGTTCAGGTCCTATTTCAGGTTCTATTTAGGGTTCTTGTTCTAGTTAAGGTTCTAGTTGAGATTCAAGTTCAGGTTCTAGTTCAGGTTCTTGTTCAGGCTCTAGTTCAGGCTCTAGTTCAGGTGCTAGTTCTAGTTCTAGTTCAGGTTCTTGTTTAGTTTCAGGTTCTAGTTAAGTGTCTATTTCAGGTTCTAGTTCAAGTTCTATTTCAGGTTCAAGTTCAGGTTCTAGTTGAGATTCTAGTTGCGGTTCTAGTTCAGGTTCTAGTTCAGTTCAGGTTCTAGTTCAGTGTCTATTTCAGATTCTAGTTCAGGTTCTAGTTCAGGTTCTAGTTCATGTTCTAGTTCTAATTCAGGTTCTAGTTTAGTTTCAGGTTCTAGTTCTAGTTCAGGTTCTAGTTCAGGTACTAGTTCAGGTTCTAGTTCAGGTTCTATTTCAGATTCTAGTTCAGGTTCTAGTTCAGATTCTAGTTGCGGTTCTAGTTTAGTTTCAGGTTCTAGTTCAGTTCAGATTCTAGTTCAGTGTCTATTTCAGATTCTAGTTCAGGTTCTAGTTCAGGTTCTAGTTTAGTTTCAGGTACTAGTTCTAGTTCAGGTTCTAGTTCAGGTACTAGTTCAGGTTCTAGTTCAGGTTCAAGTTCAGGTTCTAGTTCAGGTTCCAGTTTAAGTTCTAGCTCAGTTCAAATTTAGTGTCTAGTTCAGGTTTTAGTTCATATTTTAGTTCAGTTCAACTATTACAATTAGACTGTATGTTGTCCCATATCCCATCACTTCTGCAAATATCTCTCCACCCACATATTATGCACTAAATTCACAAGCAACTCATTTGTGTCTTAATAAAATGTTCTCACTTTTCACATCTTCATCCAAATGCCAGGCATTCACTCAGTCTTAACACATTTGTGTATTTTCTTAATTTTATGGCCATATTATTTAAATACACTTTTGTCCATGCAACTTGCCGGTTCGGTTCGGTTCTCTCCATCATTTCTTAATTCACATTCTGTTATATGTATTTATTTCGGTGCCACTTTTTTTTCATGCATACAACAATTCATTCAATTCGAAATCCTCCAAAGGTTGTTAATATTCTTGTTATAAAATTATTGTCAATGGCATTTTTAAAATAAGACCTCGAACCTGTTATTTTTTTCGCTTTTTTTTCATTGCTCTCTAGCTTCTTTAAAAATAAATATACAGAGGGCAGGAAGGAAACAAGGTGCTTTCAGTTTTTCTCATATTGAATATTTTATTTACGTTCCTTTATTTTTTTTGTACCTTTTGCTTGTCTTTATATATCTTAAGTTCATTTTATGTTTACTTTGGTGACAATTTGGTAATAATCTTTTTGTATGTTTTTATAGTTTTTCCTTTGGTTATTAAGGTATATAAAAATTTCATTTAAGGATTTTCTGAAATATGTGTATGTGGTTGAGAAGGTTTTCTATTTCTTTGGTTTGGTGTTAAGGTATTATGGTGATAAACTTAATTTTATTCGGTTATAATGCGCTAAGTACTTTTGCATAAATTTAGTTGTAAAATTATAGCAGTTTTAATTTGTTTGAAGAGTATTTCAAGCAGGTGAATTAATGATTATTTAGTAACATAATCTGGAGAGTAATTATATGCTTGAAAGCAATATACAATATAGAAATAATTCCAAGATTGCACTAGGAATTCTTTCTATTATAGAATTCCTAGTGCAATCGTGGCTTTTTCTATTATAGAATTCCCAGTGCAATCGTGGCTCTTTCTATTAGAGAATTCCTAGTGCAATCGTTGCTCTTTCTATTATAGAATTCCTAGTGCAATCGTGGCTCTTTCTATTCTAGAATTCCTAGTGCAATCGTTGCTCTTTCTATTATAGAATTCCCAGTGCAATCGTGGCTCTTTCTATTATAGAATTCCTAGTGCAATCGTTGCTCTTTCTATTATAGAATTCCTAGTGCAATCGTGCCTCTTTCTATTATAGAGTTCCTAGTGCAATCTTGGCTCTTTCTATTATAGAAATCCTAGTGCAATCGTGGCTCTTTCTATTCTAGAATTCCTAGTGCAAACGTGGCGCTTTTTGTTATAGAATTCCTAGTGCAATCGTGGCTCTTTCTATTAGAGAATTCCTAGTGCAATCGTTGCTCTTTCTATTATAGAATTCCTAGTGCAATCGTGGCTCTTTCTATTCTAGAATTCCTACTGCAAACGTGGCGATTTTTATTATAGAATTCCTAGTGCAATCGTGCCTCTTTCTATTATAGAATTCCTAGTGCAATCGTGACCCTTTCTCCTACAGAATTCTTTGTGCACACGTGGCTCTTTCAATGATAGAATTCATAGTGAAATCTTGGCTCTTTCTGATAGAATTCATACTGAAATCTTGGCTCTTTCTATGATAGAATTCATACTGAAATCTTGGTTATTTCTGTAACTAAAACATTTAGCTTTATTTTCAATATTTTATGGTTTTCCGCAAAAGTTATTAAAATTTATCTTTATGCTTATAAATTCTCTACTTTCTTTATTCAAATTTCAATTTAAATAATTGAAAAACTTTTAGCCTTAATAAATAATTCCAGCAGCATAAAGAAGAAAATAAAATGAAGACAATTTCTGTGTTTATCAAATAAGCTTAATGTATTATAAACCGCCTTCTGTTTAAGTGTTTTTATTCAATATATTATATTTATTTTATTAAACCATTTCATATGCAAATTTAAGATTATTAAGCAGCTCTTTAGACATTATGTATCTCATTCTCTGTCATCTTATATAATATTATTTTTTCAGAATTTTAGCTCAATAACATTTAACTTTATGCAGACAGCAGTTTTTTCTCTGAGTGCTGGCCATTATTTTTATTCATTTAATTTTGTTTTATTTACAGTAGTTTTTCTTTATTTTTATCTTTTCCTATCAATAACAATACAATAATCAGCATGATGACCATTGGAATATAGATTCCATACAATCAGCAAAATTATACTGAACAAAACTGATAGACATACCAGCAGACGTAGAAAAAGACACATAGATGGATAGACGGACAGACGGACAGACGGAAGGACGGACGGACGGACACAGCCACCATTACTGAACTTGTCCTTTACATATTTAAATAGCAACGCAATAGTAGCTGGCTTATAAGACAAATGAAAATACATAATAAAAAATACGTCCATTTGCCATTCATACATTTATTCATTTTTTTTGTCAGATCTACTTTCAATATTAAACAACTATCGAATGTAGCGAAGAACATTAAGCTTCAGTTTATATGCGACAACATCAGTTTTTTTCCACTTTTTTCATTATTTTCCAATAGTGTTCCTATTTACACGTAAAATCCATTAAAAGAAGAGACAATAGAGTTACAACAGCAAATAGCAATAATAATAAGAGCCACCAGCCATCGTTGGTTGGTTGGCTGGCTGGTTGGCTGACTGGCCAGGATCTGTTAAGTAAGAGTGTTTTTTATGCAAAAACGAAACGAAATGAATGAATGGTAGATAAAATAAAAAATAAAAATACGAAAAATGTCATAAAAGTTAATGATTCTTTATTTTATCTGGTCATTTATTTAGTTCCAAGTAGTACAGTCAGTTCTGCAATGTAAAATATTGCTAAAGGGAGAATTCCATAAGAGAAAATTGATATTTTCATAAATTAACCTTATTTAAATTAAAAATTAAGAATAAGTAATTCTTCTAAAATAAGAATCCTTTAGTTTCCAAATTGTATCATCATGAAACATTAACAAATGGTTAAAAATTCCTTAAGGTTTGCCATAAAATTCAATTTTATCTCATTTGAAAAACCTTAATAGCGAAAACTTTCACTAAGGCTTCTTATTTTATTTCAAATCCAATGTTTCTCTATACTTTAGCTTTTAATAAGCATAAGTTCCATTTCATTTTTATAAAAAAAATTAAACCAACACCTTTTCTCAACCACATTTTTAATTACAAAACCTTCATTTATTCATATTTTACTCTACTCTAGTTTCTCTAGTTTTCCCCCTTAAAAAGTAAAAATAAAAATAAAAAATTGTTGCTTTCTGCTTATTTTATTTTATCTCCATTTACCATTAGTTAAACCAATACACAATCATTATGTCCTTTTTATTCCATTTCATTCTCTCTTGTATCCTTTTAACCTCCATACACAATTATGATTTTCAACGTTTTCATTTGATGGCAACATCTAAAACAATTTACGAAATTACTTTCGTTTACAACAAGGTCATTTGGAATATTATTAAAAACTTTGTAGTCAAATTGATATGACATCATTATGACTTAAGAACAAAAAAAAACTCAATAGAGGTGGAAAAAACGTGATAGAGAAACAAGAACTAAACTTTGTTCATTTTCAATAAAGTTTTTTTTGTCGGTTTGGTTGTTTTTTGCTAGCCTAAAGTTTTGGAGTAGCAAGGGTATAACTAAAAATGGCCTTTGGGGCAATAAAACTTGGGTAAATGCCAAAGGAAGTGATGGAGAAAATTGGAAGGAATTGTAGCTAAATGAGAGCTAGGAGAAATGTTTTCGTTCTGACTCCTATCCACTTGTTAATTTGTAAAGTTATTGAGTTAACCGAATAGTCGGTTATATATGTTTTGAATCCTATTTAGTTCCAAGACAAAAAATCACGTAGTCGGGAATGAATTGAGCAATGCACAAAAATGAGATTTATGGTCTCATTCCACGACCTAAGGAAGCATAGCTGAATGCCACCGGGAATGTCCACAGGTTGCGGATAGTGAAAAGTTCCATAGATATGTGGAGCAGCTGCCATTGCAGTCGCGGCCTATCAGCGATTCTGAGTGGAGAGTCTCAGAGGACGCCGGACTCCTAACAAGTTCTGAGTGCCTACGACACTTAGAACATCAAGGCGAGAGATGGGAGCCTTCAAATTAAAACTATGACTAATTATGGACCGATCGTAACAAAATTTGGTGACGTGAATTTTGTGTATATAGAACTTATTTAGAGCGGAATTTGTGGAGAAACATATATAAATTAAACATTTATGACCGATAAAGTCCAATTTCGGGAGGACATTTGTATGGGGGCTAGGTGAAATAATGGACCGATTTCAGCCAGTTTCAATAGGCTTGGTCCTTGGGCCGATGAAATAATATATACCAAATTTTATCGAGATATCTTCGAAGAATTGCGACCTGTACTCTGCGCACAAAGTTTACATGCACAGCCAGCCAACCAGACTGACGGACGGACATCGTTTAATCGACTCAGAAAGTGATTCTAAGTCGATCCGTATACTTTAAGGTGGGTGTTAGACTAATATTTTGGGCGTTACATCTGCACAAACGCATTATACCCTCCCCACTATGGTGGTGTAGGGTATAAATAGCCAACAACTACCAGCGATTGTCCCTAATGTTAGAGGCGGCTGAAAGCGGGCGTCGGATCTTGTAACAAGCTGCTCGCTATACAAATGTGATGTAAGGCCATGCTGACAGCCCCTGTTCCAGGATTGAATGCAGAAGCAATGTCAGGTACTCATCTTAAAGCAACACTTTACCGAAACCTCAAGAAATGAAAATAATACCCAAGCAACTCCATTGATGACAATCTTCAGCTTTAAACACCGGACTCGATTTGGAACATGGAATGTCAAGACGCTTTTATATTCATTAAAACTTGTGCAGGTCTGGAAGCTTTCTGGGTCTTTGTGTAACTCGATGTCCAGATTCTTGGCAGTTCTCAACATCTGATGGATTTACAATGATAGTTATACCCTGGCAAACCACCTGATCATCAACGCTCTAGCAGTGTGAGGATACTACTAAACAGGGAAACGCGTAGATGTGCTGATAAACTGGCATCCACTCTCTGGCATCCACACAGATAAACTGGTACGACTTCTTACTCGTATACTGAATATTGCATGTGTGCAATGCTGAAACTCACTGAAACTGCAGACACACATGCGAAGGAGGAATTTTATAGCCATCTAACCAGCATAATCTCAAACGTTAATAAGGTCGATGAGTGATTTCATTGGTGATGAGTGATTTCATCGCTAAAGTGGGCAATGATAACTCAAACCGTGATCAAGCAAAGGGCGGCCATGTCATGGAAAGAATGGCCGAAAATGGTGAGTTGTTCACCGAAATGTGCTTAAGCCATAATCTTGTAATAGATGGCACAATATTTCCACACAAAACGGTCCACAAAGTCCGGTGATACCCACGACCATTGATCGGAGAACCAGATTGACCACATCGTCATCAGCAGGTCAGAGAGCGGCACCCAATTAGATGTGAAAAACAAACGTGACACTGATTGCTCCAGCAACCACCATTGTAGAAACCATTAAGCTGAGAGTTGCGTCGGTAAAGAAAGGAATTGGAACTCCGAAACGACAGCCATATCAAAACACACAGGCCTTGAAAAATTCAGCTGAAACCAAACAAATTTTGCTAGCTCAATTTGAGAGTGTTAGGTGATGCAACAGCAAACCATATTGGATACAAGAATCATGAAAGAAAACAATGGATATCCGATGATACGTGGAATCTCATAACACCGAGATAAGAGATAAAGACCCAACGTTGCCAGAATACGTATGGAGAAATCCAGGCTTCAGGATACCTACATTTCTCTCGATAAAGAAGTAAAGTGCAGCGCTCTTAGAGACAAGGGGAAATTATCGGAAGACCTGGAAACCGCGACTTATACAGGACAACGAAAAATATCTCTAATAAATCTTCAATTTCTCAAAACCGTTACGAAACAACAATGGAGATCTCATCAGCCCTATATCTGGGTACACCACTATTCCAACATGATGTCAATGGTCGTTCATATACTCCAACCATTATGTATCTGCATTCGGCACATCGAAAGGGATTATATATCCACAGCCTCCCTTAAACAATACAAGGCTCCCTGACCTGACAATATCAACCCAGTGCTGCTAAAAGCAGACCCCCAAACAGGTGCCTTCCTGCTTCAGAATGTGGTGCAAAGACTATGGGGAACTGTAAGGGGGTTTGATTATCGAGATTCCTAAGAAAGGCGATCTCACGGAGTGCAGATCCTCATAAGCAAGATAAATAAAGTAATCGCAAACATTATAAACACGAGACTTGAGCTAACTCCATAGACAAAGACTGTCGTTGCAAACAGGATGGATTCGGAGCTCAAAAGTAATGTTTAGACAACATAAACAGCCTGCTCACAATAATTGAGCAATCATTGGAATGGAAATCCACTCTATATCACTTGTCCACAACACCTTTTGAGAAGCACTCACATGCAAAGGCGTACCTAGAAAAATAATAGGGATTATCCAAGAGCTATACTCAATCTCAAATTGCCGTACACTTCACCGGAACTCAGGACAGGATATTGTCATGATAAATGCAACGAGCAACAACAGAGGCATAACCAGGCGGTTAGGCGGCCACCTGTGCGATCTAGACTATGCCCTACATATGCCTTCTAACATACAGTCTCTCCGACATGGTGCAAAGCCTTCAAATGGTAGAGACAGAAGCTATAAAGACAAGACTCAGAATAAATTTAAATAAGACGTAGATAATGTGAGTAAATGCAACATCCAATCGGGCATTCTCTATCCAAAACATCTACCTACAGGATGTGCTTCTCTTTTGCAACATGAACAGCATTATAACATCAACTGGAGGCTCTTCTCATGCTCAAATCGCACCATGAGAGCTCGGTAAGCTATCACTCCGACATGGTGCAAAGCCTTCAAATGGTAGAGACAGAAGCTATAAAGACAAGACTCAGAATAAATTTAAATAAGACGTAGATAATGTCAGTAAATGCAACATCCAATCGGGCATTATCTATCCAAAGCATCTACCTACAGGATGTGCTTCTCTTTTGCAACATGATCAGCATCATAACATCAACTGGAGGCTCTTCTCATGCTCAAATCGCACCATGAGAGCTCGGCAAGCTATCGGCCTACTAAACAAAGTGTGAAAATCACCACCAATCTCCCGCACTAAGATAACAATTTTCAATTGGAGTGTAAAGTCTGTGCTCCTCTATGACTGTGAAACGTGGAATATGGCTGCTAGAGACGTCTTTGCAATATTTCTCCAACTGTCCCAACAGAATATCGAACGCACACCTCTGGACACTCACACATCAAAGCCAGATACATTCCGAAGTTTTGAGAAGGAATTGGCAATGGATTGGCCAGGCATTACGAAGAACATTCGGAGATGTAACCCGCAATACCTTTGACTGGAAGCCGCAATATAGCAGAAGGAGAGGACGGCCTTACACTCACACATCCAAGCCAAATTCATTCCGAAGTTCTGGGAAGGAAATGGCAATGGATTGGCCATGCATTACGAAGACAACCCGGAAATATAACCCGGAATGTAATTGACTGGAATCAGCAAGATAGCAGAAGGAGAGGACGGCTTCACACATCCAAGCCAAATTCACTACGAAGATCACCCGGAGATGTAACCGGCAATGCCATTGACTGGCATCAGCAAAGTAGCAGAAGGAGAGAGAGGACGGCCTGCCCACACTTGGCGAAGACAGATAGACAAAGAGGCTTCGCGAGCAGGAAAAAACTGGAATGAAATTGAGAAACTAGCATCAAACAGCAACGATAGAAAATATTTTGTTGAGGCCCTATGCTCCTTGTTCCCTGCTTAGAATTCTTTTAAAGTTTCAGATTTTTTATCTCTCTCTAAGACCTTTGAAAAAGAATTCAAATAAATTCAATGATAAGCACCAGAAAATAAAAGAAATTTGTTTGCAAATGCATATTCTAACTAGTTAAAGAAACAAGAGCAACAGCGTTGCAAATTTAAAGCCTTTAAAGTCATATTAAATGTGGTTTAACAAAAATAGCAGAGAAAATTAGCCTTTGGAAATGAAAACCAGGCATAAGTAGCATAAAAATTATTTTACAAAAAAATACTAGAAAACATAAAATTACCAGCAGAGTAATTAACATAAACTTGTTATGGTCTATTTATCATTTTAAGGAGAGTATGAAATATTGTCAACAGCAACAAACTAAACAAATATTGTGGAGGACATACAATTTGCTACAGGAACATTTAAAGCTCATACAAAAAAAAAGAAAGGAAAATAAACAAAAAACCTCATCATATCCTTCCGGATTTTTGCATAATGACGCCTGTTTTGTAGGATGTCCTGAAAAATGTATTCACATTTAAAACTAGCTGGCATTTCTCACTTTCACTCATTCCCCTAAACTCGTTGTTGTGAGGGAATGCATAAGCTTTTCCACACACAAAAGCATGTTTAGGAGTATAAATCTCATGCACTTGTTAACAATTTTTTTTCTCTCAATTTATATAACAGCATGTGCTGGTGTCTGTGAATATATGTGTATGGGTATGAAAGTAACTGAAATTTAATCATGACTTCCGGTTTTAAGTGATGACATTTTGCACCTTTTTCCATGCTGTTTGAGTGTCTTTTTTTTATATATATAAGAGTGTGTCTTTTTTTTTGTTTGCCACATGCAACAGTAGTAGCAGTAGCTATTGACGTTGCATTATTCTGTTACTTCCCCTTGTTTCTTGGTTGACAAGTAGACAGATTTTCTAAATTTCTTTTAATTTGTTTCATACTTCTCCCATTTTACTAGCAGCAGGTTTTTCATTTTTAGAATTTTGTTTGTTTAGTTTGAAAAATTATTTTTCTTTTTTCTTTCTACATACATATGTATGTATGCATGTTTTTTATCCTCTATCTGTTGCAAATTTAAAGTTTTGAAGAGTTGTTCTATTAGTTTTTTTCTTTTGGTTTTGTATAGTTCAGTAAAATTGTTTTTCAAATTTAAGTGTACTATAGATAATTGTTCACTTTGAGGTTTCAAATTGTTGAAATATTTCAAGAAGTAAAAGTTTTTCACAAAAGTTAAGTTTTCCTTTTTTTGAATCTCTCAACAAATATCCCCACAAATCTATCAAACAAGATGAAAGTTTAGTATAAAAAGAACAACAAAAAAAACCATATCAAATAAATTAAAAATTAAGATTCTGTTTGAAAAGTGAAACTAATTTGTTGAATATTTTTGAATAATAAAGAAATCTATAATACAAATTTTGACCCATTTTTAATGAGGCAGGTCAAGGAGATAAGAATTTGAGAAATATAAAAAAAAAATGTCGCTAGATCTGAGAGTTTTCTATAAAAAAAGTGTCACTGACCCAAGACAGAACACTTTTCTAAAGAAAAAGTGTCACTGTCACCAGACAAGAGACCTTTTTTTATAAAAGAGTCACTGTCCCTAGACAGGACACTTTTTAATTTTTTCTATAGAAAAAATAGACAGGACAATTTTTCTATAGAAAAACGTGACTGTCCCTAGACAGGACACTTTTTCTATAGAGAAAACGTGACTGTCCCCAGACAGGACACTTTTTCTATAGAGAAAACGTGACTGTCCCCAGACAGTACACTTTTTCTATAGAGAAAACGTGACTGTCCCCAGACAGTACACTTTTTCTATAGAAAAAACGTGACTGTCCACAGACAGGACACTTTTTCTATAGAAAAACGTGACTGTCCCTAGACAGGACACTTTTTCTATAGAAAAAACGTGACTGTCCCCAGACAGGATACTTTTTCTATAGAAAAAACGTGACTGTCCCCAGACAGGATACTTTGTCTATAGAAAAAACGTGACTGTCCCCAGACAGGACACTTTTTCTATAGAAAACACGTGACTGTCCCCAGACAGGACACTTTTTCTATAGAAAACACGTGACTGTCCCCAGACAGGACACTTTTTCTATAGAAAACACGTGACTGTCCCCAAACAGGTCACTTTTTCTATAGAAAAACGTGACTGTCCCCAGACAGGACACTTTTTCTATAGAAAAACGTGACTGTACCCAGACAGGACACTTTTTCTATAGAAAAACGTGACTGTCCCCAGACAGGACACTTTTTCTATAGAGAAAACGTGACTGTCCCCAGACAGGACACTTTTTCTATGGAGAAAACGTGACTGTCCCCAGACAGGACACTTTTTCTATAGAGAAAACGTGACTGTCCCCAGACAGGACACTTTTTCTATAGAGAAAACGTGACTCTCCCCAGACAGGACACTTTTTCTATAGAGAAAACGTGCCTGTCCCCAGACAGGACACTTTTTCTATAGAGAAAACGTGACTGTCCCCAGACAGGGCACTTTTGCTATAGAAAAACGTGACTGTCCCCAGACAGGGCACTTTTGCTATAGAAAAACGTGACTGTCCCCAGACAGGACACATTTTCTATAGAAAAAAGTCACTGCCCCCAGACAGGACACTTTTTCTATATAAAAAAAATCACTGCCCCCAGACAGGACACTTTTTCTATATAAAAAAAATCACTGCCCCCAGACAGGAAACTTTTTCTATAGAAAAAAGTCACTGCCCCCAGACAGGACACTTTTTCTATAGAAAAAAGTCACTGTCCCGAGACAGGACACTTTTTCTATAGAAAAAAGTCACTGTCACTACACAGGAGATTTTTTCTGTAGAAAAAAAATAACTGTCCCTAAACAGGACACTTTTTCTATAGAAAAAAATCACTGTCTGTAAACAGGACACTTTTTCTATAGAAAAAAGATCACTGTCCGTAAACAGGACACTTTTTCTATAGAAAAAAAATCCCTGTCCTTAGACAGGACACTTTTTTAGACAAACATTTTCAGGGTACTGAGTAAAGGCTATAAATTATATCTCATGAAATATCCTTTAACTTAGACCTTCAAAAACCTCTTACCGACGCCAAAAGTACTTCATGGTACTCTGCAAACATTTGCCATCTTTGTAACAAAATTTACATTTAAACTGTTTACAAATTCTGTGGCTCTCTTGTGCCCCTTCACATACACAAATCAATCAAAAAACCAACCTCAGCATACTTTTCAATTCGCCTGTAAACTGAGGTTGCAACAGAAAAAATAACAAACTTATTTTTCAAACATTCGTTCGCCTTCAAAAGAAAGCAACGAAAAGTAACTGATACCCCAGGAAAAAACTAAAGCTTACATTGAAAAAAAAAAAACACTCAAAACTAAACAAACCAACAACTGTATGGTTTTCACATATTCTCAAAAGGATTTCTATATGCAAACAACGCGTATTTCGTACGAAATGTGGAAAAAACAACTATTTAGGTGTTTTAGCAAAACGAAAATTCTAGAAAAACCCTGAATGGAAAACATCCAACTTCTAACAAAGTGCATGTAATATTAAGTACATGTTTTAAACGTGCTCATACCATTTGTATTCAATTTGAAAGTAAGAGGGAGATAGCATGTGATAGGTGGAGGAAAACAAACAACACCTTAAGTTTGCTAAATAAAAAAGGACTTAGTAGTCAACTAGATCCTTTTTTCCAGTTTGGCGCGTTTTTATGTTTTTTTTTTCATATTAAAAAGCAAAAAATTAAAATGTTATAAATAAAAGTAGCATTATGTTTGGTATGTATTAAATTATTTAATAAATTTTATTTAAATTTTGCATTAAATTCAGCTCTTTCTCTACGTATTATCTAGAGAATTTATTACTCGTTCGCACTGTAAGACAAATATGAGGTTGTTGAAAACAGGGGTGCCTGTGTAGAAAGCAAAACTAGAGTTAGAATGATATATTCAATTCAATTTGCATTTTCTAATGATATTTTTTACATATCTCTTTTTGTGTTATTTTCTTTGCTGTTGAACTTAGTGCTCGTAAGCTGATTTCCATTTCGTTACGTTTTCTTGTGCCTGGTATCATTTGGTTTTAATTTTTGCAAAAGGTATATTTCCAAGTGTTATATATATCGACAGAGATACAGAGTTAAAAAAAGTCTTACTGTCTTCCTTACAGCGACACACTTTGTCTATATAAAACGTCTTATTGCCTTCTTGACAGCGACACTTTTCCTATATAAAAAAAGTCTTAATATCTTCCTGACAGCGGCAAAGAAAATGTATCTGTCCCTAGACAGGACACACTTTTTCTATAGAAAAAAGTGACTGTCCCTAGACAGGACACTTTTTCTATAGAAAAACGTCACTGTCCCTAGACAGGACACTTTTTCTATATAAAAACGTCACTGTCCCTAGACAGGACACTTTTTCTATAGAAAAACGTGACTGTCTCTAGACAGGACACTGTTTCTATAGAAAAACGTGACCGTCCCTAGACAGGACACTGTTTCTATAGAAAAACGTGACTGTCCCTAGACAGGACACTGTTTCTATAGAAAAACGTGACTGTCCCTAGACAGGACACTGTTTCTATAGAAAAACGTGACTGTCCCTAGACAGGACACTGTTTCTATAGAAAAACGTGACTGTCCCTAGACAGGACACTTTTTCTATAGAAAAACGTTACTGTCCCTAGACAGGACACTTTTTCTATAGAAAAACGTTACTGTCCCTAGACAGGACACTTTTTCTATAGAAAAACGTTACTGTCCCTAGACATGACAGTTTTTAAGTAGAAAAGCCCCTAGACAGGACACTTTCTAGACATTAGACAGGAGACTTTTTCTATCGGAAAGGTGTCACTGTCCATAGACAGGACACTTTTTCTTTAGAAAAACATGACTTTCCCTAGACAGGACACTTTTTCTTTAGAAAAACATGACTTTCCCTAGACAGAACTCTTTTTCTATAGAAAACCATGACTTTCCCTAGACAGAACTCTTTTTCTATAGAAAAACGTGACTGTCACTAGACAGGAGACTTTTTCTATAGAAAAAGTCACTGTCCCTAGACAGGACACTTTTTCTATAGAAAAACGTGACTGTCCCTAGACAGGAGACTTTTTCAATAGAAAAAAGTGACTGTCCTAGACAGGAGACTTTTTCATTTAAACTGGGTCAAAATCTGTTTTTATAGTAAAACAGTTGTATAGTTCCGAAACTTTTTCTATAGAAAAAACATTACTGTCTTCATGACAGCGACACTTACTGTCTTACTGTCTTCCTGACAGAAATCTAATCGAAATTTTCTTACAAAATTTTCCTAAAAAAAAATATTCACCTTAAATTATGCATTAAATAATAAATTCCTATAACATTCTCACACACACAAAAATCTTAAATACCACAACATTCAATTTAAAACGCTAAAAAAAACAGTTCATTTATATTTTTTTACTTTCTTTTTAAAATTTCCACATTATTTTTGATTTTCTCAGAAAACGCGCCGGAGTATGTGTGCGTATATTTTTAAATTTATTTCATTCTCTAGAGAAATCATCAAGTATCTCGCATGTATAAATTTGTGTTAACTTTGACAGTGAAAGCTATAAGTTCAAATTGGTTGCAAGAAACACACATATCCGAGCATATTTGTAAAGTAAAGGTATTAAGGCAAGGTATTTGTTGAAGGAACGAATGAATGAACGATATGGATGAGTGTAACAAAATGAGAAATGAGTAAACTTATAGTTCAAAGACACACACAGATACACACTGACATAGATACATATTTATATATCCTTACAAACACTTGCAAATCACGCGTCATTAACAGCACTTGTGCAAGAAATTATATGGAAATGTTGTCATTGTATGGAAATATAGTTGGTAGGTAAATGGAAAGGAATATTTTACACTTTCTTTTACTTCTGCTGTAACTTGAGTAAAGTTGAATGTTCTTACATCTACTAAATATGTATGTGTAATAGGGTAACACTTTTAAAATATTGCTCTTTTGACCCAAATCTAAAAACTTCAAACTAAATCTGCAAACTCCTAACTTTATCCCAGTTTGCTAAAATTTTCAGAAAATCCAAAAAGTTCCACCCTAATATTTAATACTCTTGTATATGTGAGTGAGTTTATGCACATAAATAAGTATAAGTATTTGCGTTGTTAACGTTTGTTCTCTTAAGCAGCATAAAATATATTGGATTTTTGTTTTTGAATTTCAACAGTATGGTAATACAAGGTTAAATTAAAGATAAACGATTAGAGGTTTTCATTATTATTTCATATAAATAAATAATTGTGTTATACCAGCTCGAGGGAAAAGTGAAAGCTAGTAAAAGGGTGAAAGTTTGGTAAAGGAATTTAAGTATTAATGGCAAAAAATTATATAAGTAGCATAAATTCTTAAGAATATCACATAACGACTCTCATTTGTATAACATCAAATAAGTAGTAAGTTGAAATGCTTCTCAGAAATTCACAAATGACAATTTTTTTTAATGGCTAAGGATTTACTTCATTTAAATAATTAAATTGAAATCTTACAGTAGTACTCAAGGTACCTTAAACATTTTAAGTTCATTATTAAACCATAGAGGATTTAAACCATAGAGCCTTAAAAATCCGTTCATTTTGAAAATCTGCCTGACCTATTTTATATAAACTCATTTTAGACTAATATTCATATCATCCCAATAAACACTTAAGCCGTAAAAATTCATGCACTTCAACATTTTAGTGGAATTTGTATGGAATACAAATAAAATTATGTTTTAAACTTGAACAATCTTTGAACAAATTCAATATTTTTCAATAAAAAACATGTACACTGTGTTTCCAAATCATAATCTAGGTGGACAAAATTATTTGGCGCTTTTTTATATAGAATTAATATCTCCGATTCCAAAAACAAATGTTTAAAAAATCAATATAAACTTTTTTGAAGTTACAGTAGGGTCTAAATATACATATAACAAGTAAGAAAGTATGGTCGGTCAAGCCCGACCATATAATACCCTACACTAAGTAAAAGAGCAAAAACATTTTTCTTTTAAAATTTCAATAATTTATATTTTTGAGTGATTTTCGGACTATGACCAATTATGGACCGATCACCATGAAATTAGGTCGTGTGATTTGTGTCTATATGAAAGTTTACTATGTGAGTATACCAAAATTTTTAAGCGATTTATGCACGTTAAAGTGATTTTCGGAAGCGGGTCCATATGGGAGCTATGACTAATTATGAACCGATCGTAACAAAATTTGGTGACATGAATTTTGTATATATAAAACTTATTTGGAGCGCAATTTGTGGAGATACATTAATAAATTAAACATTTATGACCGATAAAGTCCAATTTCGGAAGGACATTTGTATGGGGGCTAGGTGAAATAATGGACCGATTTCAGCCAGTTTCAATAGGCTTGGTCCTTGGGTCGAAAAAATAATATGTACCAAATTTTATCGAAATATCTTCAAAATTGCGACCTGTACTCTGCGCACAAGGTTTACATGGACAGCCAGCCAGCCAGCCGACCAGACGGACGGACGGACGGACGGATATCGTTTAATCGACTCAGAAAGTGATTCTAAGTCGATCGGTATAATTTAAGGTGGTGTTAGACTAATATTTTTGGGCGTTACAAACATCTGCACAAACGCATAATACCCTCCCCACTATGGTGGTGTAGGGTATAAAAATCATTAATAAAAAATTAAAAAAATACGTTTTCATGTGTTTCTGAAACTAAATGTTTAAAAAGATCTGTATTTACTATATTTCATGTTACAGTAGGGTCTAGATATATAAAAATCAATAATAAATAAAGAAATATTTCAAAAAATTCCATTCCGTAAAAATTAAAAAAAAAGTATTTCGGCGGGTACTGGCGGCTACAATTTTTTTATAAAGACATTCCCCAGAATTTTCTTTAAATTATGTATATAGTCATTGGACGGGCTTCGACAGTTTTTTTTTGCCAACCTATATAACATTCTTAGAAAAAAAAATATATCAGTATATTTAAGACCCAAGTTTAAAGGACTATAACATGAAAATGGAGAGGCCCATAAATATAAGATATACACTTAATAAAAGCCTATATCAATGTTTATCTATGTTTTGAAGTATGAATTTCTATA
Source organism: Calliphora vicina (assembly GCF_958450345.1). Classification (NCBI taxonomy): domain Eukaryota; kingdom Metazoa; phylum Arthropoda; class Insecta; order Diptera; family Calliphoridae; genus Calliphora; species Calliphora vicina. The sequence goes on from NC_088781.1 coordinate 119,197,462, forward strand.
TGGTAAAACAATTTAGTAAAGCAGTAAAATATTAAAAAAAATTAACGAAAATATGATTCAAAATTTGCTGAACTTCTGGCGCTTCTGTCGAGAAAACGAAATGTCCAATTGAAACCCCTATTTGTATTGGAGGAGAGCAGATTGTCAGCTTCCGAAAAAACTTAGTTTTTCCAAATTCTGAAGATACCGATTTTCATAATTTTGTCCACCTAGATTTTGATTTGTAACTACAGTGATATGTGGCTTGAATTTATGTGTCCTTTTTACTACAATTCAATTGCTTGACATTGGACTCAAGGCTTGAGTTACACTTGATTCCAACTTGAATTGCAGGAAAACTGCTTTTTTTGGGATTATATTAACGAATCAATTTCAATGAATAAATAATAAGTTTTCATTACTATGACAAAGCTTATATTTGCCAACAACCTCTAATATTAAGTAAATTTTTATACCCTACACCACCATAGTGGGGAGGTTATATTGGGTTAGTGATGATGTTTGTAACGTGCAAAAATATTGTCCCAATACCCACTTTATTGTGAAAAAAATTTTAATAAAAACAAAAACACATGTAGAATGTACACTTAAAGTGCAATTTTCTGAAAATAAGCGAATTCTCTTACTTGTGAATAAATTCGAAAAGGATCAATCGATTTTTATGACTGATATCTCATTTTGTTCCCATTATATGTAGCTTTATGATAGTGCAATATATCTGAAAAATTTCTGCCGATTTCGATTTTTCATGATTTTTATAAAACAAAAAAAATTGCATTTTTCACTTAAAAAATATATTTTTTGCTTCAATGCGTTATTATAACTCCGAAACTGCTGAGCCGATTGAAACGCAATATATACCTGAAAAATTGTACACAGCATTGAGAAAATGTTTTCAAAATTCAATCAATCGAAAGAAGATTATTAACTACTCAATTTTATGTATATCAAACAAAAAAGTAAAATTTTGTGAAAATGAGCGAATTCACTTAATTGTAAATAAATTCGAAAATAATTAATCGAATTTTATGATCTATAACTCATTTAGTTGCTATTATATTTGGGTTTGCGATGAAGCAATAAATCTAAACAATTTCTGCCGCTTTCGATTTTTCATGATTTTTTTAAAACAAAAAAATGGCTATTTTCACGTAAAAAATATATTTTTTGCTTCAATTTTTATTATTAATCCGAAACTACTGAGCCGATTAAAACGCAATATATAAATAGGTTAACGGTTATGTAAATTGGAAGTTTTTCAAGTTTACTTGAATAATATCGGACTAACCGTTTTTAAGTTATCATAAATTATGTGGATAAACATCTACAAAAATTCGCAATTTTAGAAAAAAACTTCTCCATAGAATTTAAAATTTGGACCATATTTATACTACTGGAACCACAATACATCAAAATTGTGTAGTGGTTTAAAAAGCCTCTAAAATTTTTTCGAATTTTTTGCCCTGTGTAATTGATCAAAATATGAAATGAGTGTTTGGAAAGGCTTCTTCGCCTTTTAGGTGCCTACTTATGGGTAAGCAAAATTGAAGTTTGTGGAAAAATCTTTACCTCTAGCAAAAAAGAGAGCAAGGACATGCAGTTGGAAACTTTTGCATCAGGTAAAGGAATAATCAAAAATCAAAATTTTTAACAAAATAGAAATTTATGAAAACATTTGATATTTGCAACTTCACTTGCTCTACAGTACGTTGTCTGCAGAAACACCTCTTATAGTCAGAAAACTTCCGAGATTGCAGAACGTTCATACATCTTCAACATTGTTCTCATTTATTCTGAATGTTCTGTTGTTAGAAGCATTGCTTTAGTTTTGGCAATATTTATTTTTAGACCAGCCTTGTACTTGCATATCATTGCAGCATCAAATGCTTTCTCAAAATCGATGAGTATCAAGTAGAGCGGCGTCCTCCACTCAACGGATTGCTCAATTATGATACGTAAACTGTTGGCATGGTCAATGCATGATTTGCGGGGACGCAAGTCAGCCTGCTCATTGCGGAGAAGCAGATCGAGTACGACTGGTAGTCTTTTATTGATGATTTGAGAGATTATGTTGTTGGCGATATTGATGAGGATTATACCGTGCGAAGTTTTACATTGTAACAAGTCTCCTTTTTTGGCTTAAAGTCCTTGATTTAAGTCATATACTAAATTTTATTAAGCAATCGTGGCTTTATTTATACTAAATTTTATTAAGCAATCGTGGCTTTATTTATACAAAATTTTATTAAGCAATCGTGGCTTTATTTATACTAAATTTTATTAAGCAATCGTGGCTTTATTTATACTAAATTTTATTAAGCAATCGTGGCTTTATTTATACCAAATTTTATTAAGCAATCGTGGCTTTATTTATACTAAATTTTATTAAGCAATCGTGGCTTTATTTATACCAAATTTTATTAAGCAATCGTGGCTTTATTTATACTAAATTTTATTAAGCAATCGTGGCTTTATTTATACCAAATTTTATTAAGCAATCGTGGCTTTATTTATACTAAATTTTATTAAGCAATCGTGGCTTTATTTATACCAAATTTTATTAAGCAATCGTGGCTTTATTTATACTAAATTTTATTAAGCAATCGTGGCTTTATTTATACCAAATTTTATTAAGCAATCGTGGCTTTATTTATACTAAATTTTATTAAGCAATCGTGGCTTTATTTTTAGTGCTAATATCAGGTTATGTTTTTAATAGTTCAGGTGTTAAATTATACGGTCCAGGAGCCTTATTATTTTTCAGGAACATTTTCTCATTTTTTTTTAATTTTGCACATAAAGTCCCCAAAGAAATATTTGAAATACATCATAGCATATAAAGCTGTGACCCATTTTGAAATCCCAGCTTTGGGATATTAGAACACTTAGCTTATATAAAAAATGTCGATAAATAAGCTGGTAAAATTAGGAAGTGCCTAAGGAAAACCCTATTACCAAATAGTAGACGTTTTCTATTTTTCTGTTTTATTTCAAGGAAGCAAAGAGCAATAGCACTTTTTCGGCCAAGCTTTGAAACGCTTTCTACAAGCATGCTTTCTATTGTCCTTACCCAGGGCTTTAAGAATCTATTAAAGTCTTTTATTAAGGACTATTTTGGAAACTAATAGCGCCGCTCATGAGGGGTCATTAGGTCCCATCATCCAAAAATAAATTCAAATACTCCTCTGCTACGAATATTTCATGCCAACCGGATCAGCCAGTTACAAATGGCGGATTTATTAACAAAATATATTGATTCTGCTCCACTGTGCAATATTGTGAAATATCAGTCATAGAATAGCAAATTTGTATTAAAAATGTGTGCATAAGACAGTATAAAGATTAGAATATAGATTATTTTTATTATAACTATCTAAAGTAAGTTGCAAAATATTTTGTTGACAATAATAAAATTTAATTTTAAAATAAATACATTTTAAACTCGAAAACAAGCAAATATGCATATTTATTGTTGCAGCAAAAGCATACATACATAATTCAAATGACAAATATGCAGAACGAAAGAAATAATATTAAAATAAAGTTTGCAAATTGTTACCCCATTTAGAAATAAGCTGAAACAGGGGGAACAAAACTATATAATTTTTTTCTATTTAAAAAAGCAGCTGAAGAATAAAATAAATTTATAAAATTTGTGTTCTTTTATATTTGTCACACTGTATGTTTCATATAAAAATGGGTCACCTAGCAAGTTAGGGAGCCTTGAATTTTCTTTTCACTTTAAATCCTGCAAAAGGGAAATGTGAGAGTAAGTCTGAGTTTGAGTTAGAAAATACTGTAGCAAATCTAATACATTTAACATGAGAGTATGTATAGAATGTTTGTATGTTTTTATTTTTTTTTTATATTTTTCTAGCTTATCTCTATAATAAAATGTATATTTGCTTCTTTTGAACTTTTTAACAAATCACTTGCATGCTACAGAATTTATTATGGCATAACTGTTGCATATCTTTTCCTTTATCATAACTAACCCAGCAAAAATATTATTAATAAATTAATCTACAAGGTAAAGGAACAAATTTTAAAGCATTATTTTCAATTTGGATGGAAATCTAGAGGATATTTGCTAAAAATAGCTTAAAATTCATATATTCCAAATTGACTTCTAGGAAGTGGTTTTGGAAGTGCTTCATTTAAGAGAAAGGGTTCAGCTGAACTTTAAATTGTTGTTAAATGTTTTTTTTATAGCTTCAAATACTTAAATATTGTATGATGGCACATTACTGTACAAATTACCAGGAAGTTGTTTGGGAATCGTTGAATTCTGGGCTACAAAATAATACCTACAAGAAGGAATTGCAACATATATTGTTAGAATTTGAGTAAAATGTATTTAGTTACACCCTCAATACGCCTATGTTATATACAAAATCTGATTACTGTACAAATTACCAGGAAGTTGTTTTAGAATCAATACCAGGTAATGCTGGGCTACCAAATAATACATACAAGGAGCTATTGTAGCTTAAATGGTTCAAATTTGAGCAAAATCTTTATAGATTGGCCACAAATCGAATTACTATACAAATTATTTCAGATTGACTTCCAAGAAGGTGATCTGGAAGTGCTTCATGTTGATATAAGAAAAAAAATAGTGGCTCAAATGTGATTAGAATTTTAGTAAAATGTGTTAGGTTGATGGCTCAAGTCACCTTAGTTATGTACAAAACCTGATTACAATTCTAATTACCAGGAAGTTGTTTTAGAAGCGGCAATAAAATACTGCAAACTCGAAGCTATTGAAGCAAAAATTGCTACAATTTGAATTAATTGTATTTAGTTTATTCGCCAAGTCGCCTATGTTACGTATAAAACCTGATTACTGTACAAATTACCAGGAAGTTGTTTTAGAATCAATACCAGGTAATGCTGGGCTACCAAGTAATACATACAAGAAGCTATTGCAGTTAAAATATTTCAAATTTGATCAAAATCTTTAAAGATTGGCAACAAATCGAATTACTGTACAAATTATTCTAGATTGACTTCCAAGAAGTTGATCTGAAAGTGCTTCATGTTGATATAAGAAAAAAAAATAGTGGCTCAACTGTGATTAGAATTTTAGTAAAATGTGTTTAGTTGGTGGCTCAAGTCACCTTAGTTATGTACAAAATCTGATTACAATTCAAATTACCAGGAAGTTGTTTTAGAATCGGCAACAAAGTACTGCAAACACGAAGCTATTGAAGCAAAAATTGCTGCAATTTGAATTAATTGTATTTAGTTGATTCGTCAAGTCGCCTACGATACATATAAAATCTGATTACTGAACAAATTACCAGGAAGTGGTTTTAGACTAAATACTAGGTAATGCTGTTCTACAAAATAATGCATTCAAGGAGCTATTGCAGCTTAAATGGCTCACATTTGAGCAAAATTATTATAGATTGGCTACAAGCGAATTATTGTACAAAAATTCCATACTGACTTTCAAGAAGGTGTTCTGAAAGTGCTTCATGTTGATATAGGAAAAAAATAGTGGCTCAATTGTGATTAGAATTTTAGTGAAATGTGTTTAGTTGGTGTCACCTAAGAATGTATAAAACATGATTACTGTACAAATTACCAGGAAGTTGTTTTAGAATCGGCTACAAAGTACTGCAAATACGATGATTTGAAGCTGAAATTGCTACAATTAAATATACAATCTAGTACTAGGAGTAGTGATAAAGGCTACAAAGTTATTTGCTGCTATAATTTCTAGAATGGGTCCTTATACTCTAATATTCCAAATGGACTTCCAAGAAGTAGATTTGGAAGATCTTTAAGTTAATACTGGAAAAAAGTAGGGGATAAATAGAGTTTAAAACTTAAGTAAAATGTAAACAGATTGACGTTTAAGCCACCTAAATTGCGTATTGAATCTGATTACTGAACAAATTACCAGGAAGTTGATTCAGAATCTTTAGAAGATAATTCAGGGCTAAAATATAATGCATTAAAACAGCTACTACAGCAAGAATTGCTAAAATTGAAGTAAAATGTATTTAGTTACACTCTCAAATCGACTATGCAAAGTATAAAACATGATAACTGCACAAATTACTAGGAAGTTGTTTTAGAATCAATACTAGGTAATGATATTCTACAAAATAATGCATACAGGCAGCTATTGTAGCTAAAATTGCTAGAAGTTGTGAAAACAATTTGTATGAGGTCGCTACACGAACTGATTACTATACAAATTACCAGGAAGTTAATTAAGAATCGTTGAAAGTTAATTCTGGGTTACAAAATAATCCATACAAGAAGCTTAAATTGCTAGAATTTGAGTAAATTCCTTATAGTTGGACGCGCGAGTCACATAAGTTACATATAAAATCGTATTACTGTATAGATTATCAGGAAGTTCTTTTAGAAGAAGTTAAAGCTGGACTACAAAATAATGCATACTAGAAGCTTTGGTCGCAAAATTACTAGAATTTAAGTAAATTGTGTTTAGTTGTACCCTCAAGTCAATTACTTTAAGTATAAAACCTGATTACAATACAAATTACCAGGAAGTTATTTTATAATCAATACTCGGATATGCTACAAAATAATGTACACAAGAAGCTATTTTAGCTAAAATTTATACAATTTGAGTGAAATCTTTATAAATGGACGCTTAGTTGTCTAACTGATTACTGTACAAATTACCAGGAAGTTGTTTTAGAATCAATAATGTCAGGAGTAGTTATGAAAACTACAAAGTTATGCATTGCTGCTAAAATTTCTATTAAATTTTTAGCTGGGAAATCTCTAACTTGTGCAAATTTTATACCAACAAAGTTAACAAAAAAAAATTCTATAATGAAATGTTTGTTGCACAAATGCGTACGCAGAACGAATGAGTTGCAAGTCTGGGTGTCTTATGAGTTGATGACAAACTGCTGAATGTTTGCTTTAGAATTGTTGCTGCAGATGATGATGATGCTGTTGATTTTTCATCATTTTTTAAGAGCTTTATATTTTATCGTTTCTACTTATCTTTTACTGTGTTTCTTAAGTAAAATAATTTAAATTGTATTAGCAAAAGCAAATGCTTCAATATACAAGAAGAAATTGTGCAAATTATTAAGGAATTTTATTATATGACATGAAAAATTTATGGTTTTTTGGAAGAAATCTATTTATATAAAAGAAGTAAGTTTTACTAATGCATGACCTGCATCATAGGTTTGAATTTGTCAACATTTTAATACAAAAACTGCTTTATTGATCTTGCTATTACTAAGAATAAGTCTAAGGATAGTCGTCAACACATTAGTTTTAGTTAAAAACTTAAAAATAAATCTTAATCATTCATATATAATTTTCTTCCAAAGGCAATAACTTTTCTCAGAAAGTGACTAAACATCTCTTTAGATTCTTTTGGGAAATGTTTTCACTTTATGCTGACATCTTTTTTTAAACAACCTTGAATAAATCTTTAAAGTTTTATGACAAAAAATAAAAAAATTAAATAAAATTTATTTGTTCAAAACAATAAGTTGTTCCAAAACGAAAAATAACACAAATACTGCAACTTTATAAAACAAAACAGAAATATTCCCCATTCACTGTTATTAATAAACTAAGTTCCCATTTTCATTTATTCATTCATTCATTCTTTCTTTCTTGCTGAATGTTGTCTCTTAGGAACATTTTGTTATTTTGTTTTTTTGCTAAAAACAAAACTGAAATAAAAACTAAGAATTGTAATAAATAAACAATAGAATGACCGTAGCGAAATAAAACGAAATAAATACAAATTATATTACTTGGAATAAATGAGGAAGGTGTTCTAAAAACAGTAATCATTTTTAGATTTTTTTACTCTTTGCTGAAATATTGCTCACTAAAATTTCAAATGAGAAATAGGATAAATCTATAAGAAAAAAATCTTATCTTTCATGTTTGATTTTAATGAAATTTTGCACACTTCTATAAATCAGCAATTTCTTAACTTGATACAGCTTTTCTGTAACATCTTGGAATGCTCAGTCAGTGGCTCTTGTTAAATTTCCATACGACATAGCTTTATTAGTCCGTGTGTGGCAATCAAGTTCACACCCAAAGTTCGATACCGAACTAAATAAATTTTTACCACAATGTTTGCCATTCTTTTAGGCAATTTGCTAATAAAAATCAGCAAAATCAATTCAATAGAAAACAAGTAAGAAAGTATGGTCAAGCCCGACCATATAATACCCTACACTAAGTAAAAGAGCAAAAAAATTATTCTCTTAAAATTTCAATAATATATATTTTTGAGTGATTTTCGGAAGTGGGCCTAATATGAGCTATGACCAATTATGGACCGATCACCATGAAATTAGGTCGTGTGATTTATATCTATATTAAAGGTAACTATGCTGAATTTTGTGAGTATACCAACATTTTTAAGCGATTTATGCACGTTAAAGTGATTTTCGGAAGCGGGTCTATATGGGAGCTATGACTAATTATGGACCGATCGTAACAAAATTTGGTGACATGAATTTTGTGTATATAAAACTTATTTGGAGCGGAATTTGTGGAGATACATATATAAATTAAACATTTATGGCCGATAAAGTCCAATTTCGGAAGGACTTTGTATGGGGGCTAGGTGAAATAATGGACCGATTTCAGCAAGTTTCAATAGGCTTGGTCCTTGGGCCGAAAAAATAACATGTACCAAATTTGATCGAAATATCTTAAAAATTGCGTAAGATATTGTACTCTGCGCACAAGGTTTACATGGACTGCCAGCCAGCCAGCCAGCCGACCAGACGGACGGATGGACGGACGTACATCGCTTAATCGACTCAGAAAGTGATGCAAATTAAATTCCAAAATATTTAGTTTTTGTCCCACTGTGCGTTGTTCAATGTCTAAAGAATTGAATAATGCATTTAAAATTCAGACTTGGAATTGCTTTCTTTAGGATGGGAAAAGTGCTTCGAAAATTGGTTGAAATTCATGCAACAGTTTGTTAATCATCTGATCTTCTCTGCAGTTCTGATATGAACCTAGCAGTTCTTTGTTATCGTCCTCTTATATGACCAAAAATAAACTCTGTAACAAGTATTCGGCTATGCCGAATCTTATATAACCTTCACCTTTGTTATGGATGCATTATTATTTTTTATAATTAGTATATGGGGGATTTCATGTCAAGTGAACCAACTTTTGAAATCGATGTCTTCCGATCGGGATGAAATTTGCACCAAGGTTAGCTCTATTGGATAGTAACTCAGACACAATTTTTCAACAACATCGGTCGAGAACTCTCTGAGTTATAGGGGGTAAAATTTTGACAATTTGGTCAAACAGGGGTTTTTTCTTATCCATGTAACTTATTACCTATTGTTCTTAGCAAAATGTGTTCCAAATAGTATAGATAGCTATTTCTTCGATCTTTCGAAAAAAAATATTTAAAAAAAAAAATAAAAAATTTTTAATATTTTTTTTCCGAAATCAAAAACTTTTTTGACTTTTTTTTAAAATACGCTATTTTTTTTTATTTTTTTTTTTTTCTTAAAATAAAGTTTAGATATTTTCCTTGAACACCTACTTGGTCGCTTAGTGGGATGCGAGTGGGATATCTATCAAAATAAATATTTTGTAACTCAAAACATAAAATTTTTGACTTTTTTTGCAAAATCAAAAACTTTGTTGACTTTTTTTTTTCAAAATCGACCCTTTTTTAATCTTTTTTTTTAGGTCAAACAAAAGCTTAGATATTATCCTTGAAGACCCTTTTGGTCGCTTAGTGGGATGCGAGTGGGATATCTATCAAAATAAATATTTTTTAACTCAAGACTTACAATTTTTGACTTTTTTTTTGCAAATACGATTTTTTTTCCAAATGGGCCCTTTTTTTAAATTTTTTTTTGTAGTCAAAAGAAAGCTTAGGTCCATTCCTTTAACATATTTTTAGTCCCTTAGTGGGATGCGAGTAGGATATCTATCAAAATAAATATTTTGTAACGCAAGACATACAATTTTTTAATTTTTTTTTGCAAAATCAAAATTTTTTTTTTTTTGCTCAAAAGAAAGCCTAGGTCCATTCCTTTAAGATATTTTTAGTCCCTTAGTGGGATGCGAGTGGGATATCTATCAAAATAATTGGAAATTTTTTTCCAATATGGGACTTTTTTTTAAAAATTTTTTTTGCTCAAAAGAAAGCTTAGGTCTTTTCCTTTAAGACCTATTTTGTCACTTAGGAAGATGTGAGTAGGATATCTATTAAAATAAAAATGTTGGAACTCAAGACATTCAATTATTGACTTTTTTTTTGCAAATTCGAATTTTTTTTCAAAATGGGCCCTTTTTTAAAAATTTTTTTTTAGTCAAAAGAAAGCTTAGGTCCATTCCTTTAAGATATTTTAGGTCCCTTAGTGGGATACGAGTGGGATATCTATCAAAATAAATATTTTGTAACTCAAGATATACAATTTTTGATTTTTTGGCAAAATCAAAAACTTTTTTGACTTTTTTTTAAAATGGGCCCTTTTTGTAATTTTTTTTTTTTGCTATAAAGAAAGCTTAGGCCTATTCCTTTAAGATGGTTTTGATCGCTTAGTGGGATGCGAGTGGGATATACATATATCAAAATAAATGTTTTGTAACTCAAGACATACAATTTTTGTGTTAAAACATTTATTTTGATAGATATCCCACTCGCATCCCACTAAGGGACTAAAAATATCTTAAAGGAATGGACCTAGGCTTTCTTTTGAGCAAAAAAAAAAATTAAAAAAGGGCCCATATTGGAAAAAAATTTTGATTTTGCAAAAAAAAATTAAAAAATTGTATGTCTTGCGTTACAAAATATTTATTTTGATAGATATCCTACTCGCATCCCACTAAGGGACTAAAAATATGTTAAAGGAATGGACCTAAGCTTTCTTTTGACTACAAAAAAATTTTTAAAAAAGGGCCCATTTGGAAAAAAAATCGTATTTGCAAAAAAAAAAGTCAAAAATTGTAAGTCTTGAGTTAAAAAATATTTATTTTGATAGATATCCCACTCGCATCCCACTAAGCGACCAAAAGGGTCTTCAAGGATAATATCTAAGCTTTTGTTTGACCTAAAAAAAAAGATTAAAAAAGGGTCCATTTTGAAAAAAAAAAGTCAACAAAGTTTTTGATTTTGCAAAAAAAGTCAAAAATTTTATGTTTTGAGTTACAAAATATTTATTTTGATAGATATCCCACTCGCATCCCACTAAGCGACCAAGTAGGTGTTCAAGGAAAATATCTAAACTTTATTTTAAGAAAAAAAAAAAATAAAAAAAAATAGCGTATTTTAAAAAAAAGTCAAAAAAGTTTTTGATTTCGGAAAAAAAATATTAAAAATTTTTTATTTTTTTTTTTAAATATTTTTTTTCGAAAGATCGAAGAAATAGCTATCTATACTATTTGGAACACATTTTGCTAAGAACAATAGGTAATAAGTTGCATGGATAAGAAAAAACCCCTGTTTGACCAAATTGTCAAAATTTTACCCCCTATAACTCAGAGAGTTCTCGACCGATGTTGTTGAAAAATTGTGTCTGAGTTACTATCCAATAGAGCTAACCTTGGTGCAAATTTCATCCCGATCGGAAGACATCGATTTCAAAAGTTGGTTCACTTGACATGAAATCCCCCATATATGTATGTACATTGCCCACTTTCAGCGTACGGCATCCTAAATTTATCAAGAACACAAAAAACAACAACAACGCCAAACGTAACAAAACACCAAACGAAAAAACAAAATACGCAAGGCAATGAAACCAACACACATCCAAACATACGTTTAATTGTATAAAAAACAACAACAACGCCAAAGAAACAAAACACAAAAAAAACAAAATACGCAAAGCATGCACATCCAAACATACGTTTTGTTGCTTTTTGTCAAAGCATGCAATACATTGTGTTTTTTGATGAAATTTTCAGAGGTTGTCTCGGATTTTTGCTCATATCTCCGTTATTTATGGACGGATTTTGCTGATTTTAAATAGCAAAATTCTCGAAAGTATGTCTGACAGAATTGTTGAAGATTTGGATCCCGGAGATATCTGGGGCCTTCAGAAAATTGATTTCAACAGACAGACAGACAGACGGACATGGCTTAATCGACTCCGCTATCTATAAGCATCCAGAATATATATACTTTATGGGGTCGGAAAATTATATTGTGGAAATTACAAACGGAATGACAAAATTATATATACCATTCTCACGAAGGTGAAGGGTATAACAAGGCGATGTTGTTCAAGTAACAGCTCTGCTGTAGCCTAAAGTCCATCCCTGGGAAAAAATATTCCGGATACAGCTGACGCTGAGTGAGACTCGGATAAAAAAATAAAAGGAAATATGTAGTTTTAAACAGAAGTTGTGCGTGACCTTACTCATATTATTTAGCTTTGGTTAACACTATTAATAGTATTATCGGATGATATGACGCATGAAATTAAGTTATTAGCGATTTAGATATTTTGAGTTTTTATATAAAAATCGATTTTTGGTCAGAAATATGAGTGATCACAGATCGAACTCCTTTTCTTGATTAAACGTTTATTGGCCAAGTTATAAGCGAATTTAGATATTTTGAGTTTTTATATAAAAATTCGATTTTTGGTCAGAAGTATGAGTGATCACAGATCGAGCTCCTTTTCTTGATTAAACGCTTATTGGCCAAGTTATTAGCGATTTTAGATATTTTGAGTTTTTATATAAAAAATCGATTTTTGTTAAGAAATATGACTGATCACAGATCGAGCCCCTATTCTTGATTAAACGCTTATTGGCCAAGTTATTAGCGAATTTATATATTTTGAGTTTTTATATAAAAAATCGATTTTTGGTCAGATATATGAGTGATCACAGATCGAGCTCTTTTTCTTGATTAAACGTGTATTGGCCAAATTTAGATATTTTGAGTTTTTATATAAAAATTCGATTTTTGGTCAGAAGTATGAGTGATCACAGATCGAGCTCCTTTTCTTGATTAAACGCTTATTGGCCAAGTTATTATAGATTTAAGCTATTGTGAGTTTTTATATAAGTAATCGAATTTTGGTCTGAAATATATTTGATCACAGATGTATTTAATAAGTGGGCGTATTAGTGGACGTTGTGAGGTCTTGCCTAATATTCACTTAAACTTGAATATACTTTGTGAAAAATAATACAAATTATAGGAAACATTTTTTTTTGATATTTGAAAAGAAGGGAGGAATTGATTTGATTGTCTAAAGCAAAAAATTGAATTTAGAATAGAATAGAATATTGAAGAACAATTTTCGAAAAGAATAAAAAGAAAATTTTGTGATTTTTTTTGAATAAAATAAAATATATAATACGCGAAAATTGTGAAATCTACGATAAATAAAATTTTAAACACGGATCTTCAATATAAATACATTTTTTTTGAACGAGTTGAATACTTTCTAAAACCCGAATCCTGACTGCAAAACCAAAGTCTAAGGACTAATTTTGATCCTGCATCCTAACACTCCAACAAATTTTCCAGACCCAAAAGAAAGTTCATGGGTTAATGTGGATGTGTTATAAAAATTTTGTTGCAGTATAAAAACTTTGTGGGGCAGAATAAGGAAAGAAGGTTTCTTTTAACTAGCATATTTAAGATCTCTCAGCATAATTAAGATGAAATAACTCACTAAACCAATATCTAAGTATTGAGGAATCCCTGAGGTCCTAAAATCGGCATTTTTATATAATTTGGACAGCACAACTAAAAAGAAAAAAAAAAGAAATAAACAAACCTAACAGATAAGCTACATTGGACATTAATTAAATGAATAACTAAATATAAAATAATCTCAATTTTAATTTCTTTAACATCACTTTTATCACTACCATAACTATATATATGTAATTGATTGTAAAAGGAATACTCATAGACTTACACTAACATGCATACAACATAAACACACTCACAATTTTACACTACATTAACACTATTCTAAATAGCATTCACTTTGAAATCAAATATCAAAATTCAAATATCGGATAATAAAATACCCATCTAAAGTAAACTCAAGTATGCTGACTACAGGCCTGCAGTCATCGTGGGAACTTTAAATGGTGAGTTTGGAAAAACAATTTTTTTTAAGAAATAGAAAATATATACAATATTATATTTAAATTTGATTTCAAAAATATATGTATAAAAAAAAAAAACTAAACAAAAATTATTATACTAATCTATACAATATTTCATTCCTTCATTCATTTCCCTTTTAACAAAAAATCTCTAAATTTACATATTTGTTTTAAATATTAATTAATTTTACAATATATTGTTAATTTTCATTATAAATATATACTTTTAATTATTAATCTAATCTAATTTGCAAAATTTTGTTTAAAATTTACTTAAATTTTCTTCACATTTGATTCGTTATTTCTTTTACATTTAAAATGAAAGGATTATTAAATATACTAGACATAACTTATTAATTTTGTATTTTTAATTATTTCGTGAAACATGTAGACAGTTGTGTTTAGGAAAGCATATTGGGCTATTCGAGAAATGTACACTGAATAGTAAAGGTCATGGGAGGGTTAAGACAAACACCATCTAATATCTATTCCAAACAAGACTCACTTACACTCCCTACTATCTTAGATTTTTCTTTCCTGTCTCTATAATTGATATTTTTGTAGTCGTTTCTAGGGGTTGTTGCTACTAAATATTTTTATTTTTAAAGTAATGAACTGTCTTGTCTCTAAGAAGATAAAAGATCCCCCCATTATCCCTGAGCACGGCCGGAGTATAAAGTAGCACATTCTTCTAGGAGATAGGGCTCGACTAAGATATGGTTCGTTACAACGTGGACAATTTTTATTTATGTAAAAACTTTTGCGGACATTGCGAACATTAAAAAATAATAGTTAAATCGGTCCAGGCGTCCTCCGATTTTAGATATATCGAAAAAAAAAATTGGCGTGGTCAATTTTTCTTTCAGTAAAAACTTAAATTGGATTACTATAATCATTTAAACAAAAAATTAGTCAAATCGATGTAGCCGTTTTCCGATTTTAGATAAATCGAAAAAGGTGGGCTTAAAAGTGGGCGTAGTCAATTTTTCATATTGGCTGCCTAGTAGCGAATAAACTTTCGAATCGGTCGGAAGCATTTCCAGAATTTTTAATATTAACTTTTTAACGTAAAATGTGGTTTATACAACAAAATGGTAATTTTTTTTGGAGCTAAAAATGGTTATAACATGATAAATTTGCTCCACGACTTTGGAAATTTTTACACTAATCGATGTAGAATATCAAGCACTACATCATACAGAAATATCGAACCACTTTTTTCGACTCAATTTTTTTATATAAATCGTTGAAACTATAAATTCAATTTCCCAAAAAAAAAAAAAAATTGTGACATATGTACATGAAGATAACTTCGGGCGACGAGTTGTTAACGAACATATTGTTGAAGCTACATCCGTTCAATTGGCTGTAATTTATTCACTTTGTATTACCAAACCAACATGCAAAATTGTAATAAAATCTGACCCTAATTTGCATAAAAAAATGGTATACATCCATTCTGAATGAATGGAAACGTCAACAAATAAAATTGTCGAATTTGGGAATATACCAATCCACTTGAAATCCAAGATTGTCCAATGCATCCCGAAAAAGTCAGTGTTTGGTGTGGATTTTGGGCTGACGATGTTGGCCAGACTGTCACCTTCAACGGCGATCGCTATAGGTCGATGACTACCAATTCTTTTTGTTCTTGGAGGATATGCTTGGAAGATATTTTTGTGTTAAATTAACGTCTTCACTTTGAGTTTTATTTGTCATCATAATTGTATTATTGTTGTCTTCCCAAAAAATGTAATGAAAATCTACTTTAGAATTTAGCTAAATAAATTTCAATTTTCCTTCCCATAAAAATGATCACTCCGTTTTAATATAATTTCCAATCTTCCTCAACTTTAACTTCGAAGCCATAAATTTTCCCAATATATAATTTAAGCATAAAGACAACTGCCAAAATCTATAGCTTCTCCACACCCTTTAATATTATATATTGTTGTTGTTGGCGTTTTCTTGTTATTGTAAATTTTTATGAAATACTTATTTGCAAAAATGCACATTATTAAAAATAAACATACTACGGTACTTGTACAAGGAAAACGAAAACGAAAAAACACGCAAAACTTCAACACTAGGTACCTGGTGCTCTACAAGACAAACTAATAGGATTCTAGCATCCTTCAACACAAATTCACTTACACAAAACAATACAAAATAAAAACAGAGGTTCCTAAACTGTTTGCAACATAATATTAAAAAATGGTACTGCCTTATATAAAACAGTTCCATGTCCATTTACTGTTTAAGGAGCCAGGTTGTTAGAACTAAGGAAAAGCTCTGCCATAGAAATAGCAGTAATGGCAATGAGACAATATCCTGTACTTGTATTGTTGTTGCTGTTGTAGGATTTTTTTTTTTTTATTTTTATATTTTCCTCTAGATTTTTTTTCATTTTACAAACAATAAGACTGCAATATAAGCTCTCAACAGAAATAATAAAAATAATAAAAAAAATGAAATACTAAAATATATTTCAACACTCATAAAAACGAGGGATAAATGAAAAGTCTTTAAGAAGATCTAAGAGATGAATCGATATTCTAGCACATTTTAAGATTTTGGTATATTGTAATACCACGAGATTATATTCAAGCAGAATACTCGACCTCGATCTGAGACTGGTATAAGGCTCATAATAGGATTTAAATAAATTTTTAATTGGTCAGACAGTTCATTGATCATATCCGATCTCAAGAAGATCCATTGTTTCCTCATTATTACGGAAGTATTGCATATGATATATCCAACCTTTTTCTCTCTGCAGTTCCATTACAAATCATTGTCACATAATATAATGAAGTAGAGCGACCTATATTCACATGGCCGCATCTTTCTGTATAGCCACCGATTTTATCTGTTTAATCTTATGTTGATCTCTAAAGTTTCAAAAGAGAACTATTCCATAAATAATGGAAAACATAAGATATTGACCAGTCTATCAGTCCCCTTTGTATCAGAAACAAAGATTTCAGGACCACAATAGTCGTTGTACTGTTTGGGGACGACAATGAATCACAGTCAGCCTACATCTACCTTAATATCTAGAAAATCTTCAGCGATCTAGAATATTGTAGCTATTGAGATCCCTGGAGTAAAGAATTGGCATTCGGCGGTTAAGGAGACGATATGTATTCCATCCTAGCCAATCGACTTCTTCATATATCATCAATCATCTCATCAATGAACTGGTTAAGTATATGAAGTCCCTGGTATGGAGATTCCGGATTACTTATGCACTATCTCTGTGAAGTGTGGTTGGTAGTGATAGAAAATGGTTAGAGTAGTTGTACTCTTGTCTACTGATCGAATTAATCCTAAGTCTGCCTGTAGTATATTTATATGGAATTTCAATACGGATACTTTGCTCCATCAACTTGGACCAGTGTATAAGATCTGTTACATTAGATCAGTCGAGTATGTAGGTAAATAGACCGACGAGTGTAGGTAAGTGATTGTCTAATGATGGGCATTCACTGCTTCGAATGAACTACGAGATCCTAAAAGGGAAAGAGACATGCTATCACCGTCAGTGGTAGACTAAATATCTGCCTTTGAAGAAGATAGCTAATGGGAATGGTTAAATGTAGACAGTTTTTAAATATGGATGGTTTGGCAGAGGAGATGTGTAAGTTAATCGAAAGGATATTCCAAGAGGAACTTCTGAACTCTGACAGTTGATAACGGCCATATTGTTAAAGCTAGATATGTCGAATTAGCTGTAATTTATTTAGGCAACACGATCAAATGAATTTTTTTTTTATAAATATTAGTGTTCTGAACCCAATTTTCATCAAAAAATTGTATTCAGCGACAAGGCCCATTTCCGGCTGAATGGGTACGTCAACAAACAAAATTATAGAATTTGGAATGACACCAATCCACATGAAATCAAAGCGCGTTAAATGCATCCCAAAAAAGTCAACCTTCTTTTGACCTTAATTTGATAATTCGGTTGTAACAGCACGGCGCTACGTGCCGCACAGCTCATGCCATTTAGTTTGTTCTAAAAGAGCGATTTGAGGGCATGGTCGTCTTACGTGGTTGTGATGTGAACTTTTCTTCGAGATCGTGCGATTAGACTTTTTCCTGTGGGGTTTTCTTAAGTCGTAGGTCTATGAAAAGAAGCCACAAACCACAGCGGCCTCAAAGCCAACCTAAGCATGCATTTGTTAAGTTCAGCCGGATTTATTCGCCAGAGTCATGGAAAATTTGCCATTTCGGATGAGCGATGCGCGGATGCCTTTCAAACAATTAAAAAGTGGATAAAATCTTAAATACACTTTGTTTTATTTAAATTTGAAGATAGGATGCCGCTGGAAAATGACTAAACTGATTGAGCTCTTCAAATTGGCCTCTTGTCAATAGTAATCATAGGATTATATATAATATTTTGTTATATCAACTCTGACAAGTGTATAAAATCTCCGCTTATCAATGTGAATGACACTGACGTACTGAAAGAATAACTAAGAGACTGATGCATTATGTAGGTGAATAGAACGACAAGTGTGGCAGTGTACAAATCTCAACTGATTCGAATGAATGACTGACGTTCCGGCATTTGATTGAGATTCAATTGCTTGGGATCTCTATGAATGTGATTTATTATATGGTATCAAATATTTAGTTGTGTTGAGAAATACTGCAAGATATAGTCCTGTCTGAGAGAGATGTCGTAAATTTGTATGCCTTAGTATATTGTATTGACAAGTGAAACTTCCATTATTTGGTTATATTTCATTTATGTAGAAGATTAGATAGTGGAGGGTAGGTCTGAATACGATATTTCTAGATCATAATCAAAATGAAATTATGGCTGACTAATACACACGATTTGTTGTAGTAATTGAATATAATTATACAAATATTGGCTGATTTTCAATCATACTGGATATAGTTTCTTGAATTCAATTTTACATGATAGTTAGTTCAGTGTGGCAAGAAAATGTCATTGTAGAATGGGACGTGTTAATTCAATGCATGTATTTATCGACAAAGGAAGACGTGCTAGAAGTCAAAGATCGCTCAGGCCAGCCTAAAAGGATTGAATAACTCAATGAAGACTGTTGTCAAACTCAACAAGAGCTTGCAAAATCATTGGGAGCTACTCAAACAGCAAATTCAAAACGATTGTGAGCTGCAAGAGTCATCCAAGTGCAGAAAAATTGAGTACCATACCAATTGAAGCCGAGTGACCTTGAAAGACGATTTTGCATGCCGAATCGACGCAACAGATTCGTTTGAAACGAAAAACGCCGAGAACAGACATGAAAACATAATATTCCTTAATGACAATTCAGCCACATATTGCAATACCTGTTAAAAATTATTTAGACTGAAGTGGTTGGGAAATTTTACTTCATCCGCATTATACTCCAGACCTTGCCCCGTCCGAATACTATTTATTTTGATGGATGCAGAACGGTCTCTCTGGCATTCGCTTCACTTTAAAACAGTATCCGAAATTGCATTGATTCGTTCTAGGCATCAAAAGATAATCAGTTAGTTTTGCTAGGAACCCATATGTTGCCAGATATATGGAAAAAGGTCACAGCTAATAATGGCCAATACTTTGAATAAATTTATATTGTACCATGGCGTTAATTATTCATAAACTACCTGATTTAATCCAATTTCCAAACCAGAGAGATAAAGACAAAAGTTTTCTTCTTCATAATGATGTTAATTTTTTCAATTTAAAACAAAATTTTCCGTTTCAAGCTTTAAATATAATGCCAGCCATATTCCTCAATATAAAAAGGACTGTACACATAGAAAACTGATTCGTATTAGTAACAGAATTTGTTGCCAATCGAATAATTCGGTTGCTTACACACAATTTTGTTTGTTGAAAAAGAAGAATTTCGGTTGAAGCATCCAAACTGTTGTCACCCCTTCTACAATTTTGTAGCCACAACTGTAAAATTCAGTCAAAATTAACAAAATTTGTCGGTTCTATCAACAGAAAGTCAGTATTTCGGTTGAAGCAAACAAAGTTTTGTCATCACTTCTAAAATTTTGTAGCCACAACTGTAAAAGTCGGTCATATAAGTTAGAATCATTCGACTACAATCAGTTTTGAAATAAACTGATTGTTCTGAAAAATCTTTTTAGTCGCCTCTCGTTCTTATAAATAGAATTCTATAAAAGCTGAGTACCACTGGCGGCATTTTGACACACACACATTCATACATTCTCACACACATAAATACACTCTTATATTCTCTCATATTTGTTTCATAAATATTGGTACAAGTTGTTGACGCCACTTTTATTGTAAGCGTTTGTGTGTGAGGGGTTTGGGTGTACCCAGCAGTTCTAGGAGACATTCCCGAACTAGTGATTTTTCTTATCACTTAGGGTGGGAACTAGTTACTTCAATAGCTACGTGACTAGTTATTTTAACACCAGCATGTCCTAAGCAGTGAGTCAATTGATCCTTTTTGAAAACAATGAGACAGTCTAGTAGCTGGTGCAATGTAGTCAACGCATTGGATTCACATACTGGTTAAATAGCGTTAGTTATCTTACTAGCTACTTCACTCTTAACATGTACGGTTGCTAAAAAGACATATCATAGACTGTCCAATAAGCGATCGCTAGTAAACAAACCGTCCTTCGCGAACTCTCCAATAGATTGCTTCTGGTGGCTAAAATAACTACTTTCTAAAATTCAGTACAAAATAAACGTTTAAAGTGACTTCACTATAGGTTACTAAGAGACAATAAAGTGACTTTTAACTTCACGCTATGTTATTTGGGATATCTGTATACTTAAGCTAAAATCAAAATAAACTGCATGAGAATTATATCAACACAATTTGTTTAAAACGAATTACTCAAAGTGACTACACTTCAGATTACTAGAGAGACTCTTAAGTGACAAATGTCTTCACGATAGATTACATGGAATGTATAAAGTAACCAATTGTCATCTCTCTGTACTGCAAATGACAAATGACCCAAAATATATAAATTGGAGACAGCCAAGTGATAAGACATTAAGGACAATTACTATATTTAAGGAATACATTGACTACTTGCTTAACTGCTGGGTATATATAAGAGTGTACAAGTTTGTGGGTGTTGGTTCCGAGAGTGTCTATAAGTTTTTTTTCTATATTTTCATTCATTCATATGTGTGACAGTCAAGTGTAGTGGTGCATATAAGTTCTATATTTCTTTGTTTTTTTTTTGGTATTTTTCTATATAAAATTGTGTTTTTAGTATTTTTGTTTCTTTTTATGATATTTTTATTCTTACACTTTTACTTCCTGTCTTTTGGCTCGATTGAATTCGGTTTGGCTTTCTTTTATATTTATGTTTTATTTTAATATCCTTTGTTTCAAGTACCCTACTTTGGTATTATATAAATGTTTAAAGGAAAATATTTCGAAAAATAAACAAATAACCTTGAGACAGACTTAAATTTAGGGTATTGTTTGAAACTGAATTTAAATATTTAAAAATTGTATATTCTACAAGTCAATAATATGCAGCATATTTTGTAATATGTTCTATATACTGTCTGCATTACTTGGGAGTGGTTTTGTAATGTCTAGTAGTTATAATAGTCTAAATAGTAACATTTAAACTTCAATGGGTTAAAATAAGGAAATCAATAAAGTAGTAAAATGTTAGCATTTTAACCCATTACTGTGTAATGAATGTTTTCGCTAGCTTACTAGAAATATAAACCCTTTTATACGGCCTTTCACAATCGGTTTCATTAATTCAATTTCCAATTTTTTTTCCACATAATTTTCTATGTTCATTTCCTTTATTTTATTGTCTCCTACTCTGTTTCATTCCTACTCCCCCGAGCACATTCTGGTATGATTTAAATGTAGCATGTGTATAGCCAAACGAATGAAATAAAAAAATACGAGAAAATTTGTTGCAGTGCTTTTTTAGTTTTATTTCCTTCCGTTTCCGTCCTTTATAAATTTACCTTTTTGGCTGTGAAATGAATTCTTTTGTTAATCCAAAAAGCATTTGTATGTAGGATCATATATAATACAATAAAAACAACCAAAATAAAAAATATAAAAAATATGTGTAAAACAACATAACAAAAAAAAAACAACTGAATAAATAAAATAAAACTTTTAAAGCCCTTTAAAAGCACTTACTATTTTTACAATTTAAGGTGACACAGATTTTTTATAAAACAAGGGAGTAAAGGAAAAGGAACATAAGAAGTGAAGTCAAAAACTAAGAAAATTTAATTAATTCGAATCATTTTTTAGTTAAGAGTACAAGGTTCCTTTTGAACGAAATATAATTAATAATGAAATATTATTTATTCTACAACTAACTTTTATCTTATTCGAATTTTACCTTACCTTTCAATATCTTTCCATAATTTAATTATTCTTATTTTATTTGCCTCGATTTACCTCAACAATTTTAACTTACACTCTGTCATTGTGTAACAATCATAAGCCTCCTTCATCTTTTTATATTCTTAACTAATTCATAAACTTATTGTTATAAACTTAATAATTCTTAAGTTTCTTTCTCTACTTTGCCGATTTTCCAACAGTTCTACTTTGCGTCTTAATAGTTTTTGAGGGTGAAACATTGTTGCAAACCACACAAGTAAATATAAGTTTTCTCCCCCACTTGTTAAGGTTTTATTTCTAAACAATATTTTGCCAGTTAAGTTTCTTTGTATAGATTCTATTGTTTGCCTAGTTAGTTGATTTATTTTAGTTTAGTTTTATTTTCCATATTTTTTCGGTTCTTTTATATGTCTACTTGTTTGATTGCTTTGTGGACCACAACATATGTGACACTTTTGCCTTGGGGTTATAATTTGTTTAAGACGAATTAAAACAATTGAGAGGCAGGAGAAAATATGCTTAAATAAAATAAAAGGATATATTAAATGAAAAAAGAGAAAACACAGAACTAGAACAGAACTAGAACAGAACTAGAACAGAACTAGAACAGAACTAGAACAGAACTAGAACAGAACTAGAACAGAACTAGAACAGAACTAGAACAGAACTAGAACAGAACTAGAACAGAACTAGAACAGAACTAGAACAGAACTAGAACAGAACTAGAACAGAACTAGAACAGAACTAGAACAGAACTAGAATAGAACTAGAACAGAACTAGAACAGAACTAGAACAGAACTAGAACAGAACTAGAACAGAACTAGAACAGAACTAGAACAGAACTAGAACAGAACTAGAACAGAACTAGAACAGAACTAGAACAGAACTAGAACAGAACTAGAACAGAACTAGAACAGAACTAGAACAGAACTAGAACAGAACTAGAACAGAACTAGAACAGAACTAGAACAGAACTAGAACAGAACTAGAACAGAACTAGAACAGAACTAGAACAGAACTAGAACAGAACTAGAACAGAACTAGAACAGAACTAGAACAGAACTAGAACAGAACTAGAACAGAACTAGAACAGAACTAGAACAGAACTAGAACAGAACTAGAACAGAACTAGAACAGAACTAGAACAGAACTAGAACAGAACTAGAACAGAACTAGAACAGAACTAGAACAGAACTAGAACAGAACTAGAACAGAACTAGAACAGAACTAGAACAGAACTAGAACAGAACTAGAACAGAACTAGAACAGAACTAGAACAGAACTAGAACAGAACTAGAACAGAACTAGAACAGAACTAGAACAGAACTAGAACAGAACTAGAACAGAACTAGAACAGAACTAGAACAGAACTAGAACAGAACTAGAACAGAACTAGAACAGAACTAGAACAGAACTAGAACAGAACTAGAACAGAACTAGAACAGAACTAGAACAGAACTAGAACAGAACTAGAACAGAACTAGAACAGAACTAGAACAGAACTAGAACAGAACTAGAACAGAACTAGAACAGAACTAGAACAGAACTAGAACAGAACTAGAACAGAACTAGAACAGAACTAGAACAGAACTAGAACAGAACTAGAACAGAACTAGAACAGAACTAGAACAGAACTAGAACAGAACTAGAACAGAACTAGAACAGAACTAGAACAGAACTAGAACAGAACTAGAACAGAACTAGAACAGAACTAGAACAGAACTAGAACAGAACTAGAACAGAACTAGAACAGAACTAGAACAGAACTAGAACAGAACTAGAACAGAACTAGAACAGAACTAGAACAGAACTAGAACAGAACTAGAACAGAACTAGAACAGAACTAGAACAGAACTAGAACAGAACTAGAACAGAACTAGAACAGAACTAGAACAGAACTAGAACAGAACTAGAACAGAACTAGAACAGAACTAGAACAGAACTAGAACAGAACTAGAACAGAACTAGAACAGAACTAGAACAGAACTAGAACAGAACTAGAACAGAACTAGAACAGAACTAGAACAGAACTAGAACAGAACTAGAACAGAACTAGAACAGAACTAGAACAGAACTAGAACAGAACTAGAACAGAACTAGAACAGAACTAGAACAGAACTAGAACAGAACTAGAACAGAACTAGAACAGAACTAGAACAGAACTAGAACAGAACTAGAACAGAACTAGAACAGAACTAGAACAGAACTAGAACAGAACTAGAACAGAACTAGAACAGAACTAGAACAGAACTAGAACAGAACTAGAACAGAACTAGAACAGAACTAGAACAGAACTAGAACAGAACTAGAACAGAACTAGAACAGAACTAGAACAGAACTAGAACAGAACTAGAACAGAACTAGAACAGAACTAGAACAGAACTAGAACAGAACTAGAACAGAACTAGAACAGAACTAGAACAGAACTAGAACAGAACTAGAACAGAACTAGAACAGAACTAGAACAGAACTAGAACAGAACTAGAACAGAACTAGAACAGAACTAGAACAGAACTAGAACAGAACTAGAACAGAACTAGAACAGAACTAGAACAGAACTAGAACAGAACTAGAACAGAACTAGAACAGAACTAGAACAGAACTAGAACAGAACTAGAACAGAACTAGAACAGAACTAGAACAGAACTAGAACAGAACTAGAACAGAACTAGAACAGAACTAGAACAGAACTAGAACAGAACTAGAACAGAACTAGAACAGAACTAGAACAGAACTAGAACAGAACTAGAACAGAACTAGAACAGAACTAGAACAGAACTAGAACAGAACTAGAACAGAACTAGAACAGAACTAGAACAGAACTAGAACAGAACTAGAACAGAACTAGAACAGAACTAGAACAGAACTAGAACAGAACTAGAACAGAACTAGAACAGAACTAGAACAGAACTAGAACAGAACTAGAACAGAACTAGAACAGAACTAGAACAGAACTAGAACAGAACTAGAACAGAACTAGAACAGAACTAGAACAGAACTAGAACAGAACTAGAACAGAACTAGAACAGAACTAGAACAGAACTAGAACAGAACTAGAACAGAACTAGAACAGAACTAGAACAGAACTAGAACAGAACTAGAACAGAACTAGAACAGAACTAGAACAGAACTAGAACAGAACTAGAACAGAACTAGAACAGAACTAGAACAGAACTAGAACAGAACTAGAACAGAACTAGAACAGAACTAGAACAGAACTAGAACAGAACTAGAACAGAACTAGAACAGAACTAGAACAGAACTAGAACAGAACTAGAACAGAACTAGAACAGAACTAGAACAGAACTAGAACAGAACTAGAACAGAACTAGAACAGAACTAGAACAGAACTAGAACAGAACTAGAACAGAACTAGAACAGAACTAGAACAGAACTAGAACAGAACTAGAACAGAACTAGAACAGAACTAGAACAGAACTAGAACAGAACTAGAACAGAACTAGAACAGAACTAGAACAGAACTAGAACAGAACTAGAACAGAACTAGAACAGAACTAGAACAGAACTAGAACAGAACTAGAACAGAACTAGAACAGAACTAGAACAGAACTAGAACAGAACTAGAACAGAACTAGAACAGAACTAGAACAGAACTAGAACAGAACTAGAACAGAACTAGAACAGAACTAGAACAGAACTAGAACAGAACTAGAACAGAACTAGAACAGAACTAGAACAGAACTAGAACAGAACTAGAACAGAACTAGAACAGAACTAGAACAGAACTAGAACAGAACTAGAACAGAACTAGAACAGAACTAGAACAGAACTAGAACAGAACTAGAACAGAACTAGAACAGAACTAGAACAGAACTAGAACAGAACTAGAACAGAACTAGAACAGAACTAGAACAGAACTAGAACAGAACTAGAACAGAACTAGAACAGAACTAGAACAGAACTAGAACAGAACTAGAACAGAACTAGAACAGAACTAGAACAGAACTAGAACAGAACTAGAACAGAACTAGAACAGAACTAGAACAGAACTAGAACAGAACTAGAACAGAACTAGAACAGAACTAGAACAGAACTAGAACAGAACTAGAACAGAACTAGAACAGAACTAGAACAGAACTAGAACAGAACTAGAACAGAACTAGAACAGAACTAGAACAGAACTAGAACAGAACTAGAACAGAACTAGAACAGAACTAGAACAGAACTAGAACAGAACTAGAACAGAACTAGAACAGAACTAGAACAGAACTAGAACAGAACTAGAACAGAACTAGAACAGAACTAGAACAGAACTAGAACAGAACTAGAACAGAACTAGAACAGAACTAGAACAGAACTAGAACAGAACTAGAACAGAACTAGAACAGAACTAGAACAGAACTAGAACAGAACTAGAACAGAACTAGAACAGAACTAGAACAGAACTAGAACAGAACTAGAACAGAACTAGAACAGAACTAGAACAGAACTAGAACAGAACTAGAACAGAACTAGAACAGAACTAGAACAGAACTAGAACAGAACTAGAACAGAACTAGAACAGAACTAGAACAGAACTAGAACAGAACTAGAACAGAACTAGAACAGAACTAGAACAGAACTAGAACAGAACTAGAACAGAACTAGAACAGAACTAGAACAGAACTAGAACAGAACTAGAACAGAACTAGAACAGAACTAGAACAGAACTAGAACAGAACTAGAACAGAACTAGAACAGAACTAGAACAGAACTAGAACAGAACTAGAACAGAACTAGAACAGAACTAGAACAGAACTAGAACAGAACTAGAACAGAACTAGAACAGAACTAGAACAGAACTAGAACAGAACTAGAACAGAACTAGAACAGAACTAGAACAGAACTAGAACAGAACTAGAACAGAACTAGAACAGAACTAGAACAGAACTAGAACAGAACTAGAACAGAACTAGAACAGAACTAGAACAGAACTAGAACAGAACTAGAACAGAACTAGAACAGAACTAGAACAGAACTAGAACAGAACTAGAACAGAACTAGAACAGAACTAGAACAGAACTAGAACAGAACTAGAACAGAACTAGAACAGAACTAGAACAGAACTAGAACAGAACTAGAACAGAACTAGAACAGAACTAGAACAGAACTAGAACAGAACTAGAACAGAACTAGAACAGAACTAGAACAGAACTAGAACAGAACTAGAACAGAACTAGAACAGAACTAGAACAGAACTAGAACAGAACTAGAACAGAACTAGAACAGAACTAGAACAGAACTAGAACAGAACTAGAACAGAACTAGAACAGAACTAGAACAGAACTAGAACAGAACTAGAACAGAACTAGAACAGAACTAGAACAGAACTAGAACAGAACTAGAACAGAACTAGAACAGAACTAGAACAGAACTAGAACAGAACTAGAACAGAACTAGAACAGAACTAGAACAGAACTAGAACAGAACTAGAACAGAACTAGAACAGAACTAGAACAGAACTAGAACAGAACTAGAACAGAACTAGAACAGAACTAGAACAGAACTAGAACAGAACTAGAACAGAACTAGAACAGAACTAGAACAGAACTAGAACAGAACTAGAACAGAACTAGAACAGAACTAGAACAGAACTAGAACAGAACTAGAACAGAACTAGAACAGAACTAGAACAGAACTAGAACAGAACTAGAACAGAACTAGAACAGAACTAGAACAGAACTAGAACAGAACTAGAACAGAACTAGAACAGAACTAGAACAGAACTAGAACAGAACTAGAACAGAACTAGAACAGAACTAGAACAGAACTAGAACAGAACTAGAACAGAACTAGAACAGAACTAGAACAGAACTAGAACAGAACTAGAACAGAACTAGAACAGAACTAGAACAGAACTAGAACAGAACTAGAACAGAACTAGAACAGAACTAGAACAGAACTAGAACAGAACTAGAACAGAACTAGAACAGAACTAGAACAGAACTAGAACAGAACTAGAACAGAACTAGAACAGAACTAGAACAGAACTAGAACAGAACTAGAACAGAACTAGAACAGAACTAGAACAGAACTAGAACAGAACTAGAACAGAACTAGAACAGAACTAGAACAGAACTAGAACAGAACTAGAACAGAACTAGAACAGAACTAGAACAGAACTAGAACAGAACTAGAACAGAACTAGAACAGAACTAGAACAGAACTAGAACAGAACTAGAACAGAACTAGAACAGAACTAGAACAGAACTAGAACAGAACTAGAACAGAACTAGAACAGAACTAGAACAGAACTAGAACAGAACTAGAACAGAACTAGAACAGAACTAGAACAGAACTAGAACAGAACTAGAACAGAACTAGAACAGAACTAGAACAGAACTAGAACAGAACTAGAACAGAACTAGAACAGAACTAGAACAGAACTAGAACAGAACTAGAACAGAACTAGAACAGAACTAGAACAGAACTAGAACAGAACTAGAACAGAACTAGAACAGAACTAGAACAGAACTAGAACAGAACTAGAACAGAACTAGAACAGAACTAGAACAGAACTAGAACAGAACTAGAACAGAACTAGAACAGAACTAGAACAGAACTAGAACAGAACTAGAACAGAACTAGAACAGAACTAGAACAGAACTAGAACAGAACTAGAACAGAACTAGAACAGAACTAGAACAGAACTAGAACAGAACTAGAACAGAACTAGAACAGAACTAGAACAGAACTAGAACAGAACTAGAACAGAACTAGAACAGAACTAGAACAGAACTAGAACAGAACTAGAACAGAACTAGAACAGAACTAGAACAGAACTAGAACAGAACTAGAACAGAACTAGAACAGAACTAGAACAGAACTAGAACAGAACTAGAACAGAACTAGAACAGAACTAGAACAGAACTAGAACAGAACTAGAACAGAACTAGAACAGAACTAGAACAGAACTAGAACAGAACTAGAACAGAACTAGAACAGAACTAGAACAGAACTAGAACAGAACTAGAACAGAACTAGAACAGAACTAGAACAGAACTAGAACAGAACTAGAACAGAACTAGAACAGAACTAGAACAGAACTAGAACAGAACTAGAACAGAACTAGAACAGAACTAGAACAGAACTAGAACAGAACTAGAACAGAACTAGAACAGAACTAGAACAGAACTAGAACAGAACTAGAACAGAACTAGAACAGAACTAGAACAGAACTAGAACAGAACTAGAACAGAACTAGAACAGAACTAGAACAGAACTAGAACAGAACTAGAACAGAACTAGAACAGAACTAGAACAGAACTAGAACAGAACTAGAACAGAACTAGAACAGAACTAGAACAGAACTAGAACAGAACTAGAACAGAACTAGAACAGAACTAGAACAGAACTAGAACAGAACTAGAACAGAACTAGAACAGAACTAGAACAGAACTAGAACAGAACTAGAACAGAACTAGAACAGAACTAGAACAGAACTAGAACAGAACTAGAACAGAACTAGAACAGAACTAGAACAGAACTAGAACAGAACTAGAACAGAACTAGAACAGAACTAGAACAGAACTAGAACAGAACTAGAACAGAACTAGAACAGAACTAGAACAGAACTAGAACAGAACTAGAACAGAACTAGAACAGAACTAGAACAGAACTAGAACAGAACTAGAACAGAACTAGAACAGAACTAGAACAGAACTAGAACAGAACTAGAACAGAACTAGAACAGAACTAGAACAGAACTAGAACAGAACTAGAACAGAACTAGAACAGAACTAGAACAGAACTAGAACAGAACTAGAACAGAACTAGAACAGAACTAGAACAGAACTAGAACAGAACTAGAACAGAACTAGAACAGAACTAGAACAGAACTAGAACAGAACTAGAACAGAACTAGAACAGAACTAGAACAGAACTAGAACAGAACTAGAACAGAACTAGAACAGAACTAGAACAGAACTAGAACAGAACTAGAACAGAACTAGAACAGAACTAGAACAGAACTAGAACAGAACTAGAACAGAACTAGAACAGAACTAGAACAGAACTAGAACAGAACTAGAACAGAACTAGAACAGAACTAGAACAGAACTAGAACAGAACTAGAACAGAACTAGAACAGAACTAGAACAGAACTAGAACAGAACTAGAACAGAACTAGAACAGAACTAGAACAGAACTAGAACAGAACTAGAACAGAACTAGAACAGAACTAGAACAGAACTAGAACAGAACTAGAACAGAACTAGAACAGAACTAGAACAGAACTAGAACAGAACTAGAACAGAACTAGAACAGAACTAGAACAGAACTAGAACAGAACTAGAACAGAACTAGAACAGAACTAGAACAGAACTAGAACAGAACTAGAACAGAACTAGAACAGAACTAGAACAGAACTAGAACAGAACTAGAACAGAACTAGAACAGAACTAGAACAGAACTAGAACAGAACTAGAACAGAACTAGAACAGAACTAGAACAGAACTAGAACAGAACTAGAACAGAACTAGAACAGAACTAGAACAGAACTAGAACAGAACTAGAACAGAACTAGAACAGAACTAGAACAGAACTAGAACAGAACTAGAACAGAACTAGAACAGAACTAGAACAGAACTAGAACAGAACTAGAACAGAACTAGAACAGAACTAGAACAGAACTAGAACAGAACTAGAACAGAACTAGAACAGAACTAGAACAGAACTAGAACAGAACTAGAACAGAACTAGAACAGAACTAGAACAGAACTAGAACAGAACTAGAACAGAACTAGAACAGAACTAGAACAGAACTAGAACAGAACTAGAACAGAACTAGAACAGAACTAGAACAGAACTAGAACAGAAACAGAACTAGAACAGAACTAGAACAGAACTAGAACAGAACTAGAACAGAACTAGAACAGAACTAGAACAGAACTAGAACAGAACTAGAACAGAACTAGAACAGAACTAGAACAGAACTAGAACAGAACTAGAACAGAACTAGAACAGAACTAGAACAGAACTAGAACAGAACTAGAACAGAACTAGAACAGAACTAGAACAGAACTAGAACAGAACTAGAACAGAACTAGAACAGAACTAGAACAGAACTAGAACAGAACTAGAACAGAACTAGAACAGAACTAGAACAGAACTAGAACAGAACTAGAACAGAACTAGAACAGAAGGACAACAAAACTAGAACAGAAGGACAACAAAGTTAAACCTGTTTGCCTACTTTATTTATTTCCAAATATATTTAACCTAAGTTTTATAATTTCAATATAAAATTTTCATAAATCCAAACTTACCTTTTATTATCACAAATATTAGCAGCAACAAATACAGCAAAGACGAATCCATGACCAATGATTTATCAAAGTTAATGCGGCGTTATGCAGCACTAACTCAGCAAACTAGAGAATAATGAAGAGATGTTGCAGTTGAGTTGAATACAAAAGGAAGAGTAAATATTACAAATCCACAGTTAACAGAAAACTAAAGGTGATGATGGGCCAAATGACAGGCAGAAAGTAAGAAAGTCTGTTGATTGGCAATGCTGGACAATTTTGTTTACTAAGTTGAGAAAAAATAGTTGTATTAAAAATTTGATTGTTGTGATGAAGATTAAATTTAAGAATTTGCACGTATTTGTTAAATAAAAAGAGGGTGTTTGTATAGAATTTAAGATTTTGCGTTATTTATTTTATGTTTAACAGGAAAGTTGTCTGTTTGTTTTTTTTTTAAATTTGTTATTTAAACGAAACCGAAGTGTATGTAAATTTGATTCGAAGATGAAATATTATTTTAACACAATTCTTGCACATAGATAGATAAGAGTTTTGTTTATTTTGCTTGTTCAGACATGTTTTTTGGATGTTTATCTAAAAAAAGAAAAACCGTCTTACCCAGTATCACATCTATCAAAGTGATTTGGCCAGTTACCAAAACAAATTTTCTATTTTATCTCATCATCATTATTATCATCATAAAATGAACATTCTTTTTTTCGTTTTCGTTTTTGTTTTTGTTTTTAAATTTTATGTTTCTGTTATTTATGGTTGAAGTTTTATGTGGTAGCAGAGAAATTTTGTTTCTAGTCTTAATGTTTACATAAAGAAAATTGATTTAAATTTTTCTTGTTTCAAATTTATTTGTGCATAATAAATTTTTACAGTTGTTTTTTTTCTATATTTGTATTACAAGTTATTTATGTTTAGGAAATTATAAATTTTTGCATAAATTTGCTACTGTTTGCTGCCAATTATTTATTTCACAAAAAGAATTGAATTTTGTTTTTAAAAGTTTTTAAATTTTTTTCAAGATTTATGCATATTTTTATATTTATTATTTTAATTAGCATAAATTATAAAACTTTATAGATTTGCAAAAAGAAAAATCTATCAATTTAAATTCAAATTCATTTAGCTTTATAGGACAGCCTGAAAGTATGCATTAGTATTTGCAAATATAGAAATTACTTCAGCTGTTTAGCACATTTAGCAAATTTTGTAAATGTTTTATATATTTTCCTGTTATTGTAATTGTAAATTTTATATTGTTTTGTTTAGTTTAAATTTATTATAATTTTTTTTAATGTTTTATTTTTGTATATTTTTTTCGAAACACCCTCTTTATATACTATATTTCTTTTAATTTCTTTACCTTATTAGTTTTTATATTAAAGACTCTTATATATATTTTAAATTTTTCTTGCTTGAATACAAATTTATTTCCAAATCTTTGATTAATAATTTTTTTCTGCTTATTTATAATTATTTATTTGAAATTTTTATTACGAACACAAGTGAGATATTTTTTAAATTTATTTATTTATACAAGTATTATGTTTTAATTATATTTATTTAATTAATACTACGATTTTTGCTATTCCTTTAGAAACCTTATAATTTATTAATTAATTTCACTACACTTTAATTTGTCGTTGTGGTTTGAAAACTCCAAATGTTTTTTGATCAGAAATGTCGCAACTGGAAAGAAAGAAAATAAATGAAATTTAAAGTTAATAATTTTTTTAATAAGTGAAATAAATAGTTAAAAGTAACAATAGGATATCTCTAATTTGAAATTTCTAGTGGGTGTGGCACCTCCCTTACAAAGTAATTAGTTATTTTCGAATACCAGGAGAACTAGTAGTGGAACTCTTACAATTTTGTAAGACTGTACATAGTTTGGCTCAAAATGCGCGGCATTGTACTAGTGGGCGTATTTAAACTTTGTACGAAATAATTTCTTAACACAATACGGAGTTTGGCTGCAAATGGGCTGGATTGTATTAGTGGGCATGGCACCTATCGTACAAAGAAAATAGTTATTTCCCAATATCGCAAGAACTATAACTGTGAAAGTCTTCAAACTTTATATAAATCAATTTCGTATTACTGCATGAAGCTTAACCAAAAACTGGGAGAGATAGGAACATGGGTTACCTCCCATACAAAGTAAACAGTTATTTCTTAATAGCTTGAGACTTAAAAATGCGAGTTTTAGAGTTTAGCATTACTTCTTTAATTTGAAAAAAAAGTGCCGTTGAAACACACCGATTACTTACCAAAGCTTATGTTGAATGTGTTCTATCGTTTTCAACGTACGAGAGATAGTCTGTGCGGTTCAGAAGTGGTTATTTTGACACAGAAGATAAAGATCGTCTAGACTAGCAAATAAAGTTTGAAGACCAAGAATTGGAGGCAATACTCCATGAAGATTGTTGAAAAACTCAATTTAGAGAAGCAGTATTCATTGAAAAACAGGAAAATTGGGTACCATAGGAATTGAAACCGAGAGACATTGAATGACGATTTTTTATGTCTGAAATGATGATTGAACGCTATAAAAAAATTGTTTGCAGCAAATCATTACTTGCGATGAAAAATGGACCCATAACGATCGCGTAAGAGATCGAAAGTGAAACCCGACCAATCAGCATAATCGACACCAAAGCCAAATATCTTTGTCGCTAAGGTAATGCTCTGTATATGGAGGGAGCAAAAGGGTTCTGATATCTGACAAGACCATCACATGGAACCTGTTCCAAACGCAGCTATTAAAAATCTCATTTTGAAATTTTGAATCGATTAAAAATTATCCGATTACAAATGTTCTATCGAATTTTTTATCCGATGATATGTTTTCTAAAGAAATACTAATACAATTCCTAAAAAATTTCTCTCCGAATAAAAAGTCTATAGATATTTGTATCCCAATAAAATGTTCTACCGAAAAAACTTCAAGGTGGCGCAAAAGTAATCCTCCTATCAGAAAATGCTATAAATTTTGCGATTGGCCCCTAATGTCAGTTCTGTTTTGACATTTGTGTAGTAAACACATGCGAAATACACGTTAATAAAGAATGTTACGCTACACTGCTCCAGAACGCGGAATATTGCTGACTATTTATTTGACCTTAATCACCACCAAGAGAAGATTTTTCATCAAAAATAATCATGAGTGATGAGGCCCATTTCCATCTTAGCGAGTACGTAAATAAGCAAAATTTACGCTTCTGGGGCACTCAAAATCCGCGTGTAACCCACGAAGAGCCATTACACCCGCTCAAAGTCACTGTATGGTGAGCTGTTTTCGCTGGAGGAGTCATCGGACCTTTTTTCTTCGAAGACGTCGAGGGCCAAATGGTTACTGTGAATGGTGAGCGCGATCAACGAGTTCTTTTTGCCGCAACTTGATGAACAAGACAATATCCGTGAAGAATGTGAGGACCTATCGCCGGATAGTGGGGAGGGTATTATGCGTTTGTGCAGATGTTTGTAACGTCCAAAAATATAAGTCTAACACCCATCTTAAATTATACCGATCGACTTAGAACCACTTTCTGAGTCGATTAAGCGATGTCTGTCCGTCCATCTGGTTGGCTGGCTGTCCATGTAAACCTTGTGCGCAGAGTACAGGTCGCAATTTTGAAGATATTTCGATCAAATTTGGTACATATTATTTTTTCGGCCCAAGGACCAAGCCTATTAAAACTGGCTAAAATCGGTCCATTATTTCACCTAGCCCCCATACAAATGTCCTTCCGAAATTGGACTTTATCGGTCATAAATGTTTAATTTATAAATTTATCTCCACAAATTGAGCTCCAAATAAGTTTTTTATATACAAAATTCATATCACCAAATTTTGTTACGATCGGTCCATAATTACTCATAGCTCCCATATAGACCCGCTTCCGAAAATCACTTTAACGAGCATAAATCTCATAAAAATTTTGGTATACTCACAAAATTCAACATAGTTAACTATAATATAGACATAAATCACACGACCTAATTTCATGGTGATCGGTCTATAATTGGTCATATCCCCCATATAAGTCCCACTTCCGAAAATCACTCAAAAATATAATTTATTAAAATTTTAAAAGAAAAATGTTTTTGCTCTTTTTCTTAATGTAGGCTATTATATGGTCGGGCTTGACCGACCATACTTTCTTACTTGTTTTTAAATAAATTTTTAATCGACTAAAAATGTCTGTTAAACATTTTATTCGATTAATCATTTCTGTAAAAATTTTTAATCAATTAAAAGCCATCTTTAGAAATTTTTATTCGATTAAATCGATTTTTTTGTATCCGAACAAAATTATCTATAATCATTTTTATCTGATTAAGAATTTTCTATCAAAATTTTTAAGCTATTAAAAGTCTTGTTTTGAAATTTTTAATCGATTAAAAATTTTCTATCAATTTTTTTATCCGATGATATGTTTTCTAAAGAAATTTTTATTCCAATAAAATACCTAGAAAATTTGTCTCCGAATAAAATCGTCTATAGGTATTTGTACCCCAATTAAATGTTCTATAGAAATGACTAAGTATTAAAAAATTTTTGTAGAAATTTGTATTCGAATGAATTTTTTTTATAGAAATTTGTAACCGATTAAAAACTATTAAACTTTTCTCTTGAAATTTATATCGAAATAATATTTTTTAGAGAAATTTTTATTCAATTAAACATTTCTGTAAAAACTTTTATTCGATTAAAAGTCTTCTTTAGAAATTTTTAATCGATTAAATTTTTTTTTTTTTTTGTATCCGAATAACATTTTTATCCAGTAAAAATTTTCTATTAACATTTTTATCCGATTAAGAATTTTCTATAGAAATTTATAAGCGATTAAAAATCTTCTTTTAGAAGATTTCTGAAGAAATTTGTATCCGCATGAAATTTTATATAGAAATTTGTATCCGACTAAAAATTTACGATTAAAATCTATCAAAACGTTTCTCCTGAAATTGGTATTGGAATAATATTTTTTATAGAAATTTTTATACGATTTAAATTTTCTGTTAAAAATATTTATTCGATTAAACATTTCTGTAAAAATTTGTATTCGATTAAAAATTTCTGTTAAATTTTTTATTCGATTAAAAGCCTTATTTAGAATTTTTTATTTGGTTTATATTTTTTTATATCTGTAATAACTTTTTTATCCGAACAAAATTATCTATAAACATTTTTTCCGATTAAGAATTTTGTATAGAAATTTTGTATCTAATTTTCTTTTGAAATTTTTAATCGATTAAAATTATACGATTAAAAATTGTTTAACGAATTTTTTATCCGATTATATATTTTCTAAAGAAATTTTTATCCCAATACAATTCGAATAAAATGTTTTATAGAAATTTGTATCCGATTTAAATCTATTAAAACTTTTTTCTTGAAATTTGTATCAGAATAATATTTTTTATAGAAATTTTTATACGATTAAAAATTTATGTTAAAAATTTTTATTCGATTAAACATTTCTGTAAAAAATTTTAATCGATTAATAGCCTTCTTTAGAAATTTTTATTCGATTAATTTTTTTTTTTGTATTCGAATAACATTTTTATACGAACAAAATTATCTATAAACATTTTTATCTGATTAAGAATTTTCTATAAACATTTTCGATTAAACATGTCTGTAAAAATTTTTATTCGATTAAAAACCTTCTTTAGAAATTTTTATTCGATTAAATTTTTTTTATTGTATTCGAATAAGAGTTTTTATACGAACAAAATTATCTATTTTACATTTTTACCCGATTAAGAATTTTCTATAGAAATTTAGAAGCTATTCAAAATCTTCTTTTTAATCGATTAAAAAATTTGTATAGAATTTTTTATTCCAATTCCTAAAAAATTTCTCTCCGAATAAAATTGTCTATAGATATTTTTGTCCCAACAAAATGTTCCACAGAAATGACTATTAAAAAATGTCTCTAGACATTTGTATCCGCATGAAATATTTATAGAAATTTTATCCGATTAAAATCTAATAAAATATTTCTCTTGAAATTTGTATCGGAATAAAAGTTATTAAAAAAATTTCTATTCGATTAAAAATTTTTGTTCAAAATTTTATTCGATTAAACATTTCTGTAAAACTTTTTATTCGATTAAAGATTTCTATAAACATTTTATTCGATTAAAAATTGTCTATAAAAATTAGTATCCAATGATTAAATAATTTTATTAAACATTTCTGTAAAAATTTGTATTCGATTAAAAATTTAAGTAAAAAATTTTATTTGATTAAAGATTTCTATAAACATAATATTTTCTATAAATATTTTTATCTAATGATAAATTTTCTAAAGCAATTTTTATCCGATTAACGACTTTCCATGTAAATTTTTACTCGACTAAACTTTTCTATGGAAATTTTTATCCGAATAAACTTTTCTCATGCAATTCATATCCGAATGAAATTGTCCAAAGAATTTCATATCCAAATAAAATTTTGAAAATATCCTGAATAAATGTTCTATAGAAATTTTTCCGAATAAATTTTCTATAGAAATTTTTTATTCGATATAGTCTAATTCTAGATTTTAAATCTTCTATAGAAATTTATTATTCGATTAAAATTATTTTTTAGATTTTAATCGGATAAAAATCTTTTAAAAAAAAAATAGAAATTTCTATTTATATTCCTACATTTCAGATTATTGTTAATACAATTTTGTTTTCTTATTTTAATCTTCTTTTTCTTCTCCTCCCAAACTTCCTACCACATGTGCAACATTGTCTTCACATACGCTTAAAATACCATTTTATGTTTGCAAACTCCAGCAAGCAAGCAAGTGTGTCGTCTTCTGAACTGATCCAGATACAATTTTAATTTCATTAAATGTCACTGCATGAGCTTAAAGTTCAAACTCCATTTCTTTTTTTTTCAACCTCATTCTTTAGAGAAGACCACATTGTGAAATGTAGGTTTGATTTATAAATAAAAATATTGAAAAAAAAAATAATAAAAATAAAACTACTACAGGCTGAAGGCATTTAAAGTGAAGTAAAAGAAAATAGACTCAAACACTTACATGACGCTCAAAAAAAAAAAAAAGACGTTACAGTTGTCGAGTAAAAAAGAAAATCAAAACAAGATGACAGTTGCTGTTGCCTTTTTTCTAATATTTTTCATTTCCGTTTTAATTGCTTGCTCTCTTGTCTTGGCTGGGTTTGAAGAGGGGGTTTGGTTTGCTAGAGATTTGATTTGTTTTACATACATGTTGCATGTAACTTGCATAAGTAGGTAAGTAAGTAAATAAGTTGTAGTGTGCTTCTGTTATTTACTATGTAAATTACAATGTAGAAAAACGAATTCTTGAAGATATATTCAATATATTGGCTGGGAAAAAAGTTATTTTCTAGTTATAAATTTGATTTAGTTCTCAATAAAATCGAAACTCTTGAATTTTAATATTCTTAATAAAATTTTATATTGAATTTGTTATCATAACTTCCAATTTTTCTATTTAGTTTTATGGAATTTTCATTATATTGTTAATTTTTTACGTGACTTCTTGAATTTACTTCTTCACCACTCAAATCTTTGTTTCTCTATGATTTTGCTATGCAAATAGTAAATGTATGTAACAAGTTGCAGAGTAAATGTTGTTAGTTTTTCTATCATGCAAACAACAGGAGGAAATATTGCATTGTTTCGAATGCAAACAGTGGTTTTGGAAAGGAAATTATGTGATTTCTGATTTAAAGTAGTTTGTTAAAAGACGAATCAAAATTAATCGAAATTACCTCAAGCCACTTCACTTAAAGACGGCTGGTGGTAACACAAAAAAAACAGAAATTTTTTCTTGGAGCTTGTTCCAAACCACTGTCTTTAGTTCGTTTAACTTCAGGTTACTTTTTACTTAGTGATTCTTTCTTGTTTTATTTTATTTATTTTTTCAATTCCGTTGTTGTCTTTCTATAGTTTTTTTTTCTAACCCTTTTTGTTGCAGCATTATGTTACTTAGTTTTCTGTCTGTATTAACCAACCAATATAGAATGTTATTTTTGCTACAAGTATATTGTAGTTATATTATGCATACAAATATTTACAATAAGCTGGACCTTATTTCTCACTTTTTGACTTTTCGATGATTCCAAGGACTAAAATAGATCTCCTTCATCTAGAAGCCAAATTCAGGTATCAAAATGTATTTGAAGTTTCGAGTTTTGGGTCAAAATACTGTTACGTTTTTACCTTTTAAAAACCGTGGTTTATTTCATTTAAATAAATCGTATTCTTTTAATTGCAAATATATTTCAATTTATACAACACAAACTCTCTTTTAATACACACACTTTATAATTTACAAAAATAAAGCTGATGTTCACTCTAACAGAGCCTTCTCTATACTGACGCACTCACAACTCGCTATTTATAAACACAGCGCCACCTTCTAGAAGTCTCACGAATAACACAGATCAACTGCAAATAAACGCTTGACTTACTATTATATAGATTTGATGCAGTACAAAATGGTAAAATTTTCAAATCTATGGATAAACTTCTTTAAAAAGTTTTTCTCTAGAAATTTGTATCCGATTAAAAATTAATATAGACATTTGTATTTGATTAAAAGCCTTCTTAAGAAATTTTTATTCGATTAAAAATTGTATATAGAAATTTGTATCCGAACATCTATCTATAAGCATTTTTATCCGAATAAGAATTTTCTCCAGAAATTTGTAAGCGATTAAAAAACTTCTTTTGAAATTTTTAATCGATTAAAAGTTATCCGATTAAAATTTGTTTTATCGAATTTTTTATCCGATAATAACTTTTCTAAAGAAATGTTTATCGCCATACATTTCCTAGAAAATTTGTCTCCGAATAAAATTGTCGGTAGATATTTGTATCCCAATAAAATATACAGAAATGACTATTAAAAAATTCCTGTAGAAATTTCTATCCGAATGAAATTTTTTTTATTAAAACTTTATTCTTGAACTTTATATCGCACTTTGTATTTTATACGATTAAAATTTTCTGTGAAAAATTTTTTTATTCGACTAAAGATTTAAGAAAATTTTTTTATTCGATTAAAGATTTCAATAAACATTTTTATTCGATTAACATTTTTATATTAAAGTTTCTATGATACATTTTTTAGTAAAATTATAAATTATGTGAAGAAATACATAATTAATAATAACTCAAAACATGTTAGTTCGATGTTATTAAAATAAACTCAAAAATGTTGATATTAATATAAGCTTTAATCCGTTTATATATTGCCTTTCAATCGGCTCAGTAGTTTCGGAGTTATAATAAGAAAATTGAAGAAAAAATATTTTTTTTTGTGAAAATACCAAAAATGTTTGTTTTAAAAAAATCACGAAAAATCGAAAACGGCAGAAATGGTACCAATTTATTGCTTTATCTAAAAGCTACATATAATAACAACAAAATAAAATATAGATCATAAAAAGCGATTCATTATTTTGTGAATTTATTCACAATTAAGTGAATTCGCTCATTTTCACAAAATTTTAGTTTTTTCTTTGATATATGTACATAAAATTGAGTTGTTAATGTTCTTCTTTTGAATATTAGAATTTTAAAAGCATTTTCCCCATGCTATGTGCAAATGTTTATCTATACATTGCGTTCCAATCGGCTCAGTAGTTTCGGAGTTATAATAATAGATTGAAGCAAAAAATGTATTTACATGAAAATAGCTAATTTTTTGGTTTTAAAAAAATCATGAAAAATCGAAAACAGCAGAAATTTGTCAGATTTATACTTCATCGCAAAGCCACATGTAATGGGAACAAAATGAGATATCGATCATAGAAATCAATAGATTCTTTTTGAATTTATTCAAGTGTTTATCAACACTATCAAGATTTATCAACATTGTTGATAAGTAGAAGTTTCTACTGATGAAAATGATTTTAAACATGATGAATCTTGTAAGCAGCCCTTACATAAAATTAATAATTCATATTATTTTTTTTTGTACTTCATTTACTCATACAGGTTTAAAACAGAAACATTGTCTAAAATCGATAAAGAAAAATCACAAAATTTCATGCATATCTTAAATTTAAAATTTCTCTGCAAAATGATAAGTTTTCTCTAATTAATTTGCCACATAAAAAACAAAACGTAGACATGTTATACATCAGTGGATAGGGAATTTTGTCTACTTTTTAAAAATATATATAGCTTTTAACAATTAAGAAATTCATGGAATACTTTTTTGAAAAATATGACAAAAAATGCTTTTCATTGAGGTTTTCTGAAGATACAAAGTATTCATATTGCAACTAATTTTTTATTTATGAATATTTTTTTAGTAAAATTTTACAGTTATATAGATTTTTCTATTGAAAATTAAAAAATGAAAAGGAATCCCGCAATGGCCAATAAAGTTTTGAAAAATTTCAAAAATGGAATCTTTTAGTTTTTTGGCTATAATATCCATACTAGAGGTGGGATTATCGAACTCCTTTACAAGCTAATTAAGAATATATTGGGTTATTTAAAATGACTTACAATATTTTGATATCCACTATGTGATTTCAGAATTTTTGCCCTAAATTAGAATTTTACATAAAAAAAAACGTTTTTTGAATGGACCCTCGATATCAAAAAGTTTCAAATTTTTTTCATTAAAAATATTTTATGTAGATTAAGCTTTACAAAAACTATACATTACTTATAAATCTTCTTAGAAATTTTTTAGATAACTTTAAAAGCAAATAAGTACTTTTTCTACAAAAAAAAAAATAGAGAAAAATTTAGTTTTTTTATATTTCTTAAATTTCTTCACGAGAAGAACTAATTTTTTTTAAAAAGTAACACAGACGAAGAAATGGGATCGTTTTAAAAATTTAAAATATCAGAGGTGTCCTACTTTGGAGACCCCTGGCCGCGCCTCTGGCAAGCTCATAAGATTCAAATTCAAAACTTGAACTTGAAATCACTTCCTCTTTGCTTGTGGCAAATTTAAGTCAAATCCGATTATACATTTAGAAGTAAAGCATTATTTCCCTCTTTTTTTTGTATACAACTGTGCGTCATGTAATTTTTCCTAAGGTTACGTATGAGTAACATTTAATTAAAAAAAATATATTTATTACTCATACGACTAGACTTAGGTCTAGAATGTTTAATCTCACCTAAAGTACAATTTCATCCGAACGTTTATTCTCACCCAAAGTACAATTTCATCCGGAAATACTTGTATTTGGTATCATCGAAAAGGTAATTAAATTTATAATATTGTGATATTAAAAACCAATGCAATATCACGTTCTGAAAAAATGTTTGGTTGGTTCTAAATTTAAGCCAATTAATAATTGAGTTTTTGGAGAAACTTTATCACATTATTAGATATAACACAGTAACAAAAATAACCATAACGGACACCACTACGTGATAAAAGACCAAAGAAAATAGACCCGTGTCTCCCAGTTTTGTTCAAAGTCATGCACTTTTTTTATGGGCCCTCAAAGATTTGGGGCTTCGGTATCATTTTTGCAAAAAAGTGATCATTTTCTAAGGTTCATATCTTGCAAACAGTTCGGAATTTTGATTTACTCTCTAAGGCAAAGTTGTAGGCCTTGTCATAAAGAATAAAAATTGTGAACATATAAAATCAAAAAAACTTCATCTTCAAGATCCAAATCGCAAAAAACTTTTAAAAATTAAAAGATTAGATTTTTTTAGGTTTTTTTCGCTTCAAACGATCCCTGTGATGGTCTGGTCAGTGTTCAGCAGCTCATATTAGATAGGACCCTTTTAGTTCCACTAAATACAGAGAATTACATTATCGCCATGAATATTTAAGTTTGGTGTCGATCCGCCACCATGGATGGATCCATCGCAAGTAATGATTCGGTGCAAAAGTTCGTATGGTACCCAATTTCCCTGCTTTTGAATGAATCCTGCGCTTGCAATTCTTGTGAACATTATAATACTAGAAAAAGCATTTTTCACATTTTCTAGCTGCATCGAAAATTCGTGAAATGTATGAAAAATGTTTCAAAAGGAAAAACAAAAACATGAATTAATCAATATCCATTGAAGTTGATGCATCATCTGAGCTTGATAGCACATTCAATAGCATATATCTTTCGATGGGTCCTTCAAATCAATCGCCCTCCGTAACTTCAGTGCAATCAATGCATGCAGCTTTTTCCTTTGCATGGTTTTCCATTGGCATGGTGACCTGTTCTAATCGCAAGATGGTGATGCAGATGCCTGTAGATTACTTTACGGAATTTTTTTTCGATATTTTACCAATTTTGAGGCATTAGGTGCAGTTTTTTCGGGTTAATTTGTTTCACACTTTTTTTCTCCTAGTCTTTAGCTACAATTGTGCCAAAGGCAGAGAAACAAAATTCAACATAGTTTCCGAGATATAACCGTGAGGAAATTTACATGTTCGTCGGAAATCAAGTTTTAGCCAAAATGTACATGAGGCCATAATATCCGAACTGCAGCAAAAATTTGCAAAATCCAATGGAGGTTTTGTAAGAAAATTTTAATTTTCTTGAAAATATTGGCCATTTGGCGCAAACCTTAAAACTTCAAGGAAGTTGTGCAATCTCCAAAAGTTGTAAGATTTTGCTCAAATTTTTGAACATTTGGTTTCTAGGTGACGCCCAACAATCATAGACCTTGGAAAATAAGGACCCCCCTAATATATAAACAGTACATGATAAATTACAAAAATGTCCTATATTCTGTGTCAACATCCCAGTTTTTGCAAATGCTTTGAGTCTAATCCACACTGTGTGTTATACAGACACTTTTATATAGATGAATTTTGTATTTAATATTTAATACTGGGAAAAAGATTTTTACCTAAAATTTATTGCAACAGATTTGTATTGCTTGCAAAGAAAATTACTTACTGTCTGCAAACAATTTTTTATTTCTTACAACTCAAACTTCAACTTTTAAGTTAATAAAAGTCATTGTTGCATGTTTTTGGGGTTTTTTCGGTTAAAAGACGTATAAATAAATGGTTTATTTAAATATTTAATTTTGATAAACTATGCAACATTGCTAAGGAAATTAAGACATTTTCAGATGCACAAGTGCAAGTCATTTTTCATGTGGCATGAGCAAAGGAAATGAGTT
Source organism: Calliphora vicina (assembly GCF_958450345.1). Lineage (NCBI taxonomy): Eukaryota > Metazoa > Arthropoda > Insecta > Diptera > Calliphoridae > Calliphora > Calliphora vicina. The sequence continues at coordinate 119,242,279 of NC_088781.1, forward strand.
AGAGCACAAGAAGAAACTAATTTTAAATGAAAGGAGGTTAAACAATACACAAGAAAGGAATATTTAAAACAACAGCCAATGAAAGACAAATTTAAATAAAATATAAAATTTTTCCAACACAAATTTAAAAACCAAATTCTAAACCAATAAATAACAAGTTTTTGGGTCTTTGTAACTAAATGAAAATACTTTTTAGTTGTTTTATTTTCTTTTATTTATGATTCCTTAAATTTTAAATATAAATAAGCCCTATTTTCTTTCGAATACATAAAAAATTCCCACAAAAATACCAATATAACCGCTACAACTGAAACTCATATAAAATAAAATCAAATACTCACACATCCCTAAAATCCAACAAGTCCTGTTGCTCTCCAAACGCCCTCAATACTCTTTAAACACTCCCAGCAAGACAAATCACCCCTTTCGACAGGCAATACATTGAACAAAAAAATACAGAAAATCGAAAATAAACCAAAAAACAACTAACTTTCAGTCAATGACATTTATTAAAAGCAACAACCACAAGAACCTAAACTACAACAATGATGGCGCCGCCAACAAAAAACATCAATAAATAGTTGTTTTACATAAAAAAAGTATAAAAAAAATCCAAATTCAACCACCGACAACAAATTGATTGTTGGCAATATTTTATTTTATTTTTCTGAAAAAAAATTGTGGAATGAAGCTTTTTTTAATAGAATTCTTTTTTTTTTTTGCACTAAATCTGGTGTAAGTACTGGCTTCATCAGTTTTGTTCACCTATCGAGACCACAAAATATTTTGATGAGTGGTTTTTAATACGTGTATGAGTTCCAAATTGAGTCGTCTGTGCCAAATACTTAAACAAGCATGTGCTGTCAAAAGCAACAATTTTAATTAAAACTCTAATAATTTGTTGGTGTTTGAGGTAAATCAATATTTTGATGGAATAATATTTAAGTAAATATTTATTGTAAACAACAGGCACATCTTAAATTATCAACATATACAACATTTCAGCTCTAATTCGATTCTTGTTCTATTCTAGATCTGTTCTAGTTCTGTTCTAGTTCTGTTCTAGTTCTGTTCTAGTTCTGTTCTAGTTCTGTTCTAGTTCTGTTCTAGTTCTGTTCTAGTTCTGTTCTAGTTCTGTTCTAGTTCTGTTCTAGTTCTGTTCTAGTTCTGTTCTAGTTCTGTTCTAGTTCTGTTCTAGTTCTGTTCTAGTTCTGTTCTAGTTCTGTTCTAGTTCTGTTCTAGTTCTGTTCTAGTTCTGTTCTAGTTCTGTTCTAGTTCTGTTCTAGTTCTGTTCTAGTTCTGTTCTAGTTCTGTTCTAGTTCTGTTCTAGTTCTGTTCTAGTTCTGTTCTAGTTCTGTTCTAGTTCTGTTCTAGTTCTGTTCTAGTTCTGTTCTAGTTCTGTTCTAGTTCTGTTCTAGTTCTGTTCTAGTTCTGTTCTAGTTCTGTTCTAGTTCTGTTCTAGTTCTGTTCTAGTTCTGTTCTAGTTCTGTTCTAGTTCTGTTCTAGTTCTGTTCTAGTTCTGTTCTAGTTCTGTTCTAGTTCTGTTCTAGTTCTGTTCTAGTTCTGTTCTAGTTCTGTTCTAGTTCTGTTCTAGTTCTGTTCTAGTTCTGTTCTAGTTCTGTTCTAGTTCTGTTCTAGTTCTGTTCTAGTTCTGTTCTAGTTCTGTTCTAGTTCTGTTCTAGTTCTGTTCTAGTTCTGTTCTAGTTCTGTTCTAGTTCTGTTCTAGTTCTGTTCTAGTTCTGTTCTAGTTCTGTTCTAGTTCTGTTCTAGTTCTGTTCTAGTTCTGTTCTAGTTCTGTTCTAGTTCTGTTCTAGTTCTGTTCTAGTTCTGTTCTAGTTCTGTTCTAGTTCTGTTCTAGTTCTGTTCTAGTTCTGTTCTAGTTCTGTTCTAGTTCTGTTCTAGTTCTGTTCTAGTTCTGTTCTAGTTCTGTTCTAGTTCTGTTCTAGTTCTGTTCTAGTTCTGTTCTAGTTCTGTTCTAGTTCTGTTCTAGTTCTGTTCTAGTTCTGTTCTAGTTCTGTTCTAGTTCTGTTCTAGTTCTGTTCTAGTTCTGTTCTAGTTCTGTTCTAGTTCTGTTCTAGTTCTGTTCTAGTTCTGTTCTAGTTCTGTTCTAGTTCTGTTCTAGTTCTGTTCTAGTTCTGTTCTAGTTCTGTTCTAGTTCTGTTCTAGTTCTGTTCTAGTTCTGTTCTAGTTCTGTTCTAGTTCTGTTCTAGTTCTGTTCTAGTTCTGTTCTAGTTCTGTTCTAGTTCTGTTCTAGTTCTGTTCTAGTTCTGTTCTAGTTCTGTTCTAGTTCTGTTCTAGTTCTGTTCTAGTTCTGTTCTAGTTCTGTTCTAGTTCTGTTCTAGTTCTGTTCTAGTTCTGTTCTAGTTCTGTTCTAGTTCTGTTCTAGTTCTGTTCTAGTTCTGTTCTAGTTCTGTTCTAGTTCTGTTCTAGTTCTGTTCTAGTTCTGTTCTAGTTCTGTTCTAGTTCTGTTCTAGTTCTGTTCTAGTTCTGTTCTAGTTCTGTTCTAGTTCTGTTCTAGTTCTGTTCTAGTTCTGTTCTAGTTCTGTTCTAGTTCTGTTCTAGTTCTGTTCTAGTTCTGTTCTAGTTCTGTTCTAGTTCTGTTCTAGTTCTGTTCTAGTTCTGTTCTAGTTCTGTTCTAGTTCTGTTCTAGTTCTGTTCTAGTTCGTTCTACTTCTAAATAGCAGTATTTATGCATAAATATGAATGTTTATGTATGTTTTGTGAGTACATGGACTAAGTAACTATGTTAGTAAATAGCCCTAATACATAGTCAAAGTACATGCATACATTTATTTAGTACTTCCATGCATACTTTCATATTTTTTTTTCATTTTACAAAAAACTTAAGTTGCGTTTATGCTGCATGTTTCATTTTACTTTTTCACCTGCTTCCCCTCTATACGCTTTGCAACATTAATTCATTGCCATAAATGGCTTCCGGTTATAGTTTTGAACTTTTTGCTATATGTTGCCTGGCTTTAAGTGTAATTCTATTTTGTTGTAGTTATAGTTGTTGCAAGGTTTGTGTTTTTTTTTTTTTAGTTTTTAGCATTTATTTTTTATGCTTCACCTGTCAGCCATCAGAATTTGAAATATTATTTGTCACACTGAATTGGATTTTCAATTTCAAATGCAGGTTTGTGTTGGTTTTTTATTTTTGCAGCATTTTTCAATTTATTTTTCAACGTAGTTTAGTTTTAGCATAAATTGTTAACGAAATTGAAAAAACAACCAAAAAAATTGTGCATAAAAAAAAGAAAAACTTTAAAGTTGCTAATAAAAATTAGCCCTGAAGTGTGGACTTTTACTAGAAATATATCAATAAAGTTTAATTAAATTTTTAATTGAAACCTTTTAACGTGAGGTAACAAATACGCTAGTGTCAGTGCAGCTAATGGAATAATTTAGGTTGATACTGATGATCAGAGGCATCAGTGTGTTGCAAATTTTAAATGTTTAATCTGTTTTTTTTTCTTTTTTTTTGTTTGATTTTGAGTTTAGATTAAATGGAAAAATTATAGCACTTAATTGTGAATTGTTTGGTTAGAGGCCAGATGAAATTTAATTTGAAATTAGTAGAATGTCTTATATTACATATATTATTATTTATAATAAGACCTATGCTAAGAATTATACATAGGTTTGGCTAAGTCTTATACTAAGACTAATGCTGAGTCTTCTACTAAGAGTTATGCTATGTTTATATAAGTACTTATACTAAGTTTTACACTAAGACTTTTGCAAAGTATTATACTAAGACTTATGCTAAGTCTTATACTAAGACTTTAATAACGTCTTATACTAAGACTTTAATAAAGTCTTATACTAAGACATTAATAAAGTCTTATACTAAGACTTTAATAAAGTCTTATACTAAGACTTATGCTAAGTCTTATACAAAGACTTATGCTAAGTCTTAGTATTATATTCTAATTTTAGTTAAGTCTTAAGCTAAGACTTTTATGTCTTATACCAAGACTTGAGCTAACTCTTATGCTAAGACTTATCCTATGTCGTATGCTTAGTCTTATGCTAACACTTTTGCTAAGTCTTATACCAAGACTTGTGCTACGTATTATAATATGTCTTATATTAATTCTGTTTTTCAGCTGTACATAGTACAAACAGATCTCATTAAATTTATGCTCCTACTCTTATGGACTTAATTACATTTAAGGTCTTAGTATAATTGTGAACATTACAAACTATATAAGCCCTCAACAGTAAATAAATTCTGAACACTAATATATCAATGATAAACTCTATTAAATTGTGGCTGGCTTAAGACAAAAACAAAACTGTTTACTTCTAGGAAAACGAAGAAATATTTAAGAAAACGACAAACGAAAATTGGCCAAAAACTTTAATAATCCTTTTTGCTGTGCCAGCAGATTTATCGCTTTGTAAAGTTTTGTAAACAAGAGAGCAAAACACCCGATACTACTACAATTTATTAACTCACATAATTTATAACAAAGTCATATTCGCCATTAACTTTTTAGCCTTCATTTGCTTAGCAACAAGCCAGTTTTCTTGTTCTCCACTATCCGTTGGTTGGGCGGAATATACAGGAGCATGGATGCATAGTTATCAGTAATTTTAAAGACATAATAAATAATATGAGATGCCCATTATCATGATAATAGATGAAAGAGTCTTTAGTCATTAGACAGCAACGTAACGAAAATAAATAGAGGCCAAAGGAGACATAATGGTAATACAAATGGTTGCTGGTTAAAGTCGCAACTCTTTAAAATATGCTAATAAGCTAGAATTTATGGAGTGAGATAAAATTTCCTTAAAAACATTTATCTTATCCTTAAAACTTCATAAGAAGTTTAAATTGTCTGTAGAAAACAAATTAGCCTTAAATTCGTTGTACAATTTATATGAGAATTTTCGTTCAATATTATATTTTTATGACCTTTTGCATAGACCCACGTTAAAGTCTTCTTGCCCAAAAGCATACATAACAAATCAATAAGAATGTTTCGAAATTCTTTTGTTATAGTATTGTTAACACAACATTATGTGGCAGAAAACATAAGGGGCCATTTCTGCCTTTACTCTTGCATTTCAGACTTTGTTACGAGTTGTAGTTATTATACAAGAAATGAAATCATTATAATTTGTTTCTTTGCCAATATTGTAATAAAATGTTTTTGATGTGAATGTAGAGAAATTAAAAGAAATGTCTAATTGGCTAAGCCGAATCTCAAATAACCCTATAACTAATAAGTTTTATGAAAGAAAAGCATCATTCTTAGTATAAGACTTAGCATAAGACTTAGCATAAGTCTTAGTATAACAATAATTCTTAGTATAAGACTTAGCCTAATTCCTAGTATAAGACTTAGCATAAGTCTTAGTACAAGACTCAGCATAAGTATAAGGCTTAGCATAAGATTTATTATACGACTTATTAGTATTAGACTTAGGATGAGTCTTAGCAATTACTGGGTATTAGACAATTCATCTTTACCACTCTACCATAGAGTACCGCAACAAAAGAAACATAAATTGAAATTAAATTTTTCTTTTTGGCACAATAAAAACCACTGATTAAATGGCTGTGTATATGAGAATCCTTTTCTCATTTCTTTTACATTTTTTTCTCCCTCAAATACCAAGAATGTTACTAATTACTCGGTTACTAAGAGAAATGGAAAAATAAATAAAAATTATTTTCTTTTATTGCTCGACTCTTTTTCGTTTGCTTTTGTGTAAAAATATTTGAAGCAAATGAATGTAAACAAGCGTTTGTAATGAAATTCGATTTGTGATAAAAATAAACGGAACCAAAAAAAAAAAATATAATTATAACTAAGAAAATTCAATAGAATATCTAACATTAAGTTCTACAACTTTTTAAAACAGTTTTCCAACTTTTGAAAATAGAAAGACCTTATGTTTTACAACTGAATACAATTTTTTTTAAAAAACTATCCTATATCAAAATATCGTCTATAATATATCTAATGATATTATATTCTATGGCGAAAATCAGTTAATTTTCTGTTCGATAATTACCAGGTCTTAACTAACACAACATTTTATTTATTGTAAAACAAAGCAAGTAAAATATTACCTTCAGGTTTTCGGTTGCTTAGTTTAATTAACAAAAATTTTATAAAAATATTTGTTTTGGATTTAACTAAGAATTTTTTTTTCTTCTTTGGGTCAATATCTTATTGCACTTCAATAATATTTATGTTCTACTGTTCACTGAAATCTTCAACTTTTGTTTACTTGACTCTGTTTATAATTTACAAAATAAGAAAAATATTTACAGATAACTTTCATGAAATCAACAATTTGTTTTAGTTTTTCTTGACAAATAACAGAACTATAAGTGAACAAGAGCAGAACTAGAACAGAACTAGAACAGAACTAGAACAGAACTAGAACAGAACTAGAACAGAACTAGAACAGAACTAGAACAGAACTAGAACAGAACTAGAACAGAACTAGAACAGAACTAGAACAGAACTAGAACAGAACTAGAACAGAACTAGAACAGAACTAGAACAGAACTAGAACAGAACTAGAACAGAACTAGAACAGAACTAGAACAGAACTAGAACAGAACTAGAACAGAACTAGAACAGAACTAGAACAGAACTAGAACAGAACTAGAACAGAACTAGAACAGAACTAGAACAGAACTAGAACAGAACTAGAACAGAACTAGAACAGAACTAGAACAGAACTAGAACAGAACTAGAACAGAACTAGAACAGAACTAGAACAGAACTAGAACAGAACTAGAACAGAACTAGAACAGAACTAGAACAGAACTAGAACAGAACTAGAACAGAACTAGAACAGAACTAGAACAGAACTAGAACAGAACTAGAACAGAACTAGAACAGAACTAGAACAGAACTAGAACAGAACTAGAACAGAACTAGAACAGAACTAGAACAGAACTAGAACAGAACTAGAACAGAACTAGAACAGAACTAGAACAGAACTAGAACAGAACTAGAACAGAACTAGAACAGAACTAGAACAGAACCAGAACAGAACTAGAACAGAACTAGAACAGAAATAGAACAGAACTAGAACAGAACTAGAACAGAACTAGAACAGAACTAGAACAGAACTAGAACAGAACTAGAACAGAACTAGAACAGAACTAGAACAGAACTAGAACAGAACTAGAACAGAACTAGAACAGAACTAGAACAGAACTAGAACAGAACTAGAACAGAACTAGAACAGAACTAGAACAGAACTAGAACAGAACTAGAACAGAACTAGAACAGAACTAGAACAGAACTAGAACAGAACTAGAACAGAACTAGAACAGAACTAGAACAGAACTAGAACAGAACTAGAACAGAACTAGAACAGAACTAGAACAGAACTAGAACAGAACTAGAACAGAACTAGAACAGAACTAGAACAGAACTAGAACAGAACTAGAACAGAACTAGAACAGAACTAGAACAGAACTAGAACAGAACTAGAACAGAACTAGAACAGAACTAGAACAGAACTAGAACAGAACTAGAACAGAACTAGAACAGAACTAGAACAGAACTAGAACAGAACTAGAACAGAACTAGAACAGAACTAGAACAGAACTAGAACAGAACTAGAACAGAACTAGAACAGAACTAGAACAGAACTAGAACAGAACTAGAACAGAACTAGAACAGAACTAGAACAGAACTAGAACAGAACTAGAACAGAACTAGAACAGAACTAGAACAGAACTAGAACAGAACTAGAACAGAACTAGAACAGAACTAGAACAGAACTAGAACAGAACTAGAACAGAACTAGAACAGAACTAGAACAGAACTAGAACAGAACTAGAACAGAACTAGAACAGAACTAGAACAGAACTAGAACAGAACTAGAACAGAACTAGAACAGAACTAGAACAGAACTAGAACAGAACTAGAACAGAACTAGAACAGAACTAGAACAGAACTAGAACAGAACTAGAACAGAACTAGAACAGAACTAGAACAGAACTAGAACAGAACTAGAACAGAACTAGAACAGAACTAGAACAGAACTAGAACAGAACTAGAACAGAACTAGAACAGAACTAGAACAGAACTAGAACAGAACTAGAACAGAACTAGAACAGAACTAGAACAGAACTAGAACAGAACTAGAACAGAACTAGAACAGAACTAGAACAGAACTAGAACAGAACTAGAACAGAACTAGAACAGAACTAGAACAGAACTAGAACAGAACTAGAACAGAACTAGAACAGAACTAGAACAGAACTAGAACAGAACTAGAACAGAACTAGAACAGAACTAGAACAGAACTAGAACAGAACTAGAACAGAACTAGAACAGAACTAGAACAGAACTAGAACAGAACTAGAACAGAACTAGAACAGAACTAGAACAGAACTAGAACAGAACTAGAACAGAACTAGAACAGAACTAGAACAGAACTAGAACAGAACTAGAACAGAACTAGAACAGAACTAGAACAGAACTAGAACAGAACTAGAACAGAACTAGAACAGAACAGAACTAGAACAGAACTAGAACTAGAACAGAACTAGAACAGAACTAGAACAGAACTAGAACAGAACTAGAACAGAACTAGAACAGAACTAGAACAGAACTAGAACAGAACTAGAACAGAACTAGAACAGAACTAGAACAGAACAGAACTAGAACAGAACTAGAACAGAACTAGAACAGAACTAGAACAGAACTAGAACAGAACTAGAACAGAACTAGAACAGAACTAGAACAGAACTAGAACAGAACTAGAACAGAACTAGAACAGAACTAGAACAGAACTAGAACAGAACTAGAACAGAACTAGAACAGAACTAGAACAGAACTAGAACAGAACTAGAACAGAACTAGAACAGAACTAGAACAGAACTAGAACAGAACTAGAACAGAACTAGAACAGAACTAGAACAGAACTAGAACAGAACTAGAACAGAACTAGAACAGAACTAGAACAGAACTAGAACAGAACTAGAACAGAACTAGAACAGAACTAGAACAGAACTAGAACAGAACTAGAACAGAACTAGAACAGAACTAGAACAGAACTAGAACAGAACTAGAACAGAACTAGAACAGAACTAGAACAGAACTAGAACAGAACTAGAACAGAACTAGAACAGAACTAGAACAGAACTAGAACAGAACTAGAACAGAACTAGAACAGAACTAGAACAGAACTAGAACAGAACTAGAACAGAACTAGAACAGAACTAGAACAGAACTAGAACAGAACTAGAACAGAACTAGAACAGAACTAGAACAGAACTAGAACAGAACTAGAACAGAACTAGAACAGAACTAGAACAGAACTAGAACAGAACTAGAACAGAACTAGAACAGAACTAGAACAGAACTAGAACAGAACTAGAACAGAACTAGAACAGAACTAGAACAGAACTAGAACAGAACTAGAACAGAACTAGAACAGAACTAGAACAGAACTAGAACAGAACTAGAACAGAACTAGAACAGAACTAGAACAGAACTAGAACAGAACTAGAACAGAACTAGAACAGAACTAGAACAGAACTAGAACAGAACTAGATCAGAACTAGAACAGAACTACAACAGAACTGGAACAGAATTAAAACAGAAGAAAAAACATTTTTAATGAAATATTTTTCATAAAATAAATTTTGTTTTATACTGATGGTTTAAAAATCCTTTAGTTTGTTTATTTTTATTTTTTTTTCATTTTATTAAAAAAACTAGAATGTTCATAATTTTTGGTTAAAAACCTTGAACCAAATTGAATTGAGTTCATTTACGAAGAAAGTGATGAACAACAAAAAAAAAACAGAACAAAACAAACATATTTTAACTTTAATTGAATGATTTTTCTTCATTTCATTATTTGTACTTTACGGCATTTGCCCAAATACTCTTTTGGTCATTCGGCCAACCTTCAATTGTAGCAGTAACGAAATCCAAAAAAGTATGCTTCATAATTTTTCTTTTCATTTACCCAGTAATCCAGCTTCAGCAAGGCGAGTTGTAGGAAAATTCTAGTCAGGTTTTTGCTTAAGAATTCTATTTAACTATTTCTCTTGTTACGTTTTACCAGCAGTAGAAAATAAGTACATACATACTTACACATAAAATTAAAGTGTTTGTTTGTGTTTTGTAATTGCGTGCGTTGAGCTGTGGGTTTGTGCGTGAAACGGTGTATATTTTTAGGGATGGTATTTTTATTTTGTAATGCTGTTGCCAAATTTCACCAAATTTACCGGCTTTCATTTTCAAATGTGTAACAATTTTTTTTGTTTTGTTTGTTATTTAAAAAGAAACAGATTTCTGATTTAAAAATTCTACGCATGTCTTATTTTCACTTTAAAGTGTATGATGATGGTTTGGCAAATATTTTTTAAAGTATTTTTTTTTGTTTTTTCATTAATTTGTTTTATTGTTGTTGTTTTGTTTATGACTTTTAAGCTTCTTTTTAAGTTTTACTTGTTTAAAAATATAATTTATATTAGAATTTTGAAAAATTATCTATATTTTAATGGCATATTTCATTATCCTCTTATTTTCTTGAAGTTTGTTTAAATGTGTTACATGACATAATTATCTTCATAATGTAGCAATTTAGAGTAAATTGTATGGCAAGGGAAAGTGTTTTTGTGTGTGAGAGAGAGAGAAAGTTTGAAATTGTGTCTGTGTTACATGCAAAGTTTTTGAAAATTTCTAACAATGTGAGTTTTACACAGAAAAAATTTTGTATATTAATGGAATGAACTGTCTTTTATTGGTCTCAATTCATATTAAGTATACTTAAATAAATGCATACATTTTATGAAGTTGTTCATATTTTATAAATTTAGAAGATGCTATGCAAAGGAATTTTAAAATTCTTTGTATAAATATTCGTAAGAAATTCATCGTTTAACAGAACGATCATTATTTAAACGGATACTCTAATATTTTTTTCATGTGAAACTGGGTCTATTTATTTATGTCTGTGTAAAACACGCTCAGCTCCAAAATGCATAACCGATTTTACAGGGATTTACGCATAATATTTACCTTGGTCCTAAGCTGTTTGGTATTGAAAATCAGGCCAATCGGTTTAAGACTAAGGAAATTATAAGCAAACGAAAAAGACAACCTCAAAATTTTTTTTTACTATAAAAAATTTCATTAATGTTTTTTAACTTGTTGTAGTTGTCACTGTTGTTGTCTCTTTTTACTCTATAAATAATGTAAAATATTTCAAATCTTTTTCTCATTTCAAAATAAAACATTGTCAAGTCTACCTAAATTGCTACATACGTAACCATTTCGTTTCTTTTTATTTAAAATGCGTGAAAAATTCTTCATTAAAATCTCATACATTTGTTCATACACCTACTTACTTACCTCTAACTCATACTAATGCTTAGCGATAAAACAAAGCCAAGTATGAGTATGAGCTGGCTGGCTTAAATGGCAACACACAAAAAAAAGAACATTCTAACAACAATTATGTTCCAGCCAGCTGTTACTTTCGCTTTTAATTACTCTTGTTTTATTTACCTTCTTATTGTTGTTGTCGTTGTTGCCGTCTTTGTTGGTGTTGTTGTTGCCTATGTTATTTCTATCATTATTATTGTTATTGCTCTAGTTCGTTGGTTGTTGTGCTGCCATTTTAATATTGTAATTGTTGTTGTACTAAATAATGTTGTGGTGCATGCAGCTGTTCATTTTATACATTTTAATCTGGTTAAATTTGAGAACAACAACAGCAACTACAGCGACAATAAAGTTATGTTGTTGTGTTATAAAAAACAAGGTGGGTAGCACAGGGAGATGTGTGCCACGCAATTTAAACTTGAAAATTAAATATTTAGGTTAAGAGGCTTTAATTAACGTAATGTTTAAAAAGGTAGCTCAACTCTCCATGACGACAATGGTATAAAGCATGAAAATATATAATAAAGAAATCTGGGAACTGTTTTCATGATTTTAGATAGATTTCGAATCAAATTGAATTAAATGTGTTTCTTATATTGTGCACAAAACAAAAACTTAAGCTTAAGAATCTAAACTAAATTTTAGAAAGCAATCGTGGCATTATTTATACTAAATTTTAGAAATCAATCGTGGCTTTATTTATACTAAATTTTATAAAGCAATCGTGGCTTTATTTATACTAAATTTTATAAAGCAATCGTGGCATTATTTATACTAAATTTTATAAAGCAATCGTGGCTTTATTTATACTAAATTTTATTAAGCAATCGTGGCTTTATTTATACTCAATTTTATTAAGCAATCGTGGCTTTATTTATACTAAATTTTAGAAAGCAATCGTGGCTTTATTTATACTAAAATTTAGAAAGCAATCGTGGCTTTATTTATACTAAATTTTAGAAAGCAATCGTGGCTTTATTTATACTAAATTTTAGAAAGCAATCGTGGCTTTATTTATACTAAATTTTAGAAAGCAATCGTGGCTTTATTTATACTAAATTTTATAAAGCAATCGTGGCTTTATTTATACTAAATTTTACAAAGCAATCGTGGCTTTATTTATACTAAATTTTAGAAAGCAATCGTGGCTTTATTTATACTAAATTTTAAAAAGCAATCGTGGCTTTATTTATACTAAATTTTACAAAGCAATCGTGGCTTTATTTATACTAAATTTTACAAAGCAATCGTGGCTTTATTTATACTAAATTTTAGAAAGCAATCGTGGCTTTATTTATACTAAATTTTATAAAGCAATCGTGGCTTTATTTATACTAAATTTTATAAAGCAATCGTGGCTTTATTTATACTAAATTTTAGAAAGCAATCGTGGCTTTATTTATACTAAATTTTATAAAGCAATCGTGGCTTTATTTATACTAAATTTTAGAAAGCAATCGTGGCTTTATTTATACTAAATTTTAGAAAGCAATCGTGGCTTTATTTATACTAAATTTTAGAAAGCAATCGTGGCTTTATTTATACTAAATTTTAGAAAGCAATCGTGGCTTTATTTATACTAAATTTTAGAAAGCAATCGTGGCTTTATTTATACTAAATTTTAGAAAGCAATCGTGGCTTTATTTATACTAAATTTTATAAAGCAATCGTGGCTTTATTTATACTAAATTTTAGAAAGCAATCGTGGCTTTATTTATACTAAATTTTATTAAGCAATCGTGGCTTTATTTATACTAAATTTTAGAAAGCAATCGTGGCTTTATTTATACTAAATTTTAGAAAGCAATCGTGGCTTTATTTATACTAAATTTTAGAAAGCAATCGTGGCTTTATTTATACTAAATTTTATAAAGCAATCGTGGCTTTATTTATACTAAATTTTAGAAAGCAATCGTGGCTTTATTTATACTAAATTTTATTAAGCAATCGTGGCTTTATTTATACTAAATTTTAGAAAGCAATCGTGGCTTTATTTATACTAAATTTTAGAAAGCAATCGTGGCTTTATTTATACTAAATTTTATAAAGCAATCGTGGCTTTATTTATACTAAATTTTAGAAAGCAATCGTGGCTTTATTTATACTAAATTTTAGAAAGCAATCGTGGCTTTATTTATACTAAATTTTATAAAGCAATCGTGGCTTTATTTATACTAAATTTTATTAAGCAATCGTGGCTTTATTTATACTAAATTTTAGAAAGCAATCGTGGCTTTATTTATACTAAATTTTAGAAAGCAATCGTGGCTTTATTTATACTAAATTTTAGAAAGCAATCGTGGCTTTATTTATACTAAATTTTAGAAAGCAATCGTGGCTTTATTTATACTAAATTTTAGAAAGCAATCGTGGCTTTATTTATACTAAATTTTAGAAAGCAATCGTGGCTTTATTTATACTAAATTTTAGAAAGCAATCGTGGCTTTATTTATACTAAATTTTAGAAAGCAATCGTGGCTTTATTTATACTAAATTTTAGAAAGCAATCGTGGCTTTATTTATAAAACTTCCCTATAACGATTCGTTGGTGGAAAACTCAACATTTTCGAAGCAAAAAAAAAACTTCGTTGTTTACACTTTCACTTAGTTATTGAATATTAACTAACTAAGTGAAATAATTTTTACAAACATTTTCTGTGTTTTCCTTTCTACCGGCATATTCATTTCCAAACAATACAGAATCAATAATAACAATTATTGACACTTCTTTTTGCCTCTAAGGTCTTCTCGGTATTTTTCTGTTTAGCAATGTTTTTTTTATTCTTTTTGGCTCTGACCAATTTTTTCAATATTTTGCCAAAGGCCAGCATTTTTTAATATTTGTTCACTTATTTAGAGACTACTTTCAACAGGCTGCTGTGTCCTTGTTAGACATTATTTTAGTCGGATTTGTTGGCTTTGTCTTGGCATTATGAGTTTCAAGTATATTGTACTTACAAAAGCCAATAAGTGTCCCACAGAAAGAAAAATAGAAATGTAGTTCAATATCAGAATTGCATTTTTTAAAGGAAAATGTAGGCAGGCAATGATAATGTCACAAAATTTAAAAGGCAAAAAAAAGACAAATTCAATTTCAAACAAAAAACACCATAAGCCGAGCAATTATAGAAAGGCACATGTTTGTTTTTCACTGACCAAATATCCCTAATCTTACAAATATTCTTCAGCTTTACAATTTCCTGCAATAAATAAAATTGGTTTACATTAAGAAAAATTTCAATTCCTTGAATTATGGCTAATTTATATTATAAATTACTATTTAAATTCCCTGAATTTAGCTTATTTAATTACATTCTTTATACTAAAACATATTGAACAGTTCACGTTTATTCTCCCTAATTGTTTTTTATTAAAACTAAATTAAATTTAAATCTCCTCTGGAGATTTTATTTGGTCAACTGTTTATTATATTTCAGCCAGTGATTTGTTATCTTTGCCTTCAGGCATAAACCAATAAAAAATACATTGATATTTTAAATGTTTTGTAGATTAGAATTGTATTTTATTTAAAATAACTAAATGCAACATATTTGCTTTTAAAGTGTTTAATTTTTGGTATTAATCAAATGCCATTTTAATGCACACTTGCTAAATGGTACGATTAAATGAATACACATATAAATAATTTGGTTAACGATAAGTGTTAATATAAATTGCTATATTTTAAATACAATAAATCAATAAGTAACCCAAAATAGGTTATAACTAATACTTTTTTTATTTACCTATTGTTCGCCTGTATTTTTCAACTAATATTTATTGGAGCTGAAAGGATAAGAGAAAAAAATTATTTATTAATATTAAAATAAACATTATATACATACAATTTCGACAATATTTAAAAGATTAGCCTACTTTTTTTTGAGAGTACAGTTTTACTCCACATGATGTTCTAGTTCAGTTCTAGTTCAGTTCTAGTTCAGTTCTAGTTCAGTTCTAGTTCAGTTCTAGTTCAGTTCTAGTTCAGTTCTAGTTCAGTTCTAGTTCAGTTCTAGTTCAGTTCTAGTTCAGTTCTAGTTCAGTTCTAGTTCAGTTCGAGTTCAGTTCTAGTTCAGTTCTAGTTCAGTTCTAGTTCAGTTCGAGTTCAGTTCTAGTTCAGTTCTAGTTCAGTTCTAGTTCAGTTCTAGTTCAGTTCTAGTTCAGTTCTAGTTCAGTTCTAGTTCAGTTCTAGTTCAGTTCTAGTTCAGTTCTAGTTCAGTTCTAGTTCAGTTCTAGTTCAGTTCTAGTTCAGTTCTAGTTCAGTTCTAGTTCAGTTCTAGTTCAGTTCTAGTTCAGTTCTAGTTCAGTTCTAGTTCAGTTCTAGTTCAGTTCTAGTTCAGTTCTAGTTCAGTTCTAGTTCAGTTCTAGTTCAGTTCTAGTTCAGTTCTAGTTCAGTTCTAGTTCAGTTCTAGTTCAGTTCTAGTTCAGTTCTAGTTCAGTTCTAGTTCAGTTCTAGTTCAGTTCTAGTTCAGTTCTAGTTCAGTTCTAGTTCAGTTCTAGTTCAGTTCTAGTTCAGTTCTAGTTCAGTTCTAGTTCAGTTCTAGTTCAGTTCTAGTTCAGTTCTAGTTCAGTTCTAGTTCAGTTCTAGTTCAGTTCTAGTTCAGTTCTAGTTCAGTTCTAGTTCAGTTCTAGTTCAGTTCTAGTTCAGTTCTAGTTCAGTTCTAGTTCAGTTCTAGTTCAGTTCTAGTTCAGTTCTAGTTCAGTTCTAGTTCAGTTCTAGTTCAGTTCTAGTTCAGTTCTAGTTCAGTTCTAGTTCAGTTCTAGTTCAGTTCTAGTTCAGTTCTAGTTCAGTTCTAGTTCAGTTCTAGTTCAGTTCTAGTTCAGTTCTAGTTCAGTTCTAGTTCAGTTCTAGTTCAGTTCTAGTTCAGTTCTAGTTCAGTTCTAGTTCAGTTCTAGTTCAGTTCTAGTTCAGTTCTAGTTCAGTTCTAGTTCAGTTCTAGTTCAGTTCTAGTTCAGTTCTAGTTCAGTTCTAGTTCAGTTCTAGTTCAGTTCTAGTTCAGTTCAGTTCTAGTTCAGTTCTAGTTCAGTTCTAGTTCAGTTCTAGTTCAGTTCTAGTTCAGTTCTAGTTCAGTTCTAGTTCAGTTCTAGTTCAGTTCTAGTTCAGTTCTAGTTCAGTTCTAGTTCAGTTCTAGTTCAGTTCTAGTTCAGTTCTAGTTCAGTTCTAGTTCAGTTCTAGTTCAGTTCTAGTTCAGTTCTAGTTCAGTTCTAGTTCAGTTCTAGTTCAGTTCTAGTTCAGTTCTAGTTCAGTTCTAGTTCAGTTCTAGTTCAGTTCTAGTTCAGTTCTAGTTCAGTTCTAGTTCAGTTCTAGTTCAGTTCTAGTTCAGTTCTAGTTCAGTTCTAGTTCAGTTCTAGTTCAGTTCTAGTTCAGTTCTAGTTCAGTTCAAGTATCTATTTCACATACGTACATATGTAGCGTATACGTTATATTTAATTCATTACAATAAGTATACGCAGTATTCTGTGTATTTCCCCTATTAAATCAAATACTTACTAAATCTTTATAAATGGAAAACTTATAAAATTATTAGTATTAAATATTCCTGTTGATATTATTATTATTTATATATGGTCTTACAATTCGTTTAAAGCCTTAAGACTATAAAGACTATTTGAATGCTAAATCGAATTGTAATTTATTTCTTAATTACTAATTTGTCAAAAATTATTGTATTTTATAATGTTTTCTTTTAACACAATTTTCAAATAAGTTTCTTTTTCTATTCACTTAGCAATTATTGTGTCCAGTGTCACATGTTACAGGTGTCCTAATAAATCTTTATTTGACAGTTTGTTTAAAGCTACACAAGCTACATACATTTAAATATTTATGTTTCTTCATGCAATAAATAAATTAATTAGAAAATAATAATTATTATTATTATTCTTGAAACTAAATTATAAATAATGGTTTCGAGTGTCATCTACATTTGTTAAATCAGAAAGCTATTAAATCGGTAATTTAAATGAACAAATATTTGCCAATGGTCATTGAAGTTATAATTAAGTTATTAAATTTAAAGACTACAAATTAAGAAACTGAGAAATTTAAAAGAAATAAAACTCAATTAAGATTTTGTGGGAAATACATACGTATTTAAATAAGCAAAATGTCACAGTAATTATAAATCTAAAGTCTTTTAAAATTTAATAAAATTGCAGTTTTTTTTCTAATTATTAATTTATGTTGTTTTGCGACATCAATGTTTGTATTTTGATTTAAAATTGAAATTTACGATTTAAATAATAAATTGCTAGAATCAAAGCTTCCTTAAAAGCTTAATCATTACGAGTATTTTATTAAAACCCACATAATATTCTCTTTGTGCGTGTTTATTTAATTTGTTCTTCATAATATTTATATAAAAATATTAATAAACCCACTTAAGAAACGAAAACCATATTATTTCACTTAAGATTTAAAATAAAAACGACTAAAGCATAAAGACAAAACTAAAAGAAAATAAAGACTTTACACTTGAGTTCACTTTCTTAAAAGAACAATCAAACAATAAGCTTTTTTACGCAAACAAAACAAAAAAAATTATACAAAAAATAAGATAATTTCACAAGATCCCAAACCTTTACCTCGGCCAGCCCTGTAAACCGAAACAAAAATAACTCCTAAGACAAGTAACTATTTTATGATGGATTTCAGCAAAATAGGGAGAAGGATAAAAAAAGAAACTGAAATACCAGTATGATTTTCCATAAATATGAAAAATATATAAAGAATGATGTAAGAGAAACTCAGGCAGACACGCACACAATTATAGACGAAATGATTTTGTAACAATGTATTTGAAGAGCAGCAAAAAAAACAAATGTATCTGTATGAGGATAATAAACGAAAAAATATGATTATACAAATATGAAGAACAGGATACTGACGTCGAATTATATGTACACTTTAACTCAAAATAAAAACTTCATAAAAAAATCAGAGGTACATTTTGTTTTTCTAAATTAGCAGCTAGCAATTTGGCAACAAGTTCCCACATTCAGTTTGTGAATTGAATATTACTGAGTATCATCCACGCTAAAAAATTTATTAAGCTTTATTTTAGTTATAGTGTGCAGGAGAAAAATGATAAAGATGTTCATGGAATTATATTAATTCTATTAAAGGAAGATGATACGAAATTAAATTATATACCAGGAAATAGGCATACATGTGCCATTCACTTGCTATTATTCTTCTAAAGCGTAAAAACAAAATTTCTTTAGAAATCAAGAAACAGCAAAAGTAATTGAGATTTCAAAACTATACACTAAACTTAAAGAGAAGAAAATTGGAACCATAACCTGAACTAGAACCTGAACTAGAACCTAATCTAGAACCTGAACAAGAACCTGAACTAGAACCTGAACTAGAACCTGAACTAGAACCTGAACTAGAACCTGAACTAGAGCGTGAACTAGAACCTGAACTAGAACCTGAACTAGAACCTGAACTAGAACCTGAACTACAACCTGAAATAGATCCTGAACTAGAATCTGAACTAGAACCTGAACTAGAACTTGAACTAGAACCTGAACTAGAACCTGAACTAGAACCTGAACTAGAACCTGAACTAGAACCTGACTTAGAACCTGAACTAGAACCTGAACTAGAACCTGAAACTAGAACCTGAACTAGAGTCTGAACTAGAACCTGAACTAGAACTGAACTAGAACTGAACTAGAACTGAACTAGAACTGAACTAGAACTGAACTAGAACTGAACTAGAACTGAACTAGAACTGAACTAGAACTGAACTAGAACTGAACTAGAACTGAACTAGAACTGAACTAGAACTGAACTAGAACTAGAACTGAACTAGAACTGAACTAGAACTGAACTAGAACTGAACTAGAACTGAACTAGAACTGAACTAGAACTGAACTAGAACTGAACTAGAACTGAACTAGAACTGAACTAGAACTGAACTAGAACTGAACTAGAACTGAACTAGAACTGAACTAGAACTGAACTAGAACTGAACTAGAACTGAACTAGAACTGAACTAGAACTGAACTAGAACTGAACTAGAACTGAACTAGAACTGAACTAGAACTGAACTAGAACTGAACTAGAACTGAACTAGAACTGAACTAGAACTGAACTAGAACTGAACTAGAACTGAACTAGAACTGAACTAGAACTGAACTAGAACTGAACTAGAACTGAACTAGAACTGAACTAGAACTGAACTAGAACTGAACTAGAACTGAACTAGAACTGAACTAGAACTGAACTAGAACTGAACTAGAACTGAACTAGAACTGAACTAGAACTGAACTAGAACTGAACTAGAACTGAACTAGAACTGAACTAGAACTGAACTAGAACTGAACTAGAACTGAACTAGAACTGAACTAGAACTGAACTAGAACTGAACTAGAACTGAACTAGAACTGAACTAGAACTGAACTAGAACTGAACTAGAACTGAACTAGAACTGAACTAGAACTGAACTAGAACTGAACTAGAACTGAACTAGAACTGAACTAGAACTGAACTAGAACTGAACTAGAACTGAACTAGAACTGAACTAGAACTGAACTAGAACTGAACTAGAACTGAACTAGAACTGAACTAGAACTGAACTAGAACTGAACTAGAACTGAACTAGAACTGAACTAGAACTGAACTAGAACTGAACTAGAACTGAACTAGAACTGAACTAGAACTGAACTAGAACTGAACTAGAACTGAACTAGAACTGAACTAGAACTGAACTAGAACTGAACTAGAACTGAACTAGAACTGAACTAGAACTGAACTAGAACTGAACTAGAACTGAACTAGAACTGAACTAGAACTGAACTAGAACTGAACTAGAACTGAACTAGAACTGAACTAGAACTGAACTAGAACTGAACTAGAACTGAACTAGAACTGAACTAGAACTGAACTAGAACTGAACTAGAACTGAACTAGAACTGAACTAGAACTGAACTAGAACTGAACTAGAACTGAACTAGAACTGAACTAGAATTGAACTAGAACTGAACTAGAACTGAACTAGAACTGAACTAGAACTGAACTAGAACTGAACTAGAACTGAACTAGAACTGAACTAGAACTGAACTAGAACTGAACTAGAACTGAACTAGAACTGAACTAGAATTGAACTAGAACTGAACTAGAACTGAACTAGAACTGAACTAGAATTGAACTAGAACTGAACTAGAACTGAACTAGAACTGAACTAGAACTGAACTAGAGCTGAACTAGAACTGAGCTAGAACCTAATCTAGAATCTGAACTAGAATGTAAACTAAAACTAAATTAGTGCCTGATTTAGAACCTTAACTAGAACTGAAATTGGTACCTGAAGTGGAACTTTACTTTTGGTTTCTTTAATTCTTACAGAAATTCACCTGTAACTGTTTTCTCTTTAATATAGAAATTCTGTTAAAATCTTAGCCATTTAGTGATTGATATCTTGCGATTGAATTATTTTGATATGTATCCAACTACTTAAATTTAAATGACATTAAACAGTTTATATTTTCTTATCTCATTCTTCATTCACTAACTGCTTCATACTCTTTTCGTTTCTTCAGGTTGTTTCAGTTGCCAGCATTTTCAGTACAACGAAAAACACCTTAGTCGGTTGAAAAATTGTTGGTTTAATTTTATTTAATTCATGCTTTGATTAGGAATGTACACAACTTTTAGTTGTTGTTATTTATTTGTTGTCAATAAAAATGTTATTGGTGTTTTTTGTTACTTTATATACATATACAGATACATTTTACCAGATTTTAGATACATTTTTATCTATTGGAATAAATAGGGAAATTAAAACGAGAGAGAAATTTAGAGTGAGTGTAAAAAAGAGAGCAATCAAAGTTTTGCATGTATTTACTTAAGTATCTGTATATCTAGTCTGTATAGAAAAACGGGACCTTTAATGGTTTGTTGATTTTATAGCTAAAATTGTGGTTAGATTTATTATCTATTCCCTGTTTAGTGATATAGAGAATTACATTTTATTTGCAAAAGAAAAAAAAAACTAAACAAAAATCTGCACAACTGACAATTGTTGCAAATTGAGTGGATTTTTTTTTGTGTGTATTTCTTTTGCTGAAGCTGTTTAGAGTGTGGCAATTGAGTGAAAGCTGAGGGGTGTTGCTGTGGAGTAGTATTTGAATTTCAATGAATGAATGAATGAAAATGTATTTGAGTAAAGTTGTTAAGTGGTTTTTGAAATATGAGGAATTTTGTGGCAAAAAAATCATTAAAAATTTAATGTGTTAAATATGGTTAGCTAGCATTCAAAGAAGTCAATTAACTAGAAGATTATTTAAGATATTTTTAAATTAGCTATCTTTTCTACCACCTTTACAAACTGTTTTCTCTATAGAAAACTTTCGCCTTGAAAAATAAACACTAAATAAAATATTTGAATAAAATTGTATGTAAAACTGGCTATAACCACAACAAAAACAATAGTAATTGATAT
This sequence comes from Calliphora vicina, assembly GCF_958450345.1. NCBI lineage: Eukaryota > Metazoa > Arthropoda > Insecta > Diptera > Calliphoridae > Calliphora > Calliphora vicina. The sequence goes on from NC_088781.1 coordinate 119,264,120, forward strand.
TTTGAACTTGACATTATAAAACCCATTTACAAGCATCATAAATCAAGATTAAATTATTGCCAACAACAACTGCCAAAGCAGCAAAATAAAAAGCAAAAGGAAATAAAAGTAATAACTGCAACAAAACGGAAATAGCTGTAATAGAGGAAAAGTAGATAGAAAAAATAATACAGCATCCAGATACTGCTAAAACTTTACATTTTATATATATTTAAACACAATTTTAACTAAATATTTATTATGTTTATACTTTGTTTATTTATTAACTACTTGATATCAGCAATATGGCTGCCAAAAATAAGTCTTAAAAGAAACACGAACAAATTTATTAAGCAAACGGAAACACACACTTAGACTCCAACAAACAGATATTTGAAAATAAAATTATACACAGTCATGTTAGTTTGGAATAAACACTCTTACATCTATACACAATGCTCCCGAAAAGCTTTAAAAAGGATTCAATTTAAAAGAAACAAACAAAAAATGGAAAACATTTTTTTTTTGTTTTGAGTGTGAGGGTAATAAATACATAAATATATTTTAAATCTTATAAGGGACTATACAGATTATGATGACATGTTATTGTAGGGAGAAAAAGTAATAATGGACAACATTTTACCATATTTTTAGTTGTTGGTAAAAGTAGCAAGGATAAAGGATATCCTAACATAAGTTTGGTAGGTAAGAATATTTTTTAATCCCAATAGAACTGAAGAAATGCTTAACAGTCATACTGCGCTCACTTTTTGACATTTATGATCAGTATACTCTTAAAAATCTTCATGAATATAGGTCAAGCCCGACTATATAATACCCTTCACTAAGTAAAAGAGCAAAAACATTTTTCTTTTAAAATTTCAATAATTTATATTTTCGAGTGTTTTTCAGAAGTGGGCCTTATGACCAATTATGGACCGATCACCATGAAATCAGGTCGTGTGATTCATGACTATATGTAAGTTTACTATGTTGAATTTTGTGAGTATACCAAAATTTTTAAGCGATTTATGCACGTTAATGTGATTTTCGGAAGCGGGTCTATATGGGAGCTATGACTAATTATGAACCGATCATAACAAAATTTGGTGACATGAATTTCGTATATTTAAAACTTATTTGGAGCACAATTTGTGGAGATACATTTTTAAATTAAACATTTATGACCGATAAAGTCCAATTTCGAAAGGACATTTGTATGGGGGCTAGGTGAAATAATGGACAGCCAGGCAACCAGACAGACGGACATCGTTTAATCGACTCAGAAAGTGATTCTAAGTCGATCGGTATACTTTAAGGTGGGTGTTAGCCTTACATTTTTGGGCGTTATAAACATCTGCACAAACGCATAATACCCTCCCCACTATGGTGGTGTAGGGTATAAAAAGTCATCTTAAAAACTTATACACGACTGTATTATCCCAAGATTTATACACAACAGAGTTTTACTTTAAAGAGGCATTTCTAAAATGATTTCTTAAAATAAACTCTAAATATATATTGATCCCCCAACTAAAAATTATTCACCTAGTGATCCTTTACAAACCCTCTATCTATACTAAGAGAAAGATACTTTTGGAAAATTATCTTATCATCAAAAGCATTCCAGCTGACAGATAGCAGGAGCATTTTAACCGAATTGTACTGAAATTCGGATAGAATGATGTTGGTAACTCGCAATATCTCAGCATAATAAGAACCGATTAGCAAATTACATACATTAGGCGTCCTTTAAGAGGCAAAATAAAATAGATATAGGGATATTGTGCCGAATCTTATATACTTTTTACCAAATTATTTTTAGGTAAACAAAATTATTTTTTTTTCAAATATTTTTTTCGAATTTTTTTTTTAAAAAGTTTTTCCAATTTTTTTTTTTTTTGAAAAAACAATTATGACAAAAAATTTTTTTGATGGAAAAAAAATTTGGGTTAAAAAATATTTTTCTCGATTTTGACCCATTGCACACTAGTCGGATCGACTAAAATAGGCCAAAAATAAAAAAAAAAAAAAAGTTTGTCACCAAATGTGTCATCACTATTTCTTATAAAAACAAGGTATTAATATTTATAGTTGATTTTGTTTTATTCCAACTATACTCTTCAAGAATAGCTTCAACAGTGAGAGCATGTTGACAGTTGGTTTTTGCACAGTGAAAAAGTGGCAAATTAAGCGCAACTTTAAATTAATTAAAACCATATAAAAATTTTTTTTTTGAAATAAATCACAATGAATATTGATTTGGAAGGTATTACTTAATTTTAAGATAATTACAATGTCTTTAGCTTCTTGTGTATTTTTTATAAAATTAATATTTGCCAAGTGTCATTTTTAGTGTTCGTTCGTTCATATATTTAAATTTCAACTAGAGTTTTAGTTGTGTTCCCCCTGAAGTCTCCAATGGGATTTTTTCTGGTTTATTAGTTAATATTCCAAGATTCTAAAATTGGAAATTTCAGCTGCATCCTTTTGCTTCTCTTTGATTTATCTCCCATACACCAAAGCGGCCTCGTTGTTTTTGTCGATTTTATTAAACTCACTTGAGCGGGCGGACCACGCCCAGATTTAGTTTGCAATTTTTTTAGTAAGAATTCTTATTGATTTTTAATTTTTTATCAATTTTAAAAAGTTTATAGTTTCACTTATATGGAGAGTGGGTGTGGCAGTTGTCCAATTACGCCCATTTTTGAAAAAATGTGTGTAATATCCTTATTATATATTGTATCAAAAATTATAAATGTACCGAGATATGGAATTTTGATTAACTAGAATGTCACAACCTCGCTCTGCGCGTTGAGGTGAATTTGGATGCTAAGGTATGGTAGAGGGGGTGGGTATGAGTCATCATCCACTCCCATTTTGTTACTAAATAGTTCTGACATATTTATAAAGCCGTGACCGAAATTACAAGATGATACCTACACTGGAAGTATTTTTGGACGCCGACTCCATACAGCACCGACCACTGTGCATTGTAGCTCCACTTAGAACTAATTTGTGCGAACTTCGATAAGGGTTACCGCATAATCAACATATTTATGACTGCTCAAACAGTATTCCGGTGGGACATTAGTATTGGGGCTACGTGAGATTATGATACCAAACAAACCTTAACAACAATGGATATTTATGGAAAATTGCAGCCAGCTAGCTTTTTTTGTTTGGGCCCTATCGTATTTTCAATACTCGGACGGAAATAGGTCTTAGAATCTTATCAGGACCCAGAATACAAAAAACAGTTTTTAGTAATTTCTGAAGGAAAAAAGAAATCGGTTTATCAATATATATCGATATGTTAATGACTTAGTAAGATAAAGATCGGGGCCCAGTTTGAAAAAAAAAATTCAAAAAAGTTTTTGATTTTGGAAAAAAAAAAAATTTCTAAAGATTGAAGAAATTGCTATCTAAACTATTTGGGACTCATTTTGCTATGAGCAATAGTTTCATGGATGAGAAAAACACATGCCAAAACTTGTCTCAGAGAGTTCTTGACCGATGTTGTTGAAAAATTGTGTCGATTTCAAAAGTTGGTTCACTTGACACGAAATCCTCCATATATCTTATAGGGTCGCATGAAAAATGTAGAAATTAAAAACTTCTGTATACCTCTACCACTTATGGTGAAGGGTATAAAAGGGAGAATTTACCGAGTCATAGAAATGCTGTTGAAGTCGGCTCGATCTTATCTGAACCAGAAGAGAAGGATGAACTAAATGCTGATGCAAAATACGACAGATGCGGTTATGTGTGAGAATTTTTTAGTTGGTAAATAGGTATGAAAATATAAAGCCCAGCCACCCCTGAAGAAGAAGTTAGTTGCTAGCTACTGGCACAGTAATAATCATCACAGAGCAAACTAATATAAAGTTGAAAAATATGTAGTGCTAGTCAACAGGAAAGAAATTACTATAACCAAGGAATCTGTCAGCTTCAACATCTGTTTCCACTGAAACGATAAACATAGTACAATCAACTATCTCAACTAAATCAATTTTGTCTTAACTTGTGTGGACTTAGCCACACAAGTCTCAACTCAATCAAGAGAAAAAAAAAAAACTAAAGAATACTACAATACTTCTAGGGGTGAGTCTACACTGTGAATTATTTAGCTGTAAATAGGACATCTATGAAGAAAAATCGTTGAAGCAACCGCTAACGGAAGCCAAAATTTCTAGAAGGAAAATGACGAAAGACCTATATAATTCTGTTTTCGATTCTTACTGTCCATATGACAAAATTTTATATAAAGTGGCATAAAATATGTGTTGAAAGCATTATCCCAAAATTCCGCATTCCCATCCATAAGCAAAAACAACATTATTCATTACATGTGGGGGCTGCAAAATATCATCAAACAATATAATGGTTTTTATGCGGACAAATGGTAGGTCATTCACAGATAAGAGGTTGGTGATTCTACGCTAATAGTTGCTGGTTTAGACAACAATTTCTTGGTACACTTACAGTACAAGAAGACACCTTGTCTTTGTAAATACACTCGAACTATTAATTGTAAAGGGAGACCCCTCATATGAAGAAGTTTATATTTTCCTTGATGACAAAATAGAGTTATTTGTACCAACTACACAAATAAGGTCAGATATAACTCAATCCTAAGAAGACCAGATCCTTGATGGATAATTATCGTGTCACTGCCCATCAACTACGATTGTAGTTCGAAATGCATTACAATCCAAGAACCATAGAATTTCAGAGACAAAGTATGGCAGTTTCTATAAGTAGCATAGGGCCTTAATAAAATATATTTCCAATCGTTTCTGTTTGATGCTAGGTTCTCAATTTCATTTTAGTTTTTTCCTGCTCGCCAAGCCTCTATGTCTACCTGTATTCGACCAGTGTGGGCAGGCCGCCTTTTCGTTTTATTACCTTGCGGATTCCACTCTCCGAATCGTCTTCGTAATGCGAGGCCAATCCATCGTCATTTCCTCTCCACTCTCACATTTGATGTTGATGTGAGTGTACCTGGCTGTTGGGCCAGTAGTATTCTTCTTAGGTATTTGTTGGTGAAAACTTGCAAGTGTCTAGCAGCCATATTCCACATTTCACAGCCATAGAGGAGCATATATTTAACACACAAATTGAAAATGTTTATCTTAGTGCGGGTGAAGATTGATGGAGATTTCCACAATGTGTTTAGTTGGCCGAAAGATTGCCAAGCCTCATGTGCGATTTGAGAAATCTTCACAAGAACCTCCAGTCGATATCATGATGCTGCCCAAGTTTTGCTACTTGTGCTGCACGTCCTGTAGTTGGATGTTTTGGATAGAGAATTGCCTGTTGGATGTTGCATTAATACGCATTACCTTCGTCTTATTTTTATTTATGCTGAGTCCTTCCTTTGCAGCTTCTTTCTCTTCCATTCGAAGGCTTTGCACAATATCTACGTGACTAAGTCATGGAACGCATATGTTTTCGGCATAGTCAAGATCGGCCAGGCGGCCTGGACAATGTCCAGCACTACGTTAAAGAGTAACGGCGACAAAATGCAGCCTTGTTGTACACCAGCTTTAACAGAAACCTTAACGCTAACTGAGTTCATGTGAAGTATATGAAAATTTGTGTTTCTGTAAAGCTCTTGGATAATCGCTATTATTTTCCTTTGGTAGTGTGGACTAGTTTGTCGAAAGCTTTTTCAAAGTCGATGAAGACCTGGTATAGGGGGATCACTATTCCACTCAATTATTACACGAAGGCTATTTGAGTGATCTACGCATGATTTTTGGGCTCTGGATACAGCCTATTCGCAACGAAACTTTTTGTGGAGGGAGTCAGCAAGAATCATGTTTTTAAATGGCCGTCGTTAATTATTGCTGATATGGAGGTTACTAATATCAGACTCTTCGGGCCTACCACATCAGTAGGAGTTAAGAGGTAATGACTAATTGGGATCTACATTTTACTGATTGCTCAATTATTATGCGAAGGTTGTTTATGTGATCTCTATTCCACAGATTGCTCAATTATTATGCTGAGGCTGTTTATGTGATCTACATAGGATCCAGCCTGTTTGCAACAAAACATTTTCTCGAGGGAGTCAGCAAAAATCATGATTTTAAATAATCGTCGTTAATTATTGCTGACAGGTTACTAACATCAGACACTTCGGGCCTACCAAATTCGTTGGAGTTAAGAGAGAATGTTTAATTGGCCAGGAACAATAACCGTTAATTTTTAACTGTCTCAAATCGATAGCCAACCTTTCTATAAACTTAACATTTCCTTACATTTTTGAGTAGTTTTACATTTTTTTTTATTACACTGACTTTAAATTAAAATCCCCTAAAAGTTTCATGGACATTTCCCCACATGTTTTTTATATCTCTTTTTTTATTTTATTTTCCAACTTATAAAACCGTTTACAATGTAGCCACAGAACAAAAAAACGAACAGAAAAAAACACAATATTTTTATGAACTACTAAAAATCTGTAGTAATAATATATTAGTAAAATATTTTAATTTTTGTATAAAAACTGTGATAAAAGCTAAACTATAAACTAAAATTCTAAAAATTGTAGCTAATAGCGAGGGCAGCATGAAAAGTTTAATAAAATAGAGGAAAAAAGTAAAATCGAATCGAATAAAAGCGAGGAAATGATTTAGATATTTTAAGATGTAATAAATCAGTTAGCCATTACATTAGACTTGTTTTGGGATTAAAAAAATTAATTAATAACAAATTTTGTGGATATCAAAAAGCTTATCACAAAACACCACTGTCTCAGGAAACAAATAAATCCCTGAATTTCTTTGAACAGCATCTGTGCTTTATATGTTAGTTCTGAGTTGCCATGCAAAAGGATCATGAAAACAGCTTTTGTTTAGCATACTTTAGGGCTGTAAAACTACTTTACAGCCTGTCTTCTTATTTATTCTTTTTTGTTCATCTTCATCTACTGTTCACTAGACAATGGCTTATTCAAAAATCTCATACCCATCCGCATAGATCACAAAAAAGGACACACACAACGCACGCATCCTTACACTTACTAGGAATATAAAAGAGTTTTTTTTTTTTTTGCTAAAACTATATGTGTATTTGTATGTGTCAGAGTATTAGTTCATAGACAATTGAGAAGAAGTGTATGAAAAAAAAATAGACCAAAATAAATTTCACAGATTTGTTGGTATAAATTGTGACTAAGAGTGTATGAGTGTCTAGTTTTTTTTTTTTGGTAAACAACCCATAATTCAAATGACGACTACAACGAAGGACCATGTCAACAATATTCTACTCATATGAAAAACAAGTCATACTCCTAAACACAAATACAAAAAAAAAACACACACACAACTACATAAATCTAACATTTAGTTTTCAAATACATACACTATATACCCACTGTCATGATTTCCGTTAGTTCTTTCATTCATTCCTACACCACTTCCACACACAATCATACACTATTTTTCTGTTTTTTTTTTAATGTTTTTTGTATTCTTGAGGGTTAAACATTTCATACACATTTAGACTTTGGATTTTTTTTTGTATATGTTTAGAGCAGCAGCTCCGCAGCACATGGCCGGAAAATAAAACACATATAAACTGAAAAAAATAAATGAAAAAAAAAATAATCAAAATATAGAGAAAGTGTTTTTAGTACTATAAAACGTTTAAATAGCAATTTAAGCTAGAAAAAAAATACAAATGGTGACAAGAATTTTATATGATTTATATATGGAACATTTTAAGGCGGAAATTTTTCTGGCCAATAATCAAAAATACTTTTATTGTTGTTTCTTGGGGTTTTAAAATTATGAGTTTTGGAAATTGGTATGAAAAGAAGATGATATATTTTGGGGGTCAAACTATTTGCAATATACAAGGGACCACCGAAATAGTATTCATCGAAATTTTAAACTTTATAACAATGCTATACGAGTTGCTTCAAGAAGACCTTGGAGGTCTACTGGAATAAATGAAGCTACATTTGTTAACAGAATTGAGAAATTATTTATGTTTTACTGCATATTAAAATAATATGCTTTACATTGAATCACCCAGCTCCAGAATTAGGAAAAACAAGTAAGCGAGCTATATTAGGCTGTGCCGAATCTTAAATTTTAAATATTTTTAGGTAAACAAAATTTATTTTATTTTTTTGTTAAAATTATTTTTTTAATTGTTATTTAAATTTTTTTTTTTAAATTTAAAAAAAAAATTTAAAAATTTTAATTTTTTTTTTAAATTTTAAAAAAAATTTTTTTTTTTTTTTGGTGAAAAAAAATACCGATTTTTTTTTTTGGTGAAAAAAAAAATTCGGGTTAAAAAATATTGTCAGTGAACGTGGCTAACTTGAATTCAGGCAGTGCATGATTGACGCATTTACAAATACACAAAAAGTTTATTACCATGTTAGACAAAGATGTTCAACGATGTTCAAAATCATATATAAGACGAACTCCATGCTTTTCTTGCAACAAAACGTTAGTTTGCAATATTTGTGTTTATCAATCGATTTATTAAATATTTTGCAACACTTACGTACGCCGTTAATAACATCACTTACATACATATATTTTAAGATCATGGCCTTCATCTATTTCAATATAATCATTAAAAATGTCATCCTCAATATCACTTTCGACGACCGTTCAAAATCACATTCTCGATCACATTCAACTCCACTTTAATCTATGTTAATATTTTGATTATTAATTGCGATTCTTCAAATATTTCGCCAGCTAAATAACAAAATTCTTATTCCGTACCTTTTATTTTCATTGGTTCAAGTCCATCTTTAAACATTTTGAAAGATTGGTTTTTAGAATTGTAACTTCTTGCAGTAATATTTATATATTTATAGAAGGAGCTATCGGAACACTCATCTACAGTGTATTTTGTTATTTATGTAACTAAATAAAACTGTATACTTTAAGTTTTCTTTAAACGTTTACTTTTCTTTAAACAATCAATATTTGAGATTGTATTTAGACTTTAGTCTCTGACTGTATATGTACATTTATTCGTTTTATTCGATTATTCTACATAAAATTGTTCGAATTATTCGTTATTCGAAAATGGCCATTTTTAAATTGGTCGAATAATTATTCGTAAGAAATTATTCGATTAATCGAACAATCATTAGTCGAATGAATACCCTAATACTTACACAGAGAAAACAGATTCGTAATAGCAACCGAATTTATTGCCAATCGAATGATTCTGCTTTAGAGACCGAATTTTACAGTTGTGGCTACAAAATTTTAGAATTGGTAATAACAGATTGGTTGCTTCAATTGAAATTCTTCTTTATACACTGATTTTCTGTTACTAGAGCCTAAAAATTATATGTTTACAACCGAATTATTCGATTGTCAACAAATTCGGTTGCTATTACGAATCTGCTTTCTCTGTGTATGAATCTCTGGAGCGAATGAGATGTGAGAAATTTAAATGAGACCGCCGAATTAGTACACTTTGAAAACTCAAACTATATAAGAAAGCAATACGAGTTGCTACAAGAAGACCTTGGAGGTCTTCTGGAAGGAATGAAGCTACAACTAGGAACAAAATTGATTTATCAAAATCAGTTCGAAAGATATACTTTGTTTGACCAGACAAACTTATGAATCTCTAGAGAGAGTGAGATGTAAGAAATTTAATTGAGGCCACCAAAATATTATATTTCGAAAACTCAATATTTATAACAAAAAGAAAGGTCTTCTGGAAGAAATTAAGCTACATTTGTTATCAGAATTGTGAAATTATTTTCTGGCAACATATGGATTCCGAGCCAAAAGAACTGCTCATCTTTTGAGGTCAAAAACGAATCAGGCCAATATCGGATACTATGTTCAAATTGGAGCGTATCCCAGAGAGAGCGTTCTACATCAATCGAAACAAATAGTAGGCACGGTCTGGACTATAAAGCGGGTGAAGCAAAACTTCCCAACCACTTCATTCTAAATAGTTTTTAACAGGTATTGCATAATGTGGCCGATCGTTGTCATGATGAAATATTATGGTTTCATGTCTGGCTGCACATTCTGGGCATTTGCCGGTCAATGATCGCATCAAACGAATTAGTTGTGTTCGGTACAGGTTCCATGTGATGATCTGGCTAGATTGCAGCAGCTTATAGTAGATAAGACCAGCACCATGGATATTTGGTTTTGGTGTCGATTCGGTCTGTTGGTCGGGCTTCACGTACGATCTCCTATGCTTCGGGTTATCGAAATGGATGCATTTTTCATCGCAAGCAGTGATTCCTTTATAGCGTTCAAACATCATTTCGGACATTCAAAATCATCTATCAAGCTCTCTCGGCTTCAATTCGTATGGTACCCCATTTCTCTGCTTTTGAATGAATCCTACTGCTCGCAAACATTTTGCAATTGCTGTTTGAGTAGCTTCTAATGATTTTTCGAGCTCTTGCTGAGTTTGTCAACAATATTCATGAAGTAATGCCTTCAATCCTTGGTCTTCAAACTTTTGTGGCTGGCCTGGGCGATCCTTATCTTCCACTTCTGAACCAAATAAACCATCTCTCAAACGATTTAGGAATAGAGTAGGAGAAAGAACGGTACCTTGCGGTGCACCTGAATTTCTCTTGATCTCATTTGATGAGATCCCATCTATAACAACTCGTCTAGTGCGAGCTCTGAGAAAGCTCGCTATAAATCGAGAGAAGTTAATACTTACACCAAAAGCAATAAGTTTTAATAAAATTGCAGCACTCTATCGAACATCTTGGTATTATCAAGAGACACCACTATACTTTCGCCAAAACGATGAATTGAACGACATAATTTTTCCGATAGGAAGTCAAGTCTCCCGTAGATCATACTCTACGGAAGCCATACTGGAGTTCGTTAAGCTCCAAATATTTAACCAGATGGTAGTTTACTTTCCATAACTTTGGAATGCCTCCAATTCCTGGTCTTCAAACTTTTCCCTGTCAAAATCACCACTTAATATCCGAACAACCCATCTCTCAAACGATTTAGTTGCGTTCGGTGCAGGATCCGTGTGATGGTCTGGCCAAATATCAGGACTCTTCTGCTCCAACCAATTGCAGAGCTTTACCTTAGCGCCATGGATATTTGGCTTTGGTGTCGATTCGGTTGGTTAGATTTTTAAATGCATACACCCAATCATGGGTAACGAAGTTTTTCAAAGAGGCCGTTCAATTATTAAACTAGGAGGACTAAAGCAATAAAAGAAGACATTTAAAGCATTTCGGCGAAAATGTCGGATTTAGCCTCGAGTGACGCCCGTTTTAAAGTATTCAATGTGGATTATACCGCTTTCATCCCAAAAAACGGTCGCCATGACTTTATTTGCTGACAAACCAACCTTGGCCTTCTTTGGCGTCGATCCAATCTTTTCACTGCTGTTTTGGTCTCTGGTGTGTTGTGGTGTACTAATGTTTTCGTCCACGGTTACGCAAGGAGCAAAAACTCCTCCCTATTGCGGTTGAACAACGCCAAACATTCCTGCGATCGGTTTTGGTCGATTGCAGCACCCATTTTGCGGAAAGCTTTCTCATACCCAAGTGCTCATTCAAAATTGAAAACACTGAACCATGTGAGATGCCTATGGCTTCCACGTGGCTTGTAAACTCCGATCGGCCACACCATATCGTGAATTTGTTTCAATTGTTTCGGGTATAGAGACCTCAACTGGGCGTCCCGAAAGTTCTGCATCTTCCGTACTTTAACTTCCACAAAGAAATTCGGTAAACCACATGTTTACCATTGAAATTGATGGTTAAGAGTTCCCATACTATTTATCAATCTTAGCCTTTATTTGAGTGATGGTTTTTTCCGCAAAAACAAATGCTTAATGAGCACACGAAATTCACTTTTCCCATTTTCTCCTCAAGTCATACAGTAGTCTGATATCAATTGCTGTCAAAACTAAATGATGCAACTTGATCAATTTTTGACAAGAGTCAACTGAGCGATGCCAGTTGACAAGAACAGTGTTGCCAAAGACGGGAAATTCAAAAAGTCACGGCCTTTATACCAAACATAGAGTTTTTGTGGAAAATTTCAGCCTGCTAGACTATTGGTTGGGCCCTATCGTGTTTTAAATAGACAGAAAGACGGACATAAGGAGGGGCTAGGTCATCTTAGAATCTTTTAAGGACCCAGAATATATATAATTCTATGATGAATATTTCGAAGTGTTTCAAACGGAATAATAAAATCAATTTACTCCTCATTTTTTTGATGCATTCCAAAGTTACTGAATCTTGAACATTTTCACCAAAATTTCCGAGATATACAACTTTAAAGGGCTATAAATTATGAACTGGTTCATAATTTATAGCCCTTTAAAGTTGTTGATATTAGAGGAAGAAGAGAATACTTTTCACTGGTGTTAAATATTTGATTTGTATTTCTTTTAGAATGAAACAATAAAATATTGGATATTTCCCAATATCTTATGGATTAGCAACAATTGTCTTGTGAACACCCGCAGTATAAGCAAACATTGTTACACTGCCTTATGAGGTGTATAAGGATCCAGACTAATTTATTATCGAAATTACAAAATAAATATTAAAGAAATATATATCCATCATTGTATCAGGGTGAAGGTTATACAAATAAATAAATTACCATCCCAAAGTATGCAACAGTTTTGTTATTTTTTATAAATGCCAAAAGTATGCTTCATTTATTGTAAAAGAAAAAACTCTATATGGAAATTTTAATAATTAACACGTATACATGTACAAATAAAGTCTCTCAAATGCAATACACTTTTGGTAAAAAAAAATATTCTACAAAATGAGTATAAAAATAAGCAAACACTTTAAATTTTTTCATATAACAATTTAATTTGAATGTTTTCTTTTAAGTTTTTGGCACTATAATTTCAAGCGTTAAAAATCTGTTGCAAGAAAAAATACAGATATTAAACGCATAAAATTTCAAACATAAAACATGCACTCAAATATAGGAATGCATGTTTTTCATTATAAATAAGTAATGTAATGATGAATGTAATGCATATATGAGTGTATGTATGTACCCAGCAGTTTGAAAAGTGCTAGTTGGAAACATTGCTACTGGGTTGAAAATTCACTAGAAGTAGTTCCCTGTGGCTAACTAATTCAATGTGGCGGAACTAGTTCAATGAACTGCAGGGTCGTGATATAAATGTGTCTGTGTAGGTGTGAGTTTTCTATGTATGCATGTATGTTTGTGTTTAAATACTTGTTATAAAATTGTAACTAGAGAAATGCCAACTAAAAACCCATTATTATTGTTTGCTCTTCGGTTTTTCATGTTGCTGGTAAATTTAATTTTTTTTCTTGCTCTGGTTGTTGTCGTTATTGTAATACAAGTGCAACGACATGAAAATACAAAACTCAACAGTATTTTATAGTAAAATCAAAAAATAAATGCATATTCTATATAAATATATACTTTATACTTGTGCTCGTACTCGTACTTAAACCAGTATATGTTTATTTTCGTTTTTTTTTTTTGTATAAATTTCCAGCAACAATTTTTTTAATTAAATTTTTGTATAAACATTACGAGAAACCAAACACACAGACATCCTGGCAGAGTTTTTACTACAATGTCATAAAATCCCTGGTTTCATGTAATAGAGTAAAACTTGACTAGAAAAAAACTATATATATGTATATTAAAACATTTGGTTTATTTTGCAGACGGAATAGACAATGAAAATTAAAATGGCAAAAATTGAATTGTTTGGCAAAATTTAATAAATTTAAGGGGTTTAAATTAAATATAAAATTACTCAAAAAACTAATCAATTTAGCTCTATTTCAGCTATTAAGCATTTTGTTAAAAACCATTGCATATCTTAAGGATTAAAGAAATATTTCGAAATACGGTATCTTAATTCAATTTTATAATTACCAAATTTTAGCAGTGATGCTCTCTAAAACCTTCACTAAAACTACAATTTCTATCATATTAAACTGTTGCCTACTTTTAGAACTTTCCTCAGTAAAAAACAAATACACATTCTTCTCAAATTTGCAATAACTTTAGGTACTAATAATTTCAAACACTTTTCTTTTGTTTTGCAATAAACTTGCCCAAAACAACTGTTTGTCCTTAGAAAAGTATCAACACACACTCTCTCCCAAAAAAACACTATAACTTGAATAGTTTTTCTAGCATGAAAACATGTTTTTTTTCAACTATTTTTGTAATAAATATATAACAACAACTATGACAAAAGAAAAATTAAAAGTTCTGTGTTTTGAGAAATGAGGGGTAGTAGAAAAATTAACTTTTTTTGAAAATTCCTTCTTAAATTACTATCATACCAACTGAGTAGACAATTAAGAATGAATCAAGAATACAATTGAGTATTTACCACGAAACGTGGATGCAATTGATAAACTTATTTATAATGAATCGAGAATCCTTTTAAGAACAAAATTTACCATGATTCGTGGTTCAATTTGAGAAGAAAAAATTTACCGTGAATAACTGAAAATTTTAAACTAATCGTGAATCGTATTTGTATTTGAAAAGATATCTACACGAATCATTGATTTCTTTGAGAAGAAAATTTACTATGATTCGGGAATATATTCGAGTAGAATATTTATACCAATCATTGATCTATTTGAGCTGAAAATTTGGCAGGATTCGCGTATCTGTTTGAGAATAAAATTTGAAATGAATCATGAATTTATTTGCGAACAATATTTACACAAATTGTGAATCTCTTCTAGAATCAAATTTGCACCAATCGCGGGAAATTTTTTTTTTAAATTAAAGAAAAGTAACCATGAATCGTGGATATTTTAGACAAGAAAAGTAACCATGAATCGTGGATATTTTAGACAAGAAAAGTAACCATGAATCGTGGATATTTCAGACAAGAAAAGTAACCATGAATCGTGGATATTTTAGACAAGAAAAGTAACCATGAATCGTGGATATTTCAGACAAGAAAAGTAACCATGGCTCATGGATCTTTTTAGGAAGAATGTTTCTATTTGAGAAGAGAATTAACAATGAAACTTTTCTAGGAGAATATTTATACCAATAGTGGATCTATTTGAGAAAAATATTTCAACGAATCGTGGATCGATTTATTAGCAATGAATCTTGGATCTTTTCGAGATGAATATTTACACCAATCTATTTAAGAAGAATAATAATTTCCATGAACCATAGATCTTTTAATTAACCATAAATAGTGAATCTTTTCGAGGAGAATATTTATACCAAACGTGGATTTATTTGAGAAGAATATTTAAATTGAATCGTGGATCTATTTGAGAAGAATATTTGACTGCAATCGTGAATCTATTTAAGAGGAATATTTGACTGGAATCATGGATCTATTTGGGAAGAATGTTTGTCTTGAATCGTGTATCTACTTGAGAAGAATATTTGACTTGAATCCTGGATCTATTTAAAAAGGATATTTGACTGGAATCGTAGATCTACTTGAGAAGAACATTTGACTTGAATTGTGGATCTATTTGAGAAGAATATTTGACTTGTATCGAGGGTCTATTTGAGAAAAATATTTGACTTGAATAGTGGATCTATTTGAGAAGAATATTTGTCTGGAATCGCGGATCTATTTGAGAAGAATATTTGTCTTGAATTGTGGTTCTATTTGAGAAGAATATTTGACTTAAATCGTAGATATATTTCAGAAGAATATTTGACTTGAATCGAGGATTTCTTTGAGAGAAATATTTCATTTAAATCGTGGGTCTATTTGAGAAGAATATTTGACTGGCATCGAGGTTATAATTGAGAAGAATAATTGACTTAAATCATGGATACATTTAAGAACTATATTTGACTTGAATCGAGGATTTCTTTGAGAAGAATACTTCATTTAAATCGGGGGTCTATTTGAGAAGAATATTTCATTTAAATCGTGGGTCTATTGAGAAGAATATTTGACTTGAATTGGCGATATTTTTGAGAAGAATATTTGACTTAAACCGTGGGTCTATTCGAGAAGACTATTTAACTGGAATCGAGGATCACTTTGAGAAGAATATTTGACTTAAATCGTGGGTCTATTTGAGAAGAATATTCGACTAGAATCGAGGATTTATTTGACTTAAATCGTGGATCTATTTGGGAAGAATAATTGACTAGAATCGTGGATCTATTTGAGAAAAATATTTGACATGAATATTGGATCTATCTGAGAAGAATAATTGACTTAAATCGTGGGTCTATTTGAGAAGAATATTTGACTTAAATCGTGGATCTATTTGTGAAGAATATTTAACTTGAATCGAGGATCTCTTTGAGAAGAATATTTAACTTAAATCATGGGTCTATTTGAGAAGAATATACGACTTGAATCGAATATTTATTTGACTTAAATCGTGGATCTATTTGAGAAGAATAATTGACTAGAATCGTGGATGTATTTGAGAAGAATATTTAACTTAAATCGTGGATCTATTTGAGAAGAATATTTAACTTTAATCGAGGATCTATTTGAGAAGAATATTTAACTTTAATCGTGGATCTATTTGAGAAGAATATTTAACTTTAATCTAGGATCTCTTCGAGAAGAATATTTGACTTAAATCATGGGTCTATTTGAAAAGAATATTCGACTTGAATCAAGGATGTATTTGACTTAAATCGTGGATCTATTTGAGAAGAATAATTGACTGGTAACGTTTATCTATTTCAGACAAATATTTGACATGAATATTGGATCTATTTGAGAAGAATAATTGACTTGAATCGTGGATCTATCTGAGAAGAATATTTGACCAGAATCGTGGATCTAATTGAGTCGAATATTTGACTTTACTCGAGGATATATTTGAGAAGAATATATGACTTAAATCGTGGATATATTTGAGAAAAATATTTTAACGATCAGTGGATATTTTTGAGAAGAATATTTGACTTAAATCGTAGATATATTTGAGAAGAATATTCGACTTAAATCGTGGATCTATTTGATAAAAATATTTTTGCGATCAGTGGATCATTTTGTGAAGAATATTTAATGAAATCTATTTATAGTGAATATTTAATCAATTTCAGAATAATCTTTCAAATAAAAAGCAATTTTAACCCACCCTCGTTTTTTCAAAAACTTAAATATTTTTGGAACTTAGTTTTACCAAAAAAACGACACGAAACAAAACTACATCTAGTGGCACGACATCAGTTATGAGATGAAAATAATAAAAACAACAATATAGAAATATTTATAGAAAAAGAAGAACAAACTATTTTATTTCGCAAAAGTGAAAGTGTAAACATGCCAAGTGGAGACAAACAACAAAAAATAAATAAAAACATGAAAACAACACATTTTGGTATTAAAACTAAAAAATTGTTGAAAAAAATATATTTTGTAAAAAATCTAGTGTTGTTTGTGTTTTACTTACATTTTTCTATGATTTCGAAATAGCAAGGACATGTTACAAAAACATGACGGTGAAATAAGTTTCAAAGAAATTTTAAAAGTATTTTGTAGTATTTTGAGTAAAAGTGTCCATGAAGGACTAATTGAATGTAACCTCGAAATTGATAATAAAAAGTGCAAAATGATTGAACAGAGTTTTAATTTAACAGGTATTTGTTGAAGTTATTGGAAAAGGGTAGTGGGTGATGACTAATCGAGTGGTATGTCAGAAACTAAAGCAATCACAATTCTGCCAATCCTTTTATATATTAAAAGCTTTAATGAAAACTTCCCTACAACTTTCTTTCAAATTAAAGGGTTTATTTCTAACTGTAGTTTTGTTAAATTGCTTCAAATATTGATAAAACGTTTGGGATTAAGTAAATATATTTTAATCCCTCTTTAACTCCATCCACCATTTTCATTTTTTCTATTTCCTTTTACAACTTCTTAGCCAAACCATTTATAAGGCCATAAAATTTCAAAAGAAAATCAAATAAAATTAATGTTACACAAAATCAGCCTAAATGCCACAACATTAAAGGACTATTTTTGGGCAGAAAATAAAACAAAAAATTATATGGCTGCGAGTAGTAGTAGTAGTATATTGAAATATCCTTAGAGTTCAAATATCATATCAAATGTTAAATAGATAAAACCATAAATGAGATGGAAAACAAAAATAATAAGAAAAATATGGTCAGCTTTTATTACTCTCACTGAAACCATAGACATTTGAACTAATACGATTCAATTTAGTTGATCTATATTAATAATAACCGTTATTTATACCAAACCTAACGAGAGGAGAGAGTGAAAATAAGATGAACCAGAAAACAGAACAACATTTAGTATCCTTTGAAATGTCAGTGATAGGCTGGGATGTTTATGTATAGATATGTGTTTAACGGGGTTGGTGAGTTGTTAGCAGGCAAAAGTGTGTGTCTAACAATTTTTATTGATGTAAATTGTATGTGTTAAGCTCTAGGTATCCTTAATGTGTGTCTGTGTTAGAAAATTCACACACATCTTTAGAAATTTTATTTTTATTTTTTTTTGTATTTACGTTTATCATGCATGTACGTCGTGTTCATGTATTTCCGCTACAAAGTATGCTTTAAGTAATATTCCATGTTTATTTTTTTATCGATACTTTGTTATACAACAAAAATGTTGCTTGGAAACATAATATCAATATTATTTGTTGTATTTTTTTTGTATATATTGATAGACAGGTATGATGGATACGAGATAACTATTCAACATTTTTGTGTGTTCAGTTCTAAAAACAGTTTGTATAGTTAGTTGCTCTTGGCTTTGGTTTCAGCTGACAAAGATTTAAGTTTTTTTTTAAATATACCCAGGATTAATGGTAAATGAAATTGAAACACCACTCGTAATAAATATTCTCCACAATTCGTGCCAAATATTATCCTTAAATCAGGATTCATACGAAAATTGACCTATGACTCGTTATAAATATTTTTCGCAAATAAACCCTAAACTTTTGAAAGTTTTTCTTCTCAAAAATATTAATGCTTCGTGGTAAATTTTTTCTCAAAATGGCCTTCAGCACTTGGTAAATACTGTTTTCCTATAGATCACTGTATGGTAGTAAATATTCTTCTCAAATAGATCCATGATTCTTGTTAAATATCGAGCTCAAATATATCTAAGTTTCATCTCAAATTGGTGCTTAATTCTTCTAAAATAGATCTACCATTCATGGTAAATATTGAGCTTGAGAATAGTTATAAATTTCGTTTCAAATTGGTTTCATATTTTTTGATTAATGTTTGTCTAAATTAGATCAACGATTCATGTTAAATATTGGGTTCAAATAGATCCAAGTTTCCTCTCACATTGATGCATGATGCTTATTTAATATACTTCTAAAACAACAAATCAAGTTAAATATTGAGCTCATATATATCCAACTTTCGTCCAAATAGATCCACGATTCATGTCAAATATTCTCCTAAAATAGATCCATGATTCATATCAAATATTCTAATCAAATAGGTCCAAGATTGAAGTCAAATACTCCCCTCAAATTGATCCACGATTCCAGTCAAATATTCTCCTAAAATAGATCCATGATTCATATCAAATATTCTAATCAAATAGGTCCAAGATTGAAGTCAAATATTCCCCTCAAATTGATCCACGATTCCAGCCAAATATTCTCCTAAAATAGATCCACGATACAAGTCAAATATTCTCCTCAAATAGATCCAAGATTGGAGTCAAATATTCCCGTCAAATTGATCCACGATTCCAGTCAAACATTCTCCTAAAATAGATCCACGATTCATATCAAATATTCTTCTCAAATATATCCAAGATTGAAGTCAAATATTCCCGTCAAATAGATCTAAGATTCAAATTAAATATTCTCCTCAAATAGATCCACGATCCAAGTCAAATATTCTCCTCAAATAGATCCAAGATTGGAGTCAAATATTCCCCTCAAATTGATCCACGATTCCAGTCAAATCTTCTTCTCAAATTGATCCACGATTCAAGTCAAATATTCTCCTCAAATAGATCCAAGATTGAAGTCAAATATTCCCCTCAAATAGATCCAAGATTGAAGTCAAATATTCCCCTCAAATTGATCCACGACTCCAGTCAAATATTCTCCTAAAATGGATCCACGATTCAATCAAATAGATCCACAATTCAAGCCAAATATTCTTTTCAAATTGATCCAGGATTCAAGTCAAATATTCTCCTCAAATAGATCCAAAATTAAAGTCAAATATTCCCTTCAAATTGATCCACGATTCCAGTCAAATCTTCTTCTCAAATTGATCCACGATTCAAGTCAAATATTCTCCTCAAATAGATCCAAGATTGAAGTCAAATATTCTCCTCAAATAGATCCAAAATTAAAGTCAAATATTCCCTTCAAATTGATCCACGATTCCAGTCAAATCTTCTTCTCAAATTGATCCACGATTCAAGTCAAATATTCTCCTCAAATAGATCCAAGATTGAAGTCAAATATTCCCCTCAAATAGATCCAAGATTGAAGTCAAATATTCCCCTCAAATTGATCCACGATTAAAGTCAAATATTCTTCTCAAATTGATCCGCGATTCCAGTCAAATCTTCTTCTCAAATTGATCCACGATTCAAGTCAAATATTCTTCTCAAATAGATCCAAGATTGAAGTCAAATATTCCCCTCAAATAGATCCAAGATTGAAGTCAAATATTGCCCTCAAATTGATCCACGACTCCAGTCAAATATTCTCCTAAAATGGATCCACGATTCATATCAAATAGATCCACAATTCAAGTCAAATATTCTTCTAAAATTGATCCACGATTCAAGTCAAATATTCTTCTCAAATTGATCCAAGATTGAAGTCAAATATTCCCTTCAAATTGATCCACGATTCCAGTAAAATATTCTTCTTAAATAGATCTAAGATTCAAGTTAAATATTCTCCTTAAATAGATCCACAATTCAAGTCAAATATTCTCCTCAAATAGATCCAAGATTGGAGTCAAATATTCCCCTCAAATTGATCCACGATTCCAGTAAAATATTCCACGACTTAAGTCAAATGTTCTCCTCAAATAGATCCATGATTCAAGAAAAATATTCTCCTCAAATAGATCCACGATTCTAGTCAAATATTCTCCTCAATGAGATCCACGATTCAAGTAAAATATTCTTCTGAAATAGATCCACGATTTAAGTCAAATGTTATCCTGAAATATATCCACGATATAAGAAGAATATTCTCTTCGAATAGATCCACGATTCAAGAAAAATATTCTCCTCAAATAGATCTACGATTCAAGTTAAATATTCTCCTCAAATATGTCACACACAGAAAACAGATTCGTGATAGCAACCGAATTTGTTGCCAATCGAATGATTCGGTTGTACTAATAGAATTTTTCGATTCTATCAACCGAAAGTCAGTTGATAAAGAAGAATTTCGGTTGATGCAACCAAACTTTTGTTACTCCTTCCAAAATTTCATAGCCACAACTTTAAAATTTGATCACTAAGGTAGAATCATTCGATTGGCACCTAATTCGGTTGCTATCACGAATATGTTTTCTCTGTGCAACGATTCTTGATATATATTGTGCTCAAATGGATCAATAAATCATCTGCAATAGATCCACGATTCAGGTTAAATATTATTTTCAAATAGATCCACAATTCTTGGTATATATTGTGTTCAAATGGATCAATGGATCATATCAAACAGATTCACGATTCAAGTTAAATATTCTTCACAAATAGATCCACGATTCAAGTCAAAAATTCTCCTCAATTAGATTCACGATTCAAGCCAAATATTCACCTTAAATAGATCCACGATTTAAGTAAATATTCTTCTTAAATATATCCACTATTCCTTCAAATTTTATTTGTGAATCGATCCGCGATTAATGTAAATATTTTCCTCAAGTGATCCAAGATTAATGTGAGTATTATCTTCAAATAGATTTAAGTTTCGAGGCATATATTCTCCTTAAATACTTCCACAATTTGTTTTTAAGTACATCCACGATTCCTGTTTATATTCTTCTAAACTATATCCATAATTCATGGTATCTATCCAATCGATTATCCCAAGCTTCGTGTAAATATTCTCTTCAAATGGATCTACGATTTGTGGAAATATTCTCTTCAAATCTATCCACGATTCGTGAAAATATTATTTTTAAATAGTTCCTCTATTATCCTCAAATACATCTACGATTCGTGTAAATAGATTTCTTCAATGGTCCCTCAATTCATGATTAATAATTTTCTCATTTTTTCTGCTTAATTAAATTTATACTTTTCTCTCCCTTGACATAATGGTTGACAATCATTTAAATTAAGCACGTATTATCTACATAAGTGCTGTGTTGCAATTAACATAGCAACTATCATATAAAAATAATCGAACAGCAGTTTTCTTTATCACAAACAATGTCTCTCCCTTTTTCAAACTATTTACATTTAGTAACCCTAGAATGTATGCTATAATTAAATTTTTTCTCTTTGATTTTCAATTAAAAGCTTGCTTTAATATTTAACATGTTCCCCCTTAAACATAAATGCATTTGAACATTTCAATCTCTCAGCCCACAGAAGTATGCAGCATATTATTTCTTTTGTATGTAAACATGTACTTCTAACCATAAAGTCAGTTACCAAAAACAAATTAAATGCAACCACATATACATTTCTATTGCTTTAAATAACAACAAAGAACTTCTGCTGGTATAATTATAAGATCAGTAATAATTTGAACAGTTAAAAGAGAATTTGGAAGAAAAAACATTATACCACTGAGACAATTCGATAATATCCTGCACCTAAAGTTAGAATTTACAGAAATTTTTGTGGATTCTACACTGATAGAAGATCATACTCACTAGTAGTTTAAGTCCTTATTTCTATTTCAATATAAAGATTGTAAAAAATACAACAACTCTTTTACTTATCCTCACTAAACTTATTTATACATTACAACAACAAATTAAGAAACCATTAAAATATTGAAAAAAAACTAAAATTTAATATATTTTCGAGGTTGTCTCACATATTTGTTCATTATATTTTTAATAATGAACAGATTTCTCTGAAATTCAATACCGAAATTTCTAACACAATCGTAGATATTTTAGCTGAATCTCATTCATTTTGGTTTTGTATTTCGAAAGTTATGGTGATTTACACACACAAGTGGACATATGAAAAATAGTTTTCGTTAAAAATTAAAAATTTGTTTCAAGTTTTCTCACATTTTAGTTTATAAGTGTTTTTTTACTGAACCGATTTTCCTTATTAACAATACGAACCCGCTTTTTACAATGGCTATTTGAATGTGATTGATTTTGGTTTTTTATTTTGAAGGTGAGCGTGTTTTATATTAGAAATTGCTTTGAAGTTCCGACTTTGTTGGAACTCTAAAATAATATTTCCAAGTGTTACACACAAAATACTGAACTTTTTTACACCCTTATACACCACAATTGTTAATAAAGGTTATAATAAGAAAACTTACCCCCAATTATATGCAACATCTTTTCATATTTAACACAGTTGCTTGCTTACCCCTCTCGTTATAAAAAACACATAATTTATTTTTAATTATAACACATTTCTCCCAATTTACTTGGTTAATATTAAATATTTAGCAATTTCAAGGGTATTTTTGAATAATTTAACGTTTTTGTTCAGGAAATTTTTATAATTTAACTTTTTCAAAGAAAATTTTCATAAATTAACTATTAAAACCCTTAAAGTAGACATTAATTTAAATCAAGTCATAGTATTTCTATACAAATATGCTCATTTTTGTTTTTCTTTATAAATATTCAACCTTTCAAAGGGAATATTCTTAAACTAAACCTGCATTTATTTAATTAACACAAATATGTTGTCGCCTAAGTCCTAAGCTGCTTAAAACCCACGCAAAAAAAGTATGCTATAGTTTTGTAAGGAGTTAAGTATTGGAATTTAGTTTAGCCCTTGAAATATGTTCGTTATTTCTGCAACTACTTTGTCTAGTCCCCTTAAGTATACTTTTAATTTGATAAACTTGTTTGGTTTCCCAAAAATATATAAAAGAAAAAAAAACGAAAACTGCTTCAATGTTATAATTTTCATTTTTAATTGTAAATGTGGGTATAACTGTGATTTTTTATTGTTATTTCATTTTTTTTTCAATTATTTAGTGTATGTGTGTATGTTTGAATGAGTTTTTTACAGACCCAGACAAGTTGAGTGCTGTTGCTTCAAATAATGAGATTTTTTCGACATTTGTTTTCTTCTTTCAGTGCTGACATGGCAATTTTCTTTATTTTTTTTTTTATTTTTTATTTAATGTTTTGTTTTTATATTTATTTATTTTCTCTCTTCTTGTTTTATTTTCTTCTATCTTGTACTTCTTTAGCTTAATGCACATGAAAAAGCAAAAGCAGATGAAAATCTACTCAATAAAAAGGAAAAAATTTAACCCATACTTTATTCCTGCACGTCTTAAGTAAATATACACATACAGTAAATATGGTTATAACCCTGTGGGATCAAATGAAAGAACTCGCAGCAAATTTAAAAGAAAAACTACATAAACATGCAAAAAAAATAAAGGTAAAGGTCGGCCTGAAAGTAAGCTATAGTAATTAAGAGGTCAAAATAGAAGCAATCTGAGAAATAACCTTAAATTTAGGGTCATATATTAATTTGTTTAAAGATCATATTACTTTACAGAAGATATGATAATGTAAAATATATAAAGCATAGTTTTAGGCGATTATGTTTAAATAGTACCTACAGCTGTTACGAATTACTAATTTTACCCTGAATATTTTCAATATTTTGCTTCCATTGATATAAACCAAGTCTGGAAAGCAGAAAGTTATCTTTAAGAATATTCTATTTAAACATTTAACAGTGTTCCCAAATTGGACATTTTAAATAAAAACGGCCTTTTCGAAGTTTGTAAATTAACACGAATTTCCTAAAATACTGGTATCATCATAAAAATTAGGGTATAAATATAAGAAAATCAAGGTAACAGCGTGAAATTTATAGACATGACACACAGTGGGATGGATTGTAATCAAATTGAAAGGAAAACATATATTCTAAAAAACTGGTTTGATTACCGGCACAAGTAGTGGATGAAGGAAGTTATTTAATTTTTTTATTTTGAGTGAGACACTTTAGAATTGTTCAAATAAGATCCTATAAAGTATAGATATATTTCGTATCCTTATGAAGTCCTTATATATTCCTTTACCCAATGAAAATCTGAAGCAATATAGATAATAAGTCTGTGTAATACACTCTCACATCCAAAATACACCATCAACATTAATAAGATTCAGCCAGAATCATTATCATTGTTCTAAACAGTTTGGCATTGAAAATCAGCAAAATAAGTTAAGTAACAAAATAGTTATAAAGTAAAATGATAGATAACTTCGAAAACAATTTTCAACATTGATTCTGTTGCTTAGCTTGTTGTTGTAATGTTTAAGCATGTTGTTGTAGTTTTGATTGAGGTAGTATTTTTAACCCGCAAATTTTAAAAAGCTAAAACAAAGTTGTCGAATAATTTTTTATATAGTAATTATGACCCAATAAACTCAGAACAGCCACCAGAAACTAATTTGCAAATTAAGTTTAGGAACCAGGTGCAAAAAGGTGAAGAGTGCTTCAGGGTATTGTTGCCGGTTTAGGCGTAAAAAAACAATAAGAAAAAAAAAACATTAATTAAGATACGATTTTATTGACAAACTAATGAAAAAGATACAAAAAGTAAGAAAATATGTTTTACTTTCTACACAGAAAAAATTATATTTCAATTCAAACATTTATCCCATATTGAACTGGTTTCAATTATTTCATAATTAAATCAAGTATTCATTTGCTCAAAAACAAAATTTCTTGATATTTTCCAAGGCGAATTTACTGTACAGGTGGCGTTGATATTACAACAAGTACAACATTGCAATAACAACATTGTGTTTTATTGTTGCTTGGGGGACAAAAGTGTCAAAAAAACTAAACAAAAATTTGTGAAAAAAAAACAAAAATAAAATCAATTTAATAAAAAATAAAATAAAAATGTAATAAAATCAATAAAAATAACGTTAATTTTACATAAACGTGGTCCAGAAAAAACATCCAAAGATAATAAAGAAAATGAAAAAACTAATAAAATAAGGGTGCCTCCTGGAAGCTCCTGTAATGGTGGCACAGTTTGCGGTGAAAATGGTAGCGCTAATGCTCCAAATGTATGCACGTGGCAAATGGTTGTGATTGATCGAATGAACTCCGGAGCTACCCGTTTTGTTGTACTTTTAAGAGATCTTATAAACTTTTTTTGGAGCTAAAAAGGTAAACAAAACAAGTTTTGACATAAAATAAATTCGTTTTGTAAACAATTTTTGACAAGTTTTCCCCCAAGGCGAACAAAAAAAAGTAGATCAGCTGTGCTGTTAACGCCACCTGTACAGTAAATTCGCCTTGATATTTTCTATTGAATTTTGAGTTTTGAATTTGATTATTTTGACAATTGAATATACAATTTTCGTTATTGGTTGAATTTCAAATACAAAAATTATTGAATAGATAATTTTCGTAATTGAAACACAAAAAATAACAAAAATGTGTTTTCAACTCAAAATTCAATACAAAATATCTTATGCCTAACCAGATTGGAAAGTAGTCGATATTGTGATAACTTATATCATTTACTGGCTGTTTTGCTTTTTCGCCAACTTTTGAACTTCCTGGCTGTGGATTTTCTGGTGGAGTACCAACTGCTCATGTGTCAAGGCGGATAATTTAATACGTCTGCCGTATCTATCTACCATTTCTATCATTTTTCTATATAACAGCAAATATAATAAGTAATATAATAAATAAAAAAGTAAAAAACTATGAAATATAACATGTCGATAAATTTAGCCGCAACCCGCAAAAGTGCCCTGAGGCACCCCTTAGTTTTTGCGTTCTCAACACATTTTATGTTAATTGTTTAACATTTATAAATTCATAAACTGAATGAAGAATATTTTACCTTTAAAAAAAAATAATTTTGAATAAATCGGTCAACTAAAAGTTAGTAAATCTTTGATTAAAAAAAAAAATCACACACAAAATTTCACGTGCTAAAATTATGGCATCACTCACAAAACAGCTGATAGAACGAAAACTATAAGTCAGAATGCATTTCGACATTCGAGGGAAATGTTAGTAAAACTGTTACTAAAGCCGCTGTTAAATTAAAAAAAAATTGAGATAATTGGTGTTTTGTAAAGCATGTCTTGAAGCACTCTTGCGGGTTAGAGGGTTAAGTTGAAATAGCAAATACTATATCTAAAACTAACTACTGAAAATTGTATAACTTTCCATTCCATCTTACCGAAAGCTTTCACATACCCAAGCGATTATTCAAAATTCATGTGAGATTCCTATGGCTTCCACAATCTCTCGCACTTTCAATCTCCGATCGTCAAACCTCAACTAGGCAACTTCCGTGCCTGTACGGCCACAACGAAATTCAGTAAACCACTTTTTTACCATTGAAATTGATGGTGCAAAGCTTCCATAGTAATTATCAAACTTAGAAATGGTTTGAGTGATGTGTTTTTCCACAAAAAATAATACTTAATGAGAAGACGAAATTCAGTTTGTTCAAATTTCTCCTCAATTATGTAGTCTGCTATCAATAGCTGTCAAATACAAACTAAATGAGGCAGCTTGTTCAAATTTTGATAGGAGTCAACTGACAAATGCCAGTTGTCAGGGACAGTGTTGCCCATTCAGTTAAGAGCTGGGAAATTGAAAAAATCTCGTACTTATTTACTCACCATGTTCGTCTATCCGTCTGCCCATGTCCACCTGTATATTGAAATCAAATTGCTGTAGCTCTCAAATAACTACATAAATAAGTCATACATCAATATAATCGGCCCACAAATTACTGTGATATAAACATAAAACCACGACTACCTCGATTTTCTACCTGTTTCTGATCTACATATGTATATCTGAATTACTAAGCCATTAATATAGACAATATGAAATCTAATGACAGACAATTTAAAGCCTTTTACATCGACGTATATATCGGAAATACAGTGGGTCAAAATAAATTTTTTCAAATCATATTTTTTCACAAATATAATTTTATTTTCCAAAAAAAAAAAATTCCAACAACATTTTTTTCACCAATCTTTATATTACAGCTATGTTTACAATGATGGAGTACTCCACTTTGCAGCAAATTATTGGGTGTATGACTTAAAAATGCGCAATTTTTTAGCTTTTATTTTGAAACATTTGTATAATATAAATTAATTCAAAGTATTGTTAGCTATGAAACAAATAGTAGTCGGACGGGGAAAGGTCTGGACTATAAAAAAGGTGAGTCAAAACTTTCCAACCACTTCATTCTAAATACTTTTTAACTGGTATTGCAAGATGTGGCCGGACGTCGTCATAATGGAATTCCAATTCCAATGGAATTCCAATTCGTCATAATGGCCAATTCTCGCTTCAGACGAATCAGTTGCTTTCGGAACTGGTTCCCTGAATCTTAACTATTGTTAGATTCATTCATAAATTCTTTGGAGGAATAATATTGGATTCTCTTAATATAAGAAGGACTATGTATTCCAGACGTATTGGTCTGTCAAATTATTTTGGCTGATTGTTTGATTGTGGGCCAGAAAATTTCAGGAAGTGTGTGCTATTTTTAATACAATGAAATCAGAATTTGAAGTTTTAATTGTTTACTTACAATTTTATAAACAATTTTGTTACAATTTCACTCTGAATTTTGAATAGATAAAATTTTTACTGGAGTGCTAATTAGAGTGACTCTGCCATTTGAACATAGCTTAAAGTAAACTTTGGTGAAGTGTATATAAGATTCGACACAGCCGAATAGAGCTCTATTACTTGTTTTGTGAAAAAAAGTGAAATTTCTATAAAAAAAATTCTTTGAATATACATTTTAGACATACATTTGATGTGAGCTTAATTCTTTGCCTTCCATAATTGTTTAAAATATTTAAATCGGTCTAAAAATCAGTGAGTTAGAGGTACGAAACTACTACTACTAGAACAGTTTTTTTCAAAATAACTCAAAATTTTTCCGGTATTTCAAAATCTTTGAAAACGGTTTTAGTATGTATGACAGGACCATAACCCCCATTAGGTCGTTTGTAGGGTATTCATTCGACCAATGATCGTTCGATTAATCGAATAATTTCTTAAGAATAATTATTCGATCAATTTAAAAATGACCATTTTCGAATAACGAATAATTCGAACAATTTTATGTAGAATAATCGAATAAAACGAATAAATGTTCATATATATTTAAATTTATTAAATTGCTTAAAATTTTTCATAATTCCAAATTTAAATAAGTAATAATGACTCACAAAAATTGTATTATTTCTGAAATTCGACAAATAACTAAAGACAAAGATACTTTCGATCACTGTAGATGAGTGTTCCGATAGCTCCTTCTATAAATATATAAATATTACTGCAAGAAGTTACAATTCTAAAAACAAATCTTTCAAAATTTTTTACTTAGGACTTGAACCAATGAAAATAAAAGGTAAGGAATAAAATATTTGAAGAAGTGGAGTTGAATGTGACATTTGTAATGATTACATTGAAATAGATGATCTTAAAATATATGTATATATGTAAGTGATGTTATTAACAGCGTACGTAAGTGTTGCAAAATATTTAATAAATCGAATGATAAACACAAATATTGCAAACTAACGCTTTGTTGCAAGAAAAGTATGGAGTTCGTCTTATACATGATTTTGAACATCGTTGAACATCTTTGTCTAACATGATAATAAACTTTTTGCGTATTTGTAAATGCGTCAATCATTCACTGCCCGACTTCAAATTAGCCACGTTCACTGACAATGATATCAAACTTTAGACAGATTCCCTTTATTGTGTAATTCCCCAAGACCACTTGATAGAGCTTTATGTATAATACAATTTGTTATAAATAATTTAGAAACAGTGAATAATTAATTTACTAAATAGTTAGTTACTCAATTTAAAACCCGAATTAATGAACGACATAAAAATGTTCTTAATACGTTGTTTATATTGTATTTGAATTCAGGATCATGTCCAACTAGCTCAAATTTTTTAAAGCATAGCTCCAAAACGGAAACTAATGGGTTTGCTTGTCAATTGTTTTGTAGATTGTTCGGGAGTTAATCTGATCAGAATATTTCTGTTGAAAATTTAATGATGGACTTTGTTTTCGAATGTTTTTTAACATTATCAATACTTGAATTGTTTACTTTAACGTTATTTTTGTTATTCTTTTACAATAAAATATTAAAAAACCGACATCAAAACTTCATTCTTTATTTTTTAAAAAAATTTAAATTATTCGAATAATTCGATTAATTTTAAACATGTGATCGAATTATTCGAACAAGTTAAAATCTCTTATTCGAATTATTCGTTTTATTCGAACAAGAGAAAAATCGAATAATTCGAATACCCTAGTCGTTTGTCAAGTTCTGACAAAAAGTGTTATCTCTAAAAGTTAACTGATTTGGATCAAATTTTCAGCATTTAGACGGATAACAAAATACCTTGGGAAAATTGAAAAAATTAGGGCCAACCTAATAGACACTTAGCATAGACTCCCACAAAATAAGATTTTTAAGATCTGGTTAAGGTTAATACCATAAGATTAAATTTCACTGCTTGAATTGTATTGAAAACTTTCAGAAGCTGGCAAGTGTTACAATTACCATATGTATATCTCTCAATTGACTCCCACTGTGCTACATGATGTGTATGAAGTTTATGAATTTTTTTTTATTATACCAATAATCCATATTTCTTTTTTGATCTTATATACTTATACATATGTATAATAACAATTGCTCAAATGTGTATATATAAAAGTACATACTATTTTTCTTCATATATTCTCATCATCCTATCCTATTCACACGTATATACTCTAGTATGTTAAATAAAATAAAAAAAAAAATAATGTTTTATTATAAAAATGAAAATCAAACAAGTTTGAAACCATAAAAATAAAATTAATTTTTATGTGAACTTGTTATCGCAGTGTTGCTACGAAAAAATAAAAAACAAAACATGAAGAGAATTATAAGCAAATGTTATCATAAATTTTGTTATAGAAATCATAAGAGAGAAAAAAAATATATATATAAATATTGGTTATGGGTTTTCAGTAATGTTTACTTTACTACATAGTTAAAAATAATTTATAATTTTTATAAAGATTATCATAAAGATTTTCAGATTAATTTAAAAATGAATTCTTTTTAATTTTTTAATAAAATGCTGCTTGGCATATCAATTCATAATATTCAGCAAGCACAATTTCCTGCTCTCTTGAATAATTTTTGTTTTTATTAAAATATAAATGAAATTGTGCTTTTGATATTGCTGATTACCTTACATTGGTTATTTTTAATTAAAGTTAGAAAGAACTATTTGCTTTATATCACCATCGAATTAAAAAATGCGCTTAAGCTGCATTTAAGCATGGACTTACTTTATACCTACATACATTAAAATAAACATTCTTAACATTTTCCTGTTATTTTTCTTTTTTTCTCATATATTTTTTAACTGTTGCAATAATAGTCGTTTAAATTATTTTCAATTAATTTCTTACAATTAAATTCTTTCAATATTTTTTCTCTGCTGTATAAAAGAGTGTGTAACCAAAGGGAAATTAATGTAAACAGAAGTTAAATATTTGTGTGTATGAGACACACATACACTTTTACATCCACACACACACATATCGCTCATTTGCTGCAACAATGTCATAATTCAAAAAAAAAGTCGTTTCGAGAAAAACGGCTTTGAATGTTTTATGACGTTTTACTATTTCTTAAATAAATTTTCAACAAATCATGCGATTTCAAAAATAAAACCTGATTTAAATAGTAGATATTAATATCTTTCTAATCTGTATTTAACCCAAATGTTTACTTGTCAAATATACGAGACGTTTACAACGAAAAAACACTCTCATACAAAAAATAATTGACTTTTTAAAAACTGATAAAACTAAATGAAAGACTAAAGAACGGCCCATATTTTGTATTACTCAGTTCAAAACACCCGGATTTTGAGTTATGACGTTGTTGCAGCAAATGAGCGATATGTACTTATGTCCAGCAGTTCTAGGAGTTTGACCCGAACTAGTGATTTTACCTAGCATTAAGGGTGGCAACTGGTTACATAACTAGCTATGTGAGTAATTATTTTAACATATGCATATCCAAACATGTGGCCAATTGACCCTTTTTATGATTACAATCAGACTATCTGATGGCTGGTCCAAAGTAGTCAACAGATTGGATTCACATGCCGGTTACATAGAGTCAGTTACCTTACTAGCTACCTAACTGGCTACTTTATCAGCTTGTGATGGAGTTTCTGTTTCCATCCGAGTTATGCTTATTCTGTCCAGGTTTTTCTGCTTCCCTTGAAATTTTCTTTACAACAGAGCTGTCATGTATTTATACCCTACACCACCATAGTGGGGAGGGTATAATGCGTTTGTGCAGATGTTTGTAACGCCCAAAAATATTAGTCTAACACCCACCTTAAAGTATACCGATCGACTTAGAATCACTTTCTGAGTCGGTTAAAAGATGTCCGTCCGTCCGTCTGGTTGGCTGGCTGTCCATGTAAACCTTATGCGCAGAGTACAGGTCGCAATTTTGAAGATAATTCGATCAAATTTGGTACATATTATTTTTTCGGCCCATGGACCAAGCCTATTAAAACTGGCTGAAATCGGTCCATTATTTCACCTAGCCCCATACAAATGTCCTTCCGAATTTGGACTTTATCGGTCATAAATGTTTAATTTATAAATGTATCTCCACAAATTCCGCTCCAAATAAGTTTTATATACACAAAATTCATGTCACCAAATTTTATTACGATGGGTCCATAATTAGTCATAGCTCCCATATAGACCCGCTTCCGAAAATCACTTTAACGTGCATAAATCGCTTAAAAATGTTGGTATACACACAAAATTCAACATAGTTAACTTTAAAATAGACATAAATCACACGACCTAATTTCATGGTGATCGGTCGATAATTGGTCATAGCCCCCATATAAGGCCCACTTCCGAAAATCACTCAAAAATATAAATTATTGAAATTTTAAAAGAAAAATGTTTTTGCTCTTTTACTTAGTGTAGGGTATTATATGGTCGGGCTTGACCGACCATACTTCCTTACTTGTTTTGCAATATGTTTGTTAATGGGCGAAGCTCCTAATAGAGGATTCGACGAGATAAACGCTTCGGCTATCGGTCGGCTAATGACTTATTATAAAGTAAATGCAACGGCTGCAATCCAAAGATATGAATTGGAACTAGCTACTGAGTATAATCCAACAAGATAAATGCTTCGGCTCTCGGTTGGCTAACTATAAATTATGGGTAATGGATGCAATTGTTTTGCTCTTATCGGTTTTGCTCTAACTACGGCTTCTTGGCTAGTACTAGTTAATGAGCACAATCCGACGAGACATATGCTTCGGCTCTCGGTCGGCTAATGACTAATTATTGGTAAATATAGTTACGAATGCAATCCGAGGAGATAAATTCTGAAGCTTTCAACGTCTAACTACAACTAGCTGATGGGTACAATCTGACGAAGGGTGCTAATTGACTTCATATGGTCAATTAAAAATACATATCATAGATAGTCCAATAACAAATTGCATTTAAACAAACTTTCCACTCTACATTACTTAGAGACACTTAAGTGGCAATTGTCTTCACGCTAGATTACCTGGGATGTTTAAAGTAACCAATTGACTTCTTTCTGCCTTACAAAGAGCACATACTTGTCAAATGACCCAAAATATATAAATTAGAGTCAGCCAAGTGATCAGACATTAGTGATCATATAAGGGATAAATTGACTAGTTGCTTAACTGCTGGGATATGTTGAATAACTCATACATCTGCATAAATCCTATATGTATATTGAATAGGTCGAGGAATTTTGAAATTTCACAGTGATGGCCAGAGAAATATTTTCAAACAAAAACGCTAGAAAATTAAGTGAAAATTATTTTTTGCTGAACCGTGCATAAATGTACATATTTCGCACGTCGACTATAATTTCTTTAAAAAAGCTCTAGATATAAAAAATTCTAGATTTGTCGGTTAAGATAATTCATGAAGCTACTGGAATAAAGATGGCGCTGGGTATAAATAGTGGCAGAGGTTGTAGAATTGGCAGTTAGTTTATCATAGGCACTTTTAAAGTTAACATTTAAACTGTTGTTGTGTAAATTTAAATAAATAAAGAGTTGTAAAAAGAAAATTGTTTATTACAACAAAATTAATTAAAACTCATATTTTCGATGCATATCTAAGTTTTTTTCTGCAATTTGTGTTAATTTTTTTAAGCCTTTTTACTTGCCTATTTTAACATTTTGAGCATAATTAAAGTGATGACAATCGAAAGTGGATGCAAAGATCTTTCTCTCTACTTCAAACGTTAATTTTAATATAGTTTTTATGCACAAAACAAATTGAATCGAATTTAATTCAACAAGTTTGGGGAATATTCCCAATAACTGAGCAAACTTTTTTTTTAATTTTATGCCCTAAATCAAGCACAATGGACAGAATCAAAATATTTTGAAAATAAATTTATCATTTCTAACCAGCTAACTTAGCTAACTTAGCATGAAATGAGGAGTATTCGAGCTTAATTTTTAAAAACGGGCTCTACAAACGTCTTAGTTCCTGGTCTCAAAGTAGGGAAACTCAGTCTGTAGGTATTTTAAATTTCAAAATTTCAATTTATGACCGAACTCAAACAAAAAATAAAAAAAATCATATATTCTCAATATCTGGTTATCGGTTTTCGTAATGATATACTTTCAATTAACATTTTTTTTGTGTATCGTCACGATACAAAATAACCAGAGATTGAGAAAATGGGGTTAAATCTGTTAGGAGTTAGGAAACATTCATATTTTAGTTCGTATTACTTCGGAAAAAATATTTTAAAAAAAACAGGACGTCATACTTTCGAAATATTTATTAAGAAAGAATATAATAAAAATAATCAAATCTCTTGAAACATCGAGGCTAAAGAACTGATCATCTTTTGCTAGTTACTAAATAAATACTTTTGCGATTGAATGCAAAAGAATAGAAATGTGTAAATTGAAATGAGATTTAAATTACAAAAATTGGTTAAAAAATGTTAAAGTTATTAAAAATTTCCCAGACCACTAATGTGTTTCAGGCCACTTGAATAATAAATTTAGAAAAAAATTAACATATTTTAAAAAAAAATTAAAACAAAAGCCAAATTTTCTTTAAAATATATCCGTATTTACTTGTATATGAATTTTTGTCATTGTAGGATACCCTTAACCTATTCACAGGTATGGCAAAAAAAATTATTGTTTCGAAACTCTATTTTCAATTTTTTAAAAATTTTGTTAAACAAATTTCAGAATTTTTTGATCATCTCATTGGGGTTTATTGAGAATATAATAGGGAATAAAAATGTGAAAAATTATGAAAATATCTCTTATAGTTTTTGTGTACCTGCGATTTAAATTTTGAAATTTTCGAGAAAAAACAATTATTTTGCCATTTTTTGGCAAATGAGCTCTATTTCCTTACTGTTACGAATTTTAAGTAAAACCTATCCAGAATATTATAGTCCAATATAGTCAAATATACTACCATTGTTTGTATGTATGTTTCACTTCAAACGAGTCAGTTGCGTTCAGTACAGGTTCTCTGTTATGGTCTGGCCATATTTCCGCAGCTCATAATAGATAGGACCCTTTTGGTCCCACCAAATACCTAGCATTACCTTAGCGGCATGGCTATTTGGCTTTTCTTTCGATTTGGCTGCTTAGCCGGGCTTCACATACAATCTCTTACGCTTCGTGTTATCGTAATGGATCCATTTTTCATCGCAAGCAATGTTCCGGTGCAAAAATGATTTTCTTTTATAGCTTACAAACACCATTTCAGACATACAAAATCGTCTTTCAAGGTCTCCTAGCTTCAAATCGTATTGTATCCAATTTCCTTAATTTTATATGAATCCTGCTACGTACGAATGTATTAAAATTGCTGCTGAGTAGATCCCAATTATTTTACAAGCTCTTGTTGAGTTTAACAACAATTTTCATGGAGTAATGCCTCCAATTATTGGAATCCAAGCTAGTGGCCTGAGCGATCCTTTTCTTCCGTGTCAAAATCAAATATTCTGAACCGCACAAACCATCTCTCGCACATTGAAACCGATGGAACACATTCGCCATAAGCTTTGGTGAGCAATCGGTGTTCTTCAAAGACACTTTTTTCAAATTAAAGAAATAAAGCAAAACTTCCCGCATAATACGCTTTGTTAGTATTAAGAACATTCATATTTTTATAACCTACACCACCATAGTGGGGAGGGTATAATGCGTTTGTATAGATGTTTGTAACGTTCAAAAATATTAGTCCAACACCCACCTTAAAGTATACCAATCGACTTAGAATCACTTTCTGAGTCGACTAAACGATGTCCGTCCGTCCGTCCGTCCGTCCGTCCGTCTGGCTGGCTGTCCACGTACACTTTGTTCGCAAAGTACATGTCGCAATTTTGAAGATATTTCGATAAAATTTGGTACATAGAATTTCCTCGAGCCAAGAACCAAATCCATTGAAACTAGCTGAAATCGGTCCATTATTTCACCTAGCCCCCATACAAATGTCCCCTCGAAATTGGACTTTATCGATCATAAATGTTTAATTTATATATGTATATTAGAGTGACAGCCGATTTTTTTTTTTTAGATTTCAAAGAGTGCCGGGTGGAATATTGTGACACTAGGCCTAAATGTTAAGTGCTGAAAATTTGAGCCAAATCGGGCAACGATTTCTGGACGCGCATCGAGGTCAAAGTTCAGATATATGCAAAATTTTACTGTTAATATGGAATAAATAGGTGAAACTCGTTAACTTTCTGCATTTTTTTCTAGAAATATGTAGATTTATTTATATTAATGAATATTACATTAAAAAAAAAGTTTTGGAAATTAACCCTGTATCTCCTTTGGTTCAAAATGACCCAAAAACTGTATTATCGCCAAAATTAGAGAAAAATGCAAATTTTTCAGTTTTTGAAAAAATTTTGCTACTAAATAAATACTTTTGCAATTGAATGCAAAAGAATCGAAATATGTACGTAATTATCGTTGTAATGAGATATAAATGACAAAATTTGATTAAAAAATGTTAAAGTTATTACAAATTCGCCAGACCATTAGCGTGTTTCAGGCCACTTGAACAAAAAATTTAGAAAAAAAATTAAGAAATTTCGAGAAAAATTAAAATAAAAGCTCATTTCTACTTAAAATATGTCCATATGTACTTGTATATGAGTTTTCGTCTTCGTAGGATACCGTTAACCTATTCGCAGGTATGGCCAAAAAAATAATTTTTTTTAACGGCTGTTTCAAAACTCCATTTTCAAATTTTTAAAAATTTTGTTAAACAAATTTCAGATTTTTTCGATCATCACATTGGGGTTTATTGAGATCAAAATAGGGAATAAAAATATGAAAAAATTATGTCAATACCTCTTACAGTTTTTCCGTACCTGCGATTTAAATTTTGCGTTTTTCAAGAAAAAATAATTTTTTGTCCATATTTAGGCGAATGAGTCCAATTTCCTTACTGTTATAAATTTTAAGTAAAACCTATTCATAATATTATAGTCCTTGTAATTCTAAATATGTTCTGAAAGTTTTACTAAAATCGGAAAACGATAACCTTTGAATCGCGAAGGTCAAAGGTCAAATTTTTCAATATTTGGAATTTCTAATGAAAAGATAGCGAAATGTTATATATTTTTGGGCCGATTTTAATGTAACTTAAGGAAAATATAACATAAAGTCAAGAATTTTAAATAAAAGCACAAAAATGGAAATTAACCCTTAGCAGCACTTGGGGTCCAAATTACCCTCAACTTTTAAAATCACGCAAAACACAACCATTTTGACCCCAAGTCCTCTTAAAGGTTAAAATTCATTTTTGCACTGTTGTTGTAAATGCTAGACCCCAATATATATTTTCCTCAAGTTTCATGAAAATCGGCCCAAAAATATATAACATTTCGCTATCTTTTCATTAGAAATTCCAAATATTGAAAAATTTGACCTTTGACCTTCGCGATTCAAAGGTTATTGTTTTCCGATTTTAGTAAAACTTTCAGAACATATTTAAAATTACAAGGACTATAACATTATGAATAGGTTTTACTTAAAATTTATAACAGTAAGGAAATTGGACTCATTCGCCTAAATATGGACAAAAAATTATTTTTTCTTGAAAAACGCAAAATTTAAATCGCAGGTACGGAAAAACTGTAAGAGGTATTGACATAATTTTTTCATATTTTTATTCCCTATTTTGATCTCAATAAACCCCAATGTGATGATCGAAAAAATTCTGAAATTTGTTTAACAAAATTTTTAAAAATTTGAAAATGGAGATTTGAAACAGCCGTTAAAAAAAATTATTTTTTTTGGCCATACCAGCGAATAGGTTAACGGTATCCTACGAAGACGAAAACTCATATACAAGTACATATGGACATATTTTAAGTAGAAATGAGCTTTTATTTTAATTTTTCTCGAAATTTCTTAATTTTTTTTCTAAATTTTTTGTTCAAGTGGCCTGAAACACGCTAAGGTCTGGCGAATTTGTAATAACTTTAACATTTTTTAATCAAATTTTGTCATTTATATCTCATTACAACGATAATTACGTACATATTTCGATTCTTTTGCATTCAATTGCAAAAGTATTTATTTAGTAGCAAAATTTTTTCAAAAACTGAAAAATTTGCATTTTTCTCTAATTTTGGCGATAATACAGTTTTTGGGTCATTTTGAACCAAAGGAGATACAGGGTTAATTTCCAAAACTTTTTTTTTAATGTAATATTCATTAATATAAATAAATCTACATATTTCTAGAAAAAAATGCAGAAAGTTAACGAGTTTCACCTATTTATTCCATATTAACAGTAAAATTTTGCATATATCTGAACTTTGACCTCGATGCGCGTCCAGAAATCGTTGCCCGATTTGGCTCAAATTTTCAGCACTTAACATTTAGGCCTAGTGTCACAATATTCCACCCGGCACTCTTCAAAATTTTAACAAAAATTTTTTTCCATACAACTGATTGTCACTCTAA
The DNA here is from genome assembly GCF_958450345.1 of Calliphora vicina. Taxonomy (NCBI): domain Eukaryota; kingdom Metazoa; phylum Arthropoda; class Insecta; order Diptera; family Calliphoridae; genus Calliphora; species Calliphora vicina. Next base: position 119,303,288 of record NC_088781.1, read on the forward strand.
TGTATATACACAAATTTCGTTCCAAATAAATTTGATATATACCTAATTCATTTTACCAAATTTTGTTACGATCGGTCCATAATTAGTCATAGCTCCCATATAGACCCGCTTCCGAAAAACACTTTAACTCGCATAAATCTCTTTAAAATGTTGGTATACACACAAAATACAACATAAATAACTTTTATATAGACATAAATCACACGACCTAATTTCATGGTGATCGGTCCATAATTGGTCATAGCTCCCATATAAGGCCCACTTCCGAAAATCACTCACGAATATAAATTATTCCTTGTTTAATATGGTCAGGCTTGACCGACCTGTTCTGAAAAGAAAATGTGTATTTTTATACATAAATGCCTGAAATAAATATAGGTAAGAGAGCTACACACAGTTACTAAAGTATACGTACGATCGACTTATTGGGCTCTTTAGTAAAAATCTATATAAATAAAAATACAAGGCCTGACTCATCCAGTCACTCACTCACTTATTCACTGACTCATCAGTGAAAAAAAATTAGCAGAGGATAAAAATTTGTATAAATAGTCGCGGTTTTATGCTCATATCTCAGCTATTTGTGGGTCGATTTTAAATAGCAACCTAAGTTGACTATACTAGACTATAATGGATATATTGATGTATCAATTATGTATGAAAGGTATTTGGGGTCTTCGGAAAATTGATTTCAACATACAGACATACATGTCTATATCGACTACGCTATCTATAACGTTCGATAATGAAAAATGTTGAAATTACAAACGGAATGACCAGCTCATATATACCTGTGCCACTCATGATAAAGCGTATACAAATTGTTATAAATTTTGTCTACATAAATGTGAATGTAAATGTCAAGTATCTTAAGTGAAAACTATTTTTTATTAATATTATTTTCCAGTATTTTTTTATTCGCTCTCTCTGCCAACCTTTATGCACTCGTGCATAGTTCCATAACCGCTCACATATACACTGCAACATAAATATCAACATACTTTAGGGTGGCCTAAAAATAAAATTCCAAAAATTTCAGCAATTTTTGAGTTTCGACTCAAAGTATCAGCAATATTTATAAAAATCCAATTAAAACTGGTCTTTTTATCCATAGATGTTTAAATATAAAATATAAACATTTTCTGACATCGATAGGTCATTTTAATTTGATATCAAAAAAATCACAAAATCTTGAATCGAAAATTTTACATTTTCAAAAAAAAATTTATATGAAATTTCAAAAAAATTGATTTCGATTCTAATAAATGCTAAATGAAGATTACAAATGCAAATGTAATCTAATGGTGGTACCAATTATGAATTGAATTTGACAGATTTCAATGTAGTTTTTTATCACAAATTTGTTAAAATAATTTTATAAAAATATATTTCGTAGACTATTCTCTAATATTGAACGAAATTTATTTGTGAAATGGCAAAATAAGGACCGCCCTTATATACTACACATACAATTATTCACACTTTCATATGAAAATAAAAAATTTATTTTTTTATATTGTTTTTTCATTAAATTCTTAAGAATTTTGCATTATTTCAGTCACTTCCATTTATTTTTTAATTTTACTTGACAACAATCCTTATAGTTGTAATTAATTTTATATGAATATTTAATAATTTTTAATTATAACTAAATGGTCATTAAGAAGCAGTTATATTTACTTTTGCAAAAAAGGGAAAATTTAACAATGATATGTATAACAACTTTAAATATATACAAATTCTTTTAAAAACTCCTGCAGCTGCTCTACACATGTTATAATTTTAAATAAACAATTTATTTATTTTTTTTTAACACAAGTCTCTAGTTACTATATAAACTTTCTTGAAGAAAAATAGCAAAAAAAAAAATATCCCTACAAATAGGCAACAAATAATAAGTATAACAACAGCACAACTTAAAAGCCTTTAAGCATTACAACAACACCAACAACAATAAAAGAAATAAATGTTTTTTTTATTTTCTTAAAAGTTAAACTTGAAAAAAATAACAACAGCCTTAAAAAGTAACAAAAACACATTTAGCCACTCCTCTTTAGTATTTACAACTGTAACGCCTCAAGGTAGGCAATTAATTTCAAAATTATAAATATTTACATATTAAAGTTTTTTTCTTATGTATTTTCTTAAGAACATTTATTTTTTGCTCTATTGAGTTTACAAGTTTGTTTACAAGACTGAAGAGAATAAAAAAACAGTATGCCTTACATTTTTGTTTTGCTTTGATTATTTTTGTTAAATAAAGATAAATAGTGAGTAAATAAATATTGACCTATATTTTTGCAGTATAAAAACTACACAAATTTAGTTAAAACAAGTAAGAGGGCTATATTCGCCTGGACCGAATCATATATACTTCATTATACAAATTTTAAATATTTTTAGGTAAACAAAAATTTGTTTTTTCCAAGATTGTTTTTCGAATTGTTATTTCAAAAATTTTTTTTTAATTTGTTAAATTTTATAATTTTTTTTTAAATTTTAAAAAAAAATTTTTTGTTTCTTAAAATTCGGGTTAAAATTTTTCCGATTTTGACCCATTGTAGGTCCAACTCACTATGGTCTAATATACGTCGTTGCAAAGGTATTTGAAATATCTATCATTAGATATCCATATTGTCTATATTATTGACTTATTAAGCAGATATAGGTCAAAAACAGATCAAAAATCGAGGTTGTCCTGGTTTTATCCTCATATCTCAGCCATTTGTGGACGGATTTTGCTGATTTTAAATAGGAAACTTCTCGAAAGAATTATTGAAGATTTGGATCCCGAAGATATCTGGGATCTTCAGAAAATTGACTTCAACAGACAGACGGACAGACAGACAGACGGACATGGCTTAATCGATTCCGCTATCTATAAGGATCCAGAATATATATAATTTACATGGTCGGAAAATTATACTGTGGAAATTACAAACGGAATGGCAAACTCATATATACCCTTCTCACAAAGGTGAATGGTATAACAAGTAAGAGAGCTATATTCGACTCTGCTATGGCCTTTTCCAATATTTCTGACAACATATGGATTCCGAGCCAAAAGAACTGCTCATCTTTTAAGGCCAAGAACGAATCAAGCCAATTTCGGATACTCTGTTTTGAAGTGAAGCGTATCCCAGAGAGAGAGCGATTTGAATCAATTCTTTTGCTCCCACCAAATACTGAGCATTAACTTAGCGCCATGGATATTTGACTTTGGTGTCGATTCGGCTGGTTGGCCGGGCTTTCCAAACGATCTCTTATATTTCGGATTATCGTAAAGGATCCATTTTTCATCGCAAATAATGATTCGGTGCAAAAATTATGTTCTTTTATAGCGTTCAAGCATCATTTAGGACATGCAAAATCGTCTTTTAAGGTCTCTCGTCTTCAATTCGTATGATACGCAAATTCCCTGCCTTTTTATGAATCCTACTGCTCGAAAACGTTTTGAAATTACTGCTTGAGTTGCTCCTAATGATTTTGCAAGCTCTTGTTGAGTTTTACAATAATATTCATGTAGTAATGCTTCCAATTCTTAGTCTTCAAACTCGTTTGGCTGGATTAATCACATTCACCATAAGCTTTGGTGAGCAATCGATGTGCTTCAGCGGTATTTTTTTTTCAAGTTAAGGAAGTAAAGCAAAACTTCCCTCATATAACGCTGTTGGCATCGGAAAGTTGATTTCAACATGCAGACTGAAGGACGGACTTACGGACTTGACTGCATCGACATCTATCTTCAATGATCCAGATCCAAGAATATAGAAATTACAAACAGAGTGACATTCATGGTGAAGGGTATAAAATGGGAATAGTTTTTATAAAACGACCTAAGCTTTCCCAATATTGCTTGCATATCGCCAGCATACATATACAGTCAAACTATGTAGAAAATTTAAATAAGTTGGTTGAGAAAAATTTTAGTTTTTTTTACTTTAACAAATACCTAATGGTTTAAACAATGATGGACGCATTTTGAATTAGACAAGTAGTTTTAAATATAAAATTTAAATTAAAATTAAATTATTTAACTGTACAACCCTTTAAGTAGGCCACACTTTTTTGTATATTCGCATTTAATGCTTAAGCGAAGGGATTTATTTACTTATTCCTAGATTACAAAAAAACACAGTTTTTTCTTTCATTAAAACTCTTCTTTTTAACATTATGCATGTTCACGAAAGAAAAACATGTGTTAAAAGCTTAGAGACATGTGTTCTTTGTGCATTTTGTTAACCACAAAAGTAGGCAACACTTTGTAAACACAGGAAAGTGCATTAATGAAGAGAGTATTAACATTTAAAACAATTTAAATGAATGTTAAACACGTCACTACATATTTGGAGGAAATAATTCTAGGAAATTGTTTCTGTTTTTCTGAGTTTTAATGAGAACTATTAAAAAATATTTAAATTGTAAAACTGTAGTCATACAGCCTTAATGTAGACTATGTTTAATTGATGTTATTGCTTAAAATGCTGCAAGATTGTATGAAGGACAAAATTCTTTAAAATTTTGCACAAATTATAATATTAATATTTTATATTTAATAACCTTTAATATTTTATATCCTTTTTGAAAACCCATTGAAATTGCAATATTAAATATGACATTAAATGGTATAAATTTCAAAAGAATTTAAATATCGTTATGTAACATTAAGGCTTAACAAATCTGTTGCCTACTTAAAGGCTTAGGAAAATATAATTGTAAAGATAATATGAATATTTATACATTCCTTTGCTTTGCTTAATGGCAAATATGTTAATAGAATTTCTACATTTTTATGATGATATTGAGACATTTTATACATATGATTAAAAAGGAATTTAAATAATTAGCTGCATGCAAAGAAAATAAGCAATAATTATGTAAACTGCAATTATTAATAAATCTGAAAGATAAATTTGTATATTAAACGAACTTTTCCTAAGAAATTCATGTAAATTCTATTAAATAAATATGATAAATACAATTTAAAGCAAATTTCTTAAATATTATGTTAAAATTCTTTCATATTCAATGAAAATTTTATGATTAGGCTGTCAAGGACTTAGAAAGGCCTTTGAATATGTTTAAATGCCAATATTATCATTTAAAAAATCCAATACATTTGTTTAACTGTTGTCTATTGAAGTTATTTTAAAGTTCAAATATCTATTGCCTAATTTTAGGACATTTTTTACTTTTCTAACCTTTGAGTTATTACGATTAGACTGTCAAGGACATAGAAAACCTTTAAACATGTTTAAATGTGAATATTATCATTACAAAAATCCAATACATTTGTTTAACTGTTGTCTATTGAAGTTATTTTAAAGTTCAAATATCTATTGCTTTTTTTACTTTTCTAGCCTTTGAGTTATAAGGAATAGACTGCCAATGACTTGGAAAGACCTTTAAACCTGTTTAAATGTGAATATTATCATTACAAAAATCCAATACTTTTGTTGAACTGTTATCTATTGAAGTTATTTTAAAGTTCAAGTAACTATTGCCAAATTTTAGCAGAATTTTTTTTTAATTTTTTTACTTTTCTAGCCTTTTTGTTTATTAAGATTAGACTGTCAAGGACTTGGAAAGACCTTTAAACCTGTTTAAATGTGAATATTATCATTACAAAAATCCAATACATTTGTTTAATTGTTGTCTATTGAAGTTATTTTAAAGTTGAAATATCTATTGCCTAATTTTAGGAGACTTTTTCATATTTTTTTACTTTTCTAGCCTTTGAGTTACTAGGATTATATTAACAAGGACTTTAAAAGACCTTTAAACCTGTTTAAATACCAAAATTATCATTAAAAAAATACAATACATTTGTTAAACTGTTGTCCATTGAAGTTATTTTAAAGTTCAAATATATATTGCCTAATTTTAGGATCAATTTTTTATATTTTTTACTTTTCTACCCTTTTTGTTATTAGGATTAGACTGTCAAGGACTTGGAAAGACCTTTAAACGTGTTTAAATGTGAATATTATCATTACAAAAATCCAATACATTTGTTTAACTGTTGTTTATTGAAGTTATTTTAAAGTTCAAATAACTATTACCAAATTTTAGGAGATTTTTTTTTTAATTGTTTTACTTTTCTAGCCTTCTTGGTATTAGGATTAGACTGTCAAGGACTTAGAAAGATCTTTAAACATGTTTAAATGACAAAATTATCATTAAAAAATCCAATACATTTGTTTAACTGTTGTCCATTGAAGTTATTTTAAAGTTCAAATATCTATTGCATATTTTTAGGGGAAATGTTTCTACATTTTTTACTTTTCTAAACTTTGAATTATTTTACTTTTATTATCATGAAACAAATAATAACATAATCTAACACATTTTTTAAATTGTTTCACTATCAGTGCAAAAATGTAGATAATACATTGACTGTTGCTTAATATTAGGTTAACATACTGCAATATAAAAAGCTGCAATTTTTTCTATATTTCTGGCATTAAACAACTTTTTGTATTATTAATTACTAAAAAGAAAGATAAACAAATTTAACACATTTATTATTTTTCAGCTTCCAGTAAAAAAAAAATGGAGTTAAAAATAATTTAAAACATTTTTAAATTAATTTTTTTTTTACTTTATTCTAAATATTTGAAATTAATAAAAATTAATTTAACAAATTTGTTATCTATTCACATTTAAGTATCATTAAAAAGTATTCCTTCTGGCATAAATGATGCTGTTATTCTGCCTTTTACTCTTCTTCATGTTCTTTTCTAAAAAAAATGGAGTTTGGTAACGTGTTCTTTTCAAGTAATATTGCCCTAAAACCCCAAAAGTATGCTACATGTTTCTCCCTCAATTTTATCAAAGGGTTAGAAAGGCAGCACTTTTTAAACTGTTTTTCTTTTTACAAAATATGTTGGCAACATTTTGTATCAGAAAAGAAAACGACATAATATTTGAATAGCTAAACAAATTTTTGTTATAGTGAAAGATATGATTTCCTACTTTAAGGTGAATTTTTGATATTGTTGCGCACTTTTCCAGAAATCTTCGCAAATGCTTGCCGAAACAGATTTCATAATTATCAGTTTTTAATACAAATAGATAGAGAGTAAAAAAATATTGCATAATTTTGGGCAAATTAAATAAGTGGGTATAACAATTCGAAATTTGAGACAACTTCATTTAAAAAATATTTCCATACACATATTATTTAAAAATTTTGTATGAAAAGTGAGTTTACAGTTATTTACAAAATACGAAAGTCAAAAAATATTTTGTCAAGTTTTTCTATCTTTTTTTAATGTTTGATAACACCGTACGACACTCAATATTAGACACGAACCGGATGATATACGTCTGAAACAATAAATTAAATGGAGAAAAACTGCGTTTTCAGTTTTTCAATACGAAATATTTTACAACACTTCTTGATCATTTGACACCAAATTTGACATAGTAGGATGATCAGAAGTATTTTAAAACATTTGTTTAAAAATGTACTCCTTTGAAAATTTGAAGTCCTTTAAAAAGAACACAGGATCACGAAATGAAAAACTTAAAACAAAATTTTTCTCCATTAAATTTATAGTTTCAGACGTATATCATCCGGTTCGTGTCTAACGAATTTTTTTATATTTGTCGTACGGTGTAATTAAAATAAAAAATTTTTCGCCTTCCTTTTAATTGAAATCGTTATATTATTTTTCCCAATTATTCTTATTACTATTAAAATATTTCTTTTCACTTTTCACTGTTAAGTATTTAATTTTGTTGTACTTAAAAAAACTGTTTCCTATTTTTAGGAAAAATCTTTTACAAATTCTAAACTGGTCATAAAAAACACAAACTCTTTGCCTACCTTACACGTGCTGATAATAAAATACTGATTTAGTTAAAGAAAAAACGGAAATTTCAATATTTAATCAAATTAAAAAAATATTTCTGCAATAAAATATTTACATTTTTTTATTGGCAACTGTTTAACTGTTTCTTCTATTTTTAGGAGAAATCTTAAAAAATATTTGTTTCTAAATTGTTCATAAAAACACAAATACGCATTTTAGCTTTCATATACAGTACTAAAATATTGTTGGAATTAAAAAACTGTAGCCTACATTAAAGAAAACTGTTTAGAAGTTGGTTTAAAACTATAAATATTTTTTTTTTCATTTCAATACTTAATCAAAAACCCCTATGTAGGAACTGTTTCCTAGTGTTTCTCCTATTTCTATGAAAAAACTTAAGAAAAAATAAATATAAAAAAAAATATTTCTTAAAAACACAAAAGATGGGTTGTCATGTACAGAACTAAAATATTGTTGTAATTAAAAAATGGTTGCCTACATTTAGGAAAACTCTTTTTTACTCTATTTTAAAACTCAATATTTAATCAAAAGCCAAAAATATGTTAATATTTCTGCTATAAAATATTTATTTAGGTCCTGATTCAGAATTTTAAAATTTTTTTATGAAAATTACTCAGTATTTAAATAATTTTTGAGGTTTTTCATACAAAAATTTGAAAATTGTTTTTGTTTCTGGATGAGAAATTATTAGAAACTTTTGTCAACTGTTTCTGCTATTTCTACAAAAAAATCATTTAAAATAAAAATTAGTTTTTCAAATTTCAAAAAACAAAAGCACATTTCCCATACATTAATGAAATATAATTGTAGTTAAAAAATAATGTTGCATACATTTAGGGAAACTCTTTGAAAAAAGTTTTAAAATTTTAAATATATTTTTAAAAATCCTGTAAATAATGCTGCAATAATATATTTAAATTGTTACCCACTTTGGGTAAGAAATTATTGGAAACTGTTTCCTACTTTTTGTGCTATTCATAGGAGAAATCTTTAAATATAAAAAGTTTTCCTAATTTTTCAAAAAAATAAAAACTGTTTTTGTTTCAATATTTCATCAAAACCCACAAACATTTTAATATTTCTGCAATAAAATATAGTTTTTTCCAAAGAAAACTGTTGCCTACTTTTAGCTAGCCACTTTATTTTCCTATGTATTCATGGGAAAATTATTGTATTTAGTTTTATTATACCCTTAACTATGAGTTTTCCATATAAGTTAGTCATTCCATTTGTAATTTCTACATTTTTCATTTGCGACCCCGCAAAGTATATTATAGAGAGCGGAGTCAATAACAAATAACTAACATACATGATTGATACATTAAAATATTCGCTATAACCTTCGGCTCGATTGTTATTTAAAATCGAGAAAATCGGCCCACAAATGGTTGAGATATAAGGAAAAAACAAGAACAACCTCGATTTGTAACATATTTTTTATCTATATGTATATGGATTACTAAGTCATTAATATAGACAATATGGATATCTAATCATAGACCTTTGCAATGGTGTATATAAGGCCATAGTAAGTTGGATTTACAATATCAGGTCAAATTCGGGAAAAATATTTTTTAACGTATAATTATAAAAAAAAATTAAAAAGAAATTTTTAATAGTTTTATTTTTTTTGCCATACAATTTTTTGTCATAAAATTTTTCAACGAATAAATATAAAAAAATTAAAAAATAAATTTTTAAAATTTTTTTTTTGCCATAAAATTTTTCATTAATAAATTAGAAAAAACATTTTGAAAATTTTATTTTTTAATTTGCTTCACCTAAAAATATTTAAAATTTTTAAACGAATAAATATAAAAAAAATTTTAATAATTTTTTTTTGCCATTTTAACGTAATTTTCATTAATAAATTAGAAAAAACATTTTGAAAAAATTTTTTTTTAATTTTCTTCACCTAAAAATATTTAAAATTTTTATTTTAAAGTAAATATTTAATGGTGAAGGGTAAATAAGATTAGGCACAGCCGAATATACTCTGTTAAAAACTGATGCAAGTGTCCCTCTTCCGTACAAAAACCTTGAGCCAATAAAAAAACTGTTGCCTATTTTTAGGTAACATTTTTATAAAGTGTTTTTTATTACTATAAATTTGTTTTAAAATTTATTTTCAATATTTTTGTAACAAAAAAAAAAGCATTTCGCAGTTGCCTTTAACAACATGCTGTTGTACTTGGTGCTACTTTAAAGGTAAAAAAAAACTGTTGGCTACTTTTGGTTTAAGCAACAATTTTAACTTTAAATAGTTTTTATTTCATTTCAATATTTCACAAAAACCCACAAACATTTTAACATTTCTGCAACAAAATATAGCTTTTTGTAATTAAAATATTGCCTGCTTTTATTTAATTATATATATGTATATTTATAAATTTGTGTTAATTTATTTCCAATATTTCTGTGAAATACATCTTTCTCAGCCCCTTGAAACAGACTATTGCAGTTGGTGCTACATCTATATATATAAAAATGAAATGATCCATGTATGTAATGTCATCACGTGAGAACGGCTGGAGCGATATGGCTGATTTTTTTTATTCGATTGGAAATTTTCAGGAGATGGTTTGTAAAGAAAAAAAAATGCAAAAATTCCGGGTAAAACTCGAAAATTCTTTTTCTGTGAGTCCAGTCAACTGTAGTAAAAAAGCTCCCTAAAGTATGCAGTACAAATTTAGATATTTTATTTGCAAATAAATAAGAACAGGCTGGTGTGCGTGGTTTGAGAAACTTGAAGAACTAACATTAGTAAATGTAACCGGGGCGAAGCCGGGGCGATCAACTAGTTTAATATAAAAAAATGTTGCCTATTTTATGTGACTTTTTCTCTGCCACTTTATTTTCTGGTGTACAAATGGGAAAATTATTGTATAAAGTTTTATTTTCACTCTAGTTATTAAAATTGTAGCAAGTGTCACAATTTTCACTTTTACGTACACAAATCTTGAGCCAATAAAAAATTGTTGCCTATTTTTAGTTAACATTTTTATACAGTTTTTTTATATCTATAAATTTGTTTTAATTTATTTTCAATCTTATTTCTCATATGCCCCTAACAACGTGCTGTTGTAGTTAAAGGTACAAAAACATTTTGCCTATTTTTGGTGACATTTTCTCAAAATGATTTTTTAATATGTATTTATGAAATTCTTTTAATTTATTTAATTGCATGAAAAAAATTTAAATTTTTTTAAAAAAATAAAAAAAAAACTGTTGCCTATTTTCAGATGACATTTTCTCAAATTTGTTTTAATTTATTTTATTTCTGTAAAAAATCTTCTCATGACTCCTTAAAATATGTTGTTGTAGTTGGTGCTACTTTAAAATTAAAAAAAGGTTGCCTATTTTTAGGTGAAATTTTCACAAAATGATTTTTTTATTTATAAATTTGAGTTAATTTATTTACATTAAAAACATATTTTTCACAGCCTATTGTACTTTAAATGTAAAAACAGTTGCCTATTTTTAGGCGACATTTTCTCAATAAATTTTTGTATGTATTTCAAAATTAATTTAAATTTATTTTAGAATGTTTCTGTAAAAAGTTCTCTCATTTGCCTTTGAAAACAAGTTGGTGCTACTTTTAAAGTAAAAAAAACTGTTGCCTATTTTCAGGTGACATTTTCTAAAATTTATTTTAATTTATTTTATTTCTGTAAAAAATCTTCTCATGACTCCATAAAATATGCTGTTGTAGTTGGTGCTTCTTTTAAATTAAAAAAAATGTTGCCTATTTTTAGGAGAAATTTTCACAAACCATTTTTTTAGTTAATTTATTTCAAATCTTTCTTACTACTCCCTAGAAACAGGCTATTGTAGTTGGTGCTACTTTTAATTTAAAAACTGTTGCCTATTTCTAGGCGACATTTTCTCAATGAGTTTTTTTTATGTATTTATAAATTAGTTTTAATTTATTTTAAAATTTATTTGCAATGTTTCTGTAAAAACTTCTCTCATTTGCCTTTGAAAACATGCTGTTGTAGTTGGTGCTACTTTAAAAGTAAAGCAAAAAAAAAAAAAAACTGTTGCCTATCTGTAGGTACACAACAACTCAAATATTTATACACATTTTTTTCTCCTCCTTAAATTAACCACAGCAACAAACTCAAAAACAACTACAACAACAAGAAACAAATTGAAGGATTTCTGTTGCTATTTTTTATTTCTTTTTTTTTTGCTATCTTTCATTTTCATTTCAATAAGCCATGGTGAAACGAAAATCACAGCCATTTCTTTTTCAGCCAACTCTAAACGACATCTTCAACATTTAATAATGAAGCTGGAGCAGCAAAAAAATACCAACAAAAATAACAACAATTTTTATCTAAAAGAAATAGATAAAATAGAATATTAGCAGCGGCAACAGCAACAACAATAAATAAATATTTTATGTATGTATTTATTTAACCAGTGGAGTAGTCGTCCGTCGTCTGTCTGAGATTAATAAATAAAACAGCAACAACAATAAAAATATACAAATATATGTATGTACACAAGAATATTTTTAATGTGTATGTATAGAGGAAAAATAAAATTGACACCTACGTTATTTATTGGATATTCGTGGTAAAAAGTATTGAACACAAATAAACGAAAAATTCCTTTTTGTTACACATACATAGTTTTGCGCCTTAAAAGATGCTTTAGAAATTTTTGCTGGCTGTTGATGTTTTTTTTTTTCTTTTTGGTTAAATTACTGTTGCTACAAACACAGGCACAGGCTTTTAGAAAAAACACTCTTGCTCTTCGAACACAAACACTTTTCTTTGGGGGATTTTCTTACTTTTTTATTTGATTTATATTTTAAACAAAGTTTGCAATTCAAACTTATTGTATATTATTTTGCTTTAAATTAAATACACGCACTTGCTGATATATAAATATTAAAATTTTCTTTATGGCATTCAGATTTGAGCTTCAATTTATGCTAATTGGCTGGAACTTCTTTTATTTTTCAAATTTCTGCCAACAATATTTCCAATTTTTGCTATATTTTGTATTCGAATTTAAATTTGAATGACAAATTTCACTTTTTATCTAATTTCAATTTAATTTTTTCTACATATTTTTCCTTTATTCATTTATATTTATGTGTATATTACAATTTCTTCTTTTTTCAGATTTTTTTTTTGCTGATTTTTTCCGTTTGAAATACAAGATTCAACAACTTTTTCTGTGTATATTTTTTTTTGTTGTTTTAATCACTACCACGTTATCATCTTTGAAAACAAACCGCTAGCGTTTCAAATAAATGCGTCCGAACTCGTTGTACCCTTGCGACGTTATGCGCTCTATGATGATTTTCATACGACCATGGACCATGGATGCTTGTTGTATTCAATTGTTGTGTAGGAGAGTGTGTTTTTCATTTAGTTTTTCCCTTTTGTTGTTGCCTTTACTTACTTTTCTTTCGGTATACACACACACATACTCACACATTCATTTATATTCTTGTGTTTATGTGTATGTATACAGAGATGCTCATTCAAATACTTTCTACCTAAAAAAGACACATACACACACTTAGACACCGTTGTGTTGGTGTGGAAAAAGTTGTTAGAGTTTTCCCTTTTTTTTTTTTGCTTCCATCCAACTCGTGTAGTTGCTTTTGTTTTGTGCAGCTTTAATTTTGAAATTCCTGTATCCTGTGTGTGCAGAACGCACAATCGAGATTTTGGTAAAAGTTCGTTTTCGTTAAATGTTCTTCTGGCTGTGTGTGTGTGTATGTGACTGTTACAAGCAGCTGATTTTTTGAATTTCAGTTATTCAAAAAAAAGCTCTTTTTCATTTATCTACAATTTCTGCAAAGTAATAAGAATTGTGTAAAAGCTTTTTCATTTTCAATTTGACAAGTGTTTTAATGCTGGAAAAATCATAAAACTGTTGACATGTTTACGTTTTGTATATTCAAATATACAGCAGCAGATTGAGTGTTTTAACAATTGGACTCAGCAAGTAATAGTAGCAAAATATTTACTCAAAATGTGCTCAATTGTAAAGAGGGCGAATTGAGAATTGTTCTCAATTTTCCATTTAGTTAAACAAACTTTGTTGCTTTGTATCACAGGTTGCTAATAAATTTGAGCATTTTCTGGTTTTAAAATAACCCATGATTTATAAAGAATAGCAAGTCGTTAGACACACAGTGATACCTTTTAGAATACCTTAAATACATATGGATTTACATGAATACTAAAAATCGCTCTCACTAATCAGGACGACTTTGTAAATCTAGCCGGTAATTCTGACCAATTCTTATTTGATGTAGATTCATCAGAGACACATATTTCAGATGCAGATCATGAAAGAGACCTGTACCAAGGTATATTAGTCTGTACTCCGGTACAGCAGGACGGACACATAGAAAGTGTGGTAGCGATTAATCGTTTTCTTTGTCTAGATGACTTCCGGCATACAAATGTTTAAGCATGCCCAAGGCACTCATCGAAAAAATGCCAATTAATGCAAATATAACTGAATTTTCATTTCAAAAACTTTTCTAAAATTTGCTAAAAATCTTACTTAAATATTTTAAAAAGCTTTCAAAATTTTTGAAATGAAAAATCAGTTATATTTGCAATTATTGGCATTTTTGCGGTGAGAGCATTGGTTCATTTCCTTGCTAAAAAGGTACCGGTGCATTTTGGATATTTTGCAAAAAGATCACCTGAGTTCCCTCTCTTTTAACTCTTTTCATGGATCATTCCTTTGCCCCACCGTTTCGTCCAAAGTTTACCCATTTGTTGCGCATTCATCAACAATTTAATTTATCAGGATGATCCATTTGAGTTTTTTCGTTGCAAAAACCATAACTTTTGAACCAAATGAGATAACCAAAAAATTTGAAAAGAATGTGATAGACAATTAATCAACCTATGAAATATGTGTTTGAAAAGGGTTCTAAGCCTTTTAGATGCCTACTTATGGGTTAGCAAAGTTGGAATTTGTGGAAAAATAAATTTTGTGGGAAGTAAAATAAAATAATTTTTAAAATGTTTCTTTTTTTTAATGATTTAAAATTATTCCAGAAAAGATTTTAAATTAATGTGGTGTTTTTCTATAGCGAACGAGTACTTTGAGTGGAAATTTAACATGTGTTTTGTTATTGTAACAAAAACAAAATACATGTAAAACGTCCACTCAAAGCGCCCACTCGCTATAGAAAAACAGCACATAAATCTATTAAAAAAATTTCATTTAACCCACTAACGACCAAAAATTAACCCATTTACAATCATTAATGCAAACTTAATACATTAATTTATTTTAATTATACTAAAACTTTTTGTAATTCCTTAAATCTAATTAATTTTGTAAATTTAAATCAAAAAGGTCCTCTTCGCTTTCATTAATTTCATTGTCTTGGTGGCTAAAGTGAAATTCTTCCATGGGTTCACTGCAACATAACAGTTGAATTACTTCTGGTAGAAGTGTGGAACGTTTCCGGTTTTGTAAGCGCCTATTTAAAAATGATGTGGAAATTAATGGATCTGAGGTACAGCTTAATATTAATTCGGAACTTTAAAAATATATCTTCTCCGCTTCCATTACAGCGTCTTTTTGCTTTTAAAATTTCAATAATTTATATTCGTGAGTGATTTTCGGAAGTGGGTTTTATGGGAGCTATGACCAATTATGGACCGATCGTCATGAAATTAGGTCGTGTGATTATTTTCTTTATAAGAGTTGAATTTTCTGTTGAATTTTATGTGTATACCAACATTTTTAAGAGATTTATGCACGTTAAAGTTATTTTCGGAAGCGGGTATTATATGGGAGCTATGACTAATTAAGGACCGATCATCATAAAATTAGCTGACATGAATTCCGTATATATAAAATTTATTTGGAGCAAAATTTGTGTATATAGTTATCTAATATAAATTAAACATTTATGACCGATAAAGTCCAATTACGGGAGGAAATTTGTATGGGGGCTAGGTGGTATAATGGACCGATTTCACCCAATTTAAATAGGCTTCGTCCTTGGGCCGAAAAAATTAAATGTACCATATTAAGGTGGGTGTTAGACTAATATTCTTGGATATTACAAACATCTGCACAAACGCATTATACCCTCCCCACTATGGTGGTGTAGGTTATAACAAATTTATTGTTTTTGTTATATACTTCTCCACTTCATCTGAAAATATGTTTACTTCAATTTTGTCCACTACATGTTTGAAAACGGCATAAAATTTTCTTTTTTTTTAATTTTCGTTAAGCCAAATTTCAAACAATAACCTAAAAAAGATAGTATTATTCGAAAACGTCTAAAAAATGACTATTATATGTAAATGAAAATTGGTTTATAACATTTCAATATATTCATTTCTGATTTCATTTAATCTGCCGAACTTTGACGAAATTTTAAAAGCTTCCACGATGTTACATTTTGAAAACAATCGCAGCACTTTTAAGGTTATGTTAAAAAAGTGGATTTATTTCAAGCAACTTAAACAATTTTATCACATTTTTTAACAAAAAACATTACTTACTTACTTAGTTTATTGTTCTCCATTTTCACTTTCTTGTTTATAACTCGCGGAATTATTTAAACATGCAATTGAAAATTTGAAAGCAATACAGGCTTTTCAACAAAATTTATTAAGTAATTACGATGCAATGTCTTTGACTGCGTGTTGTCAAATGGAATTTAATATTTACCAAAAACAAAAAGCTGACTTAGTTAATTTGGAGTATTGGTTACAAAATGGCATTAAAAAGTGCAATATTTGCATTTGAAAAATTGGACTTTAGTACAGTATTTGTAGCCGTGTAACCTATAGTGCAATGGGTCAAAATCGGAAAAAATATTTTTTTTTCGCTGAATATTAAAAAAAATTTAATTAAAATTTGTTCTAAATTTTTCTTTTTATTCCTTTTTTATATGAAAACTTTTTGGTTTAGGTAAAGGAATAATCAAACAACTTATTTTGCAAATATGACAAATGCATACATTTATAGTTCAAAGTTGAGAAATATTGAAAAAATGGATAGTTGGTAAATATCGATTTACCTGGACAAATACAAAGCAAACAGTACCATTTTCTTTTATTATTATCTTAATAAATATATCTATCTATCAATATAATCAAAAATAATGACGATCCGTTACCTAGTTTTCGAGCGGATCAAATTATCTAAAAATTTTCTGTTTTATGAACACTGAAAATCAGTCAACTTTGAAGGGCTATATCTTCTGAACCAAAAATCTGATTACAATAAGAGTAGCATATTTGGAATCATTTTATAGTTTCCTGTAAAATAAGTTTATTCGATATTTTTTAAGGGTACATGAAATTTTTGATTTTTGTAACCTCACTTGTTCTACATGCGCCACTGTGCGACGTCACTACATTCAATTATCGGACTCTTCTCGCGACTGTATCGACGGCGTAAATGTCCGCCTGAAAAATGGTACAGGTATCGTGAGAGAAACCAATAAGCCAATTTTATCAGTGAAATTTCTAGAGCCACTGTCTATATCACTAATTGAAAAACTTCACGTTTTTGTATACTGAAACCGTGACCAATACGATCATGAGTCAGCTCATCTGACTCTTTGGGACTCCGGGATTTTACTGACTGATTTTCCCTGACCGATTCTAGTAGATACGCCAAGAGATAACTACATGAGATCACTTAGCGTTCAATAAGGAAAGAAAATCGTTAGCATAAGTAACTTCTACCCGTTCTACAGAACCTGAAATGGATTTTATTCATGACAATGTTCAACAAAAGTGCAGATATAACGGTATGACTTGTTCACACCCAAACTAAGGTCAACGATTCTGCTCTTCAGCATGTCCCCCGACCAAAAATTTTGTAATTTGCCCGTTTATTATTCTTACACTAAGTATGTGGCATAAAATGCAAACCACATTTTTATGTTCAATAATAAATCACGCCAAATACAAGATAAAGAGCTTCATAAATCCCAGATTCCCAGACGTAGCGCCTAGTTCTCCCGATCCACTACTACATCGCTAGTACATTCACAGCACTTCTTAAATTCTCCCGATTAGATCCCATACGAACATCCATTATTCAGTTGCTGGAAATTCGATCCAAATTCAGTCGACCTCCAAAACAGTTTTCATAGATTCAAAAGTTCTGAAAGAAGAGCATACGAAGAACGATTCGATGTCATACTAACCATCTCGCTCATATTCCACTGAAAGGGCCTTCATTACCAAGTGTGCTGCCTACAAACCAATAGCTATAGTGCAAAACCGGCTGTTAAGCTGACTAAGCCTCTTCTCCTAAGATGATGGCTGCCCACCATAAACTAGAAATTTAATAGTTAAGTAATACCTTGCTATCAACACAAGACTGGAACGTAGGGAGGATTACTGAAGTTCCTGAATCACCACTGTTATTATAAACACTTTGCCGCAACTCTGCGAAAGATGATCTATAGATTTGTACCCATCGAGGTCTACAAACATCAAATGTGATGACAAGGAGAAGCCTCAATTTGGAGGGATCACGGACAGAATGAGTTGTGACGAAGAAACTGTTTAATAATTTACCAATGGAAATAGCCAATTTGTCTTAGGACTAGTGGGAATCTGTTTTGCCAAGATGCTGGTAAATGAGGAATTTCTACTGGAATCGGAAGACTATCCAGAGGAAGTGTTCTTGTATTATTCTGGTTTTGGAACTGGTTTCGTTCGATAGTGCAAAATATCTGGGGTTATACTTCACGAGACAGTGTAATATTATTTAGGCTGCAACTTCGGCTATAAAATGGATATACGAATTTAAAATTAATACCGATATGCAGGTGGTCTTGAAATCAGTGAATGACCCCTACTCATGCAAAGCATTGTGTTGGAACTAGGATAATAGGTTATGGGAGGGAGGAAAGTAGTAGTAGTGTTTGTGCATATTCGATTTGAACTTTCCTAGATTGAAAATGACAGGAAACACTTCTGCGGGAAGTTTGTTCCACATACGGACAGTACGTCTAAAGAACAAAGTTTCCAAGTAGTGTGTTGAGCGGAACACTGTCCAATCGACCATAAAGGGATGTGTTATTGATGAAAAACGTGTATTACGTAAAAATCTGCGGCTATTAGGAACAAGTTCCCTAATTTCATCAAAACGCTTAGAACAGTGAAACGCAGCTCAAATTGTGTCAATGCTCCAGCGAATCAATAGAGTTGGATACCCAATAATCACCTTCGCCCTTTCCTGTAAGCAGTCGAGAGGCTCCAATAGACTTTGAAGCACCGGCCATTTATGGGAGTTAAACTCCGTTTTCGGTCGGTTATATGTGGTGTAAATAGTGATGAGATGAAGTGAAGTAATTCCTACACCGTTTCAGAAAACCGAGACACTTGAATGTATAATTCGATACTTGAAAAATGTGTTTAGACCAGCAGACACAACATTGTATTATCATGCCCGAAACCTTAAGAGCGTCTGATTAAACAATATTTACACCAACCATTAATACAGATGAAGCAACATGGTCTGTCGTTCGATTTTGTGTCAACATGCAACACCGAGTCTTGCGATCGTTGAAACCCCAGTCGCACGACCCCATTCAAAGATCGTCAGAAGGACCCTATTAGGAGAATCATTCATGTTTTGTCTCATTGCCCTAATATCTGAGATGCTTGGTCTGTAAAAGAATAGACTGAATTGGAAGTTTGACTTAGAAGGTCGTTTCGTAAGATAAGGAATAGAGTAGGATACAGAACGGAGCCTAATGTTGTAGTTTTACTGTGTACTCACTTGCTAGAAGGTGAATTTCGACCAATTAATGCCACGCTCACCACAGATACGTGTAAAAATACTTAAATATTCGGATATACAAATGTATATAGAGATCGTATCTACAGCTAAGTTTATTAGGCCTCAGTACTATAGACGATGGCTTTGATAAACACTCCCTGTAATCGTATTGGTACAATATTGGTGCTGATTACTAATCGCTCCTTGTTTTCAGCACATATATACTTATTTAAACAGTGTGAAACATTTGCCCCTGTCCGGTCATAGCATTTCGAAGGCTCGAAATAGTCTCAACTCCATCTACGTGGTATTGCAGACCTATTAGAGATGGATGCCAGGTGAATCGTAGAGCCTATGCATTTGGTTTAGTTTATTCCTCTGAACATTCATAAGGATGTTGATTTTGTCCATATCTACCTCCTTCGTCGTCTTCTGTCAGAAATCCTAACAGCAATTACTATCTTTAAGAAAATGAATCTTAGTAATACATACGCTGAAGTACTTTCAACTTACCTTTAATTTACTTTATCAACTCACTAATAGTTAAATATCATTGTTTACATTTAGCAATATTATTGTTTGGAGCATTGCGGTCTCCTTGATTTCATAGCAAGCGGGTATCCCCTCCATCTAACGGAATAGGTTTGATACGTCAAAATAACACCTGATAAACATACGGTCGGACCAATATAGAGATCAGGAGTAGATATATCTCTTATGAAGGGTTACGGATTGGACATGTGAAAATTGAGACGGTTATAAAATGGATATATGAATTTCGAATTCATACCGAATTCTTGAAATCTGAAATCTCTCATTGTTTTTTTTTCCTTCGAGGACCAGCTTTCAGGGTATGAACTCTGCTCATGCAAAGCATTGTATTGGAACTAGAAAAATTGGTATTGGGAGAGTGGTAGTTAAGAGGGAGTAGTGCTTGTGATTATTCGATTTGAACATTCCCACATTAAAATTGACAAGAAACACTTTAGTGGGAAGTTTGTTACACATAAGAGGGAGTAGTGCTTGTGATCATTCGATTTGAGCATTCCTACATTGAAATTGACAAGAAACACTTTAGCGGGAAGTTTGTTACACATTCGGACAGTACAGCAACAGTATTGAAACTGGCTGAAATCGGTCCATTTCACCTAGCCCCCATACAAATACCCTTCCGAAATTGGACTTTATCGGTCATAAATGTTTAATTTATATATGTATCTCCACAAATTCATAACACTATGCAACAAATGAAGACTTTTGGAAAAACACAAAATCATGACAGTATAGGTTCGACTCTACTACCAAAGGGTAGTAAAACCCTATACTCAGTTTGTTCATTTTGGTGACCGATATTTTTGAATGGGCCCCTAAAGTTTCTGAAAATCAGTGGGGCCTCTAAAAAAGGTGTCATCAGTTTTTGGTTAACAGCCAATTCAGACTTTGTGATACGGCTTAACTTTATATGGCAATAATATAGCTAAGAGTCCGCGAAATAAATTTTGTTAAAATTTGTTTCCAAAAAATAGAATTTTTTTTTTACTTTTTTTAGAACAACTTCCAGGAACTCCTAATTTTTCAATAACAATATTTAGCAAAGCTGTAGCTACCATAAATCTGAATAACTCTTGTGAACATATCAATGCAATCTGAACATATCTAGGCACTCTAAATAGCTGTCAAAAATCACTTTGTAGCTTAAAAATTTTATTTTTTACTATTTTTTGACTCTAAAACTAAAATTTTGTGTTAAAAATGTGTGTTCGAGTGTATACTTCTCTATTGTGCTGGAATAACGAAGAATGGGCAAATCATTATCG
Organism: Calliphora vicina; assembly: GCF_958450345.1. Classification (NCBI taxonomy): domain Eukaryota; kingdom Metazoa; phylum Arthropoda; class Insecta; order Diptera; family Calliphoridae; genus Calliphora; species Calliphora vicina. Next base: position 119,324,703 of record NC_088781.1, read on the forward strand.
GTATGATCCGGCCGCATTACTTTATCCAATCTTGATCACGCAAGACCGGCTTGATGCAAGATATGAAAAAACATGAAAATTTTTGAAAGTGGGCAAGGTTTGTGGAGCTTCTGAAGAGTAAATATAAGATTTTTATATAAGTTTTTGATATCGATGGAAACCTTATGACTTGGAGATTGACATTTTAGTGAAATGAATAAATTTTGTGTTTTTTCGGACGTAGTTTACCTTAAAAACTAACTATATTATAAAATGGTGATTTTCCATCAAGAAAAATAAAAACTTTGAATTAATGTAAAATTTGAACAGTTACAGACATCATAATAAAATTTGGATGTAATATAGATCTAAATGTTATTAAGTCAATGGCATCACTAATCTTGCCATTCTTTGTTTTCAAACATCGAAATTCCTAAAACGGAGAAAATGTGTTCCAAAAACTGATTTTTTTAGAAAATAGCCCACTTTGACGTTATTTACAGTATGATAGTATAAACGTTTCGTATGTACATAAACAATATATAGGGCTATACAAATATGATGAGCTTTTGAGGATCGGTGCTTTGCGTTTTTCGAATTTTTTACTCAAACCTAAAATTTTGTTTCAAAATTGGCCAAGTTTGGATAGGGCTGGGGGGTACAATGTCCGCTTAAGTTAGTCAAATTTTACTTTATACGTTTTTGCATTAAGTTTTCTTTCCAGATGATAAAAAATGTATATAGCCACGAAGAAAATTAGTTTTTTATAAAAGAAAAAGTTGAAATATATAAAAAGATGCTTCAACTTTGGATGCGTGTAACTTTTTATAGGGACGAAATAATTGTTATCAGGTTGATTTTATTTTCTTTAGAATTTTATCGCAAATATATGTACGTCGTATATAAAAAACAAATTTCGACCTTTCGTAGGCCCATCATATATAAAATACAAAAAAAAGATCGAGAAAATTTAAAAAATTAAACTTAAATATCTCTTGAACTAAAAGAGATACTTACGGATAAAAGCATATTTTTGTAGACCTCCTCAAGTCTATCTACATTTTAAATTTCAGCTCATTCGGATCATAAATGGCTTTTTGGCGAATTTTTTTTTAAATGTGTGACATTGAGGGTTCACTCACTGATCCATATTCGGAACACCTCAGCCGAGTAAATAATACAACATCATACTATTTAACAAAAAATCTTTGTTTTAGAGTCAAAAAATAGTAAAAACGAAAATTGTTAAGGTACAAAGTGATCTTTATGTGCTATTTAGAGTGACTAGACACGTTCAGAATGCATTGATATGTTCTCAAGAGTTGTTCAACTTTACCGTAGCTACAACATTGCTAAATATTGTTACTGGAAAATTAGGAGACCATGGAAGTTATTCTAAAAAAAGTAAACAAAAGTGCAAGAAAAAGCTATTTTTTGGAAAAAAAATTGTAACAAAATTTATTTGGCGAAATCTTAGCTATATTATTGCAATATAAGGTTAAGCCGTATCACAAAGTCTGAATTAGCTCTTAACCAAAAACTGATGACATCTTTTTTAGCGGCCCAATTGATTTTCAGAAACTTTGGGGGCCCATAAAAAAAATCGGTCACCAAAATGGACAAACTGAGTATAGGGTTTTACTACCCTATATAGTCATAATCGTGTGTTTTTTTCACTGTTGCACTGTGTAATTAGTCATAGATCCCATATAGACACGCTTCCGAAAATCACTTTAACGTGCATAAATCGCTTAAAAATGTTGGTATACACACAAAATTCAACATAGTTAACTTTCATATAGACATAAATCACACGACCTTATTTCATGGTGATCGGTCCATAATTGGTCATAGCTCCCATATAAGGCCCAATCCGTAAATCACTCAAAAATATAAATTATTGAAATTTTAAAAGAAAAAGGTTTTTGCTCTTTTACTTAGTGTAGGGTATTATATGGTCGGGTTTGACCGACCATACTTTCTTACTTGTTTTATATAGATTTAGTAATAAAATAAATATTGAAACTTATGTAACACTGGGATATAATTGACACTCGCAACAGGAGGAGTGATATAAAATTACAATTATTTTCTTAAAAAAAATATTCACTTTTACCAATCATCCTATTTTTGAAAGCATATTCAAAAAATTACTTGTAAACATTTATAATTAGAAATGCTGAGAAAATTAGATACTATTGTTTTAATTATGCTTCCAAAAACAAGGTGAATGGTGAAAGTGAGAACAGGAATAACCATGATTGTTAACATAGCTTAAAGAAACTGTTGAGCCTGTCATGTAAAATATAGCAAATATGGAAGTAAACTACTGCTGAGATTTGTTTGAGACTAGAAACATCAATAGATGTGGATTTAAGCTTAAAGAATATTGTCCCCAAAATAAGTGAAATTTAAATACAATGAACTCTAGAGTGGGCAAAAGACAACCAAATCAAAAAAGCTTTAATCTTTAAACTATTACTGTTATATAAACTGGTTTTAAATATGTTGGTTAATTCAATAACTAGATCCTTTATGTTTTTTTAAATTACAAAAAAACTTGTTAATACATAATTCTTTTTTATTTTTAATGTTGATTAAGTAAAGTTTACAGTTTTCCTTACATTCATTGCAAAGTAAAAACGTATTTAAAGTCAATATTAAACATGCAACATCAAATGTACTAAATATGTACGTATACACATGACCTTTGCAAATTAATCCTTTTCTCCATTTAATATTGTTCCACATTCAAATATAGAATACAATATTTGATTTAGAAAAATTTAATCAAAGCATCCCTTAAACAATTCATATGCATATTTTTCGTATGTTAAATAGCAACAGTCGTCGTTAGCGGCATTAGAAGTACCCAGTCAGCAGCATCGCCCATCAACAGCACCATCATCATCATCATCTACAAACATCATCAAACAGCTAGAACATAACAACAAAAACAACAACAACCACCACTTTGAACAACAAAAACAGCAACAACAGCGTTTCTAACAAGGAAAGAATGAAACGAAGGTATGTTTGTACAAAAAGGAAAAAAAAACTACTTGTAGTAGTTGGTTTTAATATCCACATTTTGAGTACTAATTTCCCACAATACAGCTTAATGCACACACACCATCGCACATATTTGTATAAATGTATAGTATATGTGTGTGTGTACTTAAACATCCCAGTACCCAGCAGTTCGAGGAGACAGTACCGAACTAGTGATTTTACCCATCCTTTAGGGTGGGAGCTAGTTACTTCGATAGCGACGTGACTAGTCATTTTAACACGGGCCTGTCCTAGGCAGGGGCTCAATTGTCTCTTTTTGATTACAATGGGACTGTCTAATAGCTGGTCCTAAGTAGGCAACGCATTAGATTCACATACTGGTTACATAGCGTCAGTTACCTTACTAGCTTTGTAACTGGTTACTTGATCAGCTACTTGACTAGTTATTTTAACTCGTGCATGTCCTAAGCTCTTTTGATTACAATGTGACTATCGGATAGCTAATCGAAAGTAGTCAACGCTTCTGGTGGGTAAAATAAAGTGCAGTACAAAAAAAAGTTTGAAGTGACTTCACCATAGGTTACTAAGAGACACTAAAGTGACTATTGACTTCATGCTATGTTACATGGGATATCAATATACTTAAGCAAAAATAAAAATAAACTGTATGAGAATTATATTAACACAATTTGTAAAAAAAACAGTTTGTACGAATTACTCACAAAACGTTTAAAGTGACTACAATCTAGATTACTTAGATACACTTAAGTGACAATTGTCTTCACGCTAGATTACTTGGGATGCATAAAGTAACCAATTGTCTTCTCTCTGCACTGCAAGTCAGTCAAGTGATAAGACATTTGTGACAATTACTGTCTTTAAGGGATACATTGACTACTTGCTTAACTGCTGGGTAGTTCTAGGAGACTCTTTTAGATTACAATGAGACTGTCCGATAGCTGGTCCAAAGTTGACAACGCATTGGATTCACATACTGGTTACATAGCGTCAGTTACTTTACTAGCTACCTAACTGGTTACTAGATCAGATACATAACTATTTATTTTAACATGTACGGGTGCGAATTGACCTGAAATGAGAAATTTGAAAGGACATCTCATAGGCAGTCCAATAACCGATTGCTTGTAAACAAACATTCCTCCTACAATTCTCCAACATATTACTTCTGTTGGTTAAAATAACTAGTTTTTAAAGTACAGTACAAAATAAACGATTAAAGATAATACATTATAGGTTACTTAGAGACACTTCAGTGACAATTGTCTTCATGCTAGATTACCTAGTATGTATAACCACTTGATTTCTCTGTGCAATATAAAAAGCACATACGTGTCAAATGACCCAAAATATATAAATTTCGGAAGAGTCAAGTGGTCAGACATTAGTGACACTTACTGTCATTAAGGAATAATGGATACCACCACTAAAAACCCAACATCCTACATGCAAAGATTTTCTCTGATGAATTTGTCATGCACCTTTCACTGCTAGCTAATTATCATTTATCTTCATTTTATTAACCATTTACTTGAGAAATTACTAATGTATAGTGGTCCGATTGGTGCCATGAGCTCTGACTTAAAAAATGAGGGATTTACAATAGATGGCGTATGTCGAAGTTTTTACCAACGAATCGTGAAGAAAACCGATTTTCAGCTATGATATGAGCGTCGTATGCGCCAAGTTTTGCTTTACTTCATTAATTTGAAAAAAGTATCGCTGAAGCGCACCGATTGCTCACCAAAGCTAATGGTGAATGTGTTCCATCGGTTTGAAGTTTGAAGACCAGGTGTTGGAGGAATTCCTTCATGAAGATTATTGTAAAACTCATCAAGAACTTTTAAAATCATTGGGAGCTGCTCAAACAGCTATTTCAGCAGCAGGTTTCATCAAAAATCAGGGAAATTTGGTAGCATTCGAATTGAAGTCGATAGTCGATGATGCTTAAACGGTATTAAGGAATATCATTTTTGCCCCGAAGATTGCGTAGGAGATCGTATGTGAAGCCCGCCAAATATCCATGGCGCTAATGTAATTCTCCGTATTTGGTGGGAGCAAAATAAAGGATCCTTTAATGCGGGAATTCCCATCATTCACTAGTCCTTAAAAAAACTAATGACTGGAATTCCCGCTGATATTCACAACAAATTTTTTGAACTATTACAGCTGATTTTTGTTTTTTCTTTGGACGTATTGTGAGTTGCTATAGTGCTAAAATACTTACTCTGAGAAACAAAACTCAATTCAACAAATTCTTATTGGAAAAATGTTTGGGAGAAAGATGTACGTTTTTGTTTTTTTTTTTTGTTGTGTTAAAACGTCCACCATAAAACATATTGCGGGAATTCCCGTCAAACGTCCATAAGAAATACATGTACGTAAAATTAGTTTAGTTTCTGAGTGCAATCAGTTTGGTAAACTAATTTACTGATAAAAAATTATAAAAAATAATTTTTGTAACGGTTTTATAACGTATTTTTCTTAAAAAATGGAAAATAAAAATTTGCAAAAGTGGGTGTCTGAAATATTAGAAGATTCTGAAGAGGAAATGTCATTGGATGATGACTTAACAGGATATTCAAGCTCCAACGACACAGGCAATGTAAGCGATGATAATGGTGAGCTAAATGAATCTGATCAAGAAGATTATTATCAGTAGGATGATGATAAATTTTTTAGATATATTGAAACACATGGTAATGAATAGGATGAAATTTGGCTTGAGAATACAAAGTCGATACCATCGTTTCCATTTAACGAATCAGGGCGCGTCTGTGGCGAAATTCAAAATGACGCAACTCTAATGGTATTCAAAAATTTGTTTGATGAAAACTTAATTAATTTGTTGATTTCTTCATGCAATGCCGTCGACAAGAAAGCGACCTAAAATAATTTTTCCTGAAACATCAAAGGATGAAATGCTTAAATTTTTGGGCTTGTGCCTCCTACAGGGCCAGAACAGAAAACCATCCATGATGGCTACATTTTAAATGCTGAAATTTATTTTTGCTCAAAAAAAAGCTTAGATATTTTCCTTGGAGACCTATTTGGTCTCGTAGTGGATTACGAGTTCGATATCTATAAAAATAAATGTTTTGTAACTCAAAACATGCAATTTTTACTTTTTTACCAAAATGGGCCCTTTTTTAATTTTTTTTTTTTTGCTCAAAAGAAAGCTTGGTTCTATTCCTATAAGACCTATTTGGTCGCTTAGTGGGATGCGAGTGGGATAGTATCAAAATAAATGTTTTAACAAAAAAATGTTATGTCTTGAGTTATAAAATAAATATTTTGATAGATATTCCACTCACATCCCATTAAGAGACCAAAAAGCTCTTAAAGGCCCCTTTTGGAAAAAAAATTCGATTTTGCCAAAAAAAAAAATTTAAAATTGTATATATTAATTGTGTCTGAATTACTATCCAATAGGTCTAACCTCGGTAAAAATTTCATCCCGATCGGAAGACATCGATTTTAAAAGTTGGTTCACTTGACATGAATCCCCTATATATGTATGTTTAGATTTGTTCGATCTCAGTCCTTACCTATAATGAGCAGCTGTAATCTGACCAGACTACCACAAGGAAACTGCACCGATCACAACTGATTGATTTGAAGCGAGCATTGGCCGAAAAACGCCCAGAATATGCGGCCAGACATGAAACCATAATATTCCATCATGACATCGCTAGGCCACATGTTACAATATCTGTAAAAAAGTATTTAGAATGAAATGGTTCGGAAGTTTTGCCTCACCCGCTTTATAGTCCAGACCTCGCCCGACTACTATTTGTTTCGATCGATGCATAACTCTCTTTCTGGGATACGCTTTACTTTGGACCTCAAAAGATAAAAAAACATATCTTTATACTCTTCTATAAAAAGCAGAAGGTGGGTACTGTAAATATCAATACATAGTTATCGAATTAGCGATTTTGTTGGCAAAAGGTAATGCAGAGAGAACCAATTGACACGATCATTGTAAGTTCGACAAGAAGACCTGCATAAGTAGCAATTTATGCAGCTAGAACAAAGTTGTCAATTGTCACCCTTAAAACAGCAGGGTACACATGAACAAGCACACAAACAAATACTCATAACTACCCTCAAACACATATTTTAAAGGGGATCTCCAAAATATTTAGTATAGAATGGGGTATAATTAAATGTAAATATACGAAAGTTACCTGGGATATTGTAGTAAAATATTTTAAAAAATTCGCTATAAACCTGTGGTTTGTGAAAGTCTCACAGTTTAGTTTTTCTTTTATTCTCGTTTTTTCAGAAGTTCTATATTTATGAGTGATTGTCCTTCTTAATGCGGCCACCACCATTTTACATATTCATGCATATATAAATCCTTACATATCAACATAAACACACTCATAGAAACATATAAAGTTTATGAGTGTTTATACATTTCGCCTTGGCACTCAACTACATCCAGCCAACGGCTAAAATACTTAAAGCTCAGGGATGAATTCTAAAAAATTAAGTATAACGAAACATGTTTCGTACTTTTTCTTGCACATTCCTTAATTAATTTGATTGGTGTGCATTATGTATGTAAAAGATGTGATTTAAATGAAATTAGCATAAAGTACTAAATTGATAAAAAAAAAGTACCAAAACATAATGATGTATAAAATTTAATCCTGGCTTTATTTATACAAAATTTTAGAAAACAACCGTGACTTTATTTATACTAAATTTTAGAAAACAATCGAGGCTTTATTTATACTAAATTTTAGAAAACAATCGTGGCTTTATTTATACTAAATTTTAGAAAACAATCGTGGCTTTATTTATACTAAATTTTAGAAAACAATCGTGGCTTTATTTATACTAAATTTTAGAAAACAATCGTGGCTTTATTTATACTAAATTTTAGAAAACAATCGTGGCTTTATTTATACTAAATTTTATTAAGCAATCGTGGCTTTATTTATACTAAATTTTATTAAGCAATCGTGGCTTTATTTATACTAAATTTTATAAAACAATCGTGGCTTTATTTATACTAAATTTTAGAAAACAATCGTGGCTTTATTTATACTAAATTTTAGAAAACAATCGTGGCTTTATTTATACTAAATTTTAGAAAACAATCGTGGCTTTATTTATACTAAATTTTAGAAAACAATCGTGGCTTTATTTATACTAAATTTTAGAAAACAATCGTGGCTTTATTTATACTAAATTTTAGAAAACAATCGTGGCTTTATTTATACTAAATTTTAGAAAACAATCGTGGCTTTATTTATACTAAATTTTAGAAAACAATCGTGGCTTTATTTATACTAAATTTTAGAAAACAATCGTGGCTTTATTTATACTAAATTTTAGAAAACAATCGTGGCTTTATTTATACTAAATTTTAGAAAACAATCGTGGCTTTATTTATACTAAATTTTAGAAAACAATCGTGGCTTTATTTATACTAAATTTTAGAAAACAATCGTGGCTTTATTTATACTAAATTTTAGAAAACAATCGTGGCTTTATTTATACTAAATTTTAGAAAACAATCGTGGCTTTATTTATACTAAATTTTAGAAAACAATCGTGGCTTTATTTATACTAAATTTTAGAAAACAATCGTGGCTTTATTTATACTAAATTTTAGAAAACAATCGTTGCTTTATTTATACTAAATTTTAGAAAACAATCGTGGCTTTATTTATACTAAATTTTAGAAAACAATCGTTGCTTTATTTATACTAAATTTTAGAAAACAATCGTGGCTTTATTTATACTAAATTTTAGAAAACAATCGTGGCTTTATTTATACTAAATTTTAGAAAACAATCGTGGCTTTATTTATACTAAATTTTAGAAAACAATCGTGGCTTTATTTATACTAAATTTTAGAAAACAATCGTGGCTTTATACTAAATTTTAGAAAACAATCGTGGCTTTATACTAAATTTTAGAAAATATTTTTGCAAAGCAATTGTAAGTCATTTTATACTTAATTTTCTCAAGAAAACGTGGTTCATTTTATGCCGTTCAAAAGGTACCTTTTTAAGGTCCTTTTTCTATTGACTCAACCACATTAAGAGGGCACACAAACATCTTGCTCTTGGTGATGTGTTTGTTGCTGATGTTAAACATAAGTTTAAGTACTTTTTTCCAAAGGTAATGCATATGAGTGCTTTACAATGAATGAATGAATGAATGAATGAATGAATAAAATGTTCACCAGCCAACAACAGCTACAACAACATCAACAAAATTAACAAGAAGGCAAAGAAGAAGAGAACAGCAATAACATCAACAACAAGAGGGAAAAACTTAAACACTTTATGAAAATGTTAAGAAGGAAATTTACTGTTCAAAATGAATGTATAGGCCAAGGATAATGAGTGATTTTTTTTCATCTCTGTTTCCATTGCTTCCCTTGCACTTCATCTCATAAAGCATACATTCATAGCTAGCCAGAGAGCAGCAAAATGAACTACACTACAAAATAAACGACAAACATGTGAGTGTAAAATACACTTGGAGAGAAACATTGAAGAGAGCAAAAGTGTGGGCAAATGTTAAGCTTGAGTGAATTGTATTTAACATGTTATTAAGTTGACTTTAAATTTGTTTTTGTAGTTCATGTAACATTTTGTTGTTGTATAATGTAGTTTTTAACTATGTAAAAATTACATACAAATGCAAACAGACAAACAACCAAACGACATTGAAATGTTGTAAACATTAAAGTAAGAAAAACACATTCATTCATACACAAGAAATAATATAAAAGTGTATTTTAGTATACTTTTAGGCCTTAATAGACATTAATAAAATGTTGCATATGTTTAGGTGGAAATACTGTTCATACTTATTAAATTATTAAAAAAATATAAAAGAGAAAGCAGGCTTTTAAGCAGACATTAACAAACGAAAGACATTGAAATGAAATGCTTAGCGTCAAGTACCCGGTTGTGGGGGTTGAAAATTTACATACAATTTTAAATTGTTATGAAATTAAATAATAATGTTCACATTATTGCGAGTACACATGAGATTGGTTGAAAATTAAGTTAAATATGTATAATTTGTTTTTTTTTTTTAATTTAGTTACATATGCAAAGCTATATAACTAAATATACTTTTTCAAATTTAAAGGTAATAATACAAATAAGGTAATTTTATTGTCATCATAATATTTCTAAAACGATTTTAAAAACTTTAAGATTAAAATAAAATTCGAAGTTCTACTAAAACTAAACACACGAATAATTTAGCAAACTTTAGTATAACAAAACACATAATCACTTTCAGCATTTTAGTATAAAAATAACTAAGATTTCTGCAAGAATTTTGCTAGAAAAACAACCACAAATACTTAGCATTTTATTATAAAAAGAATGAAGATTCAGAATTCTAGCATAAAAAACTCCATAAATGTAAGTGCAAAATAAGCCTCGAATGCTCGAAAAATTTTAGTATAAAAAGAGCCACGATTGCTTTATAAATTTTAGTATAAAAAAAACTCCATAAATGTAACTGCAAAATAAGCCTCGAATGCTGGAAAAATTTTAGTATAAAAAGAGCCACGATTGCTTTATAAATTTTAGTATAAAAAGAGCCACGATTGCTTTATAAATTTTAGTATAAAAAGAGCCACGATTGCTTTATAAATTTTAGTATAAAAAGAGCCACGATTGCTTTATAAATTTTAGTATAAAAAGAGCCACGATTGCTTTATAAATTTTAGTATAAAAAGAGCCACGATTGCTTTATAAATTTTAGTATAAAAAGAGCCACGATTGCTTTATAAATTTTAGTATAAAAAGAGCCACGATTGCTTTATAAATTTTAGTATAAAAAGAGCCACGATTGCTTTATAAATTTTAGTATAAAAAGAGCCACGATTGCTTTATAAATTTTAGTATAAAAAGAGCCACGATTGCTTTATAAATTTTAGTATAAAAAGAGCCACGATTGCTTTATAAATTTTAGTATAAAAAGAGCCACGATTGCTTTATAAATTTTAGTATAAAAAGAGCCACGATTGCTTTATAAATTTTAGTATAAAAAGAGCCACGATTGCTTTATAAATTTTAGTATAAAAAGAGCCACGATTGCTTTATAAATTTTAGTATCAAAAGATCCACGATTGCTTTATAAATTTTAGTATAAAAAGAGCCACGATTGCTTTATAAATTTTAGTATCAAAAGATCCACGATTGCTTTATAAATTTTAGTATAAAAAGAGCCACGATTGCTTTATAAATTTTAGTTTAAAAAGAGCCACAATTGCTTTTTAAATTTTAGTATGAAAAGAGCCACGATTGCTTTATAAATTTTAGTATAAAAGGAGCCACGATTGTTTTATAAATTTTAGTATAAAAATAAAGCCACGATTGTTTTCTAAAATTTAGTATAAATAAAGCCACGATTGTTTTCTAAAATTTAGTATAAAAATAAAGCCACGATTGTTTTCTAAAATTTAGTATAAATAAAGCCACGATTGTTTTCTAAAATTTAGTATAAATAAAGCCACGATTGTTTTCTAAAATTTAGTATAAATAAAGCCACGATTGTTTTCTAAAATTTAGTATAAATAAAGCCACGATTGTTTTCTAAAATTTAGTATAAATAAAGCCACGATTGTTTTCTAAAATTTAGTATAAATAAAGCCACGATTGTTTTCTAAAATTTAGTATAAATAAAGCCACGATTGTTTTCTAAAATTTAGTATAAATAAAGCCACGATTGTTTTCTAAAATTTAGTATAAATAAAGCCACGATTGTTTTCTAAAATTTAGTATAAATAAAGCCACGATTGTTTTCTAAAATTTAGTATAAATAAAGCCACGATTGTTTTCTAAAATTTAGTATAAATAAAGCCACGATTGTTTTCTAAAATTTAGTATAAATAAAGCCACGATTGTTTTCTAAAATTTAGTATAAATAAAGCCACGATTGTTTTCTAAAATTTAGTATAAATAAAGCCACGATTGTTTTCTAAAATTTAGTATAAATAAAGCCACGATTGTTTTCTAAAATTTAGTATAAATAAAGCCACGATTGTTTTCTAAAATTTAGTATAAATAAAGCCACGATTGTTTTCTAAAATTTAGTATAAATAAAGCCACGATTGTTTTCTAAAATTTAGTATAAATAAAGCCACGATTGTTTTCTAAAATTTAGTATAAATAAAGCCACGATTGTTTTCTAAAATTTAGTATAAATAAAGCCACGATTGTTTTCTAAAATTTAGTATAAATAAAGCCACGATTGTTTTCTAAAATTTAGTATAAATAAAGCCACGATTGTTTCTAAAATTTAGTATAAATAAAGCCACGATTGTTTTCTAAAATTTAGTATAAATAAAGCCACGATTGTTTTCTAAAATTTAGTATAAATAAAGCCACGATTGTTTTCTAAAATTTAGTATAAATAAAGCCACGATTGTTTTCTAAAATTTAGTATAAATAAAGCCACGATTGTTTTCTAAAATTTAGTATAAATAAAGCCACGATTGTTTTCTAAAATTTAGTATAAATAAAGCCACGATTGTTTTCTAAAATTTAGTATAAATAAAGCCACGATTGTTTCTAAAATTTAGTATAAATAAAGCCACGATTGTTTTCTAAAATTTAGTATAAATAAAGCCACGATTGTTTTCTAAAATTTAGTATAAATAAAGCCACGATTGTTTTCTAAAATTTAGTATAAATAAAGCCACGATTGTTTTCTAAAATTTAGTATAAATAAAGCCACGATTGTTTTCTAAAATTTAGTATAAATAAAGCCACGATTGTTTTCTAAAATTTAGTATAAATAAAGCCACGATTGTTTTCTAAAATTTAGTATAAATAAAGCCACGATTGTTTTCTAAAATTTAGTATAAATAAAGCCACGATTGTTTTCTAAAATTTAGTATAAATAAAGCCACGATTGTTTTCTAAAATTTAGTATAAATAAAGCCACGATTGTTTTCTAAAATTTAGTATAAATAAAGCCACGATTGTTTTCTAAAATTTAGTATAAATAAAGCCACGATTGTTTTCTAAAATTTAGTATAAATAAAGCCACGATTGTTTTCTAAAATTTAGTATAAATAAAGCCACGATTGTTTTCTAAAATTTAGTATAAATAAAGCCACGATTGTTTTCTAAAATTTAGTATAAATAAAGCCACGATTGTTTTCTAAAATTTAGTATAAATAAAGCCACGATTGTTTTCTAAAATTTAGTATAAATAAAGCCACGATTGTTTTCTAAAATTTAGTATAAATAAAGCCACGATTGTTTTCTAAAATTTAGTATAAATAAAGCCACGATTGTTTTCTAAAATTTAGTATAAATAAAGCCACGATTGTTTTCTAAAATTTAGTATAAATAAAGCCACGATTGTTTTCTAAAATTTAGTATAAATAAAGCCACGATTGTTTTCTAAAATTTAGTATAAATAAAGCCACGATTGTTTTCTAAAATTTAGTATAAATAAAGCCACGATTGTTTTCTAAAATTTAGTATAAATAAAGCCACGATTGTTTTCTAAAATTTAGTATAAATAAAGCCACGATTGTTTTCTAAAATTTAGTATAAATAAAGCCACGATTGTTTTCTAAAATTTAGTATAAATAAAGCCACGATTGTTTTCTAAAATTTAGTATAAATAAAGCCACGATTGTTTTCTAAAATTTAGTATAAATAAAGCCACGATTGTTTTCTAAAATTTAGTATAAATAAAGCCACGATTGTTTTCTAAAATTTAGTATAAATAAAGCCACGATTGTTTTCTAAAATTTAGTATAAATAAAGCCACGATTGTTTTCTAAAATTTAGTATAAATAAAGCCACGATTGTTTTCTAAAATTTAGTATAAATAAAGCCACGATTGTTTTCTAAAATTTAGTATAAATAAAGCCACGATTGTTTTCTAAAATTTAGTATAAATAAAGCCACGATTGTTTTCTAAAATTTAGTATAAATAAAGCCACGATTGTTTTCTAAAATTTAGTATAAATAAAGCCACGATTGTTTTCTAAAATTTAGTATAAATAAAGCCACGATTGTTTTCTAAAATTTAGTATAAATAAAGCCACGATTGTTTTCTAAAATTTAGTATAAATAAAGCCACGATTGTTTTCTAAAATTTAGTATAAATAAAGCCACGATTGTTTTCTAAAATTTAGTATAAATAAAGCCACGATTGTTTTCTAAAATTTAGTATAAATAAAGCCACGATTGTTTTCTAAAATTTAGTATAAATAAAGCCACGATTGTTTTCTAAAATTTAGTATAAATAAAGCCACGATTGTTTTCTAAAATTTAGTATAAATAAAGCCACGATTGTTTTCTAAAATTTAGTATAAATAAAGCCACGATTGTTTTCTAAAATTTAGTATAAATAAAGCCACGATTGTTTTCTAAAATTTAGTATAAATAAAGCCACGATTGTTTTCTAAAATTTAGTATAAATAAAGCCACGATTGTTTTCTAAAATTTAGTATAAATAAAGCCACGATTGTTTTCTAAAATTTAGTATAAATAAAGCCACGATTGTTTTCTAAAATTTAGTATAAATAAAGCCACGATTGTTTTCTAAAATTTAGTATAAATAAAGCCACGATTGTTTTCTAAAATTTAGTATAAATAAAGCCACGATTGTTTTCTAAAATTTAGTATAAATAAAGCCACGATTGTTTTCTAAAATTTAGTATAAATAAAGCCACGATTGTTTTCTAAAATTTAGTATAAATAAAGCCACGATTGTTTTCTAAAATTTAGTATAAATAAAGCCACGATTGTTTTCTAAAATTTAGTATAAATAAAGCCACGATTGTTTTCTAAAATTTAGTATAAATAAAGCCACGATTGTTTTCTAAAATTTAGTATAAATAAAGCCACGATTGTTTTCTAAAATTTAGTATAAATAAAGCCACGATTGTTTTCTAAAATTTAGTATAAATAAAGCCACGATTGTTTTCTAAAATTTAGTATAAATAAAGCCACGATTGTTTTCTAAAATTTAGTATAAATAAAGCCACGATTGTTTTCTAAAATTTAGTATAAATAAAGCCACGATTGTTTTCTAAAATTTAGTATAAATAAAGCCACGATTGTTTTCTAAAATTTAGTATAAATAAAGCCACGATTGTTTTCTAAAATTTAGTATAAATAAAGCCACGATTGTTTTCTAAAATTTAGTATAAATAAAGCCACGATTGTTTTCTAAAATTTAGTATAAATAAAGCCACGATTGTTTTCTAAAATTTAGTATAAATAAAGCCACGATTGTTTTCTAAAATTTAGTATAAATAAAGCCACGATTGTTTTCTAAAATTTAGTATAAATAAAGCCACGATTGTTTTCTAAAATTTAGTATAAATAAAGCCACGATTGTTTTCTAAAATTTAGTATAAATAAAGCCACGATTGTTTTCTAAAATTTAGTATAAATAAAGCCACGATTGTTTTCTAAAATTTAGTATAAATAAAGCCACGATTGTTTTCTAAAATTTAGTATAAATAAAGCCACGATTGTTTTCTAAAATTTAGTATAAATAAAGCCACGATTGTTTTCTAAAATTTAGTATAAATAAAGCCACGATTGTTTTCTAAAATAAAAGCCACGATTGTTTTCTAAAATTTAGTATAAATAAAGCCACGATTGTTTTCTAAAATTTAGTATAAATAAAGCCACGATTGTTTTCTAAAATTTAGTATAAATAAAGCCACGATTGTTTTCTAAAATTTAGTATAAATAAAGCCACGATTGTTTTCTAAAATTTAGTATAAATAAAGCCACGATTGTTTTCTAAAATTTAGTATAAATAAAGCCACGATTGTTTTCTAAAATTTAGTATAAATAAAGCCACGATTGTTTTCTAAAATTTAGTATAAATAAAGCCACGATTGTTTTCTAAAATTTAGTATAAATAAAGCCACGATTGTTTTCTAAAATTTAGTATAAATAAAGCCACGATTGTTTTCTAAAATTTAGTATAAATAAAGCCACGATTGTTTTCTAAAATTTAGTATAAATAAAGCCACGATTGTTTTCTAAAATTTAGTATAAATAAAGCCACGATTGTTTTCTAAAATTTAGTATAAATAAAGCCACGATTGTTTTCTAAAATTTAGTATAAATAAAGCCACGATTGTTTTCTAAAATTTAGTATAAATAAAGCCACGATTGTTTTCTAAAATTTAGTATAAATAAAGCCACGATTGTTTTCTAAAATTTAGTATAAATAAAGCCACGATTGTTTTCTAAAATTTAGTATAAATAAAGCCACGATTGTTTTCTAAAATTTAGTATAAATAAAGCCACGATTGTTTTCTAAAATTTAGTATAAATAGAGCCACGATTGTTTTCTAAAATTTAGTATAAATAAAGCCACGATTGTTTTCTAAAATTTAGTATAAATAAAGCCACGATTGTTTTCTAAAATTTAGTATAAATAAAGCCACGATTGTTTTCTAAAATTTAGTATAAATAAAGCCACGATTGTTTTCTAAAATTTAGTATAAATAAAGCCACGATTGTTTTCTAAAATTTAGTATAAATAAAGCCACGATTGTTTTCTAAAATTTAGTATAAATAAAGCCACGATTGTTTTCTAAAATTTAGTATAAATAAAGCCACGATTGTTTTCTAAAATTTAGTATAAATAAAGCCACGATTGTTTTCTAAAATTTAGTATAAATAAAGCCACGATTGTTTTCTAAAATTTAGTATAAATAAAGCCACGATTGTTTTCTAAAATTTAGTATAAATAAAGCCACGATTGTTTTCTAAAATTTAGTATAAATAAAGCCACGATTGTTTTCTAAAATTTAGTATAAATAAAGCCATGATTGTTTTCAAATATTTTGTATGAAAAGAACCATGATTGCTTTAAAATATTTAGTTTGAAAGGAGCTACGATTACTTTTAAATAATTAGTATAAAAATATTATATTATATATAGTATAAAATATCGATATTTAGTTTATAAATTTTACTTAAGTACCATCCACCATTACTTTAAAATATATTTTATGTTGGCCTTAGAAACGTATCATTTTTATTCAATTTTATTTTTATTTAATATTTTTATTTACTTTTTATTATCTCCCGGTTATCCTGGCCATTTATAAAACATACAGTCATATATCCACCAACTCATGGTCTCTCATTTTTAACACAGCCACACTTATAACCGCAGACAAACCCTACTAATTCTCTTGTTCCTCGTTAGTATTATTAACTCTGTTGTTTAAATGCTGCAGTTCTAAAGGTAGCTATTTCATATTTTCTTCAATTATAACGCCAACTTAGTATGATGTAAGTGCAGTTTAAGAACAATTGAATGTGACTATATTGTAGATTACTTAGAGACAATTGACTTCATGCTAGATTACCTGGGATGTATAAAGTAACCAATTTACTTCTCTTTGTTTTAAAAAAAGGAAATGAACAAAAAAATATCTAAAAGGGATACTTAAGTTGATAATATAGAACTGCTGAATATAGTTCTATGAGCTGCAGGGTAGTTTTGTTTATATTTTGAATACTGCTACTTCTATTACTGTTCTGTTTTGCGTGTGTGTATTGCGGCTGAGTGTGTGCGTGATCGCCTAAGCTTAGACAATGATTTAATGATTAAGTTTATTTTAGAGCCATATACCCTACTTTAGGTCAATCTGCTATAAACTACAACCATTTATAACTGGTTAAATTGTGTTTCCTAATAAAAGGACTTTATCAATTCGCCTTAACCAACACATTTTATTTTGTCTAGTATATTTTTTAATTTATAGTTTAAAAACTTTCACATTAAAGTAAAAAGTTTGCTTTTACTTCTACTGTCCTCTAAGAAACACAAAATTACTTCATTTTTATTTAATGTGGCGTTCAGAGTGTTCGCAAAAAAAACGCATGTGAAGAGTTTAGCAGCAAAAAAAAAAACAAAAAATACATTAAAAACTCAAGCATGTCTGATTTGTAAACAAAGATGACGAAGAAAATAAACACAAGAAAAAGTTTTATTTCAAGAAATTTATGAGCAAATTATTTTATGGAAGGTTTTTTTTAATTTTATGTTTTTCTATTTACCTGACAAGGACACTTTTCTAGTAAATACTAGTGAAACATGTAATTATGGTGGTAAGGGATTATATTTTATTTTTTATTAAAAGAACATTAAGTAAAAAAGTTGCTTTAATAAAAGACATTTTGCAAGTGAAGCCTTTAAGTTCGGCGAAGGTCGAAATAAAAGTTATCAAAGTAATGACAAGGTCACAGAAGGTTTAAGATAAATTCAAAATAAAAACTACAAATATTTGCTAAAATTTCACAGGTAAACAAAATAGTTGGTACTTAAATAACAGCATGTCAAAGTTGCTACTAAATATAATATTCAAATTGGAAAAGTTTGTGGGCAATAATTGCATGTAAGGCTGTTTTAAATAAGATTTAATAGTTCAAATCCATTTCAATATATTATGCACTTAATACTCATATCATAAGTTTATTATCATATAATAATGTTTTAATTAAACCCATTTAAATACATTCACAATAATGCCAACATACGTACATAATTACTTTTGAGTACACATTTGTTCATGACAAATATTTACTGCAAAAGATTTATTAATATACCTTCTAAGAACAGCAATAGTAAATATATACCGTCAAGAGTAAAAGTTTTCATTTACACTCTTTTATAGAAATATCCAAGAAAAAGATCCTCGATAGCCAAATAAAATTTCCAATAAAAAGATCCACAATTACTAAAGAAAATTTCTTATAAAAAGAACCACGATTGCAATTATTTATACTAAATTTAATTAAGCAATCGTGGCTTTATTTATACTAAATTTTATTAAACAATCGTGGCTTTATTTATACTAAATTTTATTAAACAATCGTGGCTTTATTTATACTAAATTTTATTAAACAATCGTGGCTTTATTTGTACTAAATTTTATTAAACAATCGTGGCTTTATTTATACTAAATTTTATTAAACAATCGTGGCTTTATTTGTACTAAATTTTATTAAACAATCGTGGCTTTATTTGTACTAAATTTTATTAAACAATCGTGGCTTTATTTGTACTAAATTTTATTAAACAATCGTGGCTTTATTTATACTAAATTTTATTAAACAATCGTGGCTTTATTTATACTAAATTTTATTAAACAATCGTGGCTTTATTTATACTAAATTTTATTAAACAATCGTGGCTTTATTTATACTAAATTTTATTAAACAATCGTGGCTTTATTTATACCAGATTTTATTAAGCAATCGTGGCTTTATTTATACTGAATTTTATTAAACAATCGTGGCTTTATTTATACTGAATTTTATTAAGCAATCGTGGCTTTATTTATACTAAATTTTATTAAGCAATCGCGGCTTTATTTATACTAAATTTTATTAAGCAATCGTGGCTTTATTTATACTAAATTTTATTAAGCAATCGTGGCTTTATTTATACTAAATTTTATTAAGCAATCGTGGCTTTATTTATACTAAATTTTATTAAGCAATCGTGGCTTTATTTATACTAAATTTTATTAAGCAATCGTGGCTTTATTTATACTAAATTTTATTAAGCAATCGTGGCTTTATTTATACTAAATTTTATTAAGCAATCGTGGCTTTATTTATACTAAATTTTATTAAGCAATCGTGGCTTTATTTATACTAAATTTTATTAAGCAATCGTGGCTTTATTTATACTAAATTTTATTAAGCAATCGTGGCTTTATTTATACTAAATTTTATTAAGCAATCGTGGCTTTATTTATACTAAATTTTATTAAGCAATCGTTGCTTTATTTATACTAAATTTTATTAAGCAATCGTGGCTTTATTTATACTAAATTTAATTAAGCAATCGTGGCTTTATTTATACTAAATTTTATTAAGCAATCGTGGCTTTATTTATACTAAATTTTATTAAGCAATCGTGGCTTTATTTATACTAAATTTTATTAAGCAATCGTGGCTTTATTTATACTAAATTATTAAGCAATCGTGGCTTTATTTATACTAAATTTTATTAAGCAATCGTGGCTTTATTTATACAAAATTTTATTAAGCAATCGTGGCTTTATTTATACAAAATTTTATTAAGCAATCGTGGCTTTATTTATACTAAATTTTATTAAGCAATCGTGGCTTTATTTATACTAAATTTTATTAAGCAATCGTGGCTTTATTTATACTAAATTTTATTAAGCAATCGTGGCTTTATTTATACTAAATTTTATTAAGCAATCGTGGCTTTATTTATACTAAATTTTATTAAGCAATCGTGGCTTTATTTATACTAAATTTTATTAAGCAATCGTGGCTTTATTTATACTAAATTTTATTAAGCAATCGTGGCTTTATTTATAATAAATTTTATTAAGCAATCGTGGCTTTATTTATACTAAATTTTATTAAGCAATCGTGGCTTTATTTATACTAAATTTTATTAAGCAATCGTGGCTTTATTTATACTAAATTTTATTAAGCAATCGTGGCTTTATTTATACTAAATTTTATTAAGCAATCGTGGCTTTATTTATACTAAATTTTATTAAGCAATCGTTGCTTTATTTATACTAAATTTTATTAAGCAATCGTGGCTTTATTTATACTAAATTTAATTAAGCAATCGTGGCTTTATTTATACTAAATTTTATTAAGCAATCGTGGCTTTATTTATACTAAATTTTATTAAGCAATCGTGGCTTTATTTATACTAAATTTTATTAAGCAATCGTGGCTTTATTTATACTAAATTTTATTAAGCAATCGTGGCTTTATTTATACTAAATTTTATTAAGCAATCGTGGCTTTATTTATACTAAATTTTATTAAGCAATCGTTGCTTTATTTATACTAAATTTTATTAAGCAATCGTGGCTTTATTTATACTAAATTTAATTAAGCAATCGTGGCTTTATTTATACTAAATTTTATTAAGCAATCGTGGCTTTATTTATACTAAATTTTATTAAGCAATCGTGGCTTTATTTATACTAAATTTTATTAAGCAATCGTGGCTTTATTTATACTAAATTTTATTAAGCAATCGTGGCTTTATTTATACTAAATTTTATTAAGCAATCGTGGCTTTATTTATACAAAATTTTATTAAGCAATCGTGGCTTTATTTATACTAAATTTTATTAAGCAATCGTTGCTTTATTTATACTAAATTTTATTAAGCAATCGTGGCTTTATTTATACTAAATTTAATTAAGCAATCGTGGCTTTATTTATACTAAATTTTATTAAGCAATCGTGGCTTTATTTATACTAAATTTTATTAAGCAATCGTGGCTTTATTTATACTAAATTTTATTAAGCAATCGTGGCTTTATTTATACTAAATTTTATTAAGCAATCGTGGCTTTATTTATACTAAATTTTATTAAGCAATCGTGGCTTTATTTATACTAAATTTTATTAAGCAATCGTGGCTTTATTTATACTAAATTTTATTAAGCAATCGTGGCTTTATTTATACTAAATTTTATTAAGCAATCGTGGCTTTATTTATACTAAATTTTATTAAGCAATCGTGGCTTTATTTATACTAAATTTTATTAAGCAATCGTGGCTTTATTTATACTAAATTTTATTAAGCAATCGTGGCTTTATTTATACTAAATTTTATTAAGCAATCGTGGCTTTATTTATACTAAATTTTATTAAGCAATCGTGGCTTTATTTATACTAAATTTTATTAAGCAATCGTGGCTTTATTTATACTAAATTTTATTAAGCAATCGTGGCTTTATTTATACTAAATTTTATTAAGCAATCGTGGCTTTATTTATACTAAATTTTATTAAGCAATCGTGGCTTTATTTATACTAAATTTTATTAAGCAATCGTGGCTTTATTTATACTAAATTTTATTAAGCAATCGTGGCTTTATTTATACTAAATTTTATTAAGCAATCGTGGCTTTATTTATACTAAATTTTATTAAGCAATCGTGGCTTTATTTATACTAAATTTTATTAAGCAATCGTGGCTTTATTTATACTAAATTTTATTAAGCAATCGTGGCTTTATTTATACTAAATTTTATTAAGCAATCGTGGCTTTATTTATACTAAATTTTATTAAGCAATCGTGGCTTTATTTATACTAAATTTTATTAAGCAATCGTGGCTTTATTTATACTAAATTTTATTAAACAATCGTGGCTTTATTTATACTAAATTTTATTAAACAATCGTGGCTTTATTTATACTAAATTTTATTAAACAATCGTGGCTTTATTTATACTAAATTTTATTAAACAATCGTGGCTTTATTTATACTAAATTTTATTAAACAATCGTGGCTTTATTTATACTAAATTTTATTAAACAATCGTGGCTTTATTTATACTAAATTTTATTAAACAATCGTGGCTTTATTTATACTAAATTTTATTAAACAATCGTGGCTTTATTTATACTAAATTTTATTAAACAATCGTGGCTTTATTTATACTAAATTTTATTAAACAATCGTGGCTTTATTTATACTAAATTTTATTAAACAATCGTGGCTTTATTTATACTAAATTTTATTAAACAATCATGGCTTTATTTATACTAAATTTAAGTTCTACTTTTACCCTTCACTGTATACAATTGAATTAAATTAGAATTACTCTCTCAGTAGTGCATTCATTTATACCTACACGCATATGGGAACTACTACTATATTTCATGGAGTTTATAGTTGCATTAAATGAAAATAACACTTGCAAAAAAGGAGGTTTAAAATCCTTTCAAGCTCAACGAATTAGAATTATATCCCATGCATTTCAATTCGCAAAAAGCCCATCTAATTGTTTAACATTTATTATTAGTTTCATTTGAAGTATGTATGTATTAGGGTGGCCCTTCATTATGTAAGACCATTAAATACCGTTGTCGACCATATAAATCCCTGCCGCTGTTCCAGAGTCCATCTTGGATCCATCAGTGAAAACTGGACCCCTTCGAACTGTTGATCGGATCCAATACATTCATCCCTACTGAGGAACTCTACTGAGGGTAAGACAGCTAAGTTAAAGGTCGCGACCGTAAGATCCATTTTTAAACCTTGGGAGCATGGAAAATCTAAAAAGAGCTAAATAAGAGCGACCCTAACGAACATGTGTGAAAGTTTATGTGTTCGTGTGGGTTCAAGATTTTTGCAATCAAACGCAAGTGTTTATGGTGAAATAACAAATATACACACGCTACCTACTACACTCAGTCACATACATATGCTCCCATACACCGCCTCCTACACCTTGATCCTCAAGAAAATCTTATTTACCAAAAAGGATTCTTCATTACAACATTGAGGATTATATATGAAGTAATGGGGTAATGGTGTAGTGCTACTTGTAGTTGTTAGTGAAATAGCTCTTTAGGTGTTTAACAGGGACATTTGTCTGTGTTTGTAAGTATGTTTGCATGCGAGTGTGTCTTTGAGAGAGTAAGAGAGGTGTGTGTGTTAATGAATGTTAACCCAGCAGTTCTAGGAGACAGTACCGAACTAGTGATTTTACCCATCATTTAGGGTGGGAGCTAGTTACTTCAATAGCCACGTGACTAGTCATTTTAACACGGGCATGTCCTAGGCAGGGGGTCAATTGTCTCTTTTTGATTACAATGGGACTGTCTAATAGCTGGTCCAAAGTAGGCAACGCATTGGATTCACAAACTGGTTACATAGCGTCAGTTACCTTGCTAGCTTTGTAACTGGTTACTTGACTAGTTATTTTAACACGTGCATGTCCTAAGCAGGTGGTCAATTGACCCTTTTGATTACAATGTGACTATCTGATAGCTGATCGAAAGTAGTCAACGCTTCTGGTGGGTAAAATAAAGTGCAGTACAAAAAAAAGTTTGAAGTTACTTCACCATAGGTTACTAAGAGACACTAAAGTGACTATTGACTTCATGCTATTTTACATGCGATATCAATATACATAAGCAAAAATAAAAATAAACTGTATGAGAATTATATTAACACAATTTGTAAAAAACCAGTTTGTACGAATTACTCACAAAACGTTTAAAGTGACTACACTCTAGATTACTTAGAGACACTTAAGTGACAATTGTCTACACGCTAGATTACTTGGGATGCATAAAGTAACCAATTGTCTTCTCTCTGCACTACAAAGTGCACACACGTGTCAAATGACCAAAATATATAAAATGGAGTCAGCCAAGTGATAAGACATTTGTGACAATTACTGTCTTTAAGGGATACATTGACTACTTGCTTAACTGCTGGGAACGTTTAAGATTTCGAGCATGTGTGTACTTTTCTGTCTTAATGTGTGTAAGAAAAATAAATGTTGTTTTATGTGTGCGTAAGTATGCATGTGCAAATAACTGTTAAAACGAGTGTGATTGTTTATACTCGCATCATTCATTGACTCCTTCGCTACTTATTTTCCACTAGAGTTAAAGTTGTGCAAAATTTAATATAAATAAAGCCACGATTGCTTAATAAAATTTAGTATAAATAAAGCCACGATTGCTTAATACAATTTAGTATAAATAAAGCCACGATTGCTTAATAAAATTTAGTATAAATAAAGCCACGATTGCATTATAAAATTTAGTATAAATAAAGCCACGATTGCATTATAAAATTTAGTATAAATAAAGCCACGATTGCTTAATACAATTTAGTATAAATAAAGCCACGATTGCATTATAAAATTTAGTATAAATAAAGCCACGATTGCTTAATACAATTTAGTATAAATAAAGCCACGATTGCTTAATAAAATTTAGTATAAATAAAGCCACGATTGCATTATAAAATTTAGTATAAATAAAGCCACGATTGCATTATAAAATTTAGTATAAATAAAGCCACGATTGCTTAATAAAATTTAGTATAAATAAAGCCACGATTGCTTAATAAAATTTAGTATAAATAAAGCCACGATTGCTTAATAAAATTTAGTATAAATAAAGCCACGATTGCTTAATAAAATTTAGTATAAATAAAGCCACGATTGCTTAATAAAATTTAGTATAAATAAAGCCACGATTGCTTAATAAAATTTAGTATAAATAAAGCCACGATTGCTTAATAAAATTTAGTATAAATAAAGCCACGATTGCTTAATAAAATTTAGTATAAATAAAGCCACGATTGCTTAATAAAATTTAGTATAAATAAAGCCACGATTGCTTAATAAAATTTAGTATAAATAAAGCCACGATTGCTTAATAAAATTTAGTATAAATAAAGCCACGATTGCTTAATAAAATTTAGTATAAATAAAGCCACGATTGCTTAATAAAATTTAGTATAAATAAAGCCACGATTGCTTAATAAAATTTAGTATAAATAAAGCCACGATTGCTTAATAAAATTTAGTATAAATAAAGCCACGATTGCTTAATAAAATTTAGTATAAATAAAGCCACGATTGCTTAATAAAATTTAGTATAAATAAAGCCACGATTGCTTAATAAAATTTAGTATAAATAAAGCCACGATTGCTTAATAAAATTTAGTATAAATAAAGCCACGATTGCTTAATAAAATTTAGTATAAATAAAGCCACGATTGCTTAATAAAATTTAGTATAAATAAAGCCACAATTGCTTAATAAAATTTAGTATAAATAAAGCCACGATTGCTTAATAAAATTTAGTATAAATAAAGCCACGATTGCTTAATAAAATTTAGTATAAATAAAGCCACGATTGCTTAATAAAATTTAGTATAAATAAAGCCACGATTGCTTAATAAAATTTAGTATAAATAAAGCCACGATTGCTTAATAAAATTTAGTATAAATAAAGCCACGATTGCTTAATAAAATTTAGTATAAATAAAGCCACGATTGCTTAATAAAATTTAGTATAAATAAAGCCACGATTGCTTAATAAAATTTAGTATAAATAAAGCCACGATTGCTTAATAAAATTTAGTATAAATAAAGCCACGATTGCTTAATAAAATTTAGTATAAATAAAGCCACGATTGCTTAATAAAATTTAGTATAAATAAAGCCACGATTGCTTAATAAAATTTAGTATAAATAA
Source organism: Calliphora vicina (assembly GCF_958450345.1). Classification (NCBI taxonomy): domain Eukaryota; kingdom Metazoa; phylum Arthropoda; class Insecta; order Diptera; family Calliphoridae; genus Calliphora; species Calliphora vicina. The sequence goes on from NC_088781.1 coordinate 119,350,735, forward strand.
AGCCACGATTGCTTAATAAAATTTAGTATAAATAAAGCCACGATTGCTTAATAAAATTTAGTATAAATAAAGCCACGATTGCTTAATAAAATTTAGTATAAATAAAGCCACGATTGCTTAATAAAATTTAGTATAAATAAAGCCACGATTGCTTAATAAAATTTAGTATAAATAAAGCCACGATTGCTTAAACAAATTTAGTATAAATAAAGCCACGATAGTTTAATAAAATTTAGTATAAATAAAGCCACGATAGTTTAATAAAATTTAGTATAAATAAAGCCACGATTGCTTAATAATATTTAGTATAAATAAAGCCACGATTGCTTAATAAAATTTAGTATAAATAAAGCCACGATTTCTTTATAAAAATTAATATATATAAAGCCACGATTGCTTAATAAAATTTAGTATAAATAAAGCCACGATTGCTTAATAATATTTAGTATAAATAAAGCTACGATTGCTTAATAAAATTTAGTATAAATAAAGCCACGATTGCTTAATAAAATTTAGTATAAATAAAGCCACGATTGCTTAATAAAATTTAGTATAAATAAAGCCACGATTGCTTAAACAAATTTAGTATAAATAAAGCCACGATAGTTTAATAAAATTTAGTATAAATAAAGCCACGATAGTTTAATAAAATTTAGTATAAATAAAGCCACGATTGCTTAATAATATTTAGTATAAATAAAGCCACGATTGCTTAATAAAATTTAGTATAAATAAAGCCACGATTTCTTTATAAAATTTAGTATATATAAAGCCACGATTGCTTAATAAAATTTAGTATAAATAAAGCCACGATTGCTTAAACAAATTTAGTATAAATAAAGCCACGATAGTTTAATAAAATTTAGTATAAATAAAGCCACGATAGTTTAATAAAATTTAGTATAAATAAAGCCACGATTGCTTAATAATATTTAGTATAAATAAAGCTACGATTGCTTAATAAAATTTAGTATAAATAAAGCCACGATTGCTTAATAAAATTTAGTATAAATAAAGCCACGATTGCTTAATAAAATTTAGTATAAATAAAGCCACGATTGCTTAAACAAATTTAGTATAAATAAAGCCACGATAGTTTAATAAAATTTAGTATAATTAAACCCACGATAGTTTAATAAAATTTAGTATAATTAAACCCACGATTGCTTAATAAAATTTAGTATAAATAAAGCCACGATTTCTTTATAAAATTTAGTATATATAAAGCCACGATTGCTTAATAAAATTTAGTATAAATAAAGCCACGATTGCTTAATAAAATTTAGTACAAATAAAGCCACGATTGCTTAATAAAATTTAGTATAAATAAAGCCACGATTGCTTAATAAAATTTAGTACAAATAAAGCCACGATTGCTTAATAAAATTTAGTATAAATAAAGCCACGATTGCTTAATAAAATTTAGTATAAATAAAGCCACGATTGCTTAATAAAATTTAGTATAAATAAAGCCACGATTGCTTAATAAAATTTAGTATAAATAAAGCCACGATTGCTTAATAAAATTTAGTATAAATAAAGCCACGATTGCTTAATAAAATTTAGTATAAATAAAGCCACGATTGCTTAATAAAATTTAGTATAAATAAAGCCACGATTGCTTAATAAAATTTAATATAAATAAAGCCACGATTGCATATAATAATATTTGGTATAAATAAAGCTACGATTGCTTAATCAAATTTAGTATAAATAAAGCCACGATTGCTTAATAAAATTTAGTACAAATAAAGCCACGATTGCTTAATAAAATTTAGTATAAATAAAGCCACGATTGCTTAATAAAATTTAGTACAAATAAAGCCACGATTGCTTAATAAAATTTAGTATAAATAAAGCCACGATTGCTTAATAAAATTTAGTATAAATAAAGCCACGATTGCTTAATAAAATTTAGTATAAATAAAGCCACGATTGCTTAATAAAATTTAGTATAAATAAAGCCACGATTGCTTAATAAAATTTAGTATAAATAAAGCCACGATTGCTTAATAAAATTTAGTATAAATAAAGCCACGATTGCTTAATAAAATTTAGTATAAATAAAGCCACGATTGCTTAATAAAATTTAGTATAAATAAAGCCACGATTGCTTAATAAAATTTAGTATAAATAAAGCCACGATTGCTTAATAAAATCTAGTATAAATAAAGCCACGATTGCTTAATAAAATTTAGTATAAATAAAGCCACGATTGCTTAATAAAATTTAGTATAAATAAAGCCACGATTGCTTAATAAAATTTAGTATAAATAAAGCCACGATTGCATATAATAATATTTGGTATAAATAAAGCTACGATTGCTTAATCAAATTTAGTATAAATAAAGCCACGATTGCTTTCTAAAATTTAGTATAATACTTAAAAAATTTAGTATAAAAATTATCACGATTGCTAAGTATTCAAACTTTTCTCTGTTACCAAAATTGCCTCCAAGGTAACACTTATAAACTTCCAAAAATTACTTCCAAACATACATTCAAACATATATATGCATACTTTTTTTACATATGTATTGTAGGCTTAAAATTTACACGTGTATGTATGTAAAAAAATAAAGCTTTGTTACAATTCATTGCTGTTTACCTCGCCCATACTGCACATAATTTTTTTTTCGGAACAAAGACCCAATAAGGAGGCGTTTGTTAACTGGTCTGATTTATGTGTGTGTTGGGTAGTAAATAACATTTAAATGATTTTGTTAACTGAACAACAGCAAAGAAGAACAACAATGTTTCGAGGCCACATTTACAATTGTTGAAATAAGATTAAATCTTTTGGGAGGTTTTTCGTTCGTTTTGGCAAACAATAAATGTTTGAGAAGAACAACAGCAGTACAAGCAAAAGCAGTCAGTAAACGAGTAATACCGCCATGTAACAATTAATCTGTTAATAAAGTAATAACGGCACAAAAAAAATGGGTAAAGGTTTGTAGGTAGACTGCTGATTTTTGTTCATTTTTCGCAGCAACTAAAAGTAAATGTAATAAAACGGATGTAGTAACTAATTTATGTATGTTGCTATTTATTTGTAACAATTACAATTATACGAATTATAGTCAAACTTAATTAACCGTATTTAAATGACAACTAACATTAACTAATTTAAGATTTTTGCAAAAAATAAAAGAGAAATGGTAAAGAAAGAAAGGGAAAAGTCATAAAATTTAGTATAAATTAATTCCTTAAATATATTTATGATTTACAAATTTTGAATTTTTAATGATTTTTTTAGAATTTCTTAAAACTTAAAAAATAAACATTTATTCGATTAAAATTATTCGACTACAAACTTAGACGAATTTCAATAAGGAGAAAATTGGTTGTCAAAAAATTAAATTTATTGTTATTTATACGATTAAAATTTTATTCGGTTTAAAAATAATCGAATAAATTTTTGTCAACCATATTTTTTCATTTTATCAGCATTAATTAACAATTCCAAAAAAAAATTTTAAATTTTCAAATTCTATTTAATTTGTAATACGATTGAAAAAGAATATTAATCGAATAAAAAAACCTTTGAACATTTTTTAGTTTTATTTCTTCTATGTATATAATGACTGAAAACTTAAAATATATGAAGAAGTAATTTACCATTTTGTAAAACGAATAAAAATGTAATCGATTAAAAATATTCGATTCGATTTTAAAATTTTTTTCGTAGAAAAATTTATTAATTTTTAAATTTTCCTAAATTATTGATGCGAATAAAAATTTTAATCAGTTCAAAATTATTCGAATAAAACTTTTTAAATCAAATTTTTTACAAAAATTTTACGCCATTAATGTTATAAAATGTTTATATTTTGCTACATTTGATAAACGAATAATAATTTTATTTGACTATAAAATAATTGTATAAAAATGTTTCTTAATCATCATTTGCAAATTTTAATTTTAAAATTTCAAAATATTCACTTTCCAAATTTGTAAAAAGAATATTTTATTCGAATAAAAAAATGTTGTATTTATCAAGAATTTGAATAGAAAAAAACATATTTTTAAATTTTACTTGATTATTGATACGAATTAAATTTTAATCGTATCAAAATCTATCTTCTGTATAAATAAAAATCAAATGTCGTTCGTTGGTAATTGCATCAGTAGAGAACGGCCGGATCGATTTAGACACATTTTTTTTAAAAAAATGTTGGTCATAGCCCAAATTAGGTTTTTACGGAATGAAAAATTTACGCCCACTATTTTATCTAAAATCGCAGGACGCCTGGATTTAACTATTTTTTTTTAATGTTTGCAATACATAGTTCGCAAAAATGTTAACATACATAAAAATTGTCCACGTCCACTAATACGCCCACTTATTAAATACATCTGCAAAATACATCGGTCTGTGATCAATCATATTTCAGAACAAAATTCGATTACTTATATAAAAACTGAAAATAGCCTAAATCGATAATAACTTGGCCAATAAGCGTTCATATTTCTTAACAAAATTCGATTTTTTATATAAAAACTCAAAATATCTAAATTCGCTAATCACTTGGCCAATAAGCGTTTAATCAAGAAAATGACCTCGAACTGCGATCATACATATTTCTGACCAAAATTCGATTTTTTATATAAAAACTCAATATCTAAATTCGCTAATAACTTGGCCAATAAGCGTTTAATCAAGAAAATGAGCTCGATCTGTGATCACTCATATTTCTGACCAAAAGTCGATTTTTTATATAAAAACTCAAAATATCTAAATTCGCTAATAACTTGGCCAATACGTGTTTAATCAAGAAAATGACCTCGATCTGTGATCACTCATATTTCTGACCAAAATTCGATTTTTTATATAAAAACTCACAATATCTAAAATCGCTAATAACTTGGCCAATAAGCGTTTAATAAAGAAAATTAGCTCGATCTGTGATCACTTCTTTTTCAGACCAAAATTCGATTACTTACATAAAAACTCAAAATATGTACATTGATTTACATGTATTCTGTTGTTGCAAGGCTTAAGTTTTTGCAACAAACTTAGGTTCTTTGTCTCTCAGTAGCTATATGAATAAAAATTATCATTCAATAATACGTTTTTTTTTTAGCTATTTGTACCCTTTTCAAACCGCTTCTCACAGATTCACAAATCGAACACAAGCAATTTTTTAACTTGGACAGGACAACAACGTCTGTAGGTCAGCTAGTTATTCGAATATAATTTGTAAGACCATATTTTTTAAAAACGAACAAAAATATACATCAATATGTTAAAAAATTTCACTTTTCCAATTTGCAGAAAAACATTTGATTCGAAATTATTCAACTACAAACTTAGACGAATTTTCAATAAAATATCAATAAAGCAATAATCACCCTTATCGTGGTTGGTGTAAACGCCATACGCCTACGACAGTTTCGTACTAGATTAAAGAAACAGTTTGCATTTTATCTTTAATCTAGTACGAAACAGTCGTAGGCGTAAAACGTTTACGCCAACCACGATAAGGGTGAATAGTTTGTCAATAAATTTAATTTATATTATAATTCTATCAGATATTTGATACGATCAAACATTTTTTTTATTTATTGGCGAATAAATAAATTATTTTATTTATTCGCCATTGAATATCAATTAAATAGTTTATTCGTTTAATATTAATAGAATAAAAATCTTAAGAAATTATTTAGTCGATTAAAAATATTCGATTCTGTTTTATTCACTATTCACTTTATTAAAAAAAAGGAACATTTAAAATTTTACTAAATTTTAAATGCGAATAAAAATGTCAATCTGTTCATTTCAATTCGAATAAAATTGTTTAAACAATTTTTTTATATTTTTACGCTATTAATGTTATAAAATTTTTATATTTTGCTTCATTTGATATACGAATAATAATTTTATTCGACTAAAATGTTTCTCATAAAAATGTTTCTCACTTGCAAATTCAAATAACGTTAAAAATATCTACTTTAAAATTTCTTCGAACAAAAATATTCGATGCTAATTCCAAGATTTCGAATAGAATTGTTAAAATATATTCTTATTTAAATCTATAATTTCTATTATAAAAATGAGAAAAAATTTTGATATTAAACATCCTTTATGAAGCGATTCATAATTTTATTCTTCAATTGTCACATTCGAATAAAAATGTTCAAAAATTGATTTTGGTTTAATTTTTTTAATAATCAGTTGCAAATCAGTAGTACTTTAAACAAATTTAAAGATTTTCGATTTAATAAACGAATAAAAATTTTAATCGATTAAATTTTATATTTGAATTAAATTTTAATCTGTATATTTAAGCGGTTGTGAAATAAAATAATTAGCCAATATAAATGAAAATATCGAAAGTTTATTCTATTTTAGATACGAATTCAATTTTATTCGGTTCAAAAATAATCGAATAAATTTATAAAATTATATTCATTTAGTACACATTAATTGTTTGAAATAAAAGCCCATTTAATTAGATTAAATCTTAATGATTTTTCTCTCAAAATCATTACGTCAATTTACATTTTATTTATTATCCTCTTTATATTTAAAGCGCCTTAAATGCTAAAGAAAAATACTTTTAAACTAAAACAATTTAAATATCATTTCTATTGAACATTACACTCTAACAACAGCTATCACAAATTAAAGTAAGCGCCCTCAAAACAGCATCAATATCCATTAAACTTTTTCAATTTCCACAAAACGATCACGTTTATATTGATCCAAAAAGCTGGAAACAAAACGTAAACGGCCCTCATACTGTAAATTTATAATAGTCTTTACCAATGGAGGATGATCACTGCCCAATTCCAACCATAATTTGCCACCAGGCTTAAGGTGCAGGCAAGCACAGTCGAACACCAAGCGAGCAATGCGTAGACCATCTGGACCGCCATCCAAAGCATTGAGGTTTTCGTATCTTAACCAAAAATATAATAGTTAATGAAATGTTGTTACAATAAACACAAAAATGCCTTACAATTTCACTTCTGGCTGCAGTAAAGCAAATTCTTCTGTTTTCACATAAGGAGGATTGGAAATGATGAGATCAAATTTACGTCCCTCCAACTCTTTGGGCAAATAATCATTTTCTGCTGTGGTATGATTGAAAATCTTAAAACGATCATCTAATTTCAATAGTTTAGCATTTTCCCAAGCTAAAGCCGTAGCAGCTTTGCTGCGTTCCACACCCGTACTCTTAACATTGGGTAAGGCGTGTAAAACGGCCAAAGACATGGCACCCGAACCACAGCCTACTTCCAGCATGTCAATGGGCTCCTGAACCTTGCGATAAACATCAATAACTTTGGCCACAAACTCTTCTGTCTCTGGTCGAGGTATGAACACAGTGGGGGCAGTTTTTAAGGTAATATCCATGAAATCCCATTCACCTAGAATATGCTGCAAAGGCATACGGGCACAGCGGGCTTCGCATAATCTCTCAAATTCTTTCAGTTGTTCGCCATTGAACTGGACATTGTTGTAACTGGGCAAAGTGTTCTGTTTTTTAAATATTATATTAAATTATTTGTATTATAATAGATTATTTATTAAACAATAAACTCACAAATTTTCTTTTTAACACATGAGCCACCAAACATTTTAAATTGAATTCTATATCTCCTACGCCTGCCTCTTGCAATTTGCTATCCCAACCTTGCAAGGCCTTGGTAACATCGATTAATTGATCCGGTGTCTGTTTGGTGGTTAAAACGGCTGGCGTTGTCCTCATTTGTCTACGCACCACAGTTTGCGTTACTTGACGCATTTGTTGCGTGATTAATTTAAACATTTTTGTTTAATTTTAATTGATAATTTTATTAATTTCTAATTATGCCACAAATTTTCACAGTGTTATCCAATTTGTGTTGTGATTTTACGATTGTCTAATGATAGAGAGGAAATGAGAGAGAGAAACCTTCACGTGTAGTTGTCAAAATTCACAGCTGTTTTTTTGTTGTTTGTTTTTGTAAACATTGAATTTATAAGGCTGCCAGACTGAGACTTTATTATAAATGCAAATATGTAAACGAGTACCCATTACCGATTACAAAAGTATTTATATTGAAGAATTTTTATTAAAAGGCTTGTTTAAGGTAAATTTTTATAAATAAAACACTTATTACTAAAAAATATAAAGTGTAATAAAATAATCAGTAAGAATTATAAATAAAATAAGTACGAAATTATAATTTCTAGGAATAATTTTGAGACTTTTAAATAAAATCAAACAAAATTGTTTTCAGTATTTATCGTAAAGTATTCTTTGGTGAAGGCTATATAAGATTGGGCACCGCCGAATATAGCTCTCTTACTAGTTTAAAATTTTTCTTTAAAATGACTAAAGTTTGATTAAATTTTTGAATGTTTGACTTATTATGGAAAAAGACACATTGTTTCTCAATTATCAAATTAATTATATTCTTTCTGAGTATAATTTTAAAAATTTTTAATTTGTATAACCTTTTAGACAGAAAAGTTGGACTTTTTTTATAAATTTTAAAAATAATAGGACTTTTCGTCAAATACATGATTAAATAATCGTTTATTCAATATTATATTATTACAGATTATTTTCAATTATTAAAAAAGTACGTCAAAAAATAACTAAAGCGTTTATGATATTAATTGTCTATCAAATAGTCAAATTTATCTTAAAAAAGTATGCTTTAAAATTTGGATATCTTTGTAAATTTTGAAATAAAATTAGAAATCGTAATTATGTTCATTATTAGATTTAAATTTGAATAGCATTTTCATAAAATCACATCTTATGATTAATATTAATCATTTAAACCAGAATCAGTTTTAGAGCATGCTGTAAACGTAGTCTGATTTGTCAGCTAAGTAATTAAATTAGGAGTAATTTCACATGAATAATGGGAAGTACCATTATAGTTTTAATTACATTATTTTATCAAAATATTACTCGGGATTTATAAATTTATCCACTTTTTTCGGAAATTCTCCCATTAAAGATTTTGAAGTTTCTTCCGTCACTTTTGGAAAAGTTGGTCCACTTACGCTTAAAATCAGTAATTTTTACGTTTGTTCTTTTGCTTTTAATTTGTTGCAATCTGGAACTTTCTTAACTTAACAACTTCAACCCAGAATTACCTGCGTTTCTGCATTGTAAAAGGGAACTTAGACATTATTTTTTTCCTGATCCAAGTTTTCTTGCAATGTTCAAGTCTTTCTTATACTGTTTAATGTTTTTTGAAACAGTGTGGCAATGAAATTTCAGATCTTTTTTCGCTATGATTTTGAAAGTCAAAATTGGATTTTTTTGAAAAGTTTTAATTATTTTTTCACGTGCTTTTCTTTCCCTGTCCATTTTGCCCGAAATAAGAATTGAAAATGAATGATTTAGAACAGATAATATCAAAAATATTATTAAAAGCTATAATTAAAAAAATAATTATTTGTTGGACCAAGGATAAGTTTAGGCTGGAATAGTGTTTACAAGTTTCTTCTGACTCAATCTTTAATAAGCGAGCTATAATGCACTAACTAAACGAACAAAATTTTGAATCTTTTAAAAATTGACAAACATAAATGCTGAGACTTTTTCTTATATAAAACATAAATGTTATTTTTTTAAACAATCTGATTTAATTTAGAGCACTTTTTTATACAGAATTGTCTAGTAGGATATTTAGCATTTTTTAGAATGAATTCTGGGAGTACTGGCCCACTGTATTTAAATTTATAAGAGTGGCAACATTAGTGCCAAGATTAATAAAAGTGGCAACCGCCTACTTATAATTTGGCAGCACTTTAAAGCAAATACAACAACCGTATTATTTTTTATTCTTGCAGCTGGGAAAAAGTCTATAGTCTATACATGTGGCAACTTCCTGTGTGTATGGGTACACAGGAAGTAACTGTAAATTTGGTAGCATTTTACATATAGCCAATATAACAACCTTATTTATTGTGTATCTGAGAAGTACATATCTGTAATTTGGTAGCACTTTACATTTAGCCAATACAACAACCTTTAATTAGGTTCCACTTTACAGAATGTAATTGGCATCATTGTTGAATGCAATTACTTGGTAGTTTATTAATTTCGAAGGTTACCATATTTAAAAAAGTTTATTTAGAGTTTAATGTATTTGTATTTTTAGCCAATTCATAAACCTTTAGTCTATTTTTGTTTTTGAATAAATTTTCCTGTTTTTCACAGATGTTATGATAAGCAAAGGTTCGAAAGTATTAATTTTTGATACCATTTTCGAAATCAAAATAAATTTTATCTCTTAACCATTCCTCTAGTGAATTCTTCAAGTCTAGATTTCAATTAATTTTGTAATTGATTTGAAACTGAATGATGAAACAATTGTTAAATTCAATTTGTATTAGATTTGAACTAACAATAATGGAACCATTCAAAGCTTGAATGAATTCTGTTAAAATTTCCGTTCCATAATTAATTAAATTCAACGATTAATGAATTCTATTTAAATAAAAGCCTTTGAATGAGGCTAAAGTATTAAATGTTGAGAATGGATTTATGGATTTTTTAATTCCGAACTAAGATTTTTGTGAATTTAGCTCAAATTAAATTAATTCCTGATGTGATTAAAGTAAACACAGTTTTTTTCATGCAACATTTATTTATTTACAAATTTATTTTTTTTTGGTATTTTTGAAGCCTTTTTTTGGCTTTTTTGCTTTTGAAATTATTATTTTTTTTGTTTGATTTTTTGGAATTGTTTACAATTCTTTGCTTTGTTTCACTAATTTTTATAAACTACTTAATATGTGTAATTGATTTTTGATTACCTAGGAAATCTTTTTATCACTATCAAAAAATCATAAAGATTTTATGGTTATTATAAATAAATACTAATAAATATTCTATATAATTATTAGGCCCATTTGAATATTTTTTAACAAAAAGTTATACTGTCTGTAAAATAAGTTTTGTATGAAAACTGTTAGTATAACTTTGAGTTAAAAAGTATCTAGACATTTTGCCTAAATTTCAAATTTATCAATGGTTAATAAAACAACCCATTTTCAAACTTATTTGGATATTTTGTTTAAAAAACAATTGATCTAATTGAAATTTCATTATGAATAAGATCTTATGTTTTATAAACTTTTGATAAATTTAAAATTTTTTAAGGTTGTTTGTTAACTTATTTTGTAAAATATTTTAAATTTCAAATGAGACATTAATCTCATTTTTAAATTAAAAGTGAAATCCTTTAAAATCGAAAATTGTTTTCTATGGATTTCAATATTTTGAGCTGAAATTTTTTAAAAAAAGATCCTTTTTTACACAATTAAGTTTGAAAAATTTTGTATTTTAAAGAATTTATTCCAATTATTACCCGTTTCTTACAGATTTCACTTCCTTGTTCTCTTTTTAAAAAAATATTTTTTTTTAATTTTACTTTCAATTCATAGCCGATACCGTACTCGTTTCACAATCAGCATTATCACCACCCGACGACGAGGCCGCATAATTTCTTTCTCTTATACCCAACCAGGGTAAACGTTTCTCCAACTCAGCCCTATATTTCGGATGGCTAGCAGCATAAACCCAGGGATCTATGCAGGACACCAATTTTGCACAACAACTGGGAATCATGGAGGCAAATGGTGTAATCAAATGACTATAACCATAGGTACCCAGCAGGGAAACAGTGGCATAGGGCGTCCAAGAAAACACATACAATAAGTAAATAGTCATGGCCGCTTTGGCAATGCGTAACTCCACACTAATGGCAGCTGTATTTTGATTTGCTGACAGCGACTTCAAATTCATTTTCTTGGCCTGATCGGCCAACATTTTCTCATGATCGCGGACATGAAAGAATAATTTGGTATAGTAAACGCAGATCATAATCATGGGTATACAATAGGCCCAAACAAACATGGCACGTACAAAATAGCGGGTCTCATCGTCCTCGGATAGATAGTCAAAGGAGCAGCTGGTGAGAAAGCCCTCTGGGAAGTGGATTAAATAGAGTTTTAAATTTTAGAAATTGTTGAAGTGTTGAGGAGTATTTACCTGGTATAAAATGTCCCCATATATGAAAGAATGGCAAGACGGAAAATGGTGCGGTCCACAGCCAAGTCATTATAATTAAAATGGTGATTTGTGGATAATTTAAGCGGCCATCAATGGGATTGGAAATTGTTCTAGATACAAGATGTAAATGATTAATGAAGTTTACTACCTATTATTTAATAAATTGGGAATATCACAAAATACAGAAGCTATAATTTGTTGAACAAATCAAAATTTGGGTGAAAGGGTTGAGAAAATAATTAAATTTCTTTCAACAAAATTAATATATGATTCCTTCATTGTTTATTTTTCCCTTAAACATGTTTTATCTGTTTAGCCACTTTGTTGGTTTAGTTTAAATTTGATTCTAGCTGCAGAATGAGATGAAAATATTTTACTGATCGAAAGATTATATTAAGTATATCCTTGATATTAGGGGGGATTATTTTGTTCTAAATCTCAGACCGGACATTCGATATATAGGTATATAGGAGTTGCCAATCGAATGATTCGGTTGCATATATAGAATTTTTCGGTTCTAGCAACAGAAAATCAGTGAATAAAGAAGAATTTCGGTTGAAGGAACCAAACTTTTGTTACCACTTTTGAAATTTTGTAGACACAATTGTAAAATTCGGTCACTAAGACAGAATCATTCGATTGGCATCAATGTGTGTTCTTTGTATAGAACTCAAACTTACCTATATCTATCATACGCTATAAAAGCATTCGTCACAGCCGCCCCAATACCCGAAATACTACCAAACACCGCATAAATATCACAAGCTAAATCGCCCCCATGAAAATAGCCCAACGAAGCATTCACCAAATAGTGGGGCATATTAATGGCCATTGTCAAATCAAATACAGCTAAATTTATAATCAACATATTCGAGGGTGTTTTTAAGTTTTTTGAGCTGAAAATAAATCAAAAAATTTAACTAAATTTTAAATCAAACCTTTAAAATCTTAAATGTAATCCAAAACTTACGTTGAAAATAACCACAGAACTAAACCATTGCCAAAGAGAGAGCACATTAACATGGCTATAAAAGCAATAAATAAAAAAGCCTGATAATAAATTTCGGGTACCGGAAAAGAGCGCCAATGCTGATGGATCAAATGCTGATATTCCATGGGATAATTCCAGCCCAAATTAGGCTGGGCAGTGGAGGAAGCTAGAGAGTGCGAAGAGCTATAACACATATTTAAAATTAAATTAAAATATAGCATTAATTAGGAAATTAGGAATCTTTCTTACCCATTTAAATAGTTGGTATAGGGCTCTGGTCCCATTATAGGTGATCTTTTAAAAATATGCATTTTTAAAACATCCTTTTTTGTTTGTACTTCTTGCTATTTTTTCCTCATTTTATTATTTCTTCACTAGCACCACTTTTCACTGGTCTTTTTTAAGACCTACTAACAGTTGCTGCGGTTTGTCTTGTGGATTTTTATAGTTTTGCTATAAGATTTCTGTAACATTCTTTGAAATCGCTAAGACATTTGTATAACAGCTTATGGCATACCAAGGAGGATTATATATTTTGCCAAATAGACAAATTGTTTGTGTGCATTGAAATGTATTTGAGGCATTTCTGTTTAGAAAAACTATAAATAATTAACACAAGTCTCTAATGTACAAAAGTTATAAAACAAATTGAGTTGATGATTACTAGTTATACATGAGGTGTCGACTATTAAATACTGAAGTCTGAAAATTAACTGAATCGGCTTCTCATAATCAGACATTTTGCTTTACTTCTTTAATTTGAAAAAAAAGTGCCGCTGAATCATGCTGATTGCTCACTGAAGCTCTGTCACTTCTAATCTAATCTACCACATTTTTGGACACCATATTGATAATTTTCATATATATTGTTACGAAATTGTACTTGAATTCAAATATAACGATTTTAAGGGCTGATTTAAAAGTAGCATAATGCTTTCAAATAACAGTGCTGTAATAGCAAACTGTAACATATCTGTGGGCATTATTTAATAAAAGCTTTCAGTTGATTTGATCGTAAGTTGGCAACGCTGTATTCGAATTCGAATATTCAGTTAAAGAACATTGTAGAAAGTACACCACAGATGGCGTATGTATTAGTAAGATCTAGAATATTCGAATTTTGACAGTTAAAGAACAATCTAGAGTGCAGATGGCAGTGTTATAAATAGTGGCAGAAGTTGCAGTCGTGAGTCAGTTTATCAGAGACGCTTTTCGAATAAACATCAACTGAGTGCCTTAAAGTGTGTTGTATTTTTTTCAGGTGAATTCGTGTAAAACGTTTTTTATTTGCAATCAAAAGTATCCGGTTTATTTAAAGTAAATAAACCAGCGTTTTGAAAAGGTTAAAACGTAACAATATTTTGTTATTTGTATAAATATATTTCAGATACCATACAATTTTACACTCGTTATTTTTATGATAAAAGGACTAACTCTGTTGAAAATTATAAGAATCGGTTCATGATTTCTCCTAACCCCCATACAAATTTATTCCCGAAATATGGAGCTATGGTCTATAAATGCCTACAGAATTGCAGTATGCATACCAAATTCAGCAGAAATAAATTTCAAGCTAAAAGCAACCACAAGACTAAATTTTTCGTGGATCGGTCCATATTTGACCATAGCCCCATATAATGTTCACTTCCGGAAATCACTTAAACACGCTATTGTGTTGAAATTCGACACAAATAATACCCATGTATACCAAAATCTCTGTACCGAATTTTATGAAGATCGGCCCATAATTGGTTATAGGTCTCATATAGGAACCACTTCCGAAAAACACATTAAACTGCATAAATATCTAAAAAATATAATTATCAAACCAAAATTTTACGCAGATCCGTAATTTAATGAAATATTTTTAAAACAAGTAAAAAAGTATGGTCGGTCAAGGCCGACTATATAATACAATACACCAAGTAAATGAGCAAAAAGATTTTTCATTTAAAATATCAATAATTTATATTCGTGAGTGATTTTCGAAATGGGCCTTATATGGGAGCTATGACCAATTATGGACCGATCACAATGAAATTAGGTCGTGTGATTTATATCTGTATGAAAGTTGAATTTGGTATATATACCGACATTTTTAAGAGATTTATGCTCGTTAAAGTGATTTTCGGAAGCGGGTCTATATGGGAGCTATGACTAATTATGGACCGATCGTAACAAAATTTGTTGACATGAATTTTGTATACATAAAACTTATTTCGAGTGCAATTTGTGGAGATACATTTATAAATTAAACATTTATGACCGATAAAGTCCAATTTCGGAAGGACATTTGTATGGGGGCTAGGTGAAATAATGGACCGATTTCAATAGGCTTGGTCCTTGGGCCGAAAAAATAATATGTACCAAATTTGATCGAAATATCTTCAAAATTGCGACCTGTACTCTGCGCACAAGGTTTACATGGACAGCCAGCCAGCCAGCCAGCCAACCAGACGGACGGACGGGCGTCGTTTAATCGACTCAGAAAGAGATTCTAAGTCGATCGGTATACTTTAAGGTGGGTGTTAGACTAATATTGTTGGGCGTTACAAACATCTGCACAAACGCATAATACCCTCCCCACTATGGTGGTGTAGGGTATAATAAATTTAAGGAGACCTTTTTCATATCAAATACAAATTTAATATAAACCGGTTAACCGGGATTTTTGAAGACAAAAACTGAAACCGTTTAACCGGTTTTTTTAAAATACAATAATCAAAACCGGTTTTTTCTAAAACACACTTTTTTGGTTAAACCGGAAACTGGTTTTTCAAATTTGCCGGTTTTTTGGACACTCTAAATTCCCAACCCACTTCCGAAAATCACATAACCCACACAAATAAAAAATTTTACACCGAGCAATAATCTGTATACACTACAATTCCCATAAAACTATTGTATACCCTTCACCTTCGTGAGAAGGGTATATACAGTGAGCCTCAAAAGTGAATATACACCAAAAATTATTTGCTTTTTTTAAGATAATGAAAATCATAAAATTTATCTATCGATTAAAATTTAAAAGTTTTGGTTTGTTGGAGAATGGGTTGAATAATAGATTCGGTTGTGAAAAAAAAGATTTAAGTCGGACTATAATGATTTTCGTGATCTTAAAAAAATCAAAAAATTCGCTGGTGTTTACTCACTTATGAGGCTGTGTGTATAACTTTGTCATTCCGTTTGTAATTTCCGCAATATAATTTTCCGCCCCTATAAAGTATATATATTCTGGATCCTTATAGATACTGGAGTCGATTAAGCCATGTCCGTCTGTCTGTCCGTCTGTTGAAATAAATTTTTTGAAGACCCCAGATATCTTCGGTATCCCAATCTTCAATAATTCTGTCAGACATGCTTTCGAGAAGTTTCCTATATAAAATCGAGAAAATCGGTCCACAAATGGAAAAAACAGGACAACCTCGATTTCAGGATTACTAAGTCATTAATATAGACAATATGGATAACTACTAATTGATATTTCAAAGACCTTTGCAACGACTTATATAAGACCACAGTAAGTTGGACCTACAATGGGTCAAAATCGGAAAAAATATTTTTTAACCCGAATTTTTTTTTCACCAAAAAAACAAAATTTTTTTTTTAAATTTAAAAAAAAGTTTTAAATAACTATTCGAAAAAAAAATTTTCCAAAAAATAAAAAAAAAAATATTTAAAATTTGTATTTAGAAGTAAAATTTGGTGAAGGGTATATAAGATTCGGCACAGCCGAATATAGCTCTCTTACTTGTTTTTTTTCGGAATTGGCCAAGTTTGGATAGGTATGGGGTGACTATGTCCGGTTAAGTGAGCCAAATTTTTCTTTACACGCTTTTGCATTAAATTCTCTTTCCGGATCATATAAAAATTGTATATACAAGGTGGCGCAAAAGTAATCCTCCTATCAGAAAATGCTATAAATTTTGCGATTGGCCCCTAATGTCAGTTCTGTTTTGACATTTGTGTAGTAAACACATGCGAAATACAAGTTAATAAACAATGTTACGCTACACTGCTCCAGAACGCGGAATATTGCTGACTATTTATTTGACCAATAATCGGTCGTTGACTTTGGGACATCAAAATGATGTGCCATCAAAAATAATCATGAGTGATGAGGCCCATTTCCATCTTAGCGGGTACGTAAATAAGCAAAATTTACGATTCTGGGGCACTGAAAATCCGCGTGTAACCCACCCGCTCAAAGTCACCGTATGGTGTGCTGTCTTCGCTGGAGGAGTCATCGGACCTTTTTTCTTCGAAGACGTCGCGGGCCAAACGGTTACTGTGAATGGTGAACGAGTTCTTTTTGCCGCAACTTGATGAATTGGGATTGTAAAACATGTGGTTCCAACAGGACGGTTGGCCAACTTTGAGGGGCCACCCACTTCCCCCCATTTCGCCTAAGAAGCTGAACAACTGTAAAACACCTCATCCCCAACCTTGTGAAATTTCGTTACGATATATCCAATAGTTATCGAGATACCGAATTATTTGCAAACAAAAAAACATTTCTAAACCACTGTGTGATGCGATGGCAGAATTTTGGAAATGCCTTACAGAAGATCTGAATAATGTGCAATCAAACTATCACTTCTATACTAAGTAAATATTTTGCTTTGTTTTTTCAACTTTTCTTTAAAATTTTGAACAAACATTTCATCGATTTTTAATTTTCCTTCTTTTTTTTACATTCACTGAGAACTGATAGCGGGAAAATTTTTTCACGGGGGATCACGATAGCATTTTGTCTTACAAAAATTCTACTTGTTATTCACGATACAAAGATCTTGAATCTTTTTTTTATGGGCAAACTTTTTTCTGTTTTTAGAAAATTATTGTTTTACTTTACTTACCTTTTTTTCTAGCAACAATATTTTATTTTTTTACACAATAAAAACTCCATTTTATTTAATATTTTTATTCATATTTATTTTATATTGTTTTTTTCACTTTTCCATAATAATTTTCTTGTTTTCTTTTTCTTTCTTTTAACATAAACATTTTTCTTTATTAATAATTATTAATTGTTTTTAATACTTTCTTCCTCTATAGATTACTTAGCAATTAATTATTATAATAATAAAATAAAAATTTCATTTAATTTAATTAATATTAATAATATAATTTTGTTAAATTTACAAAGACCGAACAAGTTATTACTTAAAGATAAAATTATATAAAAAATTTTATTCAAGAAACTAAAGAATTATAAGCTAAAAAATTATAATAATTATGATAATTATGAAATACTTAAGATTAATTAATATGTATTTATTATGTATTTATTATAATTTAATTATATATTTTATATAAATATTTTATTTTAATTTAATATATATTTGTTATAAGACTAAATGAATGTTTCTATTTATAATTAAACTTATAATTCCGTTAATTGTTTTATAATTATTTATTTATTTATTTTGTTTAAGTTTATGTTTGGTTTTAACATTTAAAAAGCTACATTGGTTTTTACTTTATGATAATTATATTATATGATATTTTTTTTTAAATAGATTTTAATGCATAATTTATTGTATAGATTTTTGTTTATATTTAAATAATTTTGTTTTGTTTTTAAATCTATTTTTTTTTTGTTTTAAATATTTTTCCTTCTGCTAAATCTTTCTTATATTTTATGGAACTGTTTTATATTTGTTTTCTTGATTTCTTGTATAAAAAATCCTACTGTTTTTTTTGTTATACTACATTTTTTTTTTTAGATGCAAATTCCGGCCATCATGTATCTATTCGCCATTGATTGTTTGTTATATATATTTTTTCTCTATACTACATACTATTTATTTGCCAACAACATTTTTTTTTATAATACATTTATAAATATATTTTTTGGTTTTTTTTTTTTTTTTTTTTGTAATAATTTTTAGTTATTTTTTTTTATTTGTTTCCAATTTTTTTTTTTTAATTTTTAACGAATTATTTTCATGAGTTCATGGGTTTATATACATTTTATATAATTTTTGGGGTTTTGAATTATTATTTCAATAATTAGTTTAAATTGTCCCACTGTATTTAGAAAAAAATCTTGAATTAAACAAAACTCTCTACCTTTATAATCTTAAATGTAAAAATTTTTCCATAATTTTTAAAAAAAAGTTTCAAAATTTATTAAAAGGTTCTTTCAAAATAGTTCTAATATTTAGACAATTTTAAAATTTAATATATTTTGAATCTAAAACTGACATATCTTAAAGCCAATTTCTATATATCTCAAATAATCCTAAATGAAATTGAATGTTGGCCAACATTATATGAATTAATCTTTTTCAAAACTTCTGTTATAGTATATCAAAAGAAAGCTCAAGAAACAGATATAAAATGATAAATATTAGATCAATACTTCCAAGAGATATTTAATCTAAATATAGAACTTATTAACAATTCCTTAAAACAGATTTTTATTATAAAAATCCGTATAAATTTGGAATATATTGTTTAGAAAATGCCATATATTCTATATGTATATCGCTAGAAAGCTTATGTTTTATCGAATTTAATTGTAGCTGATTTCTTAAGACAAATCTGAGAACTTTTCTACGGAGAGACAATTTAAACCGCAGATGTAAAGTAATGTTTTATTCTATTACATTTTCTTTAAAATAATTTTCTTTAGTGAAATTATAAAATATAAATTATAAAATAACTGAAAACTTTAACTTGCAAGTAAATGTATAAGTAAAAATATTGCTAAAAAGTACTTAAAGGAAATAAAATAATAATTGTTTTTAAATACAGGATTTGGACAAAGAAACATCGGAAATTATTATCAAAATTTTATACCTTTTAACAATTGATAATAAAAATCATTACATCGAATTAATTAAAACAAATTAAGCTTAACTTATTGTTACGCAATTGTATTTGAATTCAAATATAATGGTTTTTAACGGCTGGTTTCAAGTTGCATCATGTTTCTCAACATTTCTATTTCTGGAGACTTCTAATTGTGGACAATGTGGTTTACCGGCCGATTAACAGCAGTTAACATAAATGTGGACATTGTTAACATTGCAGTGGAACATACAACATTGAATAACGTTCGTGAAGTTACTGGAAGGAAGATGGCGCTGTGCATAAATAGTGGTAAATGTTACAGTAGGTAGGCAGTTTTCATAAGCGCTGTTAGAGTAAACATTAACTACATTACCAGCGTATTCTTGTACATTATAAAGTGTGTGTATTAAAATAGAGACTATTTAAATTGTTGTATAAATTTAAATAAAGAGTTGTTACAAATTCCAATCTACTAAACAGCTTTTAATTGTAATTGAAATAATTAGCTTTATTTAAAGGAAATAAACCACCGTTTTTAAAAGGTAAAAACCTAACAATATTAAAATCTTAAATCAGAATTAAACAAGCACGTGTGTTGTATTCGGCTGTGACTTTTCTGATATAGGGGTTATATGAAGGGCAGGGTCAATTTTGGACCGATCCTCACAAAAGTTGATAGAAAGATTTAGGTTCACATACAAATTGTTTATGTCCAATTTCATCACGATATTAATTATTATAAGACAGTTATGAATGTTCAAGTCATTTTCTTCTTTCCTCTGTCATCGGAATATTTTGACAAGTGAGTGATACAGAACCAACAGGTTTTTATCTCAAAAATGGTGCAACTCGCCAGTTTTGAACATTTACATTGGCCGTTAAGATTAGAGTTGGGTTGTTCATGAACGAACAAGTTCAATTGAACAATTCAGTCAAATGAACAATGTGAAATTGTTCAATCATCTTGTTCTTTATTGTACTTTTTATTCACTTTATTCCTTTTGGTCATCTGTCATTATATGAAACTTATATTTTGAAAACGCTTTAAAATGGGATTTATGTTGTTTGAATTTTATATAATTCTTTCTTATTTTCTTTATTATTAAAATCAAATTCATTTTCCAAAAGCAGAAGTGCCCTGTTCGTTTTGTTCACTGCAAAAACATTAATAGAGCAATTGTTCAACTTAGTTCAGTCAAACACCACAGAATAAAAGTGAACAATTGAACAAAAAAACGAAATTGTTCATTTATTTGTTCTGAACAAAAACGACCAACCAGTAAAAAGAACGATTATGCCCAACTCTAGTTAAGATCGTCCATTATCACCGCTACAGACTTCTTTCTTTGCGGTTTATTTGAAGCTTCGAGTCTATGTGCTACAAGACTCAATCTCTGGAAGCTATCAGAGATAATACATGACAAGAGAGTGAGAACTTATCTCACTTGGATCTCTTTAGAATCCCTGAAATTTATCTAAAAAGAGACTCAATGGCGGCAATCGCTTGGCCGATATCATATTAGAAAATCAAATCGTCCTCAAAAGTAATTGAAAATATATTTTAAAATTATTTCGCTTCATTTTAAAGATATTAAAAAAAGAACAGTAAGAAATTTAAATTTGTAATGAAAATCGAAATTTAATTTAACATTGAGATAATTTTAAACTCGTAAAGGCTGGTATTTGAATGTACTTATACTCAAAGGTTCGAAAGAATTAATTCTTAATTAAATTTTCAAAATCAAATTGTATTTCTTAACAATTTCATTAAATAATTCATGGTACTTCAAACACATTATAGAATTAATTATTTTAAAGAATTCATTATGAATTAATTCATTGGATTAATACATTAGTACTTCAAACATATTGAATTCATTCCTTTTGAAAATTCCTTCTTTATATATAGTATTCCTTATTAAATCATTCAAGTTATCTTTGATTCAAATCCATTGCAAAATAGCTTTACAAAATGTTTTTTAAATTCAATAATTATTGAATTATAATTCTTCAATACTATTCAATTTTCAATATGTTTTCAATTAACTGAAAACAAATAAAAAAAAGCAAATTAAGGAAACATATTTTCCATAGAATAAACGTATAGAACGGAAGGAGAGAGTAAAATATTACTCTCTTTTCACACACACGGATGATACAAAAACAAAATATATGCAATACATTCTCATGAATTAGGTTTCTGACAACGGACTTGGGTTTTTGGCTCTCAGTTATCAAAAATGTGAATCAAAGATTGTATGAATTCTTTTATGAATTTATTCTGGTACGAATAAATTCCACAAAGAGTGAATTCTGAGTGAAATCATAGAAATTGTTTTATTGGAAATGGCTTTATAGAATGAATTGCTGACATTTTTTTAATACTGAAATAAGATTTCAGTGAATTAAGCTTAAATTGAATTATTTAATTCAAAGCATTGCTAATGTTTAACTGAGAGTGTTTTGAGTTATTTCCGAATTGTGCAGTCGTCAAAAACTAAAAATTATAAAAAAATAAAACAAAAATCTTTAATATTTAGTTTAAAACTTTAATTATTAAATTCAATTTACAAAAATATACAAGTATTTAATACAAACTTAAAATAAAATAAATTTAACTTAAATAAAATAAGGCAGGTTAATAAATCGTCAGTTAAAATTAAAACATAAATCTAAGTTAAACAAAATAAGGCAGGTTAATTAAACGTCAGCTAAAATTAAAAATAAACTTAATTAGACAACTAATAAGTAATCGTTATTTAAACTGAGTTTAAGCATTATTTAAATATTTACAGTAAATAAAAAATTTTTAAAAATAAAAATGTCTATATAAAAGTCTATTAACCAAAAGATTAAGGTAATAATTTAGCTTTATGAGGTAAGAAATAATTTCTGTAGAATAAAATGATATCTGCAATATTCTTGAAATAAATCACTTGTAAAATTTCTATTTTTCAATAATATTTTGAAAGTTTTTTTTAAATTTTTTTTAATTATTTTCAATATTTCTTATTTATAAGGAATTTGTTTTATCTAACTTATAAATGGAATGATTTACAGTAAAACCAAAAACTATATTAAATATTGAAATTTGTTTAAAAAGAGTTTAAATAAATTTTGAATTAATTTTAATCAGAGATTTACTTCATTTACTATATTTGTTTCAAAGAGAAGTTTTTGTTCATGAGTCTCAGAAATTTTGTTTTTTTTAAGTTGTATCTTGTTGCTATATTAAGTATATTGAATGTTTGAAAATTGCTTTAAAAAATTGACTATTTTGTTAACTTAAACTCAGTTTAACTTAAGATTAAGTATTTACTACAACTAAATATTTATTTAAAATATTTTATACATAAATATGTATAAAATAAGTAAAACAAAAGATTTTAAAAATCAAATTTGGTTAAAATGGACGAAAATAAGTTGTATTAAAATTTAATGACATACAATTTTCAAATAAATTATAAATAATTATATAATAAACACAATTTAAATGCAAGCAAAATATTTATTACAAACTAAACAAAATGTAACTTAAGCAAAAGGTTATAAAAAGGTCAATATTTTTTTAACAAAAAAGAAATTAACAAAAAATTATAATGCACCCTAGGATATATAAGTATTTGAAGCTGCCCTAAATGAGATTCTATAACTGTTATATTTCTATATATTTTAAAATATAAGTACTTGACTTAGCATATTGGAATATTTTATCTTTTTTTCGAATTTACAAGAACTTTTCGTTTTATAATATTTAACGTTCCTTCGTTTTAATTATTTTACTTAAAAATAATAATATTTTTCATACTTATAACTAAAATTGTAATTATTTTAATTTTCAGGTTTTAAAGGGAAAACAAAAAAATTAATATTAAATAGGTTATCTTTCTTTTTTTTCAATAATATTAATTATTTCCATAATCTTTTTTATATTTTTTTCTTTTTTAATTATAATTAATGCATAAACAGTCTTTTTTAGTTCACAATAACTTAAAAGACGGCTAAAATCTAAATAAATTTAAATTTTAATTATAACAGTTTTTTTGTTTTTTTATTTAAAACTAATGGAAATAATAAGGAGGGGGTTTCTTAAAGTGTAATGATAATAAAAAAGCAACAAAATGCTTGAAATGTTTGATTTGATTTTTAAATTTCATTTAATGTGTTTCTTTTTCAATAATTTTATAACAGTTAATTGAATATAACAGCAATAAGAACAGTTTAAAAAGTGTTATAATCGAAGGAAATTGCTTAAAAGAGCTTTATTACGATTTTATAAATATTTAAAAGCATAGTTCTTAGAATAACAGTTTAAAAATCATTTATAAAAAACTAATTTTGGAATGTTGTTTCATATTTTCAATCAGAATATGATGCTTAATATGAATATTTTTTTTATAGGATTTCCCTTACATATACAAATTCCCTAAAAAGGAAATTTTTGCTAAAATCATTTTTCCAAAATTTATTATAGATTTTTAATAAAGATTTGATAATTTTTGCTAAATTTCCCTTATTTAAAAAAATTTCCCTAAAAGGGATTTTTTTTTAAAAGCAATATTTCATAAATTTTTACATATTTTCAATCAGAATTAAATGCTTAATAAAAATTTATAATTCTTTATAGAATTTCCCTTACATAAAAAAAATTTCCTAAAAGGGAAATTTTAGTTAACAGCATTTTTCCAAAAATTGTTACAGATTTTTAAAAAGAATTTAATTTTTAATAAAGCTTTGACACTTTTGCTAAATTTCCTTTACTTAAAAAAATTTCCCTAAAAGGTATTTATACCCTACACCACCATAGTGGGGAAAATCACTTTAACGTGCATAAATCGCTTAAAAATGTTGGTAAACAAACAAAATTCAACATAGTTATCTTTAATATAGACATAAATCACATGACCTAATTTCATGGTGATCGGTCCATAATTGGTCATAGCCCCCATATAACCCCACTTCCGAAAATCACTCAAAAATATAAATTATTGAAATTTTAAAAGAAACATTTTTTTTGCTCTTTTACTTAGTGTAGGGTATTATATGGTCGGGCTTGACCGACCATACTTTCTTACTTGTTTTTTTTTAAAAGCAATATTTCATAAATTGTTACATATTTTGAATCAGAATATGATGCTGAATAAAAATCGATAATTTTTTATGAATTTCTCTTACAAAAAAAAAATTTTCCTAAAAAGGAAATTTTTGTTAAAAGCTTTTTTCCAAAATTTATTACAGATTTTTAAAGAGAATTTGATTTTTAATACAAATTTGCTACTTTTCGCTAAAATTTCCTTTATTAAAAAAATGTCCCTAAAAAGGAATTTTTTGTTAAAAGCAACATTTCATAAATTTTTACATATTTTGAATCAGAATATGATGCTGAATAAAAATCGATAATTTTTTATAGAATTTCTCTTACATAAAAAAAATTCCCTAAAAGGGAAATTTTTGTTAAAAGCATTTTTTCAAAATTTATTACAGATTTTTAAAGAGAATTTGAATTTTAATAAAGATTTTGTACTTTCCGCTCAATTTCCCTTATTTAGAAAAATTTCCCTAAAAGGTATTTTTTTTTTGAAATCAATATTTTATAAATTTTTACATATTTTCAATCAGAATTTGATTTTAAATAAAAATTTGCTACTTTTCGCTAAATTTCCTTTATTAAAAAAAATTTCCCTAAAAGGGAATTTTTTTTAAAAGCAATATTTTATAAATTTTTACATATTTTTAATCAGAATATGATGCTGAATAAAAATTGATAATTTCTTATAGAATTTCCCTTACATAAAAAAATTGCCTAAAAGGGAAATTTTTGTTAAAAGCATTTTTGCAAAATTTTGAACAGATTTCCAATCATAATTGGATTTTTAATAAAGATTTGGTACTTTACGCTAAATTTCCCTTATTTAAAAAAAAATCAATAAAAAGGGAAATTTTTTTTAAAGCAATATTTCATAAATTTTCATATTTTCCATCAGAATTTGATTTTTAATAAAAATTTGTTACTTTTCGCAAAATTTCTTTTACTTAAATAAATTTCCCTAAAAGGGAAATTTTTTGTAAAACCAAAATTTTCCTTACTTAAAAAAATATTCCTAAAAGGGATTTTTTTGTAAAAGCTATGTTTCCTAAACTTTTACATTTTTTAAATAATAATTTAAGAATTAATAGTTTTTCCAAGATTAGTCACTAAATTCCAAACATATTTTAATCATTTACAAAATATTGAAAAAGTGTTATACAACATTATTGTACACCAGCGATTCTATTAAAAAATATATAATTCTAACCGATTTAGCCAAATTTTTAATAATTAAAACAGTTTTTCTTTAAGTGTTATATAATTTTAAATTGATTTTTCTTTTAAATCAAGCTGAGCTTTCCTAGTTTTGAAACATATAACAGATTTACAACATTATCTCTTAATAATTATAACAGTTTTCATAACTGTTATACATTCAAAATTGACTTTGCTCTCCAAAATTTACGAAAGGTCCGAACTTTTCTAGTATTTTAAATAATTAAAATAGTTTTCATAACTGTTATACATCCAAAATCTGGTTTTAATATGTTTCTTTTTAAAGGTAATTACTTTTGTTAAGGAATAATGCATGCTATTATTTTATATAATTTTTAACATTTCACTTAATAAGAATTATTTAATATAGAGTTTCCTTTGTTTACTTTTTTATAACACTTTTATAACTGTTATACTGCTAACAAAAAACTGTTATATATATTTTTGCTAATACAAAAAAATGCAAATTCTTATGCGTTTTTCTTTTAAATTATAATAAATATATACTAACATTTAAACAAAAAAAAATATGGTTTTTTTAATGTTGTTGATATTAACATCTAATAAACAAACTGTTATACAGTTGATTTCAAATTAAACTAATTGGTATAATTATCAAATGAACCCAAATATTCCAAAGCAGCACGATAACAAAAATGATATTGATCCTAAAATGACATAAAAAACATTTATATTAAAAACCAAACAATTTTAAATATTTAAATTTATATAAACTACCTCTGTTTGCACCATAGCTGGCCGTTGAGCACGTAAAATTCGCACAGTTTGGAAAACATCCAAAACCCCCTCATATTGCATGCGTTCCAACACAATGCTTAAGGTTATGAACACACCCGTGCGACCCACACCAGCACTACAGTGCACAGTGATGGGACCATCTTGACCAAACTGTTCTTTTGTTTTATGCACCTGACCGATGAAATCAATGAAGCCTTCACCCGACTTGGGTACACCCTGCTCGGGCCAATCGATAAATTGAAATTGTCGCACGGTACGTGAAGAGCCATCACGTGCATCGGTTACCTAAAAGGCAGGCAGAGAGAGAAAAGAAAAGAATATAAAATAATTTGTTTAACATACACAATTAATATTATTTATTATATTGTCGTTGCTGTTATCGGTCGTCGTCATTGTGTGCCCTCAATCATAAGGTGGCCTATGGTTTTGCCTGCCTGCCTGGCTTTATTCTTTTATACTCTACCATGAGTATGTGCATGTATAATGGACATTGTGCCTGGTTAACTTACCTTGAATTCACGTAATTTATATTGTGGCATATTGTATTCAGCAATGGGATCAACAACATAATATTGATAACGTACAGAGCGTTCATGGGGCCAATATTGATAGCATTTTTCCTAAATAAAACAACAAGTATAAAATATGAAAAATTGAATTATGAAAACAAAATATAAGAAATGGGAATTTATGGTTAAAATTTTAAACATTTTAATAGAAACTAAATGCAGAATCTTTTAAACATTTTAAAACCCCTCCCAATTCTACTTACCCTGCCCATCTCCTTGAGTTTGGTCAACATCACCACAATCGTTGAGTTGTGTTCCCACAACATACGCCAGAAATCTTCTGCTGTATCTTGCAATGGACCTTGAGCCGCTATATAAGCCGAACGATAACGATAACCCTCTATGAAACTGGCATTAACATAATCACTGCCCTCGATACCGTGTATAGGAGTCAAGTAAACCCGGGTCGATTCATAGGGTAAGATGTGTACCAAACGATTTTTATGCTTGTTGCTGGGCAGATTGGCCGTTACAAATTTGGAAGAGTCAACCTTAACATTGGACAATTTCTTAAATTCAATTTCCATGCCAGTGATATTTTCACCCGGTTCAGTGGTCAATAACTTTTGCAAATGGGTGTGAAGATTGCGGGCCGGTACCTCGGTGTGGCCACAGATAATGGCCTCCAATATGGCATCGTGTATAAATATATATTGATCTTCGGTCTGGACCATATAGTTGCGTTGAGCCCTCAGACATGTGACATGACCATAAATATCCACAATCTTTTCATGTTTCATTCTTTCCAGCATCGAATCAATGACAATATAGCAACCCGTACGACCCACTCCAGCCGAGCAGTGCACCACAACGGGTCCAGAATCGGGGGGAGTAAGAGCTCTACATCGGCGCAGGAATTGTAAGAAGGGAGCAGGATGGTCGGGTACACCATGATCAGGCCAGGCAGTAAATTGCAATTGCTTAATTTCTCGACGTTCATTAAAGCCCTGTCTTACCACTTGGAAGGTTCGTATACTATAGGTTGAGAGTTCCTGGGTTTCGGTTATGGTCACAAACATTTGTCCATAAGTTTCGGTTCCTCTTGTTGGCCAGTACTGGTCACATTTAATGCGTGTTCTCTCCTCTAAGCGTGTCATCATTACAATAGTTGTAGTCTTCAATTCCCAGCACATTCTCCAAAAATCAGCTATAGTTTCCTGCAAAGGCCCCTGGGTAGCCACATAGGCATTGTGCTTGCGATAACCATCACAATAGTTGGCATTAATATAATCCGAACCCACTACCCCATCCATGAGTGGCAGTATAACACGTGAATGATCATAGGCCGTAACATTGGCATAACGATTCTTGGGCTTGTTGTATTCATAATTGGAATTATCCCAGGTGAATTGTTGACCCGGTTCAATGCTTTCATATTCCTGAGAGAATTTCTGATTGTCATTCGCTTTGAGGCGTTCCACATGATTTGAAAACTCCGAGATGGGTATGGGTGGGTGTGAAATCATGCCGGGAGTTTGGAAGTTCAAACGTCTCATATCTACCGGATCGCTGGGAGTGGGACCAGCACCCAAATCTGCAGCCATTAAAGGTCTGGTAACAGCAGCTTGATCGGGTGTCTTACAGGGTTGTCGCTTACGCTTGATAATGTAAATAATAATGAAAGTGGTAACCAAAATTAAAGCCGCCAAGGCCGGTAATACCACCCACAGCATGCCGGGCTCATCCTTATTGCGATTAACCGAAACTTCGGGTTCTGAAGGCCAGTTGGGATCAGGTCTATGAGGCCGTTCACCGGGAGGAGCTTCACGCATGTCCAATGATAAGAATTCCGAGAAGGGTGATGAGGTATACAAATGTTTTTGGGGAGTATCAACCACAGCTCTAACAAAAATGCGATAACGCTTGTCCCGCTCCAATTTGCGGTTGGTGAAATTGTGATAATCATCTCCCGAGCCCAAGTGGAAGGTAAACGGTATAGATCTTTGAGGAAATTTAGCGGCTATATAGGGAGCATTAGGTCTTTCTGGTTTATTACGCCCCGGCACTAAATCCTCCGTTAAGAACTGATCAGGATTTTTGTGTAAATTCGACTTATCTTCGGGCACCACCACCAAATAATAATGAGATATTGGACCATATTCTTCGGAAGCTTGAGGTAAAATAACTAAAATCTCTTCGCCATTAACCACACCATAGAAATCTGGCTTCACCATAGGTTGGGGTGCAGCCATTTGTGTGGTCACCGTAATTTTAGTGGGTGGTCTGTAGGAATAGTCCGATGGCAAAGCACTAACATTGACATTGTAGGTGGTAAAGGGACTCAATTCATTAATGGTGTGCGTCTTAACATAAGCCTTTAAAATAATCTCTCTTCTTTGTACAATTTGTGTCTGTGAAAATCCCTGAGAGTCCACAAATACTTTCATGGCATCATAGGAAATCTTATAGTTAATGGGATTCAAGCGTATAGGTGGAGACCAGGATAAAGTCATAGAGTGGGTGGTTACATCGTGGGCTCTCAAATTCAAGGGCACATCTTCGGGCTTGATTTTAACGGTTACTTTTTCACTTAAACGTCCCAAACCAGTTTTAAATCTAGCCGCTATAGCCACCGCATACTGGGCAAACTTTTCCAAATTCACCAAATCTGCGGATTCTGTCAAGCCTACGGTCTTTGTCTGCCATTCATCTAAATCCTCCACAGCTGTCATGGTATAGAAGATCTTATAACCCAAGAGTTTGCCTCTTGAGGGCACTGGTTCCCACCAAATTTCCGAGGTTTGTTCGGAAGTAGCTACGGCTTGTACTGACATAGGAGCGCGACCCATATCTCTTTCGGTTTCCACCGAAATCTTTTCACTAAAAGGTCCAGCTCCTTGTTTAGTATAAGCTCGCACCCGGAATATGTATTCGGTGTTCTCTTCTAAATTCGTAAACACAGCCTTGCGCAAAGTCATATTTCTTTCCGAACCCAAACCATGATCTATTTTCTTATGAAATTGTACATCATAGCGTGTGATAATGCCATTACGATGTTCTCTGATGGGAGGCTCCCAGGTAACGCACACTACATCGGGTGTCTGGAATCTAACGGTGATATTAGAAGGTGGTCCTCCCGGTACGCCTTCGGGGGTTTGGAAGTTTTTCACTGTTTCCTGGCCAATACCTATGTGATTACTACCCGCCACTCTAAATTCATATTCCACACCCCTTTCCAGATCTTTAAAGGGTTTTTTCGTTTCATGCGGACCCATTAACATTTCCTTGAGCGGTTGTTCTTTTATACCATAACGCAGACGATAACCCCTTAGTTCTCCATACGTTTGTGCTGGTCTCTCCCATTCCAATTCTATCGAAACAGTGGGATCACGTTCCATTATTTTTAGACTGACTGTGGGTCTAACGGGCACACCTCCGGGGGTCTTTACTATAACTGCCGGACTGCGATCACCATCTCCTTTGCGTGTAAGGGCAGCCACTTGTATGGAGTATTTAGTATCAGGCTGTAGACCGGAAACGTTGTATTCCAAGGCATCAACCACATCATATTTGAGAGGTTCATTTAAGAAACCCTTACCCTAGAAAAGAGAAGAAATGAGACAGTTGAAGTTAAAGAATTGCAAATTTATAAAAATAAGAATGAATATATGAAGTGAAGAATACTGAAGGTTGGGAGGAAAAGGTAATTTAAACAGGGCAGGGAATTAACGAGTTATATAGTTAATCTATGACAAAATTCCGGTTATCACAAAACTGTTTTGAATAATTGTGGATATATTAGAGATATAAAATTGAGATTATTGGAATTCTACAGAAACGTACATCTATTGGAGATGGAAACTTGAGACGAATCGTTGAACTATTGAAGATATTAAAGATAGGAATTTCTGAAGGGTCTTAGATCTATTGAAGACCAATCGCTGATCTATTGGAGATAGGAATTTCTGAACAAACCTAGATCTGTTGAATATATTAACTTGAGATTAATCGTAGATCTATTGTAGATACTAACATGTGAGGAATCGTAGATCTAAAGGAGACAGGAACTTGTGAAAAATCGTAGATATATTGGAGATCGGAACTTTTGACGAATTGTTGATCTATTATAGGTAGGAACTAGAGACAATTCGTAGAACTATTGGAGAGATGAAATTGTGACATTTCAGAAAACTATTAGAGATACGAAATTGTGAAGAATCGTAGCTCTATTGGAGGTAGCAACTTAGGACGAATCATATATCTGTTGGATATAGACACTTCTGACGAATCGCAGATCTATTTTAGATAGGAACTTGTGGCGAATCACAGACCTATTGGATTTAGGAACTTCGAAGATCTTTTGGAGATAGGAACTTGCGAAGAACCACAAATCTAGTTGAGATAGGAACTTCGAAGATCTTTTTAGAGATAGGAACTCGAGATGAATCATAGAACTATGTAAGTTAGGAACATGAAACGAATCGTAGATCTATTGGAGATAAGAACTTGTGGGAAATCGTAGATCTTTTGTAGATAGGAACCTGTGACTAATAGTATATCAATTGGAGAAAGGAACTTGTAAAGAACCATTGATCTATTGCAGAAAGGATCTTGCAACGAATCGTAGATTTATGGAAGATAGAAACTTGTTACGATTCGTAGACCTATTGGAGACAGGAACTTGTAAGGAATCGTAGATCTATTGGACATAGGAATTTGTGACGAATCGTAGACATATTGTAGGTAGGACCTTATGACGAATCGTAGATCTATTAAAGTTAGGAACTTGAGACGAATCGTAGATCTATTGGAGATAGGAACTTGTAAAGAACCGTTGGTCTATTGCAGAGAAAGGAACTTGTTGATGAAAGGATCTTGCAACGAGTCGTAGATTTATCGAAGATAGGAACTTGTTACGATTCGTAGACCTATTGGAGACAGGAACTTGTGACGAATCCTAGATCTATTGTAGAGAAATTAACTTGTAAAGAATCGTAGATATATTGCAGAGAAAGGAACTTGTTGAAGATAGGAACTTTTGACGAATCGTAGACCTTTTGGAGATAGGAACATGTAACGAATTGTAGATCTATTGTAGCGAAAGGAACTTGTAAAGAATCGTAGATATATTGCAGAGAAAGGAACTTGTTGGAGATAGGAACTTTTGACGAATCGTAGACTTTTTGGAGATAGGAACATGTAACGAATTGTAGACCTATTGGAGACAGGAAGTTGTAACGAATCCTAGATCTATTGTAGAGAATGGAACTTGTAAAGAATCGTAGATATATTGCAAAGAAAGGAACTTGTTGGAGATAGGAACTTGAGACGATTCGTAGACCTTTTGGAGATAGGAACATGTAACGAATCCTAGATCTATTGTAAAGAATCGTAGATATATTGCAGAGAAAGGAACTTGTTGGAGATAGGAACTTGTGACGAATCGTAGACCTTTTGGAGATAAAAACTTGTAACGAATCTGGATTCTGGAGATAGAAACGAATCGATTTATGCAACTTAGATCAGTTGAGTGGAAAAATGTATGATGAATCGTAAATGTATTGCCATCGAAAATTTATTGTGAAATGAAACAAATTTTTTTAAAAAACGAAATTTTAGAAAAATTTCGATGTAATAAAAACTGAAGAAATATTAAATAATTCTAGGGTATATTTGTGACTTCCAGGGAAATGGAAAAAATACTGACAAATTTGGGACTTTCAAGGGTATAATTTAGTTACTTTTAGTTACTCTAAACCAACTTACCTCATCTCTTACTTCCTGGACATGTATGTGATAGCCACGTATAATACCATTACGATCTTTTTCCAGTGGAGGTTTCCAGCTAACATGAATTGAAGTCGAATTTAATGGAGTAGCCTTAACTTCTTGAGGATCTCCAGGCACTAAACGATGAAAGGTAAACAAAATCTATTAGATTTACACAGAAACATTTATTTATAAAAACACACTTAAAATATAAGAAAGCCTTAATGTTGAAAAATACCTAAGTTTTATATAAAAAATACCTAAATTTATTAAAAATTCCTTAATATATTTAAAATGTATATAAGCTAATACCAAGGGTAACTAAGGAAATGTTTTTAAAATACTTAAGTGTACTTAAATAATTATAAATATTTTATTTAATTTATATTAATAACTTAGAAAATAAAATCTATGATTAAAATTTATAAAAATAATTATAAATAAAAAAACATTATCACATCACACAAAAATAAAATTTGATGCAAATTTTTATTGGGGGATTTTTCATAATTAAAAGGAGTCAAAATTTTTAAATAAAACAAAATTAGTTTTAATTCAAAAATATATTTTTGTTTGATATTAGGATTGATTCTTCTTTAATCTATAAAAAAAGCATTCAAAAATGATTTTAAAAAATATTGTATTGTATGCAAAAATTATTTGATTTTCAAAAATTTCTTGTTTTTTTTTTGGTTCGTATGCAAAAAATAGTTTTCCAAAATATTGAAATTCTGGGAATTTCATTTGTTTATTTTGGATTGGAAAAAAAGAGAAAATTTTTTTTAATAAATTTTAGTTAAAAATTCTTAGTTATATAAAGAATTTTCTAAAAAATTAAAATATATCTTAATATTGTTTTATTATAACTTATTGGAATATGTTATAACAATAGATATTTGTTTACAAAAAATGAACAAATATTTATGCAAAATAAAAGTAAGTTATACTATGATAAATTTCGAAATAAAAAAAAATAAAATAAAAGGTTTATTTGTATGAAAAATCAGCAAAGTTTTTAAATTATATTTAGCCAATAGGTACCAAATTAAAAGAAGCTTTATTGTTTAGCCCTTGGGGGTTTTGAAATCCTTTCACGGGATTTTTAAAGGGAAAAGGAGAGTAGTATTGTATATGTAAAGAATATTAACATCATAATTATGACCAGACGGTCTACTGTGGCTACAGTTCAAAGAAACATTGAAATGGATATTGGTCCCCAAAGGGGTTTCAAAGAAAATTAAGGATTTAGTAAATAAATTAAGTTTTATAACTCAAGTGAAGCGATTTGGCGTTTTGTATTTTCAAAAATGTATAGCTACAGAGCATAAAATCATTGATCCACTTAACTGTCCCTTGGTAATCGATGGAGTAAATACTTTATTTTTTTTAGTAAATATTTGATTTGATCAAACTTGTTAGTAAACTTATTCGGTTTAATAATTTTATTTTAAAAAATTTGCTGAATTTCCTGATTTCTTTTCAAAATTTTCTAAAAAAACAAACTTAAAAATTTAACTAAAAAATCATGCCATAAAAAAAATATATTTTTTTTTTGTTCAAAAACACATCTAAATTTTTTTTTCGGTTTTGTTTTATAAAAAATACTCACTGTTTTTCACTACATTTATAATAATTTTTTTTTTTGTAAAAAAATTTTATAATTTCAAAAAATTATTTTTTTTTATTTGCAAAAATGTTTATTTATCAAGAACCATTATTCATCCATGTTAAAAAATTTTGGGTTGGGGGTTGCGTTCAAAAATGTTTGGTTAAAATCGCAAATATAGTATATGTATATGATTTGGTGTATTATTTTTTAAAGGATTATTAAAAAATTCGTTTTAAAAAACATCCAGTTACAGTACATTTAAAAAAAACATACACACACACAAAATTCAAAAAAACGTGTGCAATTTTGTTTAGTTATTATTTTGTTTGTATGTTTAAAAAGTGCGAGTGGCCAAAAAAGATATAAAAAAGAACAAATATTTATAGGTTAACATTTTTATTGATAAATAGAGAATAGTTGTTTAAAAAACTACTGAAATTATATTAAAAAATAAAGAAAAAATTCAAAAAAGTTGGCACACTCGCTTTAGTTATGGGGGGAAGGGTTAACTTAAAAGTTAGGAATAAAAAAATCCAATTAAATTGGCAACTGATTTGTAGTTTGATCAAATGTAATGAGTTATTGAGATGAAGCACCAAATTTTTGTGTAATTTAAGGAAATACTTAAAACTTAGTTTAAAGTTGGGTTTTATAATTTAAAGCTATTTAAATGATATAATTAAATACTTAAAGTAAGAATGTATGGTTAATAAAAAAATATGATTAAGTTTAAAAGTTTGCAGCAATATTGGAGCACATTTTTATGTATAAATTTTATAAGCCTAAAATTAGGCAATAATTTTGATATAATTTTTTATTTATAAATAATATACGCCTAAAAGTAGGCAATATTTTGTATACAAATTCAATGTAAAAATTATATAAGCCCAAAAATATGCAGTATTTCTGCATTTATTTTGTATTTTAAAATAATTTATGCCCAAAAATATGCCACATTTTTTGACTTCAATTAAGATTTTAATCTAAAAGACATTACATTATTGTCAGTCTTCTAATAATAATAATAATAGTAATAAAGTATATTACTTAAGTTATATGTATATAGAAAAACTAATTTAAACTTAGGTTATAATATAAATTAAATAAATTTTCTAATTTAATACTTAAAATAAAACAATACGTAATTTGTTTTTCATAAATATGTCAATATTTCATAACAGTTTTATAATTTAATACTTAAACAATTTTAATAAAATGGCTAAACCTAAAACTATGCAACAGTTTTATAATTTAGTGATTAAAATAAAGAAATTCTAACATTTCTTTATAAATTGGGCAATATTGTATAAAAATGTATTCAGCCTAAAAATATGCAACACTTTTTGGTATGTTGTATAATACTGTATTTTATCACAACTTCAGTGTATTTTTTTTAAATAAATTGGTTAATACTTCAAAAAAATTTAATAATAATTGATTGATACCAAAACTATGCAACAGTTTTTGGTATTTAACCTATAATCCTGTACTTAATTACATATTTAATATAAACACCTTTTTAGAAAATATGTGACTGACATTTTTATTAATAAAAATAATTGCATTTTTATAAGAAAGCCTATATCTATGCAACAGTTTTAAAATTAATTGCTTAAAATAAAGAAATTCGTATTTTTGATAAATTTGACAATATTTCATTTAAAAAAAATCCAGATAAATTTGGCAATATCTTTTAATATGAAAAACAAATGTTAAGCCTATAACTCTGCAACAGTTTTTGGTATTTAGTGAATAATACTCAATTTAGAATAATTACATTTTAAAAACTAACTTTTTTATTAATCAAAATATTGGATTGTTTGGTAAAGCCTAAAAATATGCAACAGTTTTATAATTTAATGCTTAAAATAAAGAAATTTGGTAAAATTTCATAAAAAAACAAGTAAGAAAGTATGGTCGGTCAAGCCCGACTATATAATACCCTACACTAAGTAAAAGAGAAAAAAAATGTTTCTTTTAAAATTTCATTAATTTATATTTTTGAGTGATTTTCGGAAGTGGGCCTTATATGTGGCCTATGACCAATTATGGACCGATCACCATGAAATTAGGTCGTGTGATTTATGTCTATATTAAAGTTAACTATGTTGAATTTTGTATGTTTACCAACATTTTTAAGCGATTTAAGCACGTTAAAGTGATTTTCGGAAGCGGGTCTATATGGGAGCTATGACTAATTATGAACCGATCATAACAAAATTTGGTGACATGAATTTTGTATATATAAAACTTATTTGTAGCGAAATTTGTGTAGATACATAGATAAATTAAACATTTATGACCGATAAAGTCCAATTTCGGAAGGACATTTGTATGTGGGCTAGGAGAAATAATGGACCGATTGCAACCAGTTTCAATAGGCTTGGTCCTTGAGTCGAAAAAATAATATGTACCAAATTTGATCGAAATATCTTCAAAATTGCGACCTGTACTCTGCGCACAATGTTTACATGGACAGCCAGCCAGCCGACCAGACGGACGGACGGACGGACTCGCTTAATCGACTCAGAAAGTGATTCTAAGTCGATCGGTATACTTTAAGGTGGGTGTTAGACTAATATTTTTGGGCGTTACAAACATCTGCACAAACGCATAATACCCTCCCCACTATGGTGGTGTAGGGTATAAAAATGATTAAGCCTAAAACTATGCTGGTATTTATTGAACAATACTATTTTGGTATTTATTGAACAATACTCAATATTATTCCAAATTTAGTATAATCTCCTTTTAAAAACAGGGTGGCTGACTTTTTGATTAATCAAAATATTGAATTTTTTGGTTTTTCATAAATTTGACAATATTTCATTAAAAAAAATTTTAAGCCTAAAACTACGCAACAGTTTTTGATATTTAGTGAAGAATACACAATATTTTTATAAATTTCGTATAATTTGATATTAAAAACTGGATGGCTGACTTTTTTATTAATCAAAATATTAAATTTTTTTGATAAAGCCTAAAAATATGCAACAGTTTAATAATTTAATGCTTAAAATAAAGAAATTCTTATTTTTTTTTTTATAAATTTGGCAAAATTTCATGAAAAAAATGTTAAGCCTAAAACTATGCAACAGTTTTTGGTATTTATTGAACAATACACAATATTATTACAAATTTAGTATAATTTCCTTTTAAAAACAGGGTGGCTGACTTTTTTATTAATCAAAACAATGGACTTTTTGACAAATTTTAAAAATATGCAACCGTTTTATAATTTAATGCTAAAAATAAAGAAATTGTTAACCTTTTTTCAAAAAATTGGCAAATATTTCATGAAAATTTAATTAAAAAATCTATAAGCCTAAAAATATGCAACAATTTTGGTCATTTAACATCCAATATTACAAACTTATCCATCATAGTAATCAAAATAATTGCATTTTATAAGATGCGCTTAAAAATATGCAACATTTTTATTATTTCCTGCCTCTGTTTCTATTATACCATCACTCACTGTCTATCTCTGCCGTTCTTAACTTAAACTTTATGTTGTAATTAATTTATAACAAACAGAAAAAGCACTGCCATAACCTTCTTTTCTGCATAATAAATATATTTAATAATAAAACAATTTCAATAAAAGAATTTTTAATTATGCGTACATAATGGGGGTAAAACCAGATCCTTAATATTTTCTACAGTTTTGCATATTCATTTACTCATCTTTTGACATTAACTTTACGTGTACATCTTAATTATATTTAAACACATACACAGACTTATAGAACATGTATGTATAATTAACAAAAAATAATAATAATAATCTTCATACATATTTAATTATTTCATTTTTTTTTAATAAAATATTTATTTATCTGCCTGTCTGCCTAGTTGTATGTGTAATGAATAGAGTCCTTGCTTTAAATAAAAAAAAACTTTTTTTATACCTTGTCTTCTCAATGTTTTTTTTTTTTTTTTGAAAAGAAAATAATTTTAATTTTAACAGTAACTTTTTCTTTAGTTCCATAGCTGTGTGTTTCTTTTGTCAAGAGTACAAAAAATTTAATGAGCAGATAGACTCAAAATTTGTCGTTGATTTCTTTAATAATTTGACAAGCAGGCGAAATATGAAAGAAAAAAACAAAAACAAAACAAGAGGAAATTATAATGAAAAAGTAGTGTTGGCATATAAAGAATTATTCTTTCAAATGGAAATGTTAATATGTAGCAGAAGACACTGAGAGAAAAATCTATGTAAATTATAAAAAGCTTAGTCTAGACAAAAACCTATTACTCGTAATGGAGCAGAAAAATTATGCTGAAAGCTTTTAAAAGCTTAATTATAGTTAAAAGTTAGATTTAATTAAAGGAAAATTTGTTTAAAGGACAAGTATGTTTAATGACAAATTTTTCTTCTCTCAGTGTATATTTCCACCGGAATATATTTTCTTTCTTTTAGTCAAAATAACCCTGAGAGTTCAAAAGTAGAAAAAAAAGAACCGAAAACCTGTTGGTTTCATCATTTTGAATAAACAAATTCAAATAGAAAAATACTTTCATGAAATATGACCGTTTTATTGTGGAAAACAAATTGAAAAAGGAAAGAAAATGTCATGTATATATGGTGTGAATATACAAATTTCTACACTAAATATAGAGACATGTTTAATAAGTAAGCACCATTTTGAAGGAGCTTAAAAACTGAAATGAAAATATTAGTTTATAAGAAATTTGGTTTTATCTTTATAAGAGCCAGATAGAACAACGTACAAAAAGTTCATTTTTTTGGGATCCACTTATTGCAGCTTCCATTTTATTTGAGAACATTGGTCCACTACAAATGGTGCCCTTCTAATAACCACCTGCATACAATTCATAATGTATGAAATGCCATTGAATTTCCATAGATACAAAAATACAATTTCAATGTATTTTTTTTTGTACATAATTTTGTATATAATGCAAACATTGACATTTGTTTGAAGTTTAAATGAATATAAATATGAAACGAGCGCAGCTTCAAAAGGAGCGAGAGGAATTTTGGTAAAAGTAATTTCAAAAGCTTTGTTTTTGTATAGAGTTATATTTTTTATAATAAAATAAACGTGATAATGTCATTATAAAAAAAATTAAGTATTTTTATTGAAAAAGCTCCTAAAGCTTTTCCAGATTTTGAAACTCTAAGCTTTTGATAATTTCGGCTACAGACTTTTAAGCTTGTTTATAAAAAAAGTTTTTAATATAAGCTTTTCCTAACTTTGATAAAAAAAGTTTGCAATCTTAAATTTTCCCAGATTTATTTCTAAAGC
Source organism: Calliphora vicina (assembly GCF_958450345.1). Classification (NCBI taxonomy): domain Eukaryota; kingdom Metazoa; phylum Arthropoda; class Insecta; order Diptera; family Calliphoridae; genus Calliphora; species Calliphora vicina. The sequence continues at coordinate 119,390,779 of NC_088781.1, forward strand.
CTCACGTCTCTGTTATATTGGTGGTATCTGCGTATGTGTTTTCTACATGTGTCATTATTTCTCACATTGTCTATTGTATGGTTGACATATACAATTGACATACAGTTTTGTTAAAACTGATTATCATGATAATTTTTTGAAAGCACATCATTAAATCTGGTATAATACATATACAATGTTACTAAAAAAAAATCTTTTTTATTCTTTTATGAATACAATTTTTGACAGCGACAAAAAATTAAATTTAATTTGATGAATGTAAATAGAAAAATAATACTTTGCCCAAAAGAATACTGGTTAATTTTTTTCCTAGGAATTATTATATTAAAATTATAACTACTACCCTAAGTTTTTTAATTTTTTTTAACTAAAAATGATTAATTATGTCATTAAGCTTTTGACATTGTTTTACAGTTTCCGTTTTTTTATTTAATGACAAACTAATTAATGTTTAATTAATTAGCAGACAAATTTAGTTTTTTTTATAAGTTAAACACTTACTCATAAATAAATACAAAAAAGCTTTTAAATGTAAAATTAATAAATTGCTGGATTAAAACACATTTTGTTGTTAATTAGCTAAACAATAGTTTTTGAAATAAAACTTGTGCATTGCACAGAAGCTTAATAAATATAGCAATATTCTTCAAAAGCTCATATATAGCAAAAAAGGCCTTTAAAAGGAGTTCAGATATTATAAAATGCTTTAAAAAGCTTGTGTTTTACAAGCATTCGTTAAAATTAGTCAAAAGCTTTTATTTAATTCAACAAAAAAGCTTGCTAAAGCTTTGATATGATCAAAAGCTTTCAAAAACAAAAATATAGTAAGAAGATTTTAGCTTAAATTTCTACATATTTGTACAGCTTGATTTAAATTGGTTAAAAAGCTTTTACATTTTTTTTCAAAGCTCATTTTTTAAATCTTAAAGCTTCGATAAGGAATTCAGATATTATAAAATGCTTAGGTTTCTAAGTATTTTACAAATTTTCGTTAAAATTAGTTAAGTATTTTTATGGTTGAGCTTTATTATCAATTCAAAGTAGCTCACAATTAACAAAAAAGCTTGTAAAAGCTTTGATATAATGAAAATATTTTAAAAACTAAAATATAGCCAGATGATTTTAGATTGAATTTCTACATATTTGTTTGTTAAAAAGCTTTTAAATTTTTGATTTTTTCAAAATCTTAATTTTAGAATCTGAAAGATTTATTATAAATTAGATTAAAAAAATTATTAAAAGCTTTTATATAATAATCCAATTTTTAAAAGCTTTTATATAACAAACTAGTTTTTGAAAGCTTTTATATAATAAAATAGTTTGTAAAAGTTTTTTTTTTGTAATAAAATATTTTATATGTAAAAGAGCTTTTAAAAGCTTTAACATGTGTAATAACAAAATTTTAAAAACTTAGGTTGTTAAAAGCTAGAACTTCTGAATATTTTTACAGATTGATGAAGATTTGTTAAAAAGCTTTTATGTTTTAGAATCTGTTTAAAAAGCTTACTTTTGAAATCTAAAAACTTCTAGTAGCTAATATGTAAACAGAACTTCCGATTTGATTCAAATCTAAATGCTATTGAGAGTTTTTATTAATAAAATAGTTCTTAAAAGCTTACTTAATATAAGCTTGAATTTATTTTGAAATCTGAAAGCTTTTAATTGCTAATAAGAATAAACTAACTTTGATATACTAAAAGAGCTTTAGAGAGTTTTGCTATATTAAAAAAAATTGTATATAAAAATAATTTTTAAAAGCTTACTTATAAAAAAGTTAGATTTTGTTCAAATGCTTTTGAAAGCTTCTAATATTCAACATATAGCAAAAAGCTTTTAAATCTCAGATATAGTTAAAATTATTAAAATAATGAATTTCAAAAATGTTTATATTATATTTTGAAAGCTTTTATAAGCAAGATTTGATTAAAATCTTAAAGTTTTGAAAGCTTCTATATAATAAAAAGCTTTAAAAGCTTATTAAAATCTTAAAGTTTTTAAAGCTTCCATATAAGAAAAAACTTTAAAAGCTTTACAAAAAAATATATAGTTAACAAATTTTAAACTTATGAATTTCAAAATGTTTTAATAGCTTTAGTTAAATTTCAATAAATATTTGTATATTTTTAATTTCTTCTAAAAAGCTTACTAATGAAGTCTAGCAGCTTTTGTTTAAAGCTTTTCGTTTTCAAAGCCTCTTGACAAAATTGTTTAAACATCTAAGCTTGACAATATTTTCCACAACCATATTTGCCCAGCTTTGCAAGTACTCATTATAAACTTATACCAAAAGCTTGTTATAACCAACCAACAATAGCTCAAGTATGTTTTAAATCTACCTCCTTCTCTTACCTAAAATACAAATTTCAAAATTAATTTTTCTCTTCCTTTAAGAAACAATTTCATCATCACATCAACAAAAAAAAATAGCTAAAGAAAAAACTTTTCATTATAATAAATGTTACAATTATAAGAAGTGGCGTTTTCATATACACACACTTCTGCACACACACTCACTTTATTTTCACAGTCACACACTTGCATTTTAGATTTAATTCTTTTTTTTTTGTTTTTTTTTTGCAGTTGTTGTTTTTGCATTGTTTATTTTGAAGTATATAATGTGCATAAGGTGAGTAGGTGCATACAAACAAAGTACATACAGTAAATAACAATTTAAAAAGAGTAAAGTGCACTTAACATTGTGTGTTTTTTGTTGCAACAGCGCATCAAGAACTTAAGGTAAAGTTTTTGTGTGGTAGGAAACGAAAAAACAAAAAAACACAAAAAGAGCAGCATAATTTTAGGCGAAGGCCAGACATACTTAACACAAAACATTTTTTAAACAAAAGTATGAAATTAATCTAAAATTAAGCGAAGTAATAACAACAGGGTATGTATTTCATTTTGTAAAGCTTTTAGTTAAAGTAAATTCTCGGGGAATTTATTGTAGTTAGAAGGTTAAAGAAAATGTAAGCGTAAGTGTACATAATGAGAAAATGTAATTAAAGGTTTAAGTGTTAGGAAACTTGGGGAAATTATAAAATATAAGAAATTTTGTATTTATAATATTTGTTTTGGGGATTTTAAGATATTAAAGCCTAAAAGCTTTAACCACTTATTCATAATCAATTTTTAAATGTATAAAATTGCGATCTGCACTTTGCGCAGAGACAGCAAGATGTACGGACATCGTTTAATCGACACAGCAAGTGATTTAGAGTCAATCTGTATACTTTGAGTCGGCTATTAGACTAATATTTGTCGGCTTTACAAACATCAACACAAACGCATAATATTCTCCCCACTATGGTGGTGTAGGGTATAAATATTGGCCTGTCTGAATTATTTTTCCAAAGCTGTTACTTTTAAATAATGTAGTAGAAGCTTTGTGCTTTATTATGAACTTCTTAAGAAAGTTTAAAAACTTTTTTTTTATATTTTAGATAAATGTCAACAAATTATTTATTATTTTCTTTGATATTTGAAAAAGCTTTTATCAAAGCTTTATCTTTTTTAGTTCCAAACATAAAAGCTTGAGTTTGTACAATGGATTTTTTAAAGTTTCCCAATTCTGCTTATGTAGTTTAATAAAATGTGTAAAAGCTTTTTGAAAATTTTATTTTTATAAATTTGAGTGAATATTTTTTAAAATTGTTAATGCCTTAAAAACAATAAAAGCTTTGAAGTTCATTAATATTTCCTTTACTTTCTACAAATAAATAAACCTTTAGGTTCGAACAATTTTATTTAAAAATCATAAAAGCTTTGAACCTTTAGCAAGGTTCGAACAATTTTATTTCAATATTAATTAATATTTGTGAAAGCTTTTATCATATTTTTATCATTTAATTATTTGAAAGTGACAAATTCATATTTTTTCTTTAAGCTCTTTCTATAAGAGCTTTATGGTTTTAACTGTATGTTAATTTATTAATAAAACTTTTAAAAGCTTTTAAGTTCTTTATAAATTGTTGGCCCTTGAAGTCGTTTTAACTAGAGAAATTAAAAAGGTGTTTGAGGGCTTAAAATTCCTTAACAGCTTTACAAAAATTGGCAATGCTTTAAAACAGTTACGTCCATATTTGAGTTTGTGTTAAACAGCTTTGAAAGCTCTTTTTTCAAAGTACATAGCATCGACTGATCGTTGTTTGTTTGCGAAATAAACAGCAGGCATTGTTGTCTGATTGCTTGTTGTACTCTTGTCAGTGTGAAAGCACAAAAGCTCTTTTACAAAAGCTCGCACATTGTGCATATGAGCTGGACGTAACTGCTTTAAAAGCTTTAATATTTTTTAAAACAGGATTTATATAAATTATATCTCAATATTGATTTGCTAGACTGAACATTTACTAGAAAATAACCAAAAATTTTTAAAGCTTTAACAGCTTTAATATTTTACACAAGTTCATTGGTATGTACTGTTAGTACTTATTATCTTCATTCAAGTTTATTATATTTGTTTTATTTTTTAACTAAACACTTTAAAAAAGTTGCTTTTTTTATTGCAGCTGCTGAAAAAAAGACTCATCTTTAGATAAAATTAACAAGTATGTACTTCAATTCATTTTATACACTTTACATACAAAAAAAAATATGAGCAAATAAACGAACAGACGGACAATTGTAAACACATATACATCTAAAGCAATATAAAAGTTCAAAATAATAGCACTTTTTTAATAAAATGCAACTAATTTTTCTTTAAATAACTTTTCTTTATACCCAAGCCTAAAAATATGCTTTAGTTTTGTGTCATACTGTTTGCCTACGTATAGACACTCAGTCATACATTTTATTTTAAGTGCAATACATAAACACAATTATTGTGATGAAGTGTATCTAAATATAGTAAAAATTATAAAAAAAGGCATAATTCTAGTTGAATTTGTTTCTACGAACGAAGAGTGAGTGCATCAACATTTTATTTGTATTCAAACAAAAGTACATCATATAAATCTTAAAACGTCATTCAAATCATGCACTGTTGTGTTATGCATACTGTTGACACTCACTTTAAAGTACATACATTCATCTGTTTAAAACATCTCTCTATGTTTATGTAATTTTTTGCTCGTTTTAGTTAAGATTTCTTTTATTTTTATTTGCTGTGACGTATATGTTTGCGTATGCTAAGTAAACAGGGCAATCTGAAAATTTATAAAAAAAAATTTATAAAGAACTTTCCAGAAGATTCCTTTGTAAGCATGAAAAACCTTTGAAAATACTTTATTTCAAAATAAAAATTTGTTAATTTGAATTTTTTTTTCTAAACTGACTTTACAATTTAGCTTCGTTAAAACCAGAAAAAAATCATCTTCTGTTGCAAATGATAATTTTTATTTGAGTTGTTGTTTTTTTTGTTGCAGTTGTCTCTTCTATAACAACAACTCTTAGACATCTAAATAAAAAATAAAAGGACTTGTTAGCTGAGCATGTGTTAGTGTAGTATCGTCTGCATCATCAACATAATAAACTCATCTTATCATCTTAATAAACAAGATCTTTTCTTTTTATTAAATTTTAAGCACAAAATGACATATTGCTTTTAATAGCAATAAAATAACAGTAAAAAAGGTATGCTACTCATACATACACATAATGAATTACAATCTTTCATACACACAGATACTCGAATATATGTATTTACTCATCAGTGTTGCACATTAGGGTGGCTATTATTTTGCACTTTTGCAATTTTCGATGCTCCCAATGTTTAAAATTGCTCTTCACCATCTAAAACCCATAGCTGTCATAAAACTGTTTAAAAGCTTAAAAGCTTTTATAAATATGATCACCTTTTAAAGCTCATGTAGAATTTTAAAAGTTTAATTCATGAAATTTTTTTTAAGATTTTGATTGAGCTTTTATTTCAATAAGCATTCTTTAAGTTGTTTTTAGATTTTAGACCATTTGATTAAATTTGGTTTAAAATTTTGATTAAAAAAGCTTAGAGATTTTATTTCAAAAACATTCAGAAAGTTCATTTTAAATTTTAGAGCATATATAGTGAAATACGATATAAAAGCTTTAGGTAAAAAAATAATAGCTTTTAGTAGAGCGTCTTAGTGTTCAAAAGATTTTATATGCCAACAAAAATCTTAATTTTTTACTTTCTGTAAAACTTTGTTTAAAAATATCTGTTTATCGTTTGTTTAAATGATTTTTATCTTTTCAAGGGCTTTTATTAAAAAAAATTTCATATAACTTCTTAAGATTTAAAAAGGTTTATAGACAATTTTAGTTATAACAGCTTTAATAGAGCTTTTAGATTTTTTAAAGCTCATGTAAAGCCAAAATTTTCTAAACTTTAATAAAATTTCTTTTTAAAGCTTTTGTTTACCGATACAAAATACAAATTTATAGATGAGTTTTTTAAAGCTGATGTACAAAGTTTTCCAAACGTTAATACAACAGCAAAATTGACACAAACCAGTGCTGAGGAGGGGAAGGTGGCTAACCCTGAAAATGCATTCCATTCTGTCTAAATATAACTTTTTCTGTATTCTTTGAAATTATGAAAATTTGAATAAATAAAATTGCCTTTTAAAGAAAAACAATTTAATGAACTCACTAATTTGTTAATATGATAATCAAAAAGCTTTAATAAAGCACCAAGTTTTTTTTCGTTTCAAAATACGAAACTTTATGTAAAATATGCAACCTTAAGACGTTATCAAATTTTGCTTAAATTGCCAACATATAGTTCTTAGATGACAAAGAACAATTTTACACCTTGGGAGTATTGAAAATAGCAAAAGCGCAAAATAAGTGCCATCCTATTGCACATACAAACGCATTAAATTATATCCTAGTGTCTTAAATTTACTCAAGCACACACTCAAATTTCTAATGATGATTATCTTTAAGGAGTGAGATCGAAAAATTCTTAACACACGTTTTTCATTACATTTTTTAACCCAAGTATTATTTGAATTTTTTTTTGATCAAGTTACCTTTGAAAAACATGTCAGTTATTATGTGTAATGTCAATTATATTAATTTTTTTGTTAATCTGATTAAAATGAGTGACCAGAAAAAAGTGCGTACTGAAATTATTAAATATTTTCAACAAAACCCAACTTGGTCTTACAAAAAGTTGGCCAAGCATACAAAGGTCTGCCGTCAAACTGTTTCCAATGTTATTAAACAGTACCGGGAGAACTTGTCAGTTGATAGAAAACCTGGTTCAGGTAGAAGGAATGGTCCACATGATGTTTCTAAAGCCAAAAAAATAGAACGCATTTTCAAAAGAGCTCCCAACACATCCGGTAGGAAAGCAGCCCGGTTAGCTCAGTGCTCGGACTATTTGGTACGAAAAGTTAAAGCTAATGCAGGTTTAAAAACATACAAGGCTCAAAAAGTTCCTGACAGGAACGCTACTAAAAATTTAGAGGCCAAAAACAGAGCACGGAAATTGAAGTCAAGTTTTATAAAAAAATATTCTTGCTGCATAATGGATGACGAAACGTATGTTCTGGCAGATTTTTCGCAACTTCCAGGTCAAAAATTTTATGTTGCTGATGCTCGAGGGAATGTTGAAGAAAAGTTTAGGACCCAAAAGCAGACAAAATTTCCCAGAAAGTTCTTGGTATGGCAAGCAATATGCAGTTGCGGCAAAAGAAGCCACTCATTTGTTACAACGGGCTCTATAAATACCGAAATTTACATCAAGGAATGTTTACAAAAAAGGCTGCTTCCATTCATAAGACTTCATAATGTGTCCACTTATTTTTGGCCTGACTTGGCATCCTGTCACTATGGCAAACAAGCCCTTGAGTGGTACAAGAACAATAATGTGGTATTTGTACCAAGAGAGGCAAATCCTCCAAACTGCCCGGAGCTAAGGCCAGTGGAGAGATATTGGGCTCTTGTTAAAAGAGAATTGAAGAGTACAAAAAAGGTGTTCAAAAGTGTGGTAGATTTTAAACGGAGATGGACTACATGTTCGAGCAAAGTGACAGAAAGCACTATAAAAACGTTAATGGAAGGGTTTCCGAAAAAGGTTCAAAATTTCATCACTAGTGATTAAAACTATAAAAATAATTTTTTTTGTAAATTAAATTTGTAATAATAATTTCAATCAAATAAAAAAAAAATTAAAGCTGTAAGTTTAGTGGTTTCTTTTTTATAAACATATATGTATGTTAAGAATTTTTCGATCTCACTCCTTATTAAGTTTTTTTTTTAAATAATATTTAATAGACTTGAAATTATGACAAGTGCAATGAATGATATTTTTTTGCTTTGTATTTTAACTAAGAAATATTTAAAGTTAGAATCCTAAAGAAGATTTTATATGAAAATAAATTTAAAACAGTTGAAAATAATTATATTTTCTTTGAATATTGTCAGTGAGCTTTCTAAAGTTTACTGAAGCTAAACATAAAAGCAAGATTATTGTACAAAACCAAGAACACTTTTTGTTTACTTATTTCTCTTATGATAAAAATCATTTTGATTAAGAACTAGTTTTAGTTTTGAGCTTTAATAGACTTTTACTTTTAAAAGCTTTTAGAAGAGTTTTACCCCCTTATTTAGAAACACGAACGGAAAACAATTTTCAATTTTTTACATAAAAAAACACTACAAAACTATTTGAAATCAGATTCATAATCTTAAATTTTTCTAGCTGTTGATGTGATCCCAAATCTTAAGGCTGAAAGCTTTTTATTGTAAGGATTTTATAGAGGTATTAAGTGTTCTATATTCTAAATGTTTTAAAGTTTTGATAATAAAGAAGAGCTTTTAGTTTTTAAACTGTAATGTTTAAAAAGCTTTTAAATTTGCAAGCTCCTAGTACAGCTATTAAGTTTTAAAGCTTTTTTATGCGCTTCTTAGTTGAAGAAATTTAATAGAGGTTTTATGTTCTTCATGTTATAAACTTATAAATAAATAAAAATTGTATATATTTTAGGCTTATGTAAAAGTAAGGCTTTAAGTAGCTCTTTCTGGACTTAGAAAGCTTTTACATGCTGCCAAACTTTTTTTGTGAGTTTTATTTAAAAATTTTATATTTAGATTTTATACTTTAAGAGCTAAATTTTCTAACATTTAAAAATGTATGCTTTTTAATGAAAATTTAGTTCTAAAGATTTAAAGTTTTTTTGGACTAAAATCTGAGTAAATAATAGACCGAGTTTTTATTTGAAAAAAAAAACATTCAAAAAGTTAATAAAATAAGCCGTGTCTTAGTGATCGAAAGATTTTATATACCGACAAAAACAGTAATTTTTTATGACTTAAAAGCTTTTATAAACTTTTTTATTTATAACAGCTTTAATAGAGCTTTTAGAATTTTTAGAGCTGATGTAAAGCCAAAATGTTCAAAACTTTAATAAAAAACCTTTAATATAGTTCTTTATTATATAATAGTTCTTTATTATATTAAAGCTTTTTTGGAGTATTTGTTTGCTAAAGATTATATGAAACTTTTTAAATGTTTGAACTATAGTACCGAAAAAAGTACAAATTTATAGATTTGTTTTGCTGATCTAAAATTATAAATTTTCAAAACTTTTATAAAAAAGCTTTAATATAGTTATTTATTATATAAAAGCTTTTATCGAATATTTTGTTGCTTAAGCTTTTGTGAAGCTTTTCAAAATATTAATATTAAGTGTTTTGAACTTAAAAGCTTTCAAAAGCTCACAATTTATCATAAAGTTCTTATCAAAAGCTTAAACAAATAAAGCTCAATGCACAGTTTAAAAACTTTAAAAGCTCTACAAAAACTTTAGCTACTTAAATGCTTCACAAAAGTGTTTAAGTGATAAAGAGCTATAATAAAGCTTTGAAAATGGATTTTCATCAGCTTTAAAAACACATCTATAAATTTGTATTTTTATCAGTATTAAAAATATATACAGTTCAACAGAGCGTTCAAAAATTGGTGTGCTTTATTTGTTTAAGCTTTTGATAAAAACATTATGATCAGTTGTGAGCTTTTGAAAGCTTTTAAGTTCTAATACGGCCAATATTAAAATTTTTAAATATTTTTGTAGAGCTCTAAAGCTTATTTGGAACTTTTAAAATTATACACTTTTAGAGGTTTTAAGTTTTATAAGCTTTTGCTGTTTGAAAATAAATTGAAATGTCGCAAACAGTCTGTTACGATGTTTTCATATTCTAATGTGCTGTTTTTATAATGCAAACGAGTGCTTTGAGTGGAAATTTTATAAGTATTTTGTTTTTGTTACAATAATAAAGTTCAATCCTTTTTGAGTTTTTGAGAAAATTTTATAACTTTTATTTGTAAAATTTTGTGCAAAGAGGTTTATTAAAGAATATTGGAATAGTAAGGAAAAATATTATTTAGAAACTTAGCCACTTAAGGAAAAGCTTTCTAAATATTTGCATTATTTGTAAAATATTAGTTTTATAAAAATAATTATTAAGTAAACTCTCTATAAATTATTTTTATTTTTATTTTGTTCAACAATGCTTTAAACATAATAAATCCCTTAAGCTTTTAATATAACATTTTAAGATTTTTAGAAAAATGTTACATTGTTTTAATCTGAAAAATATTAAAATTGTAATTATTGATTTCCTAAAAAACAGTTTATATGTTATTAAAATAAACACTTACAAGCTTAAAGTTTCTTCTTTAGAAAAAAAGAAAACTTTAAAAACATATTTACTAATTGTGAGCATAAATGTGAGTATTTAGTGCGAGCGTACAACTATTTAAGTGAGAAGTGAGTTGGAAATGTGAAGAGTTTGAGAAGTGTTAATGTGTTGAACTTAAAAGCTAACTAACATACTCCTAAAGGTGCTTAAGACTGACTGTACACAAATTCATACATACAAATATATTTAGTGCCTTAGTAGTGCTTTGGTGTTGTGTAGCTTATAAGTAAATAGGAGCTTAAGGATTTAATTGTGCTTAAAGTTTAAGGTGTTTACATAATAAATCAGGAAATACGTTAAGTTACATATATACAATATATACACAATAGAACTGGTATAATATATAAAAAAAGTGAGTGATTTAAATTAAAATTTATATAAAAAAACCTATAAATTAAATGATTTTTTTTTTAATAAAAAATAAAAAGCTAATGTAACATAATACTTCTTTGTTTATTTTAAATTAAATTAAAATAATTATTAAATTAAAAAATAATTATAAAAAAAATTATTTTAGTTTTAAAAAAAATTTTTTTTTTTATCAAAATGTTGAGGTTTCATTAGCAAAAATCAAAAAACAATATTTGTTTACATTTTTAATATAAACTATTTTAAAATGTTTGCTTGTTTTATATATTTTTTGTTTGTAAAATTAAAAATTTACTCAAGCATTAAATAATTGTTAAAGTTCTTTTTTTTATTGTAATAAAATAATAAAGAAAATATTTAAAATGCCATTAGAATTTTTATGAATTTAACTTAGTTTGAAAAAAAGTTAACATTATTCAATTAATTTTAATGATTAAACAAATATTGCAATATTTATTGTTTATTCTTTAATAAAAGCTAAAATATTAAGGCATATCACAGTTTCAAAGAGTCAAATAAGTAACAAATCTGAAATAAAAGTTTGAAAATTGAAAAAAGTTGAGAGGGATTTGTCTTGACGTGTTTCAAAGGGCTTTAAACATAGAATAATATATACATAGAAGCGTTACTGAGAGGGAAAAAACCTAAGTCTGTTGTCAAACACCTAAGTCGTGAGAATGTATTAGTACATAGTTTTGAGGTTGTATTGGTGCCTTTTTAATTTTCACCAGACACACAGAGTTCTATAAAAATGTATAAATTTTGATTTATTTAAATTTTGTTCTACTTTCAATACCAAAAATTTAAACTCTGTTCTATAAATTAAATTCTACCACAATAAAATAAAGTGTCAAAAATTAATAAAAAATATTTTTTTTCATTTGAGCAAAATTAATGTGTTTTGGAAATAAAAGTGTCCTGCAAAGTATTCAAAAAAATTGCCAAATATTGTGTAGAAGTGTAATAAAGTGGTTCGGTCTGTATTTAGTGGGAAAATCAATGTTAAAATTTGATGTGCTTAATTCTCTCACAAGTATGTTGAATTCATATATCACAAGTACGTGTGAAGAGAAAATTATTGTTACTCTCAGCCTACTCTCAGTTGCGCCTCTAGTTGTACCCTATGGCTTTAAATGTCAGCTATATAATAATTAAATATTTAATGACCAACAGCTGGCGCTATTAACATAATATCTAGTTAAACCAACAAACCAACTAGTAATGTATTTGGATCATAGCAACATAGTTGATATTACTTTCACACAAAATAGTCATTTTCAAGGGTACATATCTGTCATTTATTCTCACTTAGTTATTTATCCAAATTGTGCCAAAAAAGCGTCATATGCGGGATGATTTGCTTTACTTCTTTAGTTTGAAAAAGAAAGTTCCACTGAAGCACACAGATTGCTCACCAATGCTTATGGTGAATATGTTCTATTGGTTTCAACGAGAAAAAGATGGTTTGCTCGGTTCAGAAGTGGCCATTTTGACACGAAATACAAAGATCGCCCAGGCCAGCCAAAAAAGTTTGAAGACCAAGAATTGGAGGCATTACTGCATGAAGATTGTTGTCTAACTGAACAAGAGCTTGAAAAATCATTGGGAGTTACTCAAGCAGCAATTTCAAATTGGGTACCAAACGAATTGAAGCCCAGAGAAAGACTTTGCATGTCCGAAATGATTTTTGCAGCGAATCATTACTTTCGATGAAAAATGAATTCATTATGATAACCCGAAGTGTAAGAGATCGTGCGTGAAGCCCAACCAACCAGCCGAATCGACACCAACGCCAAATATCCATGGCGGTAAGGTAATGCTCTGTATTTGGTGGGAGCAAAAGTGTCATATCTATTATGAGCTGATGAAATCTATTCAGACCATAACAGGGAACCTGCAAACTGATTCGTTTGAAGAGAGCAACTGATTCGTTTGAAATGCCCATAATATGCAGTCAGAAATGAAACCCTAATATTCCATCATAGCAACGATCAGCCACATTATGCAATACCTGTTAAAATGTATTTAGAATGAAGTAGTTGGGAAGTTTTGCCTCTCGCGCATTATAGGCCAAACCTTACTCCGTCCGATTACTATTTATTTTGATCGATGCAGAAAGCTCTCTCTGGGATACGCTTCACCTTAGAACAGAGTATCCGATATTGGCTTGATTCGTTCTTGGCGTCAAAACTCAAGTAGATCTTTTGGCTCGGAATCCACATGTTGCCAGAAAGATAGGAAAAGTTCATAGCTATCAGTGGCCAATAATTTGAATAAATTTATACACCTAGTATATGTTTGTCACTCCGTTTGTAATTTCTTCATTTGTCATTTGCGACCCTATAAATTATATATATTCTGGAACTTTTTAGCTATCGGAGTCAATATAGCCATGTCAGTCTGTCCGTCTGTATGTTGAAATCAACTTTCTGTAGCCCCCAAATACTTTACATACATAATCCATACATTAATATATTCGCTACGCACCCGGTTTGGTTGGTATTCAAAGTCGAGAAAATCGGCCTACAAATGGCTGAGATATAAACAAAAAACCACGACTACCTCGATTTTTTACCTATTTCTGATCTATATCTGGATAGCTAAGGCATTTATAATGATAGATACTTTAAAGACCTTTCCAACGACGTATACAATGCCAATTTTTTCACCAAAAAATTATTTTAATCTTACTCTTATTCTTTGGTGAAGGGTATATAAGATTCGGCTCTCTTGCTTTTACTACAAGTGGTAGTAAGGTAATTTACAATATTTGATTGAGATTTTTTATATTAAGACTCATATTGTTATTGAGGTTTAGACAAACAATTTAGTTATTCTTCTTTTGTTTAAAAATGTATTGAATTTTTTACATTAATAAAAACGTTTAAATTATTTTTATATTCACCTAAAATTTAAAAAATTCATATAATTTTTTTTTATAAATTTCCTTTTTTTTACTTGTCAATATTTACTCATTTAAATCCCTACACTTTATTCATAAGGGTATGATTTTTTTGTTGTTATTATTTAATATTTCTTGTTTGTTTAAATATTTTTGAATATATTGTACTATAAATAAGTAAATAATAAATACAATTATTTTATTCCCTTATTTAAATGTATTTATATTTTATTAATTTAAATCTCAAAGGATTTACATTTATTATGGTTGGTTTTTTTCAACATTTTGTTTTGGTAAATGCGTGAAATAAAGGGTGGGATACTTTAATAGTTAATTCTTGTTGAATATTAACATTTGTCTAAAAGTTTTTGTTAAAATGGAACCAGAAATACACCTCGAAAGTTTAATGGTTAAATTTTGGATTTATTTAAATATAACCCACGTTTAAGCATTAAACTTTGGATTTATTTGAATATAACCCACGTTTAAGCATTAAACTTTGGATTTATTTGAATATAACCCACTTATAAGCATTAAACTTTGGATTTATTTAAATATAACCCACGTTTAAGCATTAAACTTTGGATTTATTTGAATATAACCCACGTTTAAGCATTAAACTTTGGATTTATTTAAATATAATCCACGTTTAAGTATTAAACTTTGGTTTTATTTAAATATTATCCACGTTTAAGCATTCAACTTTTGATTTATTTAAATATAACCCACGTTTAAGCATTGAACTTTTGATTTATTTAAATATAATCCACGTTTAAGCATTAAACTTTGGATTTATTTAAATATAACCCACGTTTAAGCATTAAACTTTGGATTTATTTAAATGTAACCCACGTTTAAGCATTAAACTTTGGATTTATTTAAATGTAACCCACGTTTAAGCATTAAACTTTGGATTTATTTAAATATAACCCACATTTAAGCATTAAACTTTTGATTTATTTAAATATAACCCACGTTTAAGCATTAAACTTTTGGTTTACTTAAATATAACCCACGTTTAAGCATTAAACTTTGGTTTTATTTAAATATAATCCGAGTTTAAACATTAAACTTTAGTTTTATTTAAATATAACCAACGTTTAAGCATTAAACTTTGGATTTATTTAAATATAACCCACGTTTAAGCATTAAACTTTGGATTTATTTTAACATAACCCACGTTTAAGCATTAAACTTTGGATTTATTTAAATGTAACCCACGTTTAAGCATTAAACGTTGGTTTCATATAAATATAATCCACGTTTAAGCATTAAACTTTGGATTTATTTAAATATAATCCAAGTTTAAGCATTAAACGTTGAATTTACTTGAATATAATCCACGTTTAAGCATTAAACTTTGGATTTATTTAAATATAACCCACATTTAAGCATTAAACTTTTGATTTATTTAAATATAACCCACGTTTAAGCATTAAACTTTTGGTTTACTTAAATATAACCCACGTTTAAGCATTAAACTTTGGTTTTATTTAAATATAATCCGAGTTTAAACATTAAACTTTAGTTTTATTTAAATATAACCAACGTTTAAGCATTAAACTTTGGTTTTATTTAAATATAACCCACGTTTAAGCATTAAACGTTGGTTTCATATAAATATAATCCACGTTTAAGCATTAAACTTTGGATTTATTTAAATATAATCCAAGTTTAAGCATTAAACGTTGAATTTACTTGAATATAATCCACGTTTAAGCATTAAACGTTGGTTATATTTAAATATTGATATTAACATTCGGCCACTCAGGCGGTTTTCTCTACAACATTTTAAAAATTATGGTTTCGTTCATAAACAAAAACTCAAATATGCAGCACCCTGTATATGATTCCAACAAATCTATTTACTTAAACAGACACACACACATGTGAGTTTCATTCATATATTTAAATATGAAAATAAACAAATATTACAGTTAATTTTGTAAAATACAAAAATTGAGAAACAAACAAAAAAATTATTTGTATTTACTTTACAAATTACGAGGAGTAGCACAGAAAGTACTCTAATGGGACGATTATGGATGGTAACCGAACTCTAGTTGCGTTGTCAGTTGCCTAAATGGTATTACAAATGGCAACTGGCAGCATCATTTTCTGTTGCCAAATGGCAACCAGAAATTTGTGGTTGCCCTCTGGCAACGCAACTGAAGTTCGGTTGCCATCCATAATCGACACATAAGCTTAATAGAAGATAGCCAAAATCAGATAATGGTCATTGCATTTAATACTTATTTCATTCTGTAGTTTTGCCAACTGAATTTTTCTAAATTGAGGAAACTTGGAATGGCCGGATATTACAAATTAACATGCTTTGCTGTGACTAGTAATTAGCTACCGGCTGCATTACTTAGAAGTAGATAAGTTTAATTGCACCTCAATGAACTTGATACGTCCTGTTACTACTGATGATTACTGCGATCACTACCACCTATCGGCTGCACTACTTAGAAGTAGTAAAGTGATGGCTATCTTATAAACTGCAGTGTATTCCAGTAAGAATGATTTTATAAAATTTGTCTTTGAATAAAATACAGAGTAATTGAGATATAGGCCTGAAATTTATTCTTTACTATCCACAAGTTTAATCTCATATTTTTGAATTCACAAAAATGTCGGGTTTCTTTTATTAGTGACCTCGTATAGGAAGTGATAAATCAGAATATTTTTTTTGTAGATATTTTTTCATTCTCATGATGTTTTATGTACACAAATGAGTCATTATGAGTAAAATTGTCATGAAATGAATCGGCTACGATGTTGAAAAGTGCCATTCCCTGCGAATTTATTCGTATTCAATCAGAACCATATATGCTTACTGTTATGATTGTAAATTATTCAAAAAGTAAATCAATCGTGGCTTTATTTATACTAAATTCTGTAAAGCAATCGTGGTTTTATTTATTTATACTAAATTTTATAAAGAAATCGTGGCTTTATTTATACTAAATTTTATAAAGCAATCGTGGCTTTATTTATACTAAATTTTATAAAGCAATCGTGGCTTTATTTATACTAAATTTTATAAAGAAATCGTGGCTTTATTTATACTAAATTTTATAAAGAAATCGTGGCTTTATTTATACTGAATTTTATAAAGCAATCGCGGCTTTATTTATACTAAATTTTATAAAGCAATCGTGGCTTTATTTATACTAAATTTTATAAAGCAATCGCGGCTTTATTTATACTAAATTTTATAAAGCAATCGCGGCTTTATTTATACTAAATTTTATAAAGCAATCGCGGCTTTATTTATACTAAATTTTATAAAGCAATCGTGGCTTTATTTATACTAAATTTTATAAAGCAATCGTGGCTTTAATTATACTAAATTTTATAAAGCAATCGTGGCTATATTTATACTAAATTTTATAAAGCAATCGTGGCTTTATTTATACTAAATTTTATAAAGAAATCGTGGCTTTATTTATACTAAATTTTATAAAGAAATCGTGGCTTTATTTATACTAAATTTTATAAAGCAATCGTGGCTTTATTTATACTAAATTTTATAAAGCTATCGTGTCTTTATTTATACAAAATTTTATAAAGCAATCGTGACTTTATTTATACTAAATTTTATAAAGCAATCGTGGCTTTATTTATACTAAATTTTATAAAGCAATCGTGACTTTATTTATACTAAATTTTATAAAGCAATCGTGGCTTTATTTATACTAAATTTTATAAAGCAATCGTGACTTTATTTATACTAAATTTTATAAAGCAATCGTGGCTTTATTTATACTAAATTTTATAAAGCAATCGTGACTTTATTTATACTAAATTTTATAAAGCAATCGTGGCTTTATTTATACTAAATTTTATAAATTAATCGTGGCTTTATTTATACTAAATTTTATAAATTAATTGTGGCTTTATTTATACTAAATTTTATAAAGAAATCGTGGCTTTATTTATACTAAATTTTATAAAGCATTCTTGGCTTTATTTATACTAAATTTTATAAATTAATCCTGGCTTTATTTATACTAAATTTTATAAAGAAATCGTGGCTTTATTTATACTAAATTTTATAAATTAATCGTGGCTTTATTTATGCTAAATTTTATAAATTAATCGTGGCTTTATTTATACTAAATTTTATAAATTAATCGTGGCTTTATTTATACTAAATTTTATAAATTAATCGTGGCTTTATTTATGCTAAATTTTATAAATTAATCGTGGCTTTATTTATACTAAATTTTATAAATTAATCGTGGCTTTATTTATGCTAAATTTTATAAATTAATCGTGGCTTTATTTATACTAAATTTTATAAATTAATCGTGGCTTTATTTATACTAAATTTTATAAATTAATCGTGGCTTTATTTATACTAAATTTTATAAATTAATCGTGGCTTTATTTATACTAAATTTTATAAAGAAATCGTGGATTTATTTATACTAAATTTTATAAAGAAATCGTGGATTTATTTAGACTAAATGTTATTCTTTATTTGTTGTATTTCTTTAACGGTACTTTGGAGGTAACTGTAGTCGGGCTGATGTATCGGTTATTATAAGGAACTGGGTTTTGGAGATGTTGGTATATAAAGTTATCAAGTTGGAATAAGGACTGTCCACAAGGTGGTGTATTATATATATTTTTTTTAAATTTCATAATAAGTATATTAAAAATATTAAAATTTCAATTTTGTTATAAACATTTTCAAATTTATATTTCTTTATTATTTGAAACTGTGCATTGCCTATTGTTGTAGTCCAGTTCTAAAATTTTACTGGCATTTTTAAATATTTTTAAATTAAAAAAAATAATAAATTTTTCTTCTTATAACTTAAAACAATTCATGCTTTTTGTTTTATTTTCATTAAAAGAAAAACATGCTCCAAAAATTATGTTTCTTTTGGGGTAAAAAAAGAATTTGTTACAAAAATTAGTGTATGTCTCTTTAAATACTTAAAATGTGTAATAATTCGTTTGTATCATACATCTAATAAAAGTGCAGTTTCATAAATATTTCAACAATTATATTTATTTTTTATATAAAAATATTATAAGAAAAAATATACATTAAACTTAACTTATTGAAAGTATTAGAAAAAAGAATTTCAAATAAAAATTTGGTGCTATACAAAAGTTGCACAAAAAAATTATGTGTTATTTGGTGCAGATGTTTAACAAAAAGTATTAAAAAATGTTTTATTTATATTTTTTTTGCTATAAAATTTGTTAAAGCATACAAATGGTTTTATGTATACAACAAAAAAAAGGTGCTTTAGAATTGAAATAAAAAAAATGAAATGCTAAAATTAAACCAAAGCCCTAAGTGGGTTATTTATTATAGTGACCAAAAAATATGCAAATATCAGGTGCCAATTTTAGTTTAGTGATTTTTTTTGTTGCTAGTAGATAAGTTTAATTTTTTTTTGTGAAAATAATAATAGTCAAATAAATATCACTGGAGTGCATAAAAAATTGCCACAACTTCAGGTGATTTGAAATATTAAAACATAAAACATTTAGTGCGAGTGCCAACTTTTAAAAGTTTCTCAAAATGATAATTTTAAACATAAAACTAAAGTTTTTAATGGAAATCATATAATTTTGTTTTATAAAAATTTAACAAAATGTAATAATTAATAATAAAGAAAGACATTTTTAATAAATATTTAAAAAAAAATCTGAAATTAACATTTGACCAATAAAGCGCCAGCTATTTTCATTTAGTGCTTTCAGTGAAGCAGTAAAGTAAGGAAACCTATTTACTTTTGCTTCCTAGAGTCATTAATATAGTAAGCTATGTCAAATAAGCTGTTTTAGAAAGATTTGCTTATATAATATCACTAACGAATATAGCTTTGCTAAAAGAGCCCATTTAAAGGTTCAGTAAGAGCTTCCTTTGAATTATTTATTTATAAAATGAAAATTATAACAGTGATCGAAACTAGTTTTGTGTTTGTAACCAAATAAAATTGTTTTCGCTACATTCAAAGGGGAAGAAGAATTCGATATTTAAATAGTATTTGAAATCAAGCTGATACAAATATGTATCAAATACATATGTATTAACAAACTAATCTTATCTATTTGTCTTTTAGAAAGGTCCAATAAATCAAAAGATTCCAAGTAAATAAAAAAGTACCATGAGGTTTCCAATCACTCACAGTGCCAGAAATAAACAAAAAGTTAGAATTAAGAAAAGTACTTTTTGCGGTAGTATTTTTGAACTTTATTGTCCTATTTTGAGGTCGAAAATAATTCCTTTTAAACAATTCCAAGAGAACAAAGTATTCCAAGTAAAACTACAATTGAAGTTTCCAAATAACATAGAGTACCAGAAATAAATCAAAAATTTAGAATTAAGAAAAAGTACTTTTAGCGAAATATAATCTTATAAAAAGTTCAAAAGATTAAAGAGGAAAGAAATACTAATTTGCTCATGGCCGTAATAAAGTATTTTGAAACCTATTCTCGAAATTTTCCAAAAAAAATTACCAAAGTATATACCAAAAGTGCAATAATTTTAAATTTTAAACGAATAAAACTACCGCAAATAAGAAATATGTGAAATTAAGAAAAGTATTTGCAATTAAAACTGCAGAGAAAAGTACCACAGTGAAAAAGTACTAATTAGTTCGTGTGTAAAGTATTTTCAAAAACCAAAATGACAAATTTTAATATTATCATTCTTTAATTGTAAAACTGTTATACACCAATTCTTCCACAAAATAAAAAAAAACAGTTATACACAAATTCTTCTATATAAAACATTTTTATATAGAAAACACGGCTATATACAATTTTTTATATAGAAGAACTGTTATACAAATATTTTTTTACATAGAAAAAAGTGTTATACACTAATTTTTTTTTAAGAAAAAACTGTGAAAAGTATATAATGTAATCAAATATAATCTTTAAAAAAAGTGCAAAAGATTAAAAGTCCAAAAGTCTAATGCAAAAATTACGTTTACGAACTGTTATACAAATATTTTTTTCATAGAAAAAAGTTTTATACACTCATTTTTCTTTAGAAAAAACTGTTATATAAAAATGTTTCTATAGAAAAAACTGTTATGCAACAAAATTCTGTAGAAATATACACATGGAAAACACAGCTATACACGGAATTTTGTATAGAAAAAAGTGTTATACTCCAAATTTTTATATAGAAAAAACTGTTATACACAAATGCTTATATTGAAAAACTGTTATACACAAAAAATTTTCTTCAGAAAAACGGTTATACAAACATATTTTGTTATAGAGAAAACTGTTATATGCTACACACGCAATCTTGTATAGAAAAAAGTGTTATACTCCAAATTTTTATATAGAAAAAACTGTTATACACAAATGTTTATATTGAAAAACTGTTATACACAAATTTTTCTTCAGAAAAACGGTTATACAAACATATTTTGTTGTAGTAAAAACTGTTGTACTTACATTTTTCTATAGAAAAAATTGTTATACACCAAATTTTTGGTAGAGAAAACAGTTTTACACAAATTAATCTATAGAAAAGTAAAAAAAATTGTCTGTAGAAAAACCTGTTATACACATGGAACATACAGATATACATATATAACAAGTAAGAAAGTATGGTCGGTCAAGCCCGACCATATAATACCCTACACTAAGTATAAGAGCAAAAACATTTTTCTTTTAAAATTTCAATAATTTATATTTTTGAGTGATTTTCGGAAGTGGGGTTATATGGGGGCTATGACCAATTATGGACCGATCACCATGAAATTAGGTCATGTGATTTATGTCTATATTAAAGTTAACTATGTTGAATTTTGTGTGTTTACCAACATTTTTAAGCGATTTATGCACGTTAAAGTGATTTTCTGAAGCGGGTCTATATGGGAGCTATGACTAATTATGGACCGATCGTAACAAAATTTGGTGACATGAATTTTATGTATATAAAACTTATTTGGAGCGGAATTTGTGGAGATACATATATAAATTAAACATTTATGACCGATAAAGTCCAATTTCGGGAGGACATTCGTATGGGGGCTAGGTGAAATAGTGGACCGATTTCAGCCAGTTTCAATAGGCTTGGTCCTTGAGCCGAAAAAATAATATGTACCAAATTTGATCGAAATATCTTCAAAATTGCGACCTGTACTCTGCGCACAAGGTTTACATGGACAGCCAGCCAGCCAGCCAACCAGACGGACGGACGGACGGACGGACATCGCTTAATCGACTCAGAAAGTGATTCTAAGTCGATCGGTATACTTTAAGGTGGGTGTTAGACTACTATTTTTGGGCGTTACAAACATCTGCACAAACGCATAATACCCTCCCCACTATGGTGGTGTAGGGTATAAATATGTGAAATTAAGAAGAGTATTTACAATTAAAACTGCAGAGAAAAGTACCACCGTGAAAAAGTACTAATTAGTTCGTGTGTATTTACTAAAGTATTTTCAAAAACCAAAATGACAAATTTTAATATTATCATTCTTTAATTGTAAAACTGTTATACACCAATTTTTCCCAAAAAAAAAACAGTTATACACAAATTCTTCTATAGAAAACACGGCTATACACAATTTTTTATATAGAAGAACTGTTATACAAATATTTTTTTCATAGAAAAAAGTGTTATACCCTAATTTTTCTATAGAAAAAAATGTTATACAACAAAATTCTGTAGAAATATACACATGGAAAACACAGCTATACACGCAATTTTGTATAGAAAAAAGTGTTATACTCCAAATTTTTATATAGAAAAAACTGTTATACACAAATGTTTCTATTGAAAAACTGTTATACAAAAAAATTTTCTTCAGAAAAACGGTTATAGAAACATATTTTTTTTATAGAAAAAACTGTTATACGCCAAATTTTTTGTATATACAAAATTTTTATATAGAAAAAACAGTTATACATACATTTTTCCATAGAAAAAACTGTTATATATAAAACTTTTATATAGAAAAAACTGTTATACACATCATTTTTATATATATAACTGTTATAAACAAAATAGAAAAAACTGTTATACACAATTTTTCATGTAGAAAAATACTGTTACACAGAAAAAACTGTTATACAATTATTTCTACATAGAAAATATGTTAAACAACCATTTTTCTTTAGAAAAAATTGTCATATACAGATTGTTCTACAGAAAAAATGGTATACAAAAATTTTGCTATAGAAAACAACTGTTTCTCAGAAAAGGTTTTATGGGAAGATCTGTTATATTCCAATTCTCTATAGAAAAAACTTTTATACACCAATTTTTCTATAGAAAAACTATTAAATACTAATTTTTCTGTAGAAAAAAACTGTTATATAATATTTCTTCTATATAAAAATATTAATATTCATTTCACATTTTCCAGAGAAAATACTGTTGGCCCAACATTTTCTATTCAAAAAACTAATTTTTTTATAGACAAAATTGTTCAACATAAAATTTTCAATAGAAAAAACGTTTATACATAAAATTTTCTATAAATAGACTGTTATACATAATACTTTTATTTAAGGAAAAAGTGTTATATACAATTTTTGAAATAGAAAAATGCTGTTATACAACAATTTCTTTATACAAATAATGTTATACAACAATTTATCTTTAGAAAAAAGTGGTATACATAAAATTTTAACAACTGTTATGCACAAATTTTGCTATAGAAAACAACTGTTATACAATTGTTCCTCAGAAAATTTGTTATAGAAAAAACTATTATACACCAATTTTTCTATAGAAAGACTGTAAAGAAAAATTGTATAAATAAATTTTTCTTTGGAAAAATGTTTATACAAAAAGTTTCAGTTTTTACATAAAAAGCTGAAAAAGTACGAACGTATCAACTTTCCCTTGCATGATTTAATGCTGTTACTGTTCTAATTTCATTATATTCTCATATTATGGAATGTGTAATTATAACAATATTACATAACTTAGATGACATTTCTGAACAAAAATCTTTCAGAAAACTTTTTTTTAATAGAGTTTTTAATGAAAATTTTTCGAAGACAATTATTATTGACTTTAGAATTATAATTTGTAGTTTCAGATTTTTTTTTTAAAAAAAAAAATAATAAAATATTAAAAACTCTAAATAAATCACACTTTAAAGACAAATAATGTAATAAACTGAAATTATTTTTAAAAAAATTATTTCAAAATATTGTATAATTTTTTTTAAAAAAGACGTTGACTTCAAAAATTTCATTGCCAGCGTTAAAAAGATAAATATATTTATTATGCAATCCTGCTGTATTTGTTACAAAAAAATAGTAGGAAGAAAGAAAAATAATGTTTGTGGAAAAAAAATGTATCCAAAAATGTTTATTATAGGCAGCTTTGCTTACATGTTGGCTTTTTTGGAGCGGAACAATAATCAAAATTCAAAAAATTAGTTTTATTGATAAATTTGAAACAACCATTGTTATTTAAATAAAAAAAAATAAATATAAATGAAAATTAAAACAAACAAAATGATATGTGAAATTTTTAAAAGAAATTAAAAAATTTAGATTTTAAGAAAAAAAAATTTTAAATTTTTTGAAAGAAAAAATAAAATATTTATTTTTTTTTCTTATTTTTTTAAATTCATACATACCATCTTCATGCGTACGCACTATAATGGGATGCGAACGTGGTCCATCACCCACCGAAGTGCCAGCTAATACCCATATCTTATATTCGGTCCAACGTTTCAATTCATCCAAAACAAGTTCGGTTTTATTAAGAGTCGTTATTGTGGCCTCACTATCCGAACGACCCACTTCGACAAAGAACACTTTATAGTAGATAATGCGACCATTGGAACGTTCTAGAGGTGGGGGTAACCAGCTTACCGCTATAGTGGTGGGACTACCGGCACCAGCTGTTATATTGCGTGGTGGGGCACCTGGTACTATAGATATTTAAAATTGGAACGGTGGAACGAGTTTTGGCAATGCAATGAGTTTTTTTTTGTAATTTTTTTTTAAAGGTTTTTTGTAAAAAAATTTTATAATGTTTTTTTTTATTTTGATGACAAAGTGTAAGAAATGAATTGATTTGGTTGATGGTTGTTTAGTGGTGGTTTAAATTTATTTTGTAGCAGTGTTGTTGACCATAATATAAGCCATATTTTAGAGGTTGGTGATTGTAGTTTGTTGA
Source organism: Calliphora vicina (assembly GCF_958450345.1). NCBI lineage: Eukaryota > Metazoa > Arthropoda > Insecta > Diptera > Calliphoridae > Calliphora > Calliphora vicina. The sequence goes on from NC_088781.1 coordinate 119,415,819, forward strand.
TGATGATAAATTTTTGGATATTTTTCGATAATTTTAGTTAAATTAAACAGCATCACATCAAAATTTTGTTAAAGTTAGAAACAAAATTAGGATTTGTCAAACAAAAATAAACACAAAATGAACATATGAAAAGAAATAAATAAAAAAATTATTAAATTAAATAAAGATTAATAATGAAAATTAGTTAAAATTAAAATTAATAACAAACTGAAATAAATTAAAATCATATTGAAAAACCAATGGTTTATGCAAAAAAAAATGTTAAAGTTTTGTTTTACCAACCAATTTTTTTCTTAATAATTAATATTATTTTTGAAAATTTAGAGTGCATATTTTTTGTCTTTAAAAGTATAAATTTAAATTTTTCTAAAAGGAGGAAAAAGGGCCAATGTTTTTATAACCACCATCAAAAATAATGGTCGTACAACCAAAAAGTATACATATATATCCTGGGTCCTCATAAGATTCCAAGGGTCTTTATAAGATTCCGTCTGTCCGTCAGTCTGTCTGTTGAAAACATGATAGGGCACAAACGAATGGAGCTAGCTGGTTGAATATCGGTCAATGATTTCACCTAGCCTCCATTCAAATGTCCCCTCTGGAATACTATTTGAGCAGTCATAAATATGTTGATTATGCGACAATCCTGATAAAATTTTGCACAAACTAGTTCTAAGTACTCTCAAATTATACTGTTAAGTATGACGAAATACGGCCAACATTTGTCTCTAGTCCCCATACAAGAACCCCCTCAGAAAATGACTTGAATATTCATAATTGTCTGATAATAACACTGTCCAACAGCATTTTTGGAACAGAATAGCGACCCTAGAATTCTGAACTCTAGAACTCATGTTGTGTAGATAATTTTTGTGGAATAAACTTATAGTCCAGCTCGTCGGAGTTTTATTTTTTTGCAGTGGGTGAAAGTTTTAATTTTTTGATCAAAGGGAGTATTATACTAACTGAAATAAATGTTGTAAGTTAATGTCTGAGAGAATTCTTATTGTCAGAGTTATATTATGGAATTTTATGGGGATCATTTTTGTGGAAGATCTTAACCCTCTATCTCCTCTCTTTAGGGGTCAATTTGATCAATTTTTCGAGAAAATAAAAATAAGTCCTTTAAAAAAGGACATTTAAGGATTAAAATATTCTACGAAAATGTTTGCCGAAAAATTTCAGTAGGGGTCACCAAAGATACCAATGCTGTAACTAAAGCTCTTTTCTCTTAAATAGATAAATTAAACGCCATCTTGGGTCTCCCATTTATTTTTAATAAATCGCCATAATCCATTCATGATCCGAATAAACTGTTTGAAGACCAAGAATTGGAAGCATTACTAAATGAAGATTGTTGTCAAACTCAATAAGAGCTTGTAAAATCGTTGGGAGCTACTCCAGCAGCAATTCCAACATGTTTGCGATCAGAAAAATTCATCCAAAAGCAGGGAAATTGGCAACCAAACGAATTGCAGCCGAGAGATCTTGAAAGATAATTTTGAATGTCCGAAATTATTCTTGAACGCTACCAAAAAAACTATTTTGGGAAAGAAAATATCGCCCAGGCCAGCCAAAAAAGTTTGAAGACCAAGAATTGGAGGCATTACTCCATGAAGATTGTTGTCGAACTCAACAAGAGTTTGCAAAATCATTCGGAGCTACTTAAGCAGCAATTTCAAAATGTTTGCAAGCAAAAGGATTCATTATAAAGCAGGGAAATTGGTAGCCAAAGGAATCGAAGCAGAGAGACAATTTTGCATTTCCAAAATGTTGCTTGAATGCTATAAAAGAAAATCATTTTTGCAGCGAATCATTACTGATTCAAGTTCCCATTGAAGAAGAAAATTACATATTGATGGTGGGCATACTAGATTCGGCATAGCCGAATATAAATTGAGTTTGTTTTTAGTCTATGTTTAAGTCTTTTAAATTAATTATAGTTGTCTTTTGTTGGGTGGAAATTTCTATTTTCTATTTATTATAATTCAAAAAAAAAATCTTTAATTAACTTAAAAAGTAATAGAAAAAGTGCAAGTTTTTTTTAAATTCAACCTAAAAATCATGCTTCATTTAAAAAAAAGAAAAACTTGGTGCTGTTTTTTATACACAAAGGTGATTTTTACATAAAATTATTAACATTATTAATTAAAATAAAAAAATATTTCAATAAAATTTAAAAATTAAAAGCATTCACTTGGTTTTATTTTTGTTGGAAACTATTTATAAATAAGTGGAGACATTTAAACAGTTTTTTATTATTTTTTTTGCATAAACCATTTGGAGAATTTAATTTTGTTTTGAAATAAATTATAAATAAAATCCGAAATTTTTAAAGGTTTTGAAAATTATAATAATAAACTTTAAAAACTAAATAAATCCATGATATATAAAGTTTTAGCTTTAAATAACTAGCCTTTTTAAGAGGACATAAAATTAGGTTAAAAAAAATTTTATAAAAAATTAAATAATAGGTGCTTTTAATCACAGATATTTATAGTTAAATACTTAATTTATTAAAAAGTCAAGCAAAATAGGGTTTATAATTAAAAATAACATTAAAGAAATGTTAATTCATGCATAGTTTTTTTTCCACAAAATTGATGAAATTCTAGACTGATGAGTTTATTTAACAAATATTGTGTACCACTGCATTGTTTGTACTAAATTTTATAAAGCAATCGTGGCTTTATTTATACTAAATTTTATAAAGCAATTGTGGCTTTATTTCTACTAAATTTTATAAAGCAATCGTGGCTTTATTTATACTAAATTTTATAAAGCAATCGTGGCTTTATTTATACTAAATTTTATAAAGCAATCGTGGCTTTATTTATATTAAATTTTATAAAGCAATCGTGGCTTTATTTATACTAAATTTTATAAAGCAATCGTGGCTTTATTTATACTAAATTTTATAAAGCAATCGTGGCTTTATTTATACTAAATTTTATAAAGCAATCGTGGCTTTATTTATACTAAATTTTATAAAGCAATCGTGGCTTTATTTATACTAAATTTTATAAAGCAATCGTGGCTTTATTTATACTAAATTTTATAAAGCAATCATGGCTTTATTTATACTAAATTTTATAAAGCAATCGTGGCTTTATTTATACTAAATTTTATAAAGCAATCGTGGCTTTATTTGTACTAAATTTTATAAAGCAATCGTGGCTTTATTTATACTAAATTTTATAAAGCAATCGTGGCTTTATTCATACTAAATTTTATAAAGCAATCGTGGCTTTATTTATACTAAATTTTATAAAGCAATCGTGGCTTTATTTATACTAAATTTTATAAAGCAATCGTGGCTTTATTTATACTAAATTTTATAAAGCAATCGTGGCTTTATTTATACTAAATTTTATAAAGCAATCGTGGCTTTATTTATACTAAATTTTATAAAGCAATCGTGGCTTTATTTATACTAAATTTTATAAAGCAATCGTGGCTTTATTTATACTAAATTTTATAAAGCAATCGTGGCTTTATTTATACTAAATTTTATAAAGCAATCGTGGCTTTATTTATACTAAATTTTATAAAGCAATCGTGGCTTTATTTATACTAAATTTTATAAAGCAATCGTGGCTTTATTTATACTAAATTTGATAAAGCAATCGTGGCTTTATTTATACTAAATTTTATAAAGCAATCGTGGCTTTATTTATACTAAATTTTATAAAGCAATCGAGGCTTTATTTATACTAAATTTTATAAAGCAATCGTGGCTTTATTTATACTAAATTTTATAAAGCAATCGTGGCTTTATTTATACAAAATTTTATAAAGCAATCGTGGCTTTATTTATACAAAATTTTATAAAGCAATCGTGGCTTTATTTATACTAAATTTTATAAAGCAATCGTGGCTTTATTTATACAAAATTTTATAAAGCAATCGTGGCTTTATTTATACAAAATTTTATAAAGCAATCGTGGCTTTATTTATACAAAATTTTATAAAGCAATCGTGGCTTTATTTATACAAAATTTTATAAAGCAATCGTGGCTTTATTTATACAAAATTTTATAAAGCAATCGTGGCTTTATTTATACAAAATTTTATAAAGCAATCGTGGCTTTATTTATACTAAATTTTATAAAGCAATCCTGGCTTTATTTATATTAAATTTTATAAAGCAATCCTGGCTTTATTTGTACTAAATTTTATAAAGAAATCGTGGAGATTTCGAAAATTCTTCTTGGGGAAAAACAGAAATTAAATAATGTACATTTTTATTAGGTTTTTTATTTTTAATTATTAAGGCGAACGTGTTTCATTACGTCAATTTGTAATTGATCTTTGCTGGTTTCGGAAACAATTGCGTGAAGATAGCATAAAATGTGTTCTAAATCTTATTAAATCGTGAAATCTTTAGTGACTTTCGAAGTGTCTTAATATAATATAACAAATTGTCATCGTATATTATTGTTTTTGTGTCGAATTCAATCTGCGATCAGTGTAGATTTAAAGTACGATCGGCCCTGGACACGATCATATAGACCCGTCAATCAGGGCATATGTATGAGTGTAGTATGGTTATAGCTTTAAAGGAGACGTACAAATAAACACGTCAATCACCGTTTGTATTTTGACTTCGTAGAGACGTAAAACTCAAAATAAGTATACTGTTTTTCATCTGTGCACTTTACATGCTGGCAAACATGAAGTAAATGAAATGTGTTTATCAATCACAATAGGAGACGATAAAATAATCAGCAGTCACACAAAAAATTTTTGATTTTCATCAATCATTGCCGACAGCCCTGAAAAAGAGGACTCCACGCCCACAACTAATGTTATATGAACGTAATCACAGATAATAGACTCCACTTTGATGTTTAGCTAAGACACAATAAGCTAGTTAGCGAAGACACAATACAGTGTTGCATAAGAGACAATCATCGACGACAAAATAAGTGGGAACAATTGAAAATTTTGCAGCAAATTGGGAAACACTCGTATTATTTGCAAGTTATACAAAAATTCGATAATTTTTGAACATAAACACTTTCCTTGTCTGCAATTTAATCAATTTTGTTTCAAAACTCTAACTTACATTTCATTTAACTTAGAACATTTCTCAAGTTCAAACAAACATGCTTTACAAACTTTATAATTAATATCAAAAATAAAATTGTATTTAAATAACAATCATATACATTCTGATTAAAACCAATAATACAGCATACAAATAAAGAAAAATCTCTCAGTCACATAATTATAATAATAATAATAATGAATTAATAACAACATATAAACTGAAATTATTATGCAAACAATTTTACACATGACATGCATACATACATACATATATAAAAATAATATTAATAAATATTTGCAATACAAAAAGAAAAGAAATTAAAAAACAAAAAACAAACGAGGTGACAAACAAACAATCAAATTGTAACGACAATCATAAAAATATTATGCAAAAATGGAAAAATACAATTTGTAATAATAAAATAATAATAAAAATAAAAAAAGTTAAAAACCAAATAATAATATGAGTAATATATCAAGCAAAATGAAAATACAGACAAAAAATAAATGTTAATGTTAATTAAAAAATAATTTTATAACAAGCATGTTTTTTTTGTGCGTTTTTAATAGTAAAAATAATATATTGCCATATAATAACACAAACTACTTTTAAATTAAATGTTTAATTATGAAATTGCAAAGGGATTCAAAGATTAAATACAAACTGATTAATTTAAATGGCATATAAATAAAAAACAAGGAATACTATTATATCACCTTTAAAAATGCTTTAATATATAAATTAAATGAAAAAATCTTTGCCTATTTTTAGGCTGCAGTATCAAAAAATTCCAATTTTTACAGCTGCTTACTCAAAAGTTTAAAATTAATTGTTAGCCTACATATAGTCTAATTAATAGCATCTTTTAAATATGCTTTTATTTCTTTGTTTTAAAATGTCCTTGAATCCCTTTCATTTTATCTTTTCCACTTACATTAAATCTACTTTTTATTACTGCATAACATTTTTTCTACTTTCACGCTTTTTATGCTCTAAAATTTGGGGAATTTTATTCATGAACATTATTTCATATTCATGCTTTAAATTGCCATTAAAATAATAATAAATTTATTGCAAACATGCTTATAAACCATTAAATTATTTAAATGGTATTTACTTTAAAAATAAAAAAAATGTAAAACAAAACAAGAACAAAAACATGAAATAATTATAATAAATAAAAATATTTTGTTTAATCAATTAATTTGGATTTTTATTGTATTTATTTAACAAATAAATTGCAGTAGAGATCGAAAACTGGTCAAAAAATTGTGGGGAAGATAAATAATTTTATAAGTTGGAAAAAAATTATTTAAATGAAAACATTTCGATATAGTTTATTTTTAGATTCATTTCTGTCACTCTATGACTAACTAACATGTTATGAAATGGGAGAAACTGAACTAAACGTGAATTAGAATCATATGCAGAATCTGAACTGGAATCTGAACTCGAATCTGAACTAGAATCTAAACTAAAATCTAAACTAGATTCAAAACTAGAATCTAAAATAGAATCTGAATTAGAACCTAAACAAGAATCTGAACTAGAATCTGCATTAGAATCTGAACAAGAGTCTGAACAAGAATCTTAACTAAAATCTTAACTAGAACCTAAACTAGAATCCGAACAAGAGTCTGAACTAGAATCGCACTAAAATCTGAACTAGAATCTTAACAAGAATCTGAACTAGAGAATTAAAAAAACCTTTAATTAGAATCTGAACTAGATTTAAAACCTGAACTAGAACCACAACTAAAACCTAAATTAGAAGCTGAACTAAACCTTATCTAGAATCTTAATTAGAACGTGAACTGAACCTGAACTAGAATCTAAACTAGAATCTGAACCAGAACTAAACTGAAACTGAACTAGAACCTGAACTAGAACCGGAACTACAACCTGAACTAGAACCTGAATTAGAACCTGAACTAGATCATGAACTATACCCTGAACTAGAACCTGAAGTAGAATCTGAAGTAGAACCTGAACTAGAACTTGAACTAGAATCTGAACTAGAACTAAAACCTGAACTAGAACCTAAACTAGAAACTGAACTAGAACCTGAATTAGAGAATGAACAAAACCTTGAATTAAAATCTGAACTAGAACTAAAACCTGAACTAGAACCACGACTAGTACTTAACTAGAAGCTGAACTAGAAACTGAACTAGAACCAGAACTAGAACCTGAACTAAAACCTGAACCAGAACCTGAACTAGACCCTGAACTAGAACCAGAACTGGAACCTGAACTAAAACCTGAACTGGAACCTGAACTAGAACCTAAATTAGAACCTGAACTAGAATCTGAACTAGAACCTGGACTAGATGTTGAACTTGAACATGAACTAGAACTAGAAGCTGAACTAAACCTGATCTAGAATCTGAACTAGAACCTAAACTAGAACCTGAACTAGAATCTGAACTAGAACCTGCACTAGAAGTTGAACTCGAACCTGAACTAGAACTAGAAGCTGAACTAAACCTGATCTAAAATCTGAACTAGAACCTGAACTAGAACCTGAACTAGAACCTGAACTAGAACCTGAACTAAAACCTGAACTAGAACCTGAACCTGAACAAGAACCTGAACCAAAAACTGAACTAGAACCTGAACTAGTACTTGAGCTAGTACCTAAAACTAGAACTAGAATCTAAATTAGAATCTGAACTAGAATCTGAAATAGAATCTGAAATAGAATCTGAACTAGAATCTAAACTAGTATTTGAACTAGAATATGAACTAGAACCTGAAGTAGAATCTGAACTGGAACCTGAACTAGAACTTAAACTAGAATCTGAACTAGAACTAAAACCTGAACTAGAACCACAACTAGAACTTGAACTGGAACCTGAACTAGAATCTGAACTAGAACCAGAACTAGAACCTGAACTAGAATCTGAACTAGAACCTGAACCAGAAGTTGAACTTGAACCTGAACTAGAACTAGAAGCTGAACTAAACCTGATCTAGAATCTGAACTAGAACCTGAACTGGAACCTGAACTAGTACCTGAACTAGAACTTGAACTAGAACCTGAAATAGAACCTGAACTAGAACCTGAACTAGAACCAGAACTAGAACTAGAACCTGAACTAGGATCAGAACTAGAACCTGAACTAGAACCTGAACTAGAACCAGAACTAGAACCTGAACTAGTACTTGAAGTAGTACCTGAACTAGAATCTAAACTAGAATCTGAACTATAATCTGAAATAGAATCTGAAATAGAATCTGAACTAGAATCTAAACTAGAATTTGAAATAGAATATGAACTAGAACCTGAAATAGAGCCTGAATTTAAACCTGAACTAGAATCTGAACTAGAACATGAACTAGAACCTGAACTAGAACCTGAACTAGAACATGAACTAGAACCTGAACTATAACCTGAACTAGAACTTGAAATAGAGCCTAAACTAGAACCTGAATTTAAACCTGAACTAGAATCTGAACTAGAACTAGAACCTAAACTAGAACCTGAACTAGAACCTTAACTAGAACTTGAAATAGAACCTGAAATAGAGCCTGAAATAGAACTGAATCAGAACTTGAACCTGAAATAGAACTGAATTAGAACTAGAGCCTGAAATAGAGCCTAAACTAAAACCTGAACTAGAACTGAGCTAGAACCTGAACTAGAACCTGAACTAAAACCAGAACTAGAAGTTGAACTAAACCTGATATAAAACCTGAACTAGAACCTGAACTAGAATCTGAACTAGAATTTAAACTGGAATCTGAACTAGAATCTGAACTAGAATCTGAACTTGAATCTGAACTAGAATCTAAACAAGAATCTAAACACGAATCTGAACTAGAATCTGAACTTGAATCTAAACTAGAATCTAAACTAGAACCTGAACTAGAATCTGAACTAGAACTGAACTAGAATCTAAACTAGAAGATACACTGGAACGTTAACTAGAACCGAACTAAAACTAAACCAGAACTGGATTAGAAAATGTTCCTAATTTATTCCCTATTTTGTTAACCCTTTTTTCGATCTCCACTGTTAATTTATTCATTTCTATTTTTCTTTTGTACACAATTAATATCGGCTATTATAATTTTTATTATTACAGGTGCTTAATTATGGTGCGTTTTTAAATTTAAGTGCTGTGTGCTGCTAATATTACAACAAAATGTTTTTGCAAATAACAATATTTGCAGGGTATTTTTTTTTAATTTTTTATTAGTTTTTAGGTGCTTTTGTTTGCTATTGTTTACATTTCGACTTGTATTTGAATAATAATAATTTGTGCTCTAATAAAAAGAAGGTGCCATTTATTAACGTTTGTTATTTTGCATTTTTATTTAATTATTTATTGTAGGTGCAATAATTTAGTTAAACATTTGTTTGTTTGTTTTGTAGCAGTTTTTAATTGGTGCGTTAATATTTATAAGTGAAAAAATAGTAAAACTCACTCACACACTTTCAACTGGCGGCACACACATAAAATCTGACAAATAAATAGCATGCATTTTATTTGTTTAAAGGTTTTTTTTTATAGTTTGAAAATTTGTTAAATAGGAAATGCAAATACAAATTAAGTTATTGTGTTTAAGGTTTTTAGAATTTCTTTTTTAAATAAATCAGATATAAATACAAATAGCTTAGGGGTAAGCTAAATTAGCTTGAAATGAGAGGGGCTTGAAGTTTTGATGGTTTTTATGTAATATTTTATTTCATTAGCTGGCTTATTGTTGTTGGCATTAATAAATGTTCCTACAAAAAATATTCTATTTCCAAACTTACCAATATTATGTTTGATTTTATATTATTCGAAATCCGGCTTTTGTGGACAATTTTATTAAAATTTTTGAAATAATATTAAAAACAAAATAATAAATATAGTTTTGTAACATTTGTTTTTGTGTTTATTATGTTGTTATATGACAGTGTTCAATATTGTTTTTGTTTGTGTCTTTTTCTATAGGATTTATTCGAATGTTTGGATTAAACTCAAGTTATTTATTTGACTATTAAGTACTAGGAAACCAATAGGGGAAACTTTAGAGCTGCAAAGCTGCAAATTGCTTGCAATATTCATCATGTTTATAAATATTTCCATTAATAGAAACTTCTATTGGACTTATCAGCAATGTTGATAACATGCTGTTATTAACATTGTTAATAAGTATGACGACATTAACTCTGCAGCAGCTTTAAAAGCTCTAGGTGATTATTGTGGAAAGAGAACATTCTAGTTTTGTTAGCTAATTCACGAAACTACTAGAAGATGACACTGTGTATATAAATAGTAACAGCGAGTTGCTGAGGAGTCAGTATATCGAAGGCGCTGTTAGAGTTAACATCAACTGTATTACCAGTGTATTATTATAAATTATAAAGTGTGTGTATTAAAAGAGATGGAATATTTAAATTGTTGTATAAATTTATATAAATAAAGAGTTGTTACCGTTTTTAAAAGATAAAAACGTAATAATAATAAATGTTTAAACAAATTTGATGGTTGCCAAACACAAATATGATCAATTAGTCTCCAAATCTGGATCTCAGCGAAATCATGTTACTTTAAAATCATTAACGAAGGCACTAGAGATGAGCGATCCCGTGATTTTTGAAGAACGTCGTTCTCAGTTAACGTGATTTATAAATCACTGTTCTTTTAAACAGTGACTGCGATCACGTTTGGTTGATGTTAAGCAAAATAATAATTATGTTAAGAAGAATCATTATGTATTATTTTCATTCTTAAATCTGTTCTTATGTTAACCAAAAACATAGGAAAATAAAAAAATTAAGCTAACTAACTGATATGTTACTTAACATTTTATTTGATACACTGTATTGGAGATATATAAAATTATGCGCCTAAAAATATGCTCTAACTGTTGATTCCAGTGAATGTTGAAAAATATAAAGAACGACATGTAACAGTTTGTTGAAATACATAAAAGAACGACATTAAAATATGTACCTGTTACTTTCTCCATTTTTTAGCAGTGATTTTTTTTTAAAACGTTACCAGTGAATGTTGAATAATATAAAAGAACGACATTTAACAGTATGTTGAAAAATGTAAAAGAACGATATTAAAAGTACCTGTTACTAAAGTTGTTGCAGTGATTTTTCTAAAACGTTACCAGTGAATGTTGAAAAATATAAAAGAACGACTTAAATGTACCTGTTACTTGCAATATTCAGTAACTGTTGTTACCAGTGATTTTTCAATCACAGTGATTAAATCACAGGTATGGAAATATCGCTCATCTCTAGAAGGCACTAGGTTAAAAGGAGTACCATTGTAAGGATTTCACTTAAAGGAGGATATCGATAATTTCATTCCAAGTAGGCAACCGTTAGCGATACAGTTTCAAATTTGCAACCGTTGCAGATACCGAAACTTTCATAAATTATAGGCATTAAAAAATCATTATTTTTTCTGTATAACTTTCAAAGAAGTTGCTAAACAACTTTGAGTTAATATTCCTGAACGCTGGATAATAATAGTTAATCATTTCTGTTCGGAATAAAGGATGTACAGCATAAGATTTTGAAACTAAATAGTTTATTGAAACTAATTTGGCTCTTTTTTTCAAGAAATCTATTATCCCATATTATTTAAGTGTTTTATTTAAAATATTCATGCATAGTTTTTTCATGTAAGTGCAATGTGATAATATTGTTCAAGTGTTGTAAAGATGTATTAAGTATATTCAGAGTATATGTTGTACATAAATTATAAATAAATTAACATAATTAAACTAACATTTAAATAAATACATAAAACTGAAACTTAAATCAAGTTGTACAAGATAAATTGTAACTATGTATTTTACTAGTAGATGATAAATAAGTATATTTATGTATAATTGTCTAGTATATTATGTATATTTAGGTATATAACTATGTTTTTGTATAAGTAGGTATAAGAATATTAAGTATATTTTATGTATATACACGCAAAGAAAAAATATAGTTGGGCATGGTTACTGTAACCATTTCAATATTGTTACAAGTTTTTTAACTATATTATAGTCACAGTAACCATTTACATGATTGTGGTAACCATAATATGGTTAATTTACGATTCACATGATTGTATCAACCATATATATGGTTACAGTAAACAAATATGTGTTTGTGACAACCATTCATATGATGAAGGACTTATTATATTATGTTGCTTTCGGCTTAAAGCTTATCATAATCTGAGAACAACATATTATGATAAAATTATTCATCATAAATATGGCTGCCACAAACATATATTTGTTTACTGTAACCATATATATTTTTGATACAATCATGTGAATCATAAATTAACCATATTATGGTTACCACAATCATGTAAATAGTTACTGTGACTATAATATTGTTAAAAATCTTGTAACACTATTTAAATGGTTACAGTAACCATGCCCAATTATATTTTTTCTCTGCGTGTAGAGTATGTTAATCTGTGTGTATATAGAGTTGTGTTTTAAAGACTGAAAATACTAAATAAATTTAGTCTAATTAATGCAATTTTCGAAGAGGACGTTTAGATTTTTTTTCTTAAATTTTAATATAAGAAACATATTTTAAATCATTAAGAAAAATTTAACAATAAAAATTTAAGCAGCTCAGATACACAACATCATTGTGTGCTTATATCAGTGATCGGCACCCATAGCCACCAGGGGAAAAATATGATCAGTTATTTATTTGTGCAACACACATATCAACGAAGTTCATTGAATGAAAGTATATAACATGTTATTATAATCCATATTCTCTTTATGCCGAGCACTGACTTATTTTGATGGTATGCAACTATCTCACTCTCAGTGCAATGCAAGAAATTTTCTTGTAATTTATGGATTCCATCATATAATTGGATGTATGACTTCAATATGAGGGATTTAATAAATGGCGTTACTTTTGAAGGCGGTTTTTGTTTTTAATAACTTATATGTCATATTGAAGGGTACAAATCTGTAAATTATTCTCACTTAGTGATTGAACATCGTAGTGTGAACAACAAGTTTTTTTTTTTTGCTTCAAAAATGTCGAATTTTGTGCCACTTTTTTAATTAGAAAAAAAGTGCCGCAGAAGGACACCGATTGCTCACTGAAGCTTATGGTAAATGTGTTTCAGAAGACAAATATCGCATAGGCCAGCCAAAAAAGTTTAAAGACCAAGATTTGGAGTCATTTCTCCTCTCATGAAGATTGTTGACAAACTCAACAATAGCTTGCAAAATCATTGGGAGCTACTCAAGCAGCAATTTCAAAACGTTTGCAAGTAGCTGGATTTATCCAAAAGCTGGGAAATTGGCTACCGTACGAATAGAAGCTATTAACTATGCAGCTTGAATCATTACTTGTGATGAAAAATGAATCCATTCTGAAAACCCGAAGTTTAAGAAACCGTATGTGAAGCCCGCCCAACCAGCCGAATCGAAACCAAATCCAAATATACATGGCGCTAAGGTAATTCTCTGAATTTGGTGGGACCAAAAGGGCCTTATCTTTTATGACTGCTTAAATCATACTAGACCATAGGGAACCTATACCGAACGCAACTGATTCGTTTGAAATGAGTATTGATCGAAAAACGCCCAGAATATGCGGCCAGATATGACAACACTCGGCCACATGTAGCAATACCCATTAAAAAGTATTTAGGAAGTGGTTGGGATGTTTCGCCTCACCCGCTTTATAGTGTGAACTAAACCCCGTCATACTACTTTGTTTCGATCGATGTAGAACGCTCTCTCTTGGACACGCTTCACTTTGCAACAGAGTATCTGATATTGGCTTGATTCGTTCCTGGCCTCAAAAGGTGGGCGGAAGGCAAATATCGCCCAGGTCAGCCAAAAAAAAATTACTCAGTGGGAGCTACTCAATCAGAAATTTCAAAACGCAGTAGGATTCATCCAAAAGAAGGGAAATTTGGTATTTCGTATTGAAGCTGAGAGACCGATTTTGAATGTCTGAAATGCTGGTTGAACGCTATAAAAAAAATAATTTTTGCACCAAATCAATACTTGCTGAATAATGGATCCATTACGATAACCCGAAGCGTAAGAGATTGTATGTGAAGCTCGGCTAACCAACCAAATCGGCAGTAAAACCAAATATCTAAGACACTAAGGTGGAACGATGCAGAATGCTCCGTCTGGTATACGCTTCACATTAGAGCAGAGTATCCGATATTGGCTTGATTCGTTCTTGGCCTCAAAAGATGAGCAGTTCTTTTGGCTCGAAATTCATATGTTGCCAGTAAGATGGAAAAAGGTCATAGCTAACAATGGCCAATACTTAGAATAAATTTATATTGTACAAATGTTTCAAAATAAATGCTAAAAATGTGAAAAATCCCACATTTTTAAGTCATACATCCAATATTTTGAAATTTTTAAGTCTGTGACTACACTCTAGGCTGCTTAGAGGCACTAAAGTGACAATTGTCTTCACGCTAGGTTACGTGGGATGTCAGTATACTGAAGCAAAAATTAAATAAACTTTATGAGAATAACATCAACACGATTTATATAAAAGTGCAGATTACTTAGAGACACTTAAGTGGCAATTGACTTCACACTAGATTACCTGGGATGTATAAAGAAAACGATTAATTTCTCTCTACACTATAAAGAGCACATACGTGTGAAATAAACCAAAATATATAAATTGGAGTTAAAGAAGGGATACATTGACTACCCAACAGTTAAGCAATTAGTCTATGTACCTCTTATATTCAGCAATTGTCACTAATGTGTGATCACTTGGTTGACTCCAATTTATATATTTTGGTTCATTTCACACGTATGTGCTCTTTGTAGTGTAGAGAGAAATAAATTGATCACTTGGTTGACTCCAATTTATATATTTTGGTTAATTTGACACTTATCTGTACTTTGTAGTGCAAATAGAAGTCAATTGGTTACGTTATGCATTTCATGTAATCTAGGGTGAAGTCAATCGTCACTTAAGTGTCTCTAAGTAATCGAGATTGTAGTCACTTTAATGGTTTATTTTGTAATGCTACGTTTCCGCATACACCGTAATCGGCACCGAAAACGAAATTTCATATATTTGCACCGAAAAAAATTCATTTCAGAAGTTGGCAACGAAAATTGGGAACGAAACGGCACCGATCAGTAACGAAAAACCTGTCATTTGAGGCCGGAACGACAACAACTTCAAGTAGGTTGTTTTCGGTGCTGTAGGAACGAAATTATTTTAGTTATTTTTTATTTCAAATATAAAGAAAATCAAAATGAATAAAAAAATAATTTTTCTTTATTGGAAGAGGAAAAAATAATAGATTTTGTCAAAAATAATTCTATTTAATGTGCGACATCCAAAATTAAAAAATAATTTCGTTTCTGTTTTATGCCGCAACGCACCCAACTGAAACGAAATAATTCAGAAACGAGACGGTGACGAACACCAACGTTTTTCAGTTTCAGTTTTCGTTATCGGCGCCGACTACGGTGTATGCGGAAACCCAGCTTAAGTATATTGATATTCTGGAAAGTGCTGGTAAGTATACTGACATCGCATTTAGCATAGTGTGAAGCGAATTGTCTCTTTAGTGTCTCAAGTAAACTAGTATTTTAACCACCAGAAGTAATTTATTGGAGAATTGTCGGAGTAAGATTCGTTTAAAAGCAATAGGTTATTGGACTGTCTATATGAATTCATTTTAACTAACTATTTGAGGTCATTTAGCACCCGTACATGTTCAAATAACTTGTTATGTAGCTATCAAGTAACTAGTTAGGTAGCTAGCAAGGTAACTGACTTTATGTAACCAGTATGTGAATCCAATGCATTGCCTACTTTGGACCAGCTATTAGAGAGGATTACAATGTATCCAAAAGTATCAAAATAACTAGCCACGTAGCTATTTCTGAACTAGTTCGGAACAGTCTCCTAGAACTGCTGTGATAAGTATAAATAAATATACTCTTTCTTTGAATCGATCACTGTTTTAGTTCGTTTAATAAAGCATTTTGCTTGCACTTTGCAGCTCAGAATAGACCAATTTGATTGATTCGAGAGACTATTTCGTAGTTCTTGGGAACCAGTAAATTTTAAAGCAATATAAATAAAAAGCTTGTAATTTATTTAGTATTTTCAGCTTTAGGTATTTCTTTGTTTAACGTATAATTAAATAATAAAATTAACAAATTAAAGTTAAATCAAATGAAAGCCATAAAAATTGCCTTTTTTATAATAAAAGTGTGAAAAAACCTGCCTATAACTTGAAAACTTTAACAAGACCTGAGCACCATTTTTATTTACTTTTGAGAGATTTACTCAAATCCAAAAAATATTTATCAAATAACAGGATTTCAACAGTTTTATGAAGACTTTAAAATAAAATGTTATAAATTTAAGAACAGAATTTTACAAATCATTATTATAACATAATAATGTTTTTTGACTAAATTAGTTTAAAGTTTTTAAACTTTTTTTCTTTGTTTACAACATTTTCGAATTTAAAACTTAATTCAACTGTGATTCATGTTATTGTTTTATGTTATATTAAATATTCCTTATATTTCATTAAATAAATAATAAACTCAACAAATAGTATTTAAAAATTAATAAAAATTTAATATAAAATTCAGTTAATGCTCTAAGGGGTTGGTAAATAATTTAAATATATAGTTATATAGTATATGTATAAATATAAAACATTAACTTTCTACATTTAAACAACACCTTTTAAAAAAAAACTCAACTTAAAATATTAATTATATATATAAATTGTTAAATATAAATAAAAAGAAAAACTTAAAACTATTGGTAAAAACTACTACTGTATTGTTTATTTTTATGTTTAAGTATTTTTATATAAAAAAAACTTTATGATTTTTTTTTTATAAAATTATTTAATTTTATATAGATTTTTTGGCACCTTATGTTAATTTTTTTTTTAAAGTTATTTTAAATATATTTTGTTATAGATTTATGTAGAGTTGTATTATTTTTTTTTAAATATATATTTTTATATATTGTATATATATATATAGTAAGTAGTATTATAGTTATTATATATAATAAATAGTAATAGTTTAGTTTAAAATGAAATATTTACTTACCATATTGTTTCGTACGGACGGGTATGGGTGGTGTTGTGGCACCTTCACCTCTTTGAGAACGAGCTGCCAGCCAAATATAATATAAAGTGTCAGGATACAAACCATCAAGCGTATAGGATTCGGTATTGGAAATGCGCCTGTTGGAAGATGAAAGAGAAAAGTAAACAAAATTGAATATGTGAAATATTAAAAAAAAATGAACTTTGACCCCAGTTTCAGTAAAGTCTTGACCGTTTTTGACCAAATTCTTTCTGTTTTTTATTCTAAGATGTATCCTTAATACAAAACTTTAAAACAATTCCTATATATCTAGAATTTGTTTAACAAAATTTGAAAAATTATGAAGTGGCAGTAAATATTTAAGGATTTTCGTTTTCCCCGAAATTCTTAAAGTTCACAAGGCAGTCACTTTTAATTGATGAGATATATTAACCTAATTATATTTTTTTTATATTCTCTTATGTGTTCTTAATAAATTTCTAGAAATCAAATTGTATAGTTCAAGATTTGTTTAACAAAATGTTTAATAATTGGGATATTCACACGGTCTACTATTTGGTCATAATGTCCTAATATATTTTGATAGTTTAAACAAATTTTTGTTGGGTTTCAAACAAAAACGTTCTAAATTATTAACACTTATTTCAACTACGTTTATGGTTTTGTCATAAAATAATACTTTATTTGTTTAAAACACAACAAAAACTATTATAATATATTACAACATTATGACTACTACCAGACCATGTGAATATCTCAAATTTTTTTTTTTTTGAGGAGTACGCTACTCTTTCGGCCCAATACAATTTCTAAAGCATGTTTAATAATTCCCAAAAGTTTCAGGAAAAATCCCTTAATAAATTCCTAACATTCTTTTGAATTTTAATGAAAAATATCTGCACAGTGGGGCAGAATCAAAATTTTTGGAAATAAATTTTGCATTTCTAAACGCCTGCTCCGATCGGGATAAAATTTGACCAGGACGTAGCCAAGGAGTATTCCAGTTTAAGTTATTAAAATTATCCAGGGGCCATTTTTTGTTTCCCTTCCGATTTTAAAGATTTTTATATTTTGGGAAAGCGCTCGGCTAGGCCTTGAAAAAGCTATTTATCTCTTATAATTTCCGAGTTATAGGCGTTTCAAAATTTAAATTTTAAAATTTTTCCATACCTAGGTTCGCTTTTTTGACGGAATGAACTCGAGTTTTTTGTTAGTTAGACAACTAAATTATCAATAATAAAAAACGATTTCAGAGCAATATCAATTGTGGATCCAAAAATAAACGATTTTTAATTTAAAAATTCCAAAAATAGTATATTTTTGCTGGTTTTTGTGCGAAAAGGTGACTTAACTCTTTTTTTTATTAAAAAAAAACTTTCTTTAAGGACATATAACAATTTTATGTTTTTTATAAGGCATCTTTTTGAAGAACATTTTGGAATAAAAAACATGTCCTATTTTTCGAACATGTCTCTCTTACGCCCTTCGGAATTTGATCTATTTTTTTATCAAAATTTCAACTTTAGACCACATGTTCTAAAATTCCAAAGCAGGGATGAGAAAACGGAAAACATATTTGGAAAGATTGGTGTGTTCTTTATTTATTCCCAAAGTATTTTCCCAGCCACGAAGAAAATATGGAGCCTATGGATAAAATTGTAAAAAATACCATTTTTGGGATTTTCGATCCAATTTTTAGGAATTGCGGGATTCCCTTTGACCTTTTTTCACATTTTACTATTTAGAATTACAAATTGAAAAAACGTTAAAAATTTCACTGAGTTTTGTCAATAAATAAAGATTTTATATAACATATTTATTGAGTCTCTAAAACAAAATTTGTATAAAATTTTAATAGGATTGCAAATGGATCAAAAAGTCCATTTG
The DNA here is from genome assembly GCF_958450345.1 of Calliphora vicina. Lineage (NCBI taxonomy): Eukaryota > Metazoa > Arthropoda > Insecta > Diptera > Calliphoridae > Calliphora > Calliphora vicina. The sequence continues at coordinate 119,434,831 of NC_088781.1, forward strand.
CTATCCTAGAAAATTAGAAAATTATTTTATGCACTTTGTCCAATGTGTGTGAAGATAAATTCGTATTTAACTAGCACAGACAAAAACCACATTTTTTAACATTGCTCATTTTACAGTCAACAGAGCACTGTTAATCACTTAACAGTCTTGATAATTGAATTATAATACAAAAATACGTCTGAAATAGGTATCAGAAATAATTTCAGAAACAATTTCAGAAATATAAAAAATTAAAAAAAATATTTCAGATGTTTTTTTTATAATAATATTAAAAAAAAAACATTTTGAAAAAAGTCACTTTTATGATGAAGTTCAGGCGACGAATTTGGAAAAATATGGAGTTGCACACGTAACCCACTATATACGAATGGTAGTCCAATGGGTCCTAAATGCGACTGCATAAGTCGAATTTCTGAAATCATTTTGGAATTTGAGAAAAACAGTTTTTAAAAAAAGTCTATTTTGAAAAAAGTCACTTTTATGATGAACTTCAGGCGACGAATTTGGAAAAATATGGAGTTGCACACGTAACCCACTATATACGAATGGTAGTCCAATGGGTCCTAAATGCGACTGCATAAGTCGAATTTCTGAAATAATTTTAGAATTTGAGAAAAACAGTTTTTAAAAAAAGTCTATTTTGAAAAAAGTCACTTTTATGATGAAGTTCAGGCGACGAATTTGGAAAAATATGGAGTTGCATACGTAACCCACTATATACGAATGGTAGTCCAATGGGTCCTAAATGCGACTGCATAAGTCGAATTTCTGAAATAATTTTGGAATTTGAGAAAAACAGTTTTTAAAAAAAGTCTATTTTGAAAAAAGTCACTTTTATGATGAAGTTCAGGCGACGAATTTGGAAAAATATGGAGTTGCACACGTAACCCACTATATACGAATGGTAGTCCAATGGGTCCTAAATGCGACTGCATAAGTCGAATTTCTGAAATAATTTTGGAATTTGAGAAAAACAGTTTTTAAAAAAAGTCTATTTTGAAAAAAGTCACTTTTATGATGAACTTCAGGCGACGAATTTGGAAAAATATGGAGTTGCACACGTAACCCACTATATACGAATGGTAGTCCAATGGGTCCTAAATGCGACTGCATAAGTCGAATTTCTGAAATAATTTTGGAATTTGAGAAAAACAGTTTTTAAAAAAAGTCTATTTTGAATAAAGTCGCTTTTATGATGAAGTTCAGGCGACGAATTTGGAAAAATATGGAGTTGCACACGTAACCCACTATATACGAATGGTAGCCCAATGGGTCCTAAATGCGACTGCATAAGTCGAATTTCTGAAATAATTTTGGAATTTGAGAAAAACAGTTTTTAAAAAAAGTCTATTTTGAAAAAAGTCACTTTTATGATGAAGTTCAGGCGACGAATTTGGAAAAATATGGAGTTGCACACGTAACCCACTATATACGAATGGTAGTCCAATGGGTCCTAAATGCGACTGCATAAGTCGAATTTCTGAAATAATTTTGGAATTTGAGAAAAACAGTTTTTAAAAAAAGTCTATTTTGAAAAAAGTCACTTTTATGATGAACTTCAGGCGACGAATTTGGAAAAATATGGAGTTGCACACGTAACCCACTATATACGAATGGTAGTCCAATGGGTCCTAAATGCGACTGCATAAGTCGAATTTCTGAAATAATTTTGGAATTTGAGAAAAACAGTTTTTAAAAAAAGTCTATTTTGAAAAAAGTCACTTTTATGATGAACTTCAGGCGACGAATTTGGAAAAATATGGAGTTGCACACGTAACCCACTATATACGAATGGTAGTCCAATGGGTCCTAAATGCGACTGCATAAGTCGAATTTCTGAAACAATTTTGGAATTTGGAAATTCATCATAAAAGTGACTTTTTTCAAAATAGACTTTTTTTAAAAACTGTTTTTCTCAAATTCCAAAATTATTTCAGAAATTCGACTTATGCAGTCGCATTTAGGACCCATTGGACTACCATTCGTATATAGTGGGTTACGTGTGCAACTCCATATTTTTCCAAATTCGTCGCCTGAAGTTCATCATAAAAGTGACTTTTTTCAAAATAGACTTTTTTTAAAAACTGTTTTTCTCAAATTCCAAAATTATTTCAGAAATTCGACTTATGCAGTCGCATTTAGGACCCATTGGACTACCATTCGTATATAGTGGGTTACGTGTGCAACTCCATATTTTTCCAAATTCGTCGCCTGAACTTCATCATAAAAGTGACTTTTTTCAAAATAGACTTTTTTTAAAAACTGTTTTTCTCAAATTCCAAAATTATTTCAGAAATTCGACTTATGCAGTCGCATTTAGGACCCATTGGACTACCATTCGTATATAGTGGGTTACGTGTGCAACTCCATATTTTTCCAAATTCGTCGCCTGAACTTCATCATAAAAGTGACTTTTTTCAAAATAGACTTTTTTTAAAAACTGTTTTTCTCAAATTCCAAAATTATTTCAGAAATTCGACTTATGCAGTAGCATTTAGGACCCATTGGACTACCATTCGTATATAGTGGGTTACGTGTGCAACTCCATATTTTTCCAAATTCGTCGCCTGAACTTCATCATAAAAGTGACTTTTTTCAAAATAGACTTTTTTTAAAAACTGTTTTTCTCAAATTCCAAAATTATTTCAGAAATTCGACTTATGCAGTCGCATTTAGGACCCATTGGACTACCATTCGTATATAGTGGGTTACGTGTGCAACTCCATATTTTTCCAAATTCGTCGCCTGAACTTCATCATAAAAGTGACTTTTTTCAAAATGTTTTTTTTTTAATATTATTATAAAAAAACATCTGAAATATTTTTTTTAATTTTTTATATTTCTGAAATTGTTTCTGAAATTATTTCTGATACCTATTTCAGACGTATTTTTGTATTATAATTCAATTATCAAGACTGTTAAGTGATTAACAGTGCTCTGTTGACTGTAAAATGAGCAATGTTAAAAAATGTGGTTTTTGTCTGTGCTAGTTAAATACGAATTTATCTTCACACACATCTTTGACCAACCTTTCTTCAATTTTTGTATCCCTTTCAAAAAATAAGATTTGTCATCAAAATAGGGCTTTTTCTGAGAGTCAAATCTCTTTCGGCCGAGAAATTTCTTTAGGTTTAGAAACAAAGTGGAAATATGGCGGAAGAGAGAGCAGTTCGTAGCTTAATTCATGGATTTTTGCAATGGAAACTGTACATTTGTGCACACGCTTGTCGTCGCGGCAGCCATCTTGCGGAAAGCTTTCTCATACCAAAGAAATCATTCAAAATAGAAAACACTGAGTCATGTGAGATGCCTATGGCTTCCACAATCTCTCGCACTTTCAATCTCCGATCGGCCAACACCATATCGTGATTTAGAGATTTCAACTGGCCGTCTAGAACGTTCGGCCGCAACGAAATTCAGTAAACCACTTTTTTACCATTGAAATTAATATTGCAGAGTTCCCATAGTATTTATCAAGCTTAGCCGTTAATTGAGCAATTAATTTTTCCACAAAAAATATTACATATTGAGCAGTAGAAATAAACTTCTTTCCAATTTCTCCTCAAGTCACGAGGTAGTCAATATCTGTCAAACACAAACTAAATGACGAAGCTTGTTAAAATTTTGACAGGAGTCAACTGACTAATTGAAGCCTGTTGACAGTAGCATTGTTGCACATTCAGTTAAGAGCACTCATAGCTAAAATTGGGTTTTGCCGAAAATCGTAATTCGAAAATGAATTCAAAAAAAAAAAACAATTGCAAAATAGAGGATATATTAAAATTCACACCTTATTAGAATTTGCCGCCATTTGTGCAGTAAAGCGTTGCCAATTTAGGGCTAGTAAAAATGGAGAAAGGGTATTAAAAAGAACACGGCCTTTAGGCTTAACGTCTGTAATGCATGGAATTATAGATCCTGTGGACATGCTTGCATAATAGGAAGTATTCAAAATCTTCTTGATCATATTGATTACTGCACCCCCCAACCCTTCTTCCTGAGGAACTTCTGTTTCTCAATCCCATACAGTATAGAACCTGATGATGGTCCCTCCCTTGGTTCCCTATACGGATGGGTCCAAAAAAGGGGACAGAGTGGGCATTCCTGAATTTTGGAAAATAATGTTCTTTAGACTCCCAAATGGATATAGATTCTATCGGCCATTAGGAGAGCGGTCAACTGGATCTGATTTTACTGGATATCTGGTAGGAATATTCGTATATATACAGACAGTTAGTCGCAACTGATCTGGTAGATACAGCAACAATTTTTTTATTGTAAATTTTTTTAAATGTCCTAATTTTGAAACTATTTTTTGATAAAAATATATTTTTTACTGAAATTTTATTTTGATTACTCTATTAACTACTTTGAATTTAATATTTGGGGGATTCAAACGGTCTCCTATTAGGTCGTATTGTCATAATGTCATAAAATATATTTTTAGTTTAAACAAATTTTTGTTGGGTTTCAAACAAAAAAGTTGTGAACTAATAAGACTTTTTGAACTATGTTTATTAAGGTAGGGTCAGACTACGCAAATTATTTGACACAAGATGTTTCATGTGTTTGATCAAAACTACATCAAATAATTCATGGGTTGATTTTGTGTTCACACTGTACACATTTATTTGCCATATTTGTTTAATCAAACTACACCGAAATACTATCAAACACACAAAGGGGAAAATATATTTGTCTTGTGTGACCATTTATGGTAATATTTGTTCTAAATAATTATTAAATAAAGCTGCAAAACAACTTTAATTTCTTTTATCAATAAAAAAGACATTTCTAGAAAGTAAAATATTACCAGATTTTGCTTTAGATTTGAAATAATTATGAAATTTCAGTACTTTTATTTAAGCGTCAAATATTTTATGTTTCTAGTTTGAACAGAAAATATTTTTGCACTGCAAACAAGAAAACAGCTGAATTAGGTCAAACAAATTTATTTGCCAATATGAAAACATTCTTGTAATGTGACCAATGTGTGACCACTAAACAGCAAATATTTTCCTGCATTTTGGGTATTTTTTTATTTGATCTTGCAATTCATTTGCAAGATCAAACAGCGTCAAATAACAGCTGTTGCATCATGTGTTATCGCAAAATTAGTGTTGCTATATCTTAAATTAAAAATCGCTAAATAATGAAAACAAATCGCGAAAAGAACATAAGCTTGAACAATTTAATAATATAATTATTAAATGTTTATTTATTAAATTATATTACTATCACAATTCATAATTGAAATTTAATGGAAATGTAATCATGTTTTATACTTGAAAAATATTTGAAATATTAAATATTTTTCAAACAAAAACATATGGCTTGAATTTATGTTTCCTTTTTACTGGAGAATGCTATTGAAATAAAGTGTAATACAACTGTAATTAAATTGCTTGACTATAACTCAAGGCTTGAATTACACTTGCTATCAACTTGAATTCCAGTAAAAATGCTTATTGGTTTTTTAATACATATTCCCAGCAAAAATTTTGTGAATTTTTGTAATGACAACTAGTTATTTCATGCATTCTTTTGTAAGGAGTGGTGGTTATCCAACACATTATTTTATTTACTAGAATAAGTACTTATTTTTATACAGGCTGGTAATGAACTTTTGCATTTAGCATAGCTATCTAGTGTGTTTGACTGGAAAACGGGAGGTTAGTGGTTCGCCACCTGTCAAAGCCATTAATTTTTTTGTTCATATCATATTCATTTACATGTTGATGTTAAAACTATTGTTAACTTCCAATAAAATAACTCTTACATGGAGCAGTGAGTTAGCAGCTTGACTATCAAACACAAGCAAATAATGTGACTGTTCGATTCCCACACAAGGCAATATTTTTTGTGTTTTTTTTTAGCTACATATTCTTGTTGTGAATTTACTACTTATTTCTCAACTGATTGTAAGTACATTTGTAAGCTTGACCGCTGAATTTTTTAAAAATCTCGAACAACGGTAAGTAGTGTTTCAGTCAAATAATAAGTAGTTATCGCTTTGCTCCAATTATACTTGCTGGCTTACTAGGTAAGTAAAGTTTTTGCTGGGTTATTAATCGAACACGACTTTTTCCAATTTTTTTTCATTCAGAATAAGAACATGTTCACAAATATTGTTAAATTTTATGGAAATGTTTACCTTTTTTCAATAAATTTTTAATTAATTCCAATTCAATCGCATTATCTAAAAATTTATAATAAAAATTTTTGTATGATACTAAAATCAGAAAAGTGAAAAATGCTATTAGACATATTCTTCTTCTGCAGTAAAAAAAAATTAAACAGATCATACTGTTTAAGAATTATTTTTTAATTACAATCAATTCATACTATTTATGTATGTATAAAAAATTTTCTTTGATTTTAAATTCAATCTGTATAAAATTTCAGTTAATATTCCATATGGACATATGAGCAATTTTAAATTTTAAAAATAGACAAACTACATGTATAAATAAAAAATAATCAAACATCAGACTATGTTAAACGTATAAAAATATAAATCGCATAAAATTGCAAAAATCGCAACATAGACTTCATGTCTTCAATTTGTTTTTCTCCCAGTATGTCATCCTAGGCTGAATGACTTTTATGTGAAGAAGAAGACTTCATTTATTGATGCATTTTTTTAGTGAAAATAGTTTAAATAACAAATATTCAAGAAATATTGAATATGTATTTATGTTTAAAAAAAAATAGTGAATTTGTGTCTTTAATTTAGTACGAAAAATATTTAAATAATCTCCTCTTATTTTTCCGCCATGCTGAGCAAATAATTTTCTGTTTTTTTCTATTTGATCAAACAATTATTTTATGAAAGTGTTTGATATAGTGTGACCACACGGCAAATATATTTACTGATTCTTTTTCGCAGCAGTTTGGTCAAACAAAAAGTGAAAAATTAAATTCAATATATGATAACAAAATTCAATAAATCTCTAATAAAATGATTACTTTACAATTCGAAATAAGTGCTTTAACCTTAAAAATATTTGCAAGATCAAATTATATATTTTTTAGGTATTTATGTAGCTAGTGGTCACACTTTGTTCACATTAAGAAAATATTTTGTTTGCCGACAAATAATTTTGTTTGACTAAAATCATCTGTTTTGTTGTTTGCTCTAAATTTTATTTGTGGTCAGATTCAGGCAATGAAATATTTGACGATAAACGTCAAATATTAGCTGTGTGTGACCGTACCTTTAGTTTGTCATATAATAGCACTTTTTTGTTTGCAGCACAACAAGAATTTTTTTAAACTAAGAAAATATTTTACGACATTATGACAATACGACATAATAGCAGACCGTTTGAATCCCTCAATTGTTTTTATGTTTACCAAATAAAAAGTGAAGAGACAATTTTCAAACGCGGATTCTTCTTTATTGATATCAATTTGATACATTGCGACTAATCTCAATTGAAAATGATTGCGACTAACGGAGGGTTAAATGAGATGGCGAGACATTCAACAGTTGTACAGTTGCAATATGGTGGCTATGATCACCGTTCATTGCACTTTCGGTACTCATGCTGCAAGACTTGGGCTGCCTCAACACGACTTCTGCAGGAGTTGTCAGAATGAGGAGGAGGAATATACCATTTTTCACTTCTTTTGTTATTGTTCGGTACTGTGTTATTTACGTGCCAGGCTTTTGGGGGAGCGATCCTTTAGTAATCTCTCCGGGTTATCTGGGAGGGAATTAAGGTGCATAGACGCCTTTATTAGGGAAAGCTGGTGGTTGATAAGTCCACACACGCAAATTGCTACTCTCATGGCGCTATTTGAATTCCTACAATTCTTAAATTCTTCTCTTATCTCATCCAATTTCTACCTATATTTTATCTTGCAAACTTTACTCTCACTCAACTATAGATTTCCCTATTTTTTTACGTCAATTTCTTCATTATTTTATCTTCTATTTCCTCAGGTACCACAAAGAGAACGATCATGAGCTGCACGAGACGAAAGGTTTTGGACGGCTGCCTGATACCTAACCTAAAAATGGAGCATTACACGAGAGAATCGGGGTTGTCATAGAATCCAATCACTATCAGAATTGGTTATGAAAACGACAAAAACGGTACATTTGACTTATGAAATCCAATGTAATTTTTTGCTTAATCGATAAAGAATTTAATTCTAGATCGATTATAAAACTGATAATTTTCGATTTCACGAGACCTATGTACTTTTTCAGTCGTTTTTAAAACCAATTCCGACAATGATTGGATTCTATGACAACCCCGAATAACGCATTTTCATTGTTAAACAATAATAAAAGTTGGCGGCTACAGTTCGAAAATTTCGCGCCAAATAGTGTTTCAATATTGATTTGTTAACAAGCACAATCATTCACATCGGTTTAGCTCATTTTCACCCTGATGTGAATCATCAAAACTGACACTTTTTTTTATTTTACCAGCCCCTTCAGCCGTTTGCAAATTTGTTTAATAAACAAATATTAAAACAAATTACTAAATCCTAAATTAACCTCTACATTTAAAAACAAATATTTTGTTTATCATAAATAAATTTCCGCTTTAACTTATTCAATAACAGAAAAAAATTAAATTTCCAATAAACCATTAATTTATTTATTTTAATGAAATTTCCTGTATTTATTTCAATATTTTTATTTTGCATTCTACTTGTCACCAGCAACATCATTATCATCTACAGCATGACACCCAATGATGATGATGACGATGATGACGATAATGCCGCTAAAGGTGTTATACTCACTTGTGATGATCCTGTTTGGCGTATGTATCATTCCAGTATAATTCATAATGAACAATATTTTCACTGGAATGTGTCGGTTTGGACCATTGCAATGTAACTGCGGTCTCACCGATATCGGTGGCCCGGAAATTGCTGGGTTGCGAGGGGACACCTGTATTAAAACGAACAAACGAACGAACGAACGCACGCACCCACCAACCAAACCAGCCATCAATCCATTTCAATTCACGCAGCAGATATTTTGTAAATAGTATATTTCATTGTAGTTGTTGTTGTTATTGTTGTTGTAGTTGTTGATGTTTGCGGTTCACAGTTCATGATAAAAACCAGATGGATGTTGATGATGTAAAATGTTTATATTGATTTATATGCCAAAATGTAAAAGGACATGTTGTAACGCATTAAAAGAGAGGGAGAAAGAGAGAGAGAGAGGGAGAGAGACAGAGATGATGACAATGTTAATAAAAATTCACAAACGGAAATTAAATAAAATATTTGTTTTCGTTGTTGTTTCATTTCGGCCAACAACAGTTTTTCCAATTTTCACTATCAATATTTGAAAAATCGTAAAAAACCCAGGAATAAAATATTGTAAAATACACAAATAACAATATAAAATTGAAATATTAAAAGATAAAAATGGTTGTTGTTGTTGTTTTATTTCTGATATTTTATTTAACTTGGCCATAACAAATACCGAAAATACGTATAAATGCAGTAAAGGTTGTTGTGGCCAATAACATTTTGAGTTCAGTTATCATTTAAATTAAATTTTTATTTATAAATATTTATTATTATTATCAATATTTCCTTTATTTCAATTTTTTTTTTTCAAATTTATTACATCTTTTAACCAAAATCACACAAAACAAATAAATATCTTCTTTACACATCAAAATTACAATACAAATAAAAAAAAACTCCATTATAACTCCAGCCTAACCAATCATAAAGTGTCCTGCCAGGCCTTTTTCATCACACTGCAAATGTAAACCTTAAAGTGTGTGCTGGCCATGTTGCTGAAACACTTCATCATACTTTGCATATTTGACCAAATTTTCATTTTTATTCCATTTCCATTTTCATATTTGTTTTTTTTGTGCTTCCCATACAAACTGTTATTGCAGAGTAAATTTTCAGTTGTAAAAAAAAAACTTTTTAAATAAGAAAATTTGATTTTTCTTTTATTTTCATTACAATTTGTTTTTTTTTTGTGTTAAAATTTTATTTCCCAAAGTATTGTGTTGTTTAAATGGTAGATATGAAATTGGAAGTTTCAACACAATTTATAGAAATTGTTATGACATGATTTAATGTCAAACAATTTGGAGGGAATATTGAGGTTAATGAAGTCATTTAAAAAGAAAGTGAAAATTTCATTAAAAACATAAACAAGATAAAAGTAAGCTGGTGGGGGGCTAAAAAAATAAAAATTTAACAAAAACTGAAATAGAAACTGAATTAGTATTATTGGAACAAGAATTTCAAGAAGTGCTTAAACTGGAATTAACTAAATCGCAACTAGAACTCTAACTGAAGACAGATTCTTAACAAGAATCTCAACCAGAAACTCCTTAAGAAACTGGACTAGTGTCTGTAATTTGAACTAAAAACATAAATCCAAATAGAATCTCAACTAGAATCTGAACTAAAATTTAAACTAGAATTAACTGCAATTTCAACTAGAATCTGAACTTAAATTTGAAAAATAATCTGCATTATAAGCTCAACAATAATTGCAACTGGAATCTTAAAAGGAATCACAACAAAAAACTGGACTAGTATTTTCAATAAAAGTTGAACTAAAATTTCAAAACAAACCTGCACTAGAATTTGAACTAGAATCTTAACTATAATATGAAACACAACCTGAAATATAATCTTATCTAGAATCAAAACTAGAATCTCAATTAGAATATCAACTAGAATCTCAAACTGAATCTTAATTAGAATGTGAAATATGATCTGAACTAGAATCTAAAGTAGAATTTTAATAAGAATTTTAACAAGAATTTCAACTAGAACCTCCATTCGAATCTCAATTAGAATTTCAAATTGAATATCATCTAGAGTCTGAGCTGGAATTTAAACTAGAATCTCAACCAGAATCTCAAACAGAAACTCAACTAGAAACTAGATTAGTATCTGTACTAGAATTTGAACTAAATCTGAACTAGAATCTGCACTAAAATCCAACTAGAATCTCACCCAGAATTTCAACTAGAATCTAAACTAGAATCTGAACTAGAGTCTCAACTATAAATTATAATCCCAACTAGAAAATAAATAAGTAAGAGTACTATATTCGGCTGTGCCGAATCTTAAATACCCTCCACGTAAATATGATGGTATAACAACTAATTCAGGAATTTATAACTGAAATCCCTATTAGAACGTATGAAATTTAAGAATTTATAACTTAATAATTAGTTAATACGTTTGGATCAACATTTTTCCCTTTTAACCTCAATTGAAGAAACAGATTATAAAAAAGGGTATACAAATATATTTAGACAAATTTCAAAATATTTGGTTGTGGGACTTATGTGGGAGCTTTGACCTATTATGATTCGATTGTCATAAAATATTATAACGTGATTTTTATGTATGTATTTATATGAGAGCGGTGGACCAATATTCACAAAATTGAGTATTATGATTTTTGAATACAAATTACTGATCTCTGTACTATTTTGGTTTAATATATGGATGCTATGACCTATTATGGTCCTAAGTATTTAAGGGCTATTTTTGTAGAATTTCATATAAACAACGCTATTAATAAGAGTGGACCTCATATGGGAGCTATGTCGAATTATGGACCAATATATAAAAAATCTTGTAGTACGATTCTTGGATACAAATTACTGATCGGTGTAAAATTTTGGTTCAGAATAAATTTTTATGGATATTTGTGCAGGTTAATGTGTTTTCCTGAAGTGGATCTTATATGGAGGTTATGAACAATGATTACTGGATACAAATTACTGATCTGTGCGTAATTTCATTTTGATATCGATATGTTTTTAATATTTTTTACGGTTAATATCTTTTTTCGGAAATAGGCCTTATAGGGGAGCTATGACCAATTATTGGCCAATCTGCATAAAATTTGGTACAGTGATATCTATATATATGTGTATAATTTTTGTCGAATTTTAGCATGATAAATGTATTTATAAGAGATTTATGAGTACTTAACTGATTTTTGGAAGTGGACCTTATATGGAAGCTATGGTCAAATATGGACCGATATTCACAAAATCCAGTAGTATGATTTCTATATATAAATTACGGATGTGTGTGAAATTTTGTTTTGATATTGATATTTTTTAGATATTTATGTAGGTTATTGTATTTTTCGGAAGTGGTCCTTATATGGGAGCTATAACTAATTATCGGCCGATCTTCATAGAATTAGGTACAGCGATTTTGGTATATATGGGGATTATTTATGTCGAATTTCAACTTGATAGCGACATTTATAAGACATTTATGCTTATTTAAGAGATTTTCGGAAGTGTACTTTATATGGGGGCTATGGTCAAATATGGGCCGATCCACGAAAAATTTTGTAATATAATTTTTTTTACCACGAAACTTATTTTTTTATGATATTAGCTGCAATATATTTACAAAAAATGTCCAAAAATATGTGAAAATTATCAATTTTTATTTGAGGTTGTCCCACATTTTAATTCATAACTTTGGTTCCACTGTACCGATTTCGCTGATTTTCAATACCAAACTGCTTAGAACAATAATAAACATTTTTCTTGCAACTCTACTAAGTTTGTTTGCGTATTTTGGACGTGAGCATGTTTTACACAGGCGGACATGGCTCAATCGACTTAGAATTTCATAAGGATCAATAATATATATACTTTGTTGGGTCTCAGATGAATATTTCTCAATGTTACACACGGAATGACAAACTTATATATACCCTCATTCACCACGTATGGTGGTGGAGAGTATAACTAGAATGTGAACTAATCTGTAATAGAATTTGAACTAAAACCTCAACTAGAACTGAATTAGAATCTGAACCAGAATCGTAACTAGAACCTGAACTAAAATCTAAACGAGAATCGCAACTAGAACCTCAACTAGAATTTCATCTAGAATCTCAACTAAAATCTCAAGAAGAATTTCAACTAGTATCTGGACTAGAATCTGAACTAGAGTTTCAACAATAACTTATAATCTAAACTAGAATCTGTACTATAATCTGAACAAGAACTGAACTACGATATGATATAGTTCAGTTCTAGTTCAAATTGTTTTTACTTTTTTTTAAAAAAGTTTTTTCCAAATTTGTTTTTTTTTTAATTTTTCCAAATTTTTTTTTTTAAATTTTTTTTTAAATTTTTCCAATTTTTTTTTTTTAATTTTGGAAATGAATTTATGACGAAAAAAAATTCGGGTAAAAAAAATATTTTTCCCGATTTTGACCCATTGTAGGTCCAACTTACTATAGCCTTATATACATCGTTGCAATGGACTTTGAAATATCTATCATTAGATATCCATATTGTCTATATTAATGATTTAGTAATCCAGATATAGATAAAAAACAAGGGCAAAAATCTAGGTTTTTTCCTTATATATCAGCCATTTATGGGCCGATTTTGTCGATTTTAAATAGCAACCGATGTTGATTTCAACATACAGACGGACATGGCTATATCGACTTCGCTATCTATAACGATCCAGAATATATATACTTTGTGGGGTCGCAAATGAAAAATGTAGAAATTACAAACGGAATGACAAACTTATATATACCCTTGCCACTCATGGCGAAGGGTATAACAGGAATCTAAACTGGATTCGAATGTGAACTAGAATCTGGAATTCTGGAATTTGAACTAGTCTCTCTACTATTTCAACTAAAGTTATTGCGTGTATGACTTAAAAATGCGGTATTTTTTCAAATGTTTAGCTTTTATTTTGAAACAAGGCCAGGCACAAATGAAGCCAATATCAGATACTTTGTTCAAAGTGAAGCGTATCCCAGAGAGAGCGTTCTGAATCGTCCGAAACAAATCGTATTCGGACTGGGCAAGGTCTGAACGGTTGAGGCAAAACTTTCCAACCCTTTCATTCTAAATAGTTTTTAACAGGTATTGCAAAATGTGGCCGAGCGTTGTCATGATGGAATAATACGGTTTTATATCTAGCCACATATTCTGGGCATTTTTCGGCAAATGCCTGCTTCAAACGAATCAGTTGCGTTTGGTAAAGGTTCCCTGTGATGGTCTGGTCAGATGTCAGCAGATCATAATAGTCGTTTCTATTTGATTCCACAAAATACAGAGCATTATCTTAGAGTCACGAATAGTTAGCTTTGGTGTCGATTCGGCTGGTTGGCTGGGCTTCATGTACGATCTCTTACGCATCGGGTTATCGTAATGGATTAATTTTTATTTTCTTTTAGAAAATCGTTTTTCAAAGTCTCTCGGTTTCATTTCATATGTTACCGAATTTCCCTGCTTTTGGATGAATTCTGCTGCTCGCAAACTGCTTGAGTAGCCCCCAATGATTTTTCAAGCTCTTGTTGAGTTTGATAAGAATTTTCATGGAGTAATCCCTCCAATTCTTGGTCTTGAAACTTTTTTGGCTGGCCAAGGCGATATTTGTCTTCCGTATCAAAATCACCACTACTGAACCACACAAACCATCTCTCGCACGTTGAAACACATTCACCATAGGCTTTGGTGAGCAATACGTGAGCATCAGCTGCACTTTTTTTCAAATTAAAGAATTAAAGCAAAACTTCCAGCATATGACGCTTTGTTGGCACAATATTCAACATTTTCGAAGCAAAAAAACCTCGTTGTTTACACTATAGTGTTCAATAACTCAGTAAGAATAAATGACCTTCAAAATGACAAAAAATAACCTTCAAAATGACAAAAAAGTTATTAAAAACAAAAACCGCGTTCAAAACATACGACATCTATTGTAAATGCCGCATTTTTAAGTCAATAGAATTCAAATTAGAATATCGACTGGAATCCATACTTGACTTTTCACTAGAATATTAACTGGAATTCGAAAGAGAATCTTACTAGAAGCTGAACAAGAATCTATAATCTTTAGTATAATCAGAACTAGAAAATCAACTAGAACCTGATATATAATCTGACCTAGAACTACACAGGAATTTGAACTAGAGTCTGAACAAGTTTCTTAAATAGAATCTCAGCTAGAATCTGAAATAATATCTGAACTAGAGTCTCAAATAAAATCTGAACTGAATTTGCAACTAGAATCTCAACCAAAATCGTATTATGTCCTAGAATCTAAAATATAATCTGATTAGAAATAAACTGGAGTTTGAGCTAGACGTTGAACTAGAATCAGATCTGGGATCTGAACTAAAATCTAAACTAGAAACTAAATTAGAATCTGAACCAGAACTCAACTGGAATCTGAAATAGAATTGAACAAAAGCAAAAATAGATAAAGTCTATTTAGTACTGATGAACAAATTAATAATAGTTCCAGAATACCTTTGAATAGATTAATTTATAAATACACATTTATTTACCAGCAATCAAATAAAAGTTATTTCACAATTAAATTAAATTTTCTCTCAAAAATATTTACCTTTCTGACGACTATTTGTTTGATTGTAAACCAGTTAGAATACATATTGAAATAATTAAATAATAGCTAGGATATTTGCAGCTATTGTTTGTTAAACGAAATTAAATAGTTTTTTTTTTGTATAGATTGACACAACCATACTGTAATAGGGATTGAGGTATGTTTATAAAATATGTTTTTACTATGACACCGACAATACCAATCAATCGTATTACGTTGCGATTAAAAATACCTAAAATGTTTTACAATTATTTATTTGCATAAATTTTATTGTTTTACAACAAACAATATTAAAATATATATCTATTTATGGATGTAAACATATTTTGAAAACACTAGGGCAGCGGAAGTGCGCAGCGGCATACTAGGCCGGTTAGGATGAACCTTAAGAAATTTAAGGGAAAATAAAAATAATTAAGAATTTTAATTTAAAATAAAATTAAAAATAAATTATAATGTTGTAGTAGATATGTTTTATAGCAATTTTGGCCAATGAAAAGTTCTTGTTTTGAAGCAAAATTAACCCTTTTCTATAAATATTTATTTTCCGGACACCCTTATTATCCCTATAAGTATACATTACATTTAATTTTTCCGCTGTTTAGTGCGTTAAATTCTCGGCATATGTTTTGTGTATTTTATTTGATAAATATTTGATTGTTTTGTAATTTAATAAAACAATAGATTTGTTGTTATTTCGTTAGCAACCATTTAATTTAAACCTCCTGCCGATGTGATTTTTAACGCGCGTACACACATGAGCCTTTGCTAATATAGATTTATGGTTTTGAAATTAAACTATTATAGGAAAATTTATTATAATTTTATTGTTGTATTAGGTTTCAACAAAACACAATACAATTTAAATGCAAAACACAATACTTAAACCTAATAATAGTAATCACAGGTATAAATAAATTTATAAAATGATTAATTGTTTGTATTAAAAGGTAAAATTTGTCGATAAATTTAGCAATTTAGTGTGAATTTGAAAGGTTGAACGAGTACAAAGTGTTTTATAGTGCAGATGATTAAAGAAAGGATTTTGCAGTTTCAAAATAAATTTAAAGTACAAAATTATACAGTAAACAAGTAAGAGAGCTATATTCGGCTGTGCCGAATCTTATATACCCTTCACCAAATTATACTTTAAAATAAATTTTTTTAAATATTTTTAGGTAAACAAAATTTATTTATTTTTTTAATTGTTTTTCAAAATTTTTTTTTTTTGAAATTGTTTTTTAATTTTTTTAAAAAATTTTTTTAAAAATTCTTTTTAGTTTTTAATTCTTTTTTTTTGGAAAAAAATGTATGACAAAAAAAATTTTTTGATGAAAAAAAAATTCGGGTTAAAAAATATTTTTCCCGATTTTGACCCATTGTAGGTCCAATTTACTATAGCCTTATGTACATCGTTGCAAAGGACTTTGAAATATCTATCATTAGATATCCATATTGTCTATATTAATGACTTAGTAATCCAGATATAGATCAAAAATCGAGGTTGTCCCGGTTTTTTGCTCATATCTCCGTTATTTATGGACCGATTTTGCTGATTTTAAATAGCAAACTTCTCGAAAGCATGTCTGACAGAATTATTGAAGATTTGGATCCCGAAGATATCTTGGGTCTTCAGAAAATTGATTTCAACAGTCAGACGGACAGACAGACATTCGGACATGGCTTAATCGACTCCGCTATCTATAAGGATCCAGAATATATATACTTTATGGGGTCGGAAATGAAAAATGTAGAAATTACAAACGGAATGACAAACTTATATATACCCTTCTAACGAAAGTGAAGGGTATAACAAGTAAGAGAACTATATGCCGAATCTTATATACCCTTCACCAAATTATACTTCAAAATACAAATTTTAAATATTTTTAGGTAAACAAAATTTATTTATTTTTTACATTTTTTTTTTTTAATTTTTTGGAAATTTTTTTTTTCGAATTGTTATTTAAAATTTTTTAATTTTAAATTTTTTTTTTAAATTTAATTCGGTCAAAAATCGATTGTCCTGGATTTTTCCTCATATTTTCCTCAGCCATTTGTGGACCGATTTTGCTTATTTCAAATTGGAAACTTCTCGAAAGCATGTCTGATAGAATTATTGAAGATTTGGATCCCGAAAATGTCTGGGGTCTTCAGAAAATTGATTTCAACGGACAGATGGACATGGCTTAATCGACTCCGCTATCTATAAGGATCCAGAATATACATATATACTTTATAGGGTCGGAAAATTATATTGTGGAAATTACAAACGGAATGACAAACTTATATATACACTTCTCACGAAGGTGAAGGGTATAATGAATTGAAACTACAAAATTATACAGTAAATTATAAAGATAAGGTTAAAAAGATTTTGATAGCAGGGTTTCCTGTAAATACACAGTTTATTTTAGCAAAGTGCTAAATATACAGTGACGAACATTACAATAGAATCACTAAAAATATTTCATTTAAAACCAGGAGCAATCATAAGGATTGGTGTGGGACAGAAAATATAAAAAAGTGGCAAAATGTTTTGTGGGCGGACGAAACGACCATTAATTTAATTGGTAGTGATGATAAGGCATGGGTTAGACGTCCAAAAAATGGCAAAAACCAAAAACGTTTAAACATGGTTGGGGAAATATTATTATATGGGGATGCTTTTCTTGGTATTGCGTTGGTCCAATTTATTGGATTAAAGAAAATATGGATAAGCACTTGTATGTAAATATTTTGGAGAATGTTATAAAGCCACATGCAGAATGGAATATGCCCTTAAAATGTCTCTTCCAGCAAGATAATGACCCAAAGCACACGTCAGGTCTTGCCAAAAAATGGTTTTTATATAACAAAATTCATGTTATGGAATGGCCGTCTCAATAATCAGACTTAAATTCTATGGAAAATAGTAAAAGACAAACTCGGACTTGAAAAATTGAAAAACAAGGAATAACTTTGGCAGAAAATTCAGGAAATATGGTATGCAATTTCCCGATCTACATGCGAAAGTTTGTTAAATTCAATCCCCAAAAGATTTGATGCTGTTATTAGAAATAATTGATATGCAACAAAATATTAAGAAAACAACGAATTCTTGTTATTTTTTTATTTTTAATAATTTTAAGACTGATTGATTCTATTTGAATGTCGCATATTTTATTTAGTCTTTATACCCTACACCACCATAGTGGGGAGGGTATTATGCGTTTGTGCAGATGTTTGTAACGCCCAAAAATATTAGTCTAACACCCACCTTAAATTATACCGATCGACTTAGAATCACTTTCTGAGTCGATTAAACGATGTCCGTCCGTCCGTCTGGTTGGCTGGCTGGCTGTCCATGTAAACCTTGTGCGCAGAGTACAGGTCGCAATTTTCAAGATATTTCGATCAAATTTGGTACATATTATTTTTTCGGCCCAATGACCAAGCCTATTGAAACTGGCTGAAATCGGTCCATTATTTCACCTAGCCCCCATACAAATGTCCTTCCGAAATTGTACTTTATCGGTCATAAATGTTTAATTTATAAATGTATCTCCACAAATTGAGCTCCAAATAAGTTTTATATATACAAAATTCATGTCACCAAATTTTGTTACGATCGGTCCATAATTCGTCATAGCTCCCATATAGACCCGCTTCCGAAAATCACTTTAACGTGCATAAATCGCTTAAAAATGTTGGTATACTCACAAAATTCAACATAGTAAACTTTCATATAGACATAAATCACACTACCTAATTTTATGGTGACCGGTCCATAATTGGTCATAGCCCCCATATAAGGCCCACTTCCGAAAATCACTCAAAAATATAAATTATTGAAATTTTAAATTAAAAATATTTTTGCTCTTTTACTTAGTGTAGGGTATTATATGGTCGGGCTTGACCGACCATACTTTCTTACTTGTTTAGATTTGACATCGTTTTTAACATAAGAATGTGTTATTTTTTTATTTTGTTTTATTCTATTTATTGTTTACGTTATGAGCATTAATATAAATGAACAAATTTTAAATTTTGAAATCAAATTTTGTAGTTTTACCGCTTTAATCGAATTCATATGTAGTGATTCTATTGTATTGTCCGTCACTGTATAAACTATCTACAGTATTATCTAATACAGCATTGCACTCTTTGACACAGTAATATATTACAGTCGACTTCATTGCACAGCACTGTATACCAGTGCAGTCCACCACTCTATGCTGCTAGCTTCTGCTCTGCTGTGTGAGATAGTGCACTCTACTACTCTGCATTGCTCCCTTTCACTGTGCTGTCCATTGCTGTGTGAGCAAGTGCACTCTACTGCTCTACATTGCTCTCATTCACTGTGTTTTCCATTGCTGTGTCGTAGTGCACTCTACTACTTTACATTGCTCTCTTTTACTGTGTTCTCCATTAATATACAGGACATTAATATATGTCTTGTTTATTATGAAAACTACTTTTTTGCTTTTCATTATTTAATTACCCTATAATTTATGTGTCCCTCTAAACAATTACCAAGCTAATTAGTCACGCTTTAATATTATAAACAAATTTACTCTTTTAAAATTTATTATTTTATATATGAACTACTACATATAAAAGAACTACTAAGCCACTAATGAATATATGTATTTATTTACTTGACACAAGTAAACTTGCCACTGCAACAATAACTATGAAATACAATGCTAAATATACAGCATGTCAGCAGTTTGCTAAGGACTAAATTTATTCAAATAAAATTCCATAAAACTTAAAAATTCTTTGAAATTTTCTTGCAATTGTGCAACTCCTGTGTTTAAGCATTTTTTTCCTTGCTCTCCTTGCCTTTGTATGCGTGTGTGAAACGTGATCCTTAAACTTTAGTTGCATGTAGTTTTGTTTTTTTTTTCTCTTTTCCACTTTTTGTTGCAAATGACATTATTTTACATATTACGAGTTCGTGTATAATAAGCGTAAGTAAATGTACGTAAGCAAGTACGAGTACTTTTGTAAATTAAACAAATTACGACGTTTCGGAAAAAAAAAGAAAGAAACAGTACGTACTCAAATAATCGTATGTAAGTAAGTTAAAAACTCAGGGAAAATTTGCCTTATTTTATGTAAGGCACGTGATGTTTATAAAACAATTAAAATGGTGGTAAAGTTTAAAGGAGATAATTCAAAATTAAGATTTAAAGGATATTATTGGGTGTATGACTTAAAAATGCGGGATTTTTTTAAACCTTTGTTTAATATAAATTTATTCAAAGTATTGGCGTTTGTTCACTATAACCTTTTCCCATCTTTCCGGCAACATATGGTTTTCGAACAATCTTTTGAGGCCAAGAACGAATCAAGCCAAATTCGGATACTCTGTTCTGTAGTGAAGCGTATCCCAGAGAGACCGTCTTGCATCGATCGGTAGAAATTGTAGTCGGACGGGGCAAGGTCTGCTCTATAAAGCGGGTAACGCAAAACCAGTTCATTCTAAATACTTTCATGTCTGGCCACATATTTTCGGCGTATTTCGGTCAATGCTAGCTTCAAACGAATCAGTTGTGTTCCCTGTGATGGTCTGGCCAAATTTCAGCAGCTCATAATACAGAGCATTACCTTAGCGCCATGGATATTTGGCTTTGGTGTCCATCCGGCAGGTTGGCCCGGCGTTATGTACGTTTTTTCATCGTAAGTAATGATTTGGTGCAAAAATGATTTTCTTTTATACAAGCAGCATTTCAGACATACAAAATCGTCTATCAAGGTCTCTCAGAAATTCCACTGCTTTCCAACAACGTTTTGAAATTGCTGATTGAGTAGCTCTCAATGATTTTGCTAGCTCTTGTTGAGTTTGACAACAATCTAGAACCGCAAATAGAATCTCTAGCTGAAACTTAACTAGAAATTGGGCAAGTATCTGCACTAGAAATTGAACTAAAATCTTAACTAGAATCTGCACTAATATCTCAACTAGAATCTGAACTAGAGTCTGCTGCTCCTGCAAACATTTTAAAATTGCTGATTTTACAAGCTCTTATTGAGTTTGACAACAATCTTCATGAAGTAATGCCTCCAATTCTTGGTCTTTAAACTTATTTGGCTGGCCCTGGAGATCTTTGTCTTCCATATCAAAATCAGCACTTCTGAACAAAACGTTTCTCGCAAGTTGAAACTGAAGAAACCTTCCTTCCCGCATATGATGCTTTGTTGGCGCAAAATTCGACATTTTCGAAGCAAAAAAAACTTTGTTGTTTTCACAATAATGTTCAATAATTAAGAGAGAATTACTGACAGATATGTACACATCAAAATGACATATAAGTTATTAAAAACAAAAATAGCGTTCAAAAGATCTATTATAAATCCAGTATTTTTGAGTCATACATTGGAAGATACACTACTATAAAACAGAGTAGAGAGTACACTACTCTAGTTTAGAGAGTCCACTACTCTACCCTACAGTAGAGAGTCCACTACTCTAACCTACAGTAGAGATAACACTACTCTAACCTACAGTAGAGAGTACACTACTCTAGCCTAGAGTAGATAGTACACTACTCTAACCTAGAGTAGAGAGTACACTACTCTAACATAGAGTAGGGAGTACACATCTCTATCCTAGAGTAGAGAATACACTACTCTAACCTACAGTAGAGAATACACTACTCTAACCTACAGTAGAGAGTACACTACTCTAGCATAGAATAGAGAGTACACTACTCTAGCATAGAATAGAGAGTACACTACTCTAGCATAGAATAGAGAGTACACTACTCTAGCCTAGAGTAGAGAGTACACTACTCTAGCCTAGAGTAGAGAGTACACTACTCTAGCCTAGAAAAGAGAGCACACTACTCTAGCCTAGAGTAGAGAATACACTACTCTAACCTACAGTAGAGAATACACTACTCTAACCTACAGTAGAGAGTACACTACTCTAGCATAGAATAGAGAGTACACTACTCTACCATAGAATAGAGAGTACACTAGTCTAGCATAGAATAGAGAGTACACTACTCTAGCATAGAATAGAGAGTACACTACTCTAGCATAGAATAGAGAGTACACTACTCTAGCATAGAATAGAGAGTACACTACTCTAGCATAGAGTAGGGAGTACACATCTCTATCCTAGAGTTGAGAATACACTACTCTAACCTACAGTAGAGAGTACATATAATAGAGAGTACACTAAACTAGCCTAGATTTGATAGCAATACTACTATAACCTAGAGTAGAGAGTACACTACTCTAGCCTAGAGTTGAGAGGACACTACTCTATCCTAGGGTAGAGAGTACACTACTCTAGCCTAGAATAGAGAGTACACTACTTTAGCCTAGAATAGAGAGTACACTACTCTAGCCTAGAGTAGAGAGTACACTTCTCTAGCCTAGAGTAGAGAGTACACTACTCTAGCCTGGAGTAAATAGTACACTACTCTAGCCTGGAGTAGAGAGTACACTACTCTAGCCTAGAGTAGAGAGTACACTACTCTAGCCTAGAGTAGAGAGTACACTACTCTAGCATAGAATAGAGAGTACACTACTCTAGCATAGAATAGAGAGTACACTACTCTAGCATAGAATAGATAGTACACTACTCTAGCCTAGAGTAGAGAGTACACTACTCTAGCCTAGAGTAGAGAGTACACTACTCTAGCCTAGAGTAGAGAGTACACTACTCTAGCCTAGAGTAGAGAGTACACTACTCTAGCATAGAATAGAGAGTACACTACTCTAGCCTAGAGTAGAGAGTACACTACTCTAGCCTAGAGAAGAGAGTACACTACTCTAGCCTAGAGTAGACAGTACACTACTCTAGCCTAGAGTAGAGAGTACACTTCTCTAGCCTAGAGTAGAGAGTACACTTCTCTAGCCTAGAGTAGAGAGTACACTACTCTAGCCTGGAGTAAATAGTGCACTACTCTAGCCTGGAGTAGAGAGTACACTACTCTAGCCTGGAGTAGAGAGTACACTACTCTAGCCTGGAGTAGAGAGTACACTACTCTAGCATAGAATAGGGAGTACACTACTCTAGCCTAGAGTAGCTTAGAATAGAGAGTATAATAATCT
This sequence comes from Calliphora vicina, assembly GCF_958450345.1. Taxonomy (NCBI): domain Eukaryota; kingdom Metazoa; phylum Arthropoda; class Insecta; order Diptera; family Calliphoridae; genus Calliphora; species Calliphora vicina. The sequence goes on from NC_088781.1 coordinate 119,458,261, forward strand.
AGAGTAGAGAATATACTACTCTAGCTTAGAATAGAGAGTATAATAATATAGCCTAGAATAGAGAGTACACTACTCTATTCTACACTACTGTAGCCTAGAGTAGAGAGTACAGTATTTAAACTAACTGCATTAAACTCGCCAATTTTCCCACACTCTTTTAAACAGTTGGTCACTTTTCCTTTCCTTAAACAGTTTTATCTGCCATTCGCGTTCTTTTTTTCTTTGCTTCTCAGCAAACTGAATTTTCCTTTTTAAACATGATTTCGAAACAATTATATTAATTACAACATATTCCTTTTTATTATCTTTCCTGTTATAAGTTTTTTCTTTTTTTTTTTTTGTTATTGTAGTTGATGTTGTTGTCCAATGTTCAACACCAATCAATGTCATTATTGTTTGTCATAATTTTCTGTGAAAAAAAAACGATGGAAAAAGTAAAGAAACTACAACAAACTGTATATAGTGTTTCATATACATTTACAACAAATTGTTTTTTTTTTCTTCTCTGTAGATTTAAATCGGAAAAAGGATATAAAACTTGTACATGTTTAAGTGTGTATGCGTGTGTTTTCGTATTTATTATTTTAATTTGTGATTGTATCAGTTTAACATGTTGTTAACATTATAACAGCAAATATGTGTGTGTATATGGATCTGTAGCTGTGGAAAGACAGACAGACAGAGAGCCTGCATTTAATGATTCTTTACTTTGCCAGTATAATTTATTTCGTTTTATTCCTTAATGATTTTCCAAAAATAATGAAAAAAAAAACGACAACAAAAATGGACAATTTAAATATGTTGACAAAAGAAATTGTGCGCACGAACAGAAAAAAATCCACTTAATTGGTGTCGATTAACAAGTGATTGAACTAAATACAAAAATACGGATATAAAAATGATCAGAAAATAATTGCTATGACCTTAAATGCATTTTGTTTATATTAAATTTAAAGATTTTTGGTCTAAAATTCGGTCTCCGATTAAATATATTAAAATGCAGAATTTCAACAAGACTTTTATTAATATAGACCCATTTTATTAAGTCAAGGTCATACTCTAATGGCTATTCATAAAATTCTCAGTGGTTTTCTTTAGTTCATTATTTTGTGAAACTAGTATTCTCATTAACCAATGATTAACCTTTCACTTTCCAGCTGTAGGGTATTAAACAGAATTTTGTTTAAAAAAAAACCAAAGTGTTGACATTTCATGAAAAATTTAAATATACAGAAAATATCATGGTTTATTTGAGTTCAATGTAAACATAAAAATATAAAAATGCGTTAATTAAAATAAATATAAACGTTTATACATACTTTGGTATATTTATTTTTTCTGTAATATATATATGGAAGAAGGACTACATTTAAAACTCATTAACACTATTAATGCACATAATTTAAATATATAAAGTTATTCTGAAAATATGTAGGAAATGTGACAGGAGTTTTCTCTTTATAGAGTTGTCCTGCAGAGGCTTTGAACACTAACTATACTACAGAAATGGAGGCAGTGCTCTATTATAGAGTTGGGTAGAGTAGAGTACTCTATTATAGAGTGGTAGAGTACAGTACTTTACTATAGAGTGGAGTACATTACTCAATTATAGAGTGGAGTAGAGTACAGTACTCTATTATAGAGTGCAGTGGAAGCAATATTCTATTGTAGAGTTGTGTAGAATACGGAACTAGTGTTGTATAGACAGTTGAAGAGAGAACTCTATTATAGAGTGGAGTACTGTATAATAGAGTGGATAAGTGTAGTAGCCTGTACTCAATTATAGAGTGAAGTACATTACATTACTCTAGTGTAATATGGAGTAGAGTAGAGTACAGTACTCAATTATAGAGAGGAGTAGAGTACAGTACTGTATTATAAAGAGTGAGCCAGAAAAAAGTACGTGAATTTATGCAAATATTGCAGAAATTCATTGAACATTAAAATATTGGTATATTACGTGGAATTTATAAATTTATCCACTTTTTCCGGAGTTCCTCACATTAAAAAAAATAATAGTTACTCTTCAAATCGGACATATCCTGCGATACCTTTCCTGTGTTCTTTAATTATTTTTTTACAAGAGCCCAATACCTTTCAACGGGCCGGTGGGTGGATTTGCCTCCCGAGGTATAAAATTAACATTATTGTTTGAACGCCACTCAAGAGCCATTTTTCCATAGAGGCATTCTGTGCTGTTTTAAGAAAGGTAAAAGGCGTTTTCGTAGACACTCCGTAATATAAATTTCTGCTTTTATCGTAACTGATATCACAAATGATTGGCTTATTTTGCCACAACTGCAAATGGTTTGTCATACAAGAAACTTCTTGGGGAATTTAGTTTGTTTTTTGTCCGGTATTGTTTTTGAACAAGAGCCACATAAATATCTTGACACACAAGTTGTGGAAAGTCACATAACAGGTGTATTTTTTTTATGAAATTTGACTTTAATTTTTTCGGTCGTTCTTTTGCTTCTAATTTCTTTACCGCATAGTGATCTGGAACGTTCTGAACTGTTTGTGGCTCTGCGCACAAAATAATCAGAGTATTTAACTTTACGAGCAGCGTTTCCGCGAGAAATGTTCGGTGCTCTTCGAAAGAGTTGTTCGTCTTCTATTGCCTTACCAATACTGTTAGACCTTTTATTCTTCCGAATTTGGGTTTTCTTTCAATGTGCAAGTTTTCCTTATACTGTTTAATGGCTTTCGAAACAGTGTGACGATGAACTTTCATTTTATTATTTTTTAAGTTTTAAAAAATAAGTTTTTCATTTTGACCGAAATAGCAGTTGAAAATTAATAAATTTAGAAAATATAATATCTGACATAAGGACAAGTTTGGCTCGAATATTGTGTATAAATTTTTTCTGACTCACTCTTTAGAGTGGAGAAGTGTACTGTAATTTATAATAGATTAGACAACAACAATTATTCGAACACTAATTTCACATTCCTTTTATTTCTAGCTTTTCTGCAATCTGAATTTCTGAATTTCTGACTTAACAACATCTTATGTTTCCATCAAGGGGCAAATGATATAGTCTCTGGTATCTTATTATTTTTCTGATGAAAATAGGTTAAGCTCCTCGTCATAGAGAATAATACATAGAGACGAGACATTCCGAATTGTTAAACAAAAATACAACAAATCATATGTCTGGAGGGGGAGGAATATTGGTAATTAGAATAGAAGAAATTCTGGTTTTAAAAATATAAGTGAACTATTGTGATAATGAGTGGTCCGAAGAGCTATACAGAGCAGACTCAGCTTTAAACATCTCGATTGTAATAAGCTCAAAATACTCCGATCAAATTAGATACCTGGAGGAAAGAATACAACGAAAGATGTCCCATCAAACTTATGAATCTTAATCGGAGATTTCGGATATATCGAGGATAATGGAAATTTTAACTGTTGAGAGAGGATCAGTAAACATGCTCCTAGACTTGTACTCACTTTTATTTCTAATGACTATTATCGTAGCTCACGAAAGAACTTTGTATACATAGCTGTTGCAATACAAGGAGTCATCGAAAATTGGACCTTCCGAATGGAACACCTAAAGCGTACACGCGGCCACCATTTGAATGAAATTATTTTTAATAAATACATAAGTGCCAGGGCATTAATATTTCGAAGGCCAATTCTATTCTAAGGCCGGGTAACTTGTTAAATTTTAAACATAGTTTAATTCATAGCTTAATCAAAGATAAAATTGATTTAATTTAGTGTTTTATTGAAAATAAAAAAACTCTAAATGCAGCACGCTTTATATATTGACGAATTCTGAGAGGTCGTGTGATTGAAATAGGACGGTACATCAGCATGCACAGTCATGGTTTGCGGATTTCAGTGGCCAGTATCAACAATCGCAGCGCTCACTTGACCGATATCATTTTTAAATAGTGATGAAAAACCACTTAAAAATTATGTCGATTCATTTCATATATATAACAAACTAACATTGTTTTTCTAAATTTATATTAAAGCTGATTAAAGATCTTGTTATGAAAATGTGTTTATAAAAATCATTCCTACTTTCTGAACACGATTTCTTTGTCATTTATTTCTTTGTATATTTTTCGCATTGTTCTGAGAATTGACAAAAATTTAAAGGCATTTATTGTCTTTTATATAACATATTTTATTATAAATTGAGTATTTTGCAAATCTCATTTAACAGAATGTCTCCCAACAAGATTGATATAAATACTTAATAAAAACTTTAGGGTGATTCATAGAAATATAAATTATTTTTTTCTGTAATATAGTTCATAGTTTTGTCGTGATTTTTTCTTTAAAGGTATTTGGTAGTTTATGACAGTCATTACCATTAAAAACTTATTAATGACTTTCAATTACATAATAACATATCTTTCATTGACTACTACATAACATATGCATTACATAGAAGTAGTTGTAGAATGACTTATTTATTATTTCTACTGGTAACTCTTCCTGTGTGTTAAAGTAACAACTCATTACTTGGTAATGAACGTTTTTGCTGGGGGAAAACAGTGGCAAGTTTTTCTACATATTTCATTTGCGACCCCACAAAGTATATATATTCTGGATCGTTATAGATAGCGAAGTCGATATAGCCATGTACGTCTGTATGTTGAAATCTACTTTCCGTAGCCCACAAATAACTTAAATACATGATTCTGTTGATATATAAAATCGGCCCATAAATGGCTGAGATATAAGGAAAAAACCGAGGCAACCTCGATTTTTGTCCTATTTTTGATCTATATCTGGATTACTAAGTCATTAATATAGACAATATGGATATCTAATGATAGATATTTCAAAGTCAATTGCAACGATGTATGTATATAAGGCTATAGTGAGTTGGACCTACAATGGGTCAAAATCGGGAAAAATACTCTTTAAAAATTAAAAAAAAAATTAAAAAAATTTGAAAAAAAAACTTTTTTTTTTAAAAAATAAAATTAATTTTGTTTAAATAAAAATTTAAAAAAAAATTTGGTGAAGGGTATATAAGATTCGGCACAGCCGAATATAGCTCTCATACTTGTTTATTAATTATTTTAAAACGTAACATTTAAATTGTGCCTTTTCATTGCAGTACATTTCTTTTGTTCCAAGTACTTTTCTATAATAGAAGAAAGAAATAGTAGAAGTACCTAAAAAGTACCTTAGAATAACACTTAAACTAGTTTTAATTCGCAAAAAAACTTCTTTAAAACGTAAAAAGGAATAAACTAATCTTAAACGTACTTAAAAAAGTACCAGAAAAAGTACCGAAAGCCTTACAGATTTAAATTCCAATTATACAAAATTTAAAAACTTCACCGATTTGCACCTCCCTAATGTGCATTACTTCTTGTAAAATAATATTTCATTTCATTTTATTTTATTCGACTTGAAAATGTTTAACGTATTTTTAATTTAGCGCCTGACTTAACTCCACATACATATGCGAGCTATTGTTTCTCAAAATGCCTTAAAGATGTCAAGATTTATATGGAAGAAATAAACATGAGCAGACAGTTAAGCCGGCAATCCTGATGCAAGACGAGGTCATAGGGATTTTAAAAGTATTGTGGTATTTGTATTGATAAACAATATTATTTTCAAGGTTGTTATTATTAAGTACGAAGATGAATTGTTATTGAATAAAAATATTTGTTTTTTTTTAAGAGATTTTTACAATTGATGATTTTTTACAATGAGGTTTACTGGAAGTCAAGGATTATATTTGTATTTTTGTTGGTGGAAATATTGAGTTAAAAGTGCAATAAATCAGTTATTTTATATTGTTATTTGTGTTTTAAATTTTAGAAATAATTGATTTGTTATTAAGCCAGTTGAAAAGTTCATATTTTTAATATAATTTCTACATACCTTGTTGTGTTTTGACTTGTACTGGCGTGGACATTGGACCGGCACCCATGGATGTATAGGCTTGAACACGTACCGTGTAGATGGCATGGGGTGTTAAATCTGCTATCGTTGTTAGTTCACTGTTATCAACCATTTGAGAACCCCAAGAGGCTTCTGGTTGATTAGGATTTGTGGTGAAATAAATTTTGTAGCCCTGGAAGAAGAGAAAAGGAAGTAAGACAAATATATTAATAAAATGATAAGTAAACAATATTATTTAATTAATTTTCCTTTAAGAATTGTTTATATAAAGGGTCAGTCATTAAGCGTGTTCTATCTTTAAATTTAAATAATACAAAAATGTGTGTGAGATATCATCAATATTTTTTATTCATTTTATAGGCTAATACAATTTTCCAAGACTCTGGCGCATAAATACTGCTGCATTTGACCGTTGGCATGTGTTATGTTGGCTATGAGTGCTGCTAAGATTTGTGGCTTATTTGTATAAACCTGAGAAAATCCTACAAGAAAAAGTCTAAGGTCAAATCGCACGCTCTCGGTGGCAAGTTCACTTCACGTCTATATGAGATGACCATGCTCTCAAATCGCTCGTGCAGAATGTCCAATAAGGCATGAGCTGTGTGGCACGAAAATATGTCCTACTGAAACCACAATACGTTGGTGTTTCTATCATCCAATTCAGGCCAAACGAAGTTGGTATTCATCGACCTATAACACTCGTTGTTGATCCTGATGGCTGATGACCGATCACGCCGCCAGTCCAAAATCCACACCACGCTCTTGGATCCCACTTAGATTGGTATCGTCCCAAATTTGACAATTTTGTTTTTAAGTACTCATTCATCCATTTTCAAATACTCCATCTGCCATATCCATCTATGGTGATTTGCCAAAACAAACTGAATAAATGACAGCAAATTCGACAGATGTAACTTCAACAATATGGCCGCTATCAACTGTCAAAGTTCGGAAGTCCCTATTTTCCTATAACTCATCAAAATGTAAAAATCAATTAACAATTTAACTAAATGTAAATGTATTGATTTAAACTAAAACTTTCAGAGGATGTTTTGCTCTATTTTGCTCTCTACACTACCATACTGGGGGGGTATTATACGTTTGTGCTGATGTTTGTAACGCCCAAAAAAAGTATACCAATCGACACATAATCACTTTCGGAGTCGCTTGATCGATGCACGTCCGTCCGCCCATTTTGCTGAGTGGCTGTCTATGTAAACCTTAACATTCCTAACTTTCCGCTAGCCCGACAGAGCGGGAATAATACTTGACATTATTATCGTGGAAACTCAATACTGCGGCAAGAGCATCTAAGGCTATAATGGCTATGTTTGACTGACTTTGGAACGTGAACTGGCTAGTTGATACGGTTACTAAACCGATCGGTGCCTCTGTCTGGTGGAGGGCAATGGACAGGTTCTTTAACTATATACTCTTTGAAAGGATATTAAGAAGTATGGCAATCAGGGGCATTGAATTCTACCACGACAAAGTCGCTTTTCACACTACTAAATTGGTTACCAGTATATCTAATGGCCAAGATGCTGGCACTGAACACGACCTTTAGGCTTAACGCATGGAATTACTGATCCTATGGACTTGGTAGTATAATCGGAAGTATACAAAATCATTATGATCATATTGATTAATGCTCTCCTAGACCCTTTTTCTTGAGGAATTTCGGTTTTTCAATCCCGTCCAGTATGGAACTAGATGATGATCTCTCCTTTGGTATAATGGGTCCAAAAAAGGAGACAGAGTGGGCGGAGGAGTCTACATTCCTGCATTTGGTTTGTCCTTTAGACTCCAAATTGATGTAGTATTCTTCAGGCCGAGGTATCGGTCATAAGGAAAGCGGCCAACTGGCTCAGATATTATACAATATTTGGTAGGGATATTCATATGTATATATACCGACAGTAGAGCTGCATTTAACTCCCTTATAGTTCAGGAATGCCGGGCATCCTTGAATGAGATGGCGAGACATTCAACTACTCACTTGGCTACGTGGACACAGGGATAATGAAGGCAATTGGCAAAAAAGAAGCCTTGATTTATAAAGATGAGATAGACTTCATATGTGGCATTCCATTCTGGACGTGTAAAGAACGCATAAATAATGCCTATTATGAACTTTCTCAGACAAGGTGGGGGAATGAATCCATTTGTTTTATTACGAAGATGATATGGCCTGTGTTGGACTGTAAACGCATGTCGTATCTACTTGGTATACAACGAATACGTCTTAGCAATATGGTGGCGATGATCACCGGGCATTGCTCTTTTGGCACCCATGCTACAAGACTTGGGCTGCCTCACTATGATTTCTGTAGGAGTTGTCAAAATGAGGAGGAGGGAGAGACCATTTAACACTTCTTTTGTAATTTTCCGGCACTACGTGATCTGTGTGCCAGGTTTTTAGGGAAACGCTCCTTTAACAACCTCTATAAATTATCTGGGAAGGAGTTAAGATGCATAGTTGCCTTTATTAGGAAAAGCAGGTGGTTAGTTGGACAGGACATGCAAATAGCACCTCAGAGTGTCCCCAAATCAGTCGCATAATAGTTTTCGCTCTTCGAATTCTTCTCTCTTCTACTATTAGCTCTGAAACCTTAACTTCAACCTATAATTTCATTTTATTAATTCTATTCTTATTTAACTTATGGCGCTCCATCTTCTTTTACTTATCATGCAGCTGTACATAGGACAGAGAACTTTGGACGGCAACCTGTTTACATAACCTATGAAAACCTTTTGCACAAAGTAGAGGTCGGAATTTAGAAGATATTTCGATCAAATTTGGTCCATAATTGATCATAGCTCCCATATAAGGCCCAGTTTCGAAAATCACTCACAAACATAAATTATTGAAATATTAAAAGAAAAATTTAAAAAACATTTACTAAGTGTAGGGTATTCGGTCAAGCCCAATTTTGTTGTAATTATATATTTTAAATATATTTAAATTGTTTGCTACACATGTTTGGTTAATTCATTTTTTGGAAATCACTTTATTGTCCCAAAATTCTGTTTACTTTTTTTTTCTCTTTGAATAATTTATTATTTTAAAATGTTTTCAAACTATTTTATTATATTTAGTTTTAGTTATATTGCAACACATTTATGCATTATTTATAAAACTAAATGTTTTAGTTTTATTTTTTTCTAGGAAAATTTTGTTTTACTAAATTGTGGGGAAAATATTTAAAATAAAATTTATTTTATTATGACTGAATGCATAATTGTTTTAATTAGTAGTAGCAGTAGTTGAAGTTGAATAAAAATATTTACATTATTTGATAAATAAAGAGAAATAAAGAATTTCGAATACAACTGAACTGAAATCGTGGCTCTCATCAAGAATGAAATAACAATGACAAAACCGGGCGAGAAATTGCGAAAAACTTTTTTTGGGCCCCAAAGATTTGGGGCATTGGTGTCATTTTTGCAAAAAAGTAATCATTTTCTCAGACTCATATCTTGCAAACAGTTCGGAATTTTGATTTACTCTCTGAGGTACATTTTTGTAGTTGATTGTTTCCTTGAGTTTTGAACGGTTTGCTACCTATGCACAGTGGTTTAAAAACTTTTTTTTTGGAAATAATTCGGTATCTTAAGAACTATTGGAGATATTGTTACGAAATTTCACATGGTTGAGCTGAGCTGAGGTGTTTTCGAGTTGATTTACGTTTGTTCAGCTTCCTACCGCTAATGGGGGCAAGTATGTAGCCCCTCAAAGTTGGTCACCTCGGGTCACAAATTTTTTAAAAAAATCGCCAAAAATCCATTTATGATCCGAATGAGCTAAAATTTTAAATATAAATAGTCCTTGATATAGGTCTATAAAAAATACGTTTACAAGTGTAGGTTTTCTCTATTAGTTGAAGAGATATTCAGGTTTATTGATTTATTTTTTTTAATTTTGCTCGATCTTTTTATTTTTTTTTAGGTACGGCGGGCCTACGGAGGGTCGAAATTTATTTTTAAAATATCAGCTATATTGAAGATAAAATTCTAAATAAAATAAGAACAATTTGCTAACAGTTATCTGTTCCCTAGAAAAAAATATACGCAAAACGTATAAATTTTTCAAAGGGGCCATGGTTTGTGGAACTTCTGAGGAGTAAATAAAGGCTTTTTGTATAAGTATTCGATATTATTGAAAACATTATGACTTGTAGATTGATATTTTAGTAAAATTAAATAATTTTTTAAAATTTTGTGACTTCATTTACCTTAAAAACTAAAAAAAAATTCATATGGTTCATTCATATTTTCCACGAATAAAAATATAAAATTTGAATTAATGTAAAATTTTAACAATTAAAGATAACATAACAAAATTTGGAACCAATATAGACTCAAATGTCCTTAATCAATGGCATTAAAATTTTTGAAATTTTTTATTTTCAAATACTGAAATTCCTAAAACGGGGAAAATGTGTTCCAAAAACTGAGTTTTTTTAGAAAAGTGCCTACTGTGAAGTTATTTACTGTATGATAGAAAAAATACATAGTAGGTATTTAAGAAACATATGGGGTTATACAAATATGAAGCTTTTTCGTGGATCGGTGCTTTGCCTTTTTAGACTTTTTTACTCAAACCGAAATTTTTCTTTTAAAATTGGCCAAGTTTGGATAGGACTGGGGGGTGGTATGTCCGCTTAATTGAGCCAAATTTTTCTTTACACGCTTTTGCATTAAGTTATCAATCCGGATTATATAAAAATTTTATATATAAAAATTGTATTTTTGTTTCTACAAAGGAAAAAATATATGCGCTTTTTTGGGAAAAAACTTAAAAAATACGGCCCTTTTTACAAGTTCCAAATTTGGATGCGTATAACTTTTTATAGGGAAGAGATAACTGTTAGCAAGTTGTTTTTATTTTATTTAGAATTTTATCGACAATATAGCTGATATTTTAAAAATAAATTTCGATCCTCCGTAGGCCCGCCATATCTAAAAAACCACAAAAAGATCGAGCAAAATTAAAAAAATTAAATAAATAAACCTGAATATCTCTTTAACTAATAGAGAAAACTACACTTGTAAACGTATTTTTTGTAGACCTTCTCAAGGACTATTTATAATTAAAATTTCAGCTCATTCGGAACATAAATGGATTTTTGGCGATTTTTTTTAAAATAATTGAGACCCGAGGTGACCAATTTTGGGGGCTACACACTAGCCCCCATTAGCGCTAGGAAGCTAAGCAAACGCAAATCAACCCGAAAATACCTCAGCTTAAACCATATGAAATTTCGTAGCAATATCTCCAACAGTTCCCAAGATACCGAATTATTTCCAAAAAAAAAAGTTTCTAAACCACTGTGCAAAGGTAAAAAAATCGATTTTTTTAAGTTTTTTGCGATTTTGATCTTGAAGATGAAGTTTTTTTGATTTTACATGTTCACAATTTTTATTATTTATGACAGGGGCTACAACTTTGCCTCAAAGAGTAAATCAAAATTCCGAACTGTCTGCAAGATATGAGCCTGGGAAAATGATCACTTTTTGCATAAATGACACCGAGGCCCCAAATCTTTGGGGCCTTTGCACTGTGTAACTTGTGAAATTTTCTATATCTTCTTCTATTTCCCTAATTACCTCTCAAACTTTACCCACAATTAAACAATTGTTTCGAAAACCAAATTTTTTTTTTATTTAACTTCTGCCAAAAAGTTTATTAATTTATTGATTTCCTCTTATTTAAATGGCTTAAACATGACCTCATTTATATTTACAATCATTTTACCCACAAAAACCTAAAGTATTGTTTGTAAATGATAAAAAACACACACAGGCTTTTATATATTAAAACATCAAAAAAATCTTTATAACTTTGCTGTTAACCTTCGCTTTACCAAAGGTTTTTTATGTGCATTTATATAAGTGACACTACACTTATATAAATATATGCGACGAACGAAATTTTAAAAAATTTAAAAAACCTTATAAAAAGTTTAAAATGGTTCTATTAAATTCTATAGAACTCTAGAATTTGTTCAGTGAGTACAAATTTCATATAAATCGAAACAAAATTAAAAAAAATATTAAACCAATAAAATCGATGTGGTCACCCGGGTGGGTATTGGTAAAGCGAAGGTTAAACAAATTTTGTACGAGAAAAATAATAAAACAAAAAATAAAAGAATTAACAACAACAATACTCAGCCACTTTAATTAAATTTAAAGTTTGTTTTGTTGTTTACGACACGGTGTTTAAACAACACTCAAAGCCAATAAACGGAAGTAAAATTGTTGTTTAAATGCAGAAGAGAAAAGTACACATACACACATGTAAACCTATACATATGTATATTAAGGATACATAAATAAAATAAAAAAAAATGAGAGTGCCAGGGTACGAGTTTAACACCTTTAGGAGCAAACAGATTTTACGAAAACACACACAACTACATTTGATTAATGTATTGGTATGTCAGTGTTTGTGTTTAAAGCAAAGGTGTTAGTGCTTTCATTTAATTTAATTACCAATATTCTATGTAGATTTACAATAAATACAAATACAATAAGTTATTTACATATATACATGCATATGGGTATGAATATTTGTATGTCATTGTGTATATTCTTATACATTTACTAGTAAAATTACATGCCAAACAGCCATACTTTGTAAAAATCATTGATTTTAATCTTGTATATTAAGTAGTGTGTTTCTATGTTTTCATGTTTTGTATACAGTGAGGGAAATAGATGAAAAGACTTTCTTATTTTGTTGTATGCTATCCATAGGAATCTTTAATAACTGCAGTAGTTTAAAAGAAGTTGAACTAGAACCTGAACTGAAATAGAACCTGAGCTTGAATTTGAACTAAAGTCTGAACAAAAATCTGAACAACAGTTTAAAATTCAATCTGAATTGAAATCTGAACTAGAATCTGAACTAGAATATTAAATAGAACATGAACTACAACATAAACTACAACATGAACACACCATTTGTATTCCATAATTTTCTAATTGAATTTCAGAAATTTGCAATTATATTTCAGAAAATTACATTTGAATTTCAGAAATTTTCAATTATATTTTTTTAAATTTTCTACTTGTATTTCAGGATTTTTCAATTGTATTTTAAAATTTTCGAAATGTATTTTAGAATTTTTCATTTGTATTTCAGAAAATAGCAATACCAATGGAGATTTCTAAATTCAATTTGAAAACACTGAAAAACAATTCGAAATTTTTTAATAGAAAATTCTGAAATACAAATGGAAATTTCTGAAATGCAATTAGAAATGTTGTAGAACCTAAACTCAACCTGAGCAAGAACCTGGACCAAAAACTGATCTAAAATCTGAACTGAAGTCTGAACTAGAATTTTAACTAGAGTTTGAACTTTAATCCGAACTACAATCTCATCTGGAAACGTAGCTTAAGCGACTAAATAGGTATTTAAGGGAAAATATTTGAGATTTCTGTTCGAAAAAAGTCAACAAAGTTTTTGTTTTGGCAAAAACAGTCAAAAATTGCATGTTTTGAGTTACAAAACATATCGTACTCCCATCCCACTAAGCGACCAAATAGGACCTCATGGAAAATATCTAAGCTTTATTTTTTTTAAAAAAAGGCCCATTTTGAAAAAAATGTCAAAAAAGTTTTTGATTTCGGAAAAAAAATATTAAAATTTTTTTATTTTTTTTTCGAAAGATTGAAGAAATAGCTATCTAAACTATTTGGGACACATTTTGCTAAGAACAATAGGTAATAAGTTACATGGATGAGAAAAATCACATGTTTGAACAAAATGTCAAATTTTGACCCCCTCTAACTCCGAGAGTTCTAGACCGATCTTGTTGAAAAATTGTGTCTGAATTACTATCCAATCGGAAGACATCGATTTTAAAAGTTGGTTCACTTGACGTGAAATCCCCCATATATAAAAATTAAATGGTCCATGTATGGCATCACGTGAGAACAGCTGGAGCGATTTGGCTGATTTTATTCGATTCGAAATTTTCAGGAGATGGTTTGTAAAGAAAAAACTCAAAAAAAATGTATGACAAACTAATATTTATTGGAGAAAAACAATTTGGGTTAAAAAATATTTTTCCCGATTTTGAACCCATTGCAGATCCAACTTATATACGTCGTTGTAATGGAATTTTAAAAAACTATCATTAGATATCCATATTGTCTATAGTAATCCAGTTACTGGTAAAAATCAGGCCAAAAATCGAGGTTCTCCTGGTTTTTTCTTGTACCAGCCATTTGTGGGCCTAGATTTAAAATAGGAAACGAACCGGGACTGATGCGTGAATTATGTTTGTAAGTTATTTGGGGGCTATAGAAAGTTGATTTCTACATACAGACGGACATGGCTATATCGACTTCGCTATCTATAACGTTCCAGAATATACATTAGGGAGGGTCGATATAAAAATCGCCCAAGTGACAAGGAAAATCGTATCTAGAGATCAAAATAAGAAACTTTGCAACAAAGGTCAGATTTTGACCCAAAGGTCAGATTTTGAAAAATCTCACATTGACCCATTAAAAATGCCCCAATCGAGTCTGAATGTATGACCGACCCCCACTAACTTTGGAGGGCAGACCAACCCGTGCTAGTGGCACACCCCCATACAAAAATTTCAAAAAATCACAATTTTTGTCACTTTACATGATGTAGATATGTATTGTATATAAATTTTGTTTATAGAGCGTATGATAAATATAAATGTGATGTAGGTAATAAATAATATTAATCATACGTCTATGAGAATCAGCAAAGCTTTATTTTTATATCCTTTACCTTCGTGAGAAGTTTGTCATTCCGTTTGTAATTTCTACATTTTTCATTTCAGACCCTATAAACTATATTCTGGATCCTTATAGATAGTGGAGTCGATTAAGACATGTCCGGTTGTCTGTCTGACTGTCTGTTGAAATAAATTTTCTGAAGACCCCTGATATCTTCGGGATCCAAATTTTCAATAATTCTGTCAGACATGCTTTCGAGAAGTTTGCTATTTAAAATCAGCAAAATCGGTCCAAAAATTAAATTTGTTTTTTAAAATTTTAAAAAAAAATCAAAAATTTAAAAAAAATTTTAAAATTTTAAAAACACAATTCGAAAAATGTTTTTTTCCAAAAAATTAAAAAACTGCAAAAAAAAATTTTTTTGTTCACCTAAAAATATTTAAAATTTTAATTTTGAAGTATAATTTGGTATATATCTTACTTGTTAAGATTTAGTTTAAACTTTAAACCAACATAACTTTTTCTCACAATGAGCGAAATGATTAACACGAATAGTTTAAGTAGCGGTGTATTCAACAAGCACAAAATAGCTTTAGTGTCACAATAAACAAATTAGGAAAGTCCCTACAAATCGACCCGTCCTAATATACATATATATTTTGTCGGGTCGCAAATGAAAAATGTGAAGGGTTAAACAAGTAATACATTGATATAAACACTAAAATATCCATATTCCATATAGGGACTTTATGCTGATTATGTGGATTGGGACAACGCGTTTGTCCTTTTATAATAGGAATAACGTATGCTATTTAATAATTTATATACTTAATAAATAGTTTACCCTTTATCAAACATACTTTAATATAAATTTTTTAATAATTTAATTTGGTGAAAAATTAAATATATAAAATTTCGGTAAAATTTTTTAAACTAATTTAAATAATAGAATAGTATTTACTAATCTGTATAAAATTTTGGTTCGATATTGATATTTTTGAAGATTACTGTGTTTTTCGAGAATGGTCCTTATATGGTAAATATCAACAATTATGGGCCAATCTTTAAAAAATTCGGTAAATCGATTTTTATAAATATGACGATTATTTACACTGAATTTCCACCTGATAACGAGATTTATAAGATATTTTTGTGGGGGTAGACCTTTTTCAAATGGTATCTGATGAATATTTCACAATGTTACACATTAAATGACAGGTTGGTATACAAAAATGGTTTGACAGATGACAGTTTTGTGTTCGTGAAAAATGAATTTAATGAAGCTCAATCGTGGATCTTTAAGTAGTTGGGTTTGGAGCTCAATCACGGCTATTTAAGTGGATTAAAATTAAGCTCAATCGTAATTCTTTATTTTTTTTTTTGCAAGAAATTTAAAGCAAATGTCCCTAAAATTATTACATCTACTATAGATTACAAAAAGTAAACAGTATTATAAATAAGTTGCATGTTTGTCAATGTTGCTTTAGTTGTTGTTACTACTTGCCTTAATTTAGCAACTTGACTTATAAAATGTTCATTTTGTTGTATTTTTCCAATAGTTTAAAACTCAAATATGAACACATTTATGCACAAAAGTAAAAAAGTGTAAGCTGTGTAATAAACATCTTCAACAAGACAAACAAGTAATGAATATGTCAGAGACACAGATACTCACATAGTACATGCTGGCATATACATAGATATATATTCATATAAATGTGTATGTGTTGTAGCTTTTGAAAAATATTAGATAGACGTGTTTGTGTTTGGTTTATAAAATGCACTAAAAGTTTAAACAACTACAACTAACCATTATTTGAGCAATAAATTAAAGTCATAAAGACACATATGCATTTAACTTGCAGTAGAACTTGCATGAAAAGCAGCTCATACTTGCATACATACATATTACATATATGCTGTTTAATTTACTTATACATATTCCTAGAGCTATTGAGTAAGAGTAAAGTAGTAGCTGTTGTGATGTTGTTGTTGTTATTTTTACTGCTGCTGTTTTTGTTGTTGTTGTTATTAAAACCAATACATATAAAGGCTTTTAAACATCAATAACAAAATTTTGCATAGAATATTTTCCATGTCCATTTACTTTTACTTAAAATATACTCTTACATTTATAAACACACTAACACACACACACATTTGCTTGTATGTGTGAGTGTGTACATGTGTACTTACATTTTCATACATACATTTATAAAACAAACATCATGTTTTGTATACATAAATAAGTTTAAGCAGGAATTTATGTTTATATCAGAGTATACAAATGAAAGCTGTAGGAAAAGTGCTTTAAAATTCCAGACAAGGTAGAAAAATAATATTTCAATTACTTAAACCTTCTTCACTATTATTCGTTTAGTAAAAGTAAAACAAAATTAATCTATTATATGAAACTAAAGCGATCGAATCAAATTTGGAAACATTTATAATTAGTCATTATTATAGTGTACTATGGCAGATTTTCCATATGTGGCGATAAAAAATCGATTTTGCAACCTCATATTTTCAAAAAAAAATTTATAATGTTCAAATATGTACCAAATTTGGGTAAGGCTAGCTTGTTAGAAAATATTTTTTGCCACTACTTGGGTATTTTTGGCCATAGTGCAATCATCGAATCTCAAATTTATTTTTAAATTATTTGCTGCAATGGCAAGCGATAAATTTGTACAAAATGACTTTTCATTATGTCCTCGTTTGCGAGTAAATGTATATCCATATGCGTACATGTTTATTGATAATAATGTTTGAAAGAAAACTTTGATTTTATAAGCTTTGTAAGGGGTTTATTTGTATGTTTATACATTAGGGTGGCTCTTATTTTAATCTTTTTAAATTTTTAATGCTTCCAATGGTAAAATTCTGTTCTTCGTCATCTAAAAACCAAATGCTTAAAGTTTTAGCAAAATCGCATAACGTTTACAGGTTGCACATTTTATTTGATATTTCAAATATTGCTACTTTGAGCAATATTAAAAAAACAAAAGTTGAATAATGAGAAAAAAATTCAATTTAAAACAAGTAAGAAAGTAAAGTATAAAGCCCGAACATATGATACTCAATGGGTGCTATGACCAATTATGGACCAATCAACATAACTTATTTGTGTTGAATTTTATTTGAATAAAAGCATTTTTAAGAAATCTTTACTCGTTAAAATTAATTTCGGAATTTGCCCTTTTATGGGAGCTATAACTAATTATGGACTGATCGTCACAAAAATTTGGTAGTGCGTGTTCGGCTTATTTATTCTGAATTTGGTTTATATATCTATATATGAGAGTTTGCCTATTTTTAGATAGGGCAATCTTATGGGAGCTAGGAGAAATAACCGACCGATTCCAACCAAATTCGTACTTGAGACAATCGACAAACTTTTACCGAATTTTGTCGAATTATCTTTGAAATTTCAACCCGTAGTTTGATTACAATGATTACACGGACGGACGGACGGACTGGCATTAGCTCCAAATACCACATTATTGTTCTTGTACCACTCAAGACCTTTCTTACCATAGTGCCAGGATGCCAAATCAGGCCAAAAATAAGTGCACACATTAAGAAGTCTTATGTATGGAAGCATTGTCTTTTGCAAACAATCCTTGATGTAAATTTCGATATTTTAGAGCCCTTTGTAACAAATGTTAGGCTTCTTTTGCCGCTACTGCATATTGCTTGCATACTAAGATATTTTATGGGTAAATTTTCTGCTTTTGGGTCCTAAACTTTTCTACAACAGTCCCTCGAGCATTCAATTTTCGTGCTCTGTCTTTGGCCTATAAGTTTTTTTTGCAGAGTTTCTGTCAGGAACTTTTTGAGCTTTGTACGTTTTTAGACCTGCAATGGCTTTAACTTTTCGTACCAAATTGTCCGAGTACTGAGCTAACCGGACTACCTTCCTACTGGATGTTTTGGGAGCTCTTTTGAAAATGCTTTCTCTTTATTGGCTTTAGAAACATCATGTGGACCATTCCTTCAAACTGAACCAGGTTTTCTATCAACGGACAAGTTCTCTCGATACTGTTTAATAACATTGGAATCTGTTTGACGGCAGACCTGTGATTGTTTGGCCAACTTTTTGTAGGACCAATTTTAGTCATCACTCGTTTTAATCAGATTAACAACAAATGAACATAATTGACATACTTTTCAATCAAATAATACTTGGGTTAAAAGTTTTAAGGAAAAACTTGTGTTAAGGTTTTTTCGAACTCAATCCTTATATAAAAATTAATGCATGTCTGTTTAATTATTTGTTTGTGTGATTATTTGTTTGAGACTTATAGAAGCCTAAACCACTGGACCAGATCCTACTTTTTTTCAAGTGGGCATGACACATCCTATACAAAGTAAATAGTAATTATAGAATATCTGATGAATTATCACTATGAAAGTCTTCAAACTTAATACGAATCAATTTCTTATCACTGCACGAAGTTTAACCAAAAATGGGACGGATCGGAATTGGAGGTGTGGCCTCTCCTATACAAAGTAAATAGTAATTTTCGAATATCTGGAGATCTATAAGTGTGGTAGTTCTTCAACATGGTTATAAATAAAATTCATATCTCGGCATGAAGGCCAAACCATGAATGGGAAGGATCAGAATTGGGGATGAGTCACCTCACATACACCTCTAAATATCTTGAGAACTACAATTGCGAGATTCTTCAAACTTTGCCCGAATAGCACTCTTATAATTTTACATAGTTTGGCTAAAAATCATCGCTATTGGATTAGTGGGCCTGGCACCTCCCATACAAATTTCGAATATCTGGAGAACTATAATTGTAAAGTATTTTAACTTTGTATGAATCAATTTCTTATCGGTATTGTACGGTGTTTAGCTAAAAATTGTCTGTAATGACCCCTTTCATATAAAGAAAAGTTTTATAATTGAATATCTGGGGAATTATAATGGTTAACTCTTTGCGTTTTGGTGGTCAGTTTACTAACCACATTTTCTATAGTCTTTAAAACATAGTTTATTGCCATTTTGCTAAACAATTATATTTTTTGAAATCATCGTTTAAGATTTTTTGCTAAACTTTGCCGTCAGGGCAAAGTTTTTTAAGAGACTTTCACGCATTCAACAAAAAAAGCACAGAGTGTTTATTGTTCATCGAGTTCAGTGTTACTTTGATATTTCAGTTGTTTGGTCAGAAAATTTAGTAAAAAATATTCGATTTCACGGTGATTAGTAAAATATGTTTTGATTAATTTTTTCTTACTTTTTATAATAAAATATTTTTTTTTAACGAAATTTCCATAAATTAAAAATATTTGATCTTGATTCTAATAAATGCTGAATTAGGATTCAAAAAGCATATTTGTATGGTGGAACATGTTATGGATTAGAGTGGGAATCGATTGGAAATTGAAGGATTTGTACGAGATTTTCTTTGTACAAATTATTTATTAAACATACATACATTTCGTAGCCTATTTTCTAGCATTTGATTTTAGATTGTTTCTTTAGGTTGATTTTGCACTATTTGATTTCTAGGATATTGTTAGCCCTGGTATCAAAATTAGTCCTCTATATCTCGAGAGCATCGAAAAACCAAAAAGCGCCAAATAAGGACCAGCCTACTAAACATATAAGAGCATTTCTATGAGTGTATATTTGCAAAGACCAATACTTAAGTATGCTAAAGGTGATTTAATGAGCGTAAATATAGCTTAATTTAAAGCTTTATGTTTATTCAATGTGTTTTTAAGAGCAACAAAATCAAAGCAGCAATAGTCTAAAAACATATACTACGGCAAATAGACACAAATACGCACTCAAATAGCCACAAATATGTTGGTATATGTGCAACAAAGTACTATACTTTCTAAGTGAATTATATAACATTAAAGATAGGGGTAACCAAAAAAACCATACAAAGAGGTTGCTAAAGTATTGAACTAGTTCTTTTTATAAAGAAAATAGCATTCCCTTGAAACTCTAGCTTCATCTTATAAATTTCAGACTTTCCAAGAATAATAAATACAAAGGATTCTAAACTAAATAAAAGCATTTGCAAACTTGTTGCATATCAAGCCAAGATTACCACAAATTGTTAACATTTTGAACTAGTTCTTTATATTACAACAATATTCCATTCAACCTATAGCAGCAACTTAAAAAAGTATTTGCGAATTTGCTGCTTATCTTGCCTGGATTTTAAAGCAGCCTTTTCAATATTGACCACCTTTTTATACCCACATTTTCTGGTCACCCTGCTTAACTGCCTAAGCAAACTGTATTTTACTTCCATTTTAAGGTTTTTGGCTAAAACTGTGCAAAATTTACATTTTATAACAGATTATAATACTGGGCCAAGTTACAAAGTGTATGGGTTTGTGTGTGTCTCTATCATGTGTTGTGGTTTAATGGAAATTTATGTTATAAAGTTAATTTTAAGATACATATTCATTCATGGTTAAAATTATGTAAAGTAAAATTAAGTTTTCTTCCAAGAAATTGCAAGATTTTGACCTTTTTGGCATAAAACCGTAAAATATCTAAATGTTAAAGAGACAAATGTTAAAATGTAACAAAAATGTTTAAAAAAGGGGAAGGTGATATTTTATACCCTACACCACCATAGTGGGGAGGGTATAATACGTTTGTGCAGATGTTTGTAACGCCCAAAAATATTAGTCTAACACCACCTTAAAGTATACCGATAGAATCACTTTCTGAGTCGATTAAACGATGTCCGTCCGTCCGTCTGGTCGGCTGGCTGGCTATCCATGTAAACCTTGTGCGCAGAGTACAGGTCGCCATTTTGAAGATATTTCGATGAAATTTTTTACATATTATTTTTTCTCAAGGACCAAGCCTATTGAAACTAGCTAAAATCGGTCCATTATTTCACCTATCCCCCATACAAATGTCCTCCCGAATCGGTCATAAATGTTTAATTTATAAATGTATCTCCACAAATTCCGCTCCAAATAAGTTTTATATACACAAAATTCATGTCACCAAATTTTATTACGATCGGTTCATAATTAGTCATAGCTCCCATATAGACCCGCTTCCGAAAATCACTTTAACGTGCATAAATTGCTTAAAAATGTTGGACCTAATTTCATGGTGATCGGTCCATAATTGGTCATAGCCCCCATATAAGGCCCAATTCCGAAAATCACTCAAAAATATAAATTATTGAAATTTTAAAAGAAAAATCTTTTTGCTCTTTTACTTAGTGTAGGGTATTATATGGTCGGGCTTGGCGGATCATACTTTCTTACTTGTTTTATTTCTGAATTAATACCATTAGCTGCTAAATAAAGCTTTTCTTTAAAATTTTTTTTACACAAACACACATTTTCTATGCATGTATTTTTCTGATCGTTAAATATATAAAAATAGTTTAAATTAAAATTTAAACCGAATCAGGGGTTAATGCTTTTAGAAGTTATCAATTGCTTTAAATTTTTAAGCTTAATTTAGTAAAAAAGCTTTTAAGCTCAATTTAATAAAAAATCTTTTAAGCTTAATATAAAATAAAAAGTCTTCTTATTTACGTTTAATAAAAAGTTTTTATGCATAATTTATTTAAAAGCTTATCAAATTTATGCTTATTTAATAAGAAACGCTTTAAACTTAACTTAATAAGATAGTTTTTGAGCTGAATAGAATAAGAAAGAAAGTTTTGAAGCCTTATTTTAAACTTAATTTATTAAGAAAGTCTTTTAAGTTTAATTTAAAATAAGAAATATTTTAATCTTAACTTACTAAGAATGCTTTCGGGCTTAACTTAATAAGAATGCTTTTAAGCTTAAGTTAATAAGAAAGCTTTATATAATAAGAAAGCTTTTAATATAAATTTAATCAGAAATAATGTTTTCAAGCCCTTACAAAAATGCTTTTAAACTTTATTTATTAAGAAAGCCTTTGAGCTTAATTTAAAAAGAAAACTTTTGAGCTTAGCTAAATAAGAAAGTTTTTAAGCTTAATTTTAATAAAAATATTGTAATTTTAATTTGATAAGAAAGCTTGTAAGCTTAACTTAATAAGATAGTTTTTAAGCCTTATTTAATAAGAATGCTTTTTAACTTAATTCGGTAAAAAAGCTATTAAACTTTATTTAATTAGACATCTTTTGAGCTCAATTCAATAATAAAGCTTCTAGCTTAATTTAATAAAAACAACTTTAGAAAGTTTTTAAGCTTAGTTGTATTAAAACTCATTTAAATATGTGATAAAGCTTTTAGTAAACTTTTGTTCGTTTAGATAGCTGTCAAGCTTAATTTAACTAAATGCTTAGAAAGCTTTTGAATAATCTTTTGAGCTCAATTCAATCAGAAAGCTTTTAGCTTAATTTAATCAAAAAAAGCTATTAAGCTTAGTTGTATTAAAACGCATTTAAATATTTGATAAAGTTTGTAGTAAAAGTGTTTACGTTTAGAGAGCATTCAAGCTTAATATAACTAAATCCTTAGAAAGCTTATAAGCTTTAGGAAACTTTTAAGCTTTATGAAGCTTTTATTCGTTGAAGCTTTTAAGTTATTATTATTTAGGAAACTTACAAGATTTATAAAGCTTTTAAATATTTGGAAGCTTTTAGGCTTTAAGAAGCTTTAGAATGTTTTATGATTTAGGGTGCTTTTAAAGTTTTCGTAGCATGTTGATGTTCGTCTAAAAGTGTTTTCAAAGTAAATCCTTAAACATTTTAACAATTAAAACATTTACTTTTGTAAAAAATACAACTTTATTTTGTTATGGTCGAAAGCTTTACTAGGCTTTACATACTAAGTTTGATACAAAGTTATGCTTTCAATCGGCATTTCTATTGTTAAACTTTAGAGGATTTTAGTTTCACTTAAGTTTTTTTTGTTTAAATAAGAAATATGTAGAAAATGATTGAACAAAATTTATGTACAAATTAAAGTTATTTTTGCAAAACAAAAAGCTTTTTAAAATATATTTATCTGCAACAAACTAGATGAAAAATCTAGTTATTTTACATACTTTTCCCTTTACAATTTTGCAAGAAAGCTTTTTTTAATTTGAAAGCATTAATTAAAAGTTCCTAATGTCAATTGTTACAAGTATGTTGAGACTTTTAAATCATTTTCACTTACAGCTTCAAAATACTTATATTATTTTCTAATAAAATATATAGTTTTAAGATTTTTCAAAGATTTTAATAAAATACTTTCACACTAATTAATTTTTTTGGTAATTTTCGAATTTCAAAAGCTTGCGCTTTTCAGTTAATTTAAATATTTGTTATAAATATTATTTAAAAAAAAACAGTGCATATTTCCAAACATGAAAAAGTATCGGAGAATGAATAAGAGCTGTTAATAAAGCGTTTCTATTTAAGCTTTCATCATTATTTCAGGCACCGGTTTGAACAAAACTTTTAAAGCTTTAATTGAAACTGCTTTAAAATAAATAACTTTAATATATCAAGGTTTCTAAACTTTTTTTTAAATATATAAATCTTAATTAAGCTACGATTGAAATATCTTATTTATATATTACATCTATAAAAAGATATAAGAAGCTTTTGCAAAACATTATCTACTTTCTCATGATTTTCAAACATTAATAAAACTATTACATCAAAAACGTGTTATTTCAGGCAACGTGTGCGAAAATCCTTCAATTAGTTACTATCAAAAATTCATAAGCTTTCCGGCAAAAGCTTTTTACATATCATTAAACACATTAAAATCATTTGCCTTTTAATCCGAATTATCTTTAGCACCATAATAAGGGATTGATTTTATGTAGTTGTTGTTGATGTTGATTTTGCTATTAAATTTACAATTAATTAAAATGTAAAGTACATACATATTAGCAGCAATAGGCAATAAATGGAAACCATATTGAAACTATCTTTAAGTCAATCAAATTATACTAATTTGTAATGATAATTGTAATTTATCAAGACAATAAAATACAAAATTTCCAAATGACTTAATAGTTAGTGTTAGAGAACTAAAGGAAATGTTAACAAACGTACAATATAAATTACAATTTAAACAAATGAAAAGTTAAGAAAATATACATAAATTGAATATGAATTTTATTGTTAAGGAATTTTAAAGTATAAAGGAATAATAATAACACATTCTTAAAACAATAAAATATAATTACAGAACAATGGATGGTTAGAAGTAAGAAGAAAAGTAGGAGGAAATAATAATAATAAACGAGAAAAGTTTGAAAAGTTTTTGAATTCTTAAAGTTTAATTTCATTGGTTTTCATTTACATTTTTAATTTGAATTCATTTTCAGCAAATTTCTTTTTTATTACATGTAATATAACATGTAATTAATTCTTCAAAATTAATTTTATTCAATAATTATGTAGCACATTCTAACATGCCAAAACATGTAGCAACAGTAATATTTTCCCAAATTTTCTAATGTAATATGTGGTAAATGAAAAACAACATATGTATTGCTGCTGTATTTGTTACTTATTACAACATAGAACTAGAAATACAAAACAACAACCACAACATCATGTGACATTTGATATTATTTTTGACATCTAAACGAATGAGTGAATGAATAAATGGAAAAAAATTCATTTATTTTTGCCCCTTCTAACCAATTAGAGCATACAGAGGGAAAATAAAAAGAAAACAAGAAAATTATAAAACAAATTTTTTTCATTTTATTTAACAGAATTTTCTATAAAAATTTTTTTAATGAACATGTGAATACATGCAACTTTTTTTATTTAGAAATGTCAATGACAATTAGTAAATGATATTTTTGATTTTTCAACAAAAAATTAATGCAAGGGAATGCAAAAAAAATGGTATTTGAAATGTAAATATTAAACAATATTTGAAAAGTTTAAAGGTCAAAGTTTAGAATGCCAATTAAAACTTAGAAATATGTAGTAAAAAATATAAAGGGTGAAATTTTTAATTGAAAAATTGAATTACTAGTTAACAAAATGGTAATTAATACAATAATAACAAATTTAAGCAAAAAATATATTTTTAAGTGAAAATAGCAATTTTTTTTGTTTTATAAAAATCATGAAAAATCGAAACAGGCAGAAATTGTTCAGATTTATTATTTTATTGCAAAGCCACAAGTAATAGGAACAAAATGAGATATCGATAATAAAAATCAATGGATTGTTTTCGAATTTATTCACAATTAAGTAAATTCGCTCATTTTCACAAAATTTTAGTTTTTTGTTGGATTTACATAAAATTGAGTAGCTAATGTTCTTCTTTTAAATGATTGAATTTTGAAAACAATTTCACCATGCTATGTACAAATGTTCACCTATATATTGCGTTTCAATCGGCTCAGTATTTTCGGAGTTATAATAACAAATTGAAGCAAAAAATTTATTTTTTACGTGAAAATAGCTAATTTTTTTGTTTTAAAAAAATCATGAAAAATCGAAAGAGGCAGAAATTGTTAAGATTTATTGCTTTATCGAAAAGCCACAAGTAATAGCAACAAAACGAGATATCGATCATAAAAATCGATGGATCCGTTTCGAATTTATTCACAATTAAGTAAATTCGCTCATTTTCACAAAATTTTAGTTTTTTGTTGGATTTACATAAAATTGAGTCGCTAATGTTCATCTTTTAAATGATTGAATTTTGAAAACAATTTTCCCATGCTATGTACAAATGTTCACCTATATATTGCGTTTCAATCGGCTTAGTATATTCGGAGTTATAATAACAAATTGAAGCAAACATTTTTTTAAGTGAAAATTGCAAATTTTTTTGTTTTAAAAAAATCATGAAAAATCGAAACAGGCAGAAATTGTTAAGATTTATTGCTTTATAGCAAAGCCACAAGTAATAGCAACAAAACGAGATATCGGTCATAAAAATCGATGGATCCTTTTCGAATTTATTCACAATTAAGTGAATTCGCTAATTTTAAGAAAATTGTACTTTGTGTACTTTGAGTGTAAATTTTACATGTGTTTTTGTTACAATAATTAATTTAAAACAAGTAAGAAAGTATGGTCGGTCAAGCCCGACCATATAATACCCTACACTAAGTAAAAGAGCAAAAACATTTTTCTTTTAAAATTTCAATAATTTATATTTTTGAGTGATTTTCGGAAGTGGGCCTTATATGGGGGCTATGACCAATTATGGACCGATCACCATGAAATTAGGTCGTGTGATTTATGTCTATATGAAAGTTATTTATGTTGAATTTTGTGTATATTCCAACATTTTTAAGTGATTTAAGTACGTTAAAGTGATTTTCGGAAGCGGGTCTATATGGGAGCTATGACTAATTATGAACCGATCGTAACAAAATTTGGTGACGTGAATTTTGTATATATAAAACTTATTTGGAGCGAAATTTGTGTGGATACATATATAAATTAAACATTTATGACCGATAAAGTCCAATTTCGAGAGGACATTTGTAGGGGCTAGGTGAAATAATGGACCAATTTCAGCCAGTTTCAATAGGCATGGTCCTTGGGCCGAAAAAATAATATGTACCTCTACGCACAAGGTTTACATGGACAGCCAGCCAGCCAACCAGACGGACGGACATCGTTTAATCGACTCAGAAAGTGATTCTAAGTCGATCGGTATACTTTAAGGTGGGAGTTAGACTAATATTTTTGGGCGTTACAAACATCTGCACAAACGCATTATACCCTCCCCACTATGGTGGTGTAGGGTATAAATAGTTGCATGTAATGACGTCTAAAATCCATTGGTCCCAAACAACCATAAAGCGTTATCAGAAATGAACAGAAGTAGGTCAGGAAATTGGATGTAAATTTGACAAATGTGCGAGGTAACTTCGCAATTTCGGTTTTAATACCCTACACCATTAAATTCCAATTAAAATTGAGAATTTCAACGATAAATTGAGAAAATTTAAATTGAATTTTCGAATTTCAACTTAAAATGGAGAAAATTCCAAATGAAATTTAAAGTTTCTTTTTAAAATTGAGAAAATTCCTATTGAAATTAAGAATTTTAATTTGAAATTCAAAGCTAAATTATACCCTACACCAGCAAATTTCAATTGAAATTGAGAAAATTTCAAACTTAAATTGAAAAAATTTCAATTGAATTGACGAATTTCAACTTTAGATTGAGAAAATTCCAAATGAAATTTAAAATTTCTTTTTAAAATTGAGAAAATTCCAATTGAAATTAAGAAAAATTCAAATAAAATTGCGAATTTATATTTAAAATTAAGAAAATTTCAAATGAAATTCAAAATATGAAAATGAGAAAAATCGAAATGAAATTGGGAATTTTTATTTTAAATTGAGATAATTCCAATTGATATTGAGAATTTCAACTTTAAATTGAGAAAATACCAAATAAAATTTTAAACTGAGAAAATTACAATTGATCCAATCAATATGAAATTGAGAATTTCAATATGAAATTGAGAATTTCAATATGAAATTTAGAATTTCAATTTTCAATTAAGTATTTCAATTTTAAATTGAGAAAATTCCAAATAAAATTGAGAAAATTTCAATACGAAATTGTGAATTTCAATATGAAATTGTGAATTTCGATATGAAATTGTGAATTTCAATATGAAATTGAGAATTTCAATATGAAATTGAGTATTCCAATATGAAATTCACAATTTCATATTGAAATTCTCAATTTCAATATGAAATTCTCAATTTCAATATGAAATTGAAAATTTCAATATGAAATTGAGAATTTCAATATGAAATTGAGAATTTCAATATGAAATTGAGAATTTCAATATGAAATTGAGAATTTCAATATGAAGTTGAAAATTTCAATATGAAATTGAGAATTCCAATATGAAATTGAGAATTTTTATTTAAAATTAAGATACTTCCAAATAAAATTGAAAATTTCAGTTTGAAATGGAGAAAAATTTAAATGAAATTGAGAATTTCAATTTTAAATTGTGAAAACTTCATATGAAATTGAGATTTTAAATTTTATAATGAGAAAATTCCACATGAAATTTAGAATTTCTATATCAAATTTAGTAAATATAAACAAAATGTAGAAAAATTCAAACGAAATTGAGAATTTCAATTTGAAATTAGGAAAATTCCAATTAAAATTAAAAAAATGACTTAAAAATGTGGAATTTTTTCAAATTTTTAGCTTTTATTTTGAAACATCTGTACAATATAAATTTATTCGAAGTATTGTTCATTGTTTGCCCTTCCCAATCTTTGCGGCTACATATGAATTTCGCTCCAAAAGAACTGCTCATCTTTTAAGGCCAAGAACTAATCATGCCAATTGAGAGAGAGTGTTCTGCATCGATCGCAACAAATAGTAAGCGGACGGGGCATGGTCTGGACTATAAAGCGGGAGAGGCAAAACTTCCCAACCACTTCATTCTAAATACTTTTTAACAAGTATTGCAACATGTGGCCTAGCAGCTCATAATAGATAGGACCCTTTTGGTCCCACAAAATACAGAGCATTACCTTAGCACCATGGATATATGGCTTTGGTATCGATTCGTCTGGTTGGCCGGGCTTTACATACGATCTCTTACGTAATGGATCCATTTTTCATTGCAAGCAATGTTTCGCTGCAAAAATGATTTTCTTTTACAGCCTTCAAACATCATTTCGGACATACAAACCGTTATTCAACTTATTCGGCTTCAATTCGTATGGGACTCAATTTTGAAATTACTGCTTGAGTAGCTCCCAATGAATTTGCAAGCTCTTGTTGAGTTTTAAAACAATTTTCATGGTGTAATGCCCCCATTTGTTGTTCATCAAACTTTTTTGGCTGACCTCGGCGATCTTTGTCTTCCGTATCAAAATCACCACTTCTGAACCGAACAAACCATCTCTTGAACGTTGAAACTGATGGAGTATATTCAACATAAGCTTTGATGAGCAATCGGTGTGTTTTAGCGGCCCTTTTTTCAAATTAAAGGAGTAAATCAAATCTTCCCGCATATGGCGTTTTGTTGGTACAAAATTGTAAATCCCGCATTTTTAAGTCATACACCCAATATAAACATAAGATTTATACGAATTTTTACACAAAAACTAAAATTCAAAAATTCATTCAAACTTTTTAATATTTCCACTTTTATTATTTCAAATTATAATTCCCAAATTTAACCTAGTTTAACATATTTTCCTTTCTCATTATTTAACATATCTTACATATGCTTGTTTCTATTTTACATTTTATTAATAAACATAACATTTTAAATAAATATTTAGTATCAGAACAAAAGAAGAATATGAATTGATTATTTATTGTCTAAAAATTATATTCGAATTAATTTTATATTATTATATACTGACAATCTATGTACTATATTTATGGTAAATTTTTGTGTTTACATTTTAATTCTCATATTGTATTTATAGATTTTTGTGATATAAAGACCATAAACCATTTAGAAAATTGAGTTTAGTTAGAAAACGTACATAACTAGCAGAAATATATTTAATATTTAGTCAATGAAAATAAAGAGAAGTGCTAACTAAGGCACAGTTTAATATAAAAGCAACTTGAATATTACATACTAAAAAAACGTCTCTATAAATGTTGGAATGTGTGTGTGTAAATCACGATTATGTCTTAAGTATAACATTAACATAAATAATATTTTTCCAGAATGTTTATGCTTTTATTAGGAAGTATGGTATTGAAAATCAGCAAAATCGGTTGAAATAGAAAAAAGTTATAAAACAAAATGTAAGACAATCTCGGAAAAATAAAAAAATTTTAAATTTTTCTTTTAGTGTTATAATAAGTTTAAAAACTGTTTGCGGTAGTTTTTCTTGTTTAAAAAAATATTTTTTAAGCTGTCAGCATTCTTCATCAGCATTCTTCTTAACTTTTTGGCGTCATATTGCAAACAATAACTATTGTATTTAATTCTTATTTTCTCAGTTTCATTCCTACTGCCCATCCCTGATTGCTACTCATGCAAAACTTAACAAATACGAAATTCTAAATAAATAGAAAATTTAATTTAAACAACTTTCTATCAAGTTATTGAAAATATTTACTTAAAGCATCATAACAAGCATTGGGTTGGAAATTTTGTCTATTTGTTATACAGGAAAAATAATAATATTTATCCAGAGAATATTAAACAAATATTGTTTAAGAGTGGGTAGGGTAAACTTAAACAATTAAAGTATTTCTAAAACTAGAAAATAAATGTATAAATTCAACTTACGGTCAATTGTCCATTGGGTGTCTCTGGTGGCTCCCAGGTTATAACCATGGTAGACGATGATAAGGGACGTACTTGTACATTACGGGGAGCACTTTCCATTTCTGCAAAATAAATAAATACAAAGCAAAAAAACACAATGATTAGAGAGAAAAAAAAACAAAATTTTCAAATTAACTTTTTATATACTTTATTTCATAAATAAATAAGTTTTTTTTTTGCTTGTAACTTTCCCTAGAAAATCGTTTAAACTTGTTTATTAACTAACACTTAAAACTCATTTCATCATTTCATGTTATAACAAAACTTCATTATCATCGATAATTGCTAAAGTTTTACATGTTTCTTGATATTTATTTTTTTTATTCGCACACAATAAAAAAGTAGCAGCGCAAAAGTAAGAGAAGAAAAAAAAAATCAATTGAAAAACTTTTTAATAATTATTTGTATTAAACATCACAACGGCAACAACAGACTCTACCCAAAACCCCCAGCCCCAGAACCACAGATAAAAAAGTTAATAAACAATTATCTGCATAATACTCGGGGACTATGCCACAACGCAGCGCAACACAGTTTCATTTTGTATCCAGCTACTTATATGAAGAAACTAAGAGCAGGAAAAAAACAGCAGCAAGAAATCAATATCCTGATTTTTTTTTTTTGAAAATTACTTCAATTAATTGCTAATTAAAATGAAGCAAGCCAGTCATTGATTCACTCTTTCATTGAAACGTTCAATCGCTGGTTGTGGTGGAAGACAAGACTTTTGCATATCAGCAACAAAACAAAGAAAAAAAATTGGATTGAAAAGGAATTTGATTACAAAACAAAAGGTAGACAAAAAGCTGAGATATAAGTAAAAGTGTTGCATTCAATTAAATTCATTTCAAAAATAGAATAAATCAAGGAAATTGTTTTCAGAAAGGCTAGAATTTACCCAGTAAAAACTTTCGTTACCTTCCTTAGCAATGGGTTAGAATGCCAATATAATGACCCAACAGAGTTAAAGACTACAAAGAGATTGTCTGACAGCTGGTTCAAAGCAGTAAATAGACGAGAATACAATGTTTCTTTAATGAAATTCGGATATCAATCGTGGATCGATTTTTAACCAAATTTATACATCAATCGTGGATCTTTCTTTAATCAAATGTTTACATCAATCGCAAATCTTTCTTTAACCAAATTTTTACATCAGTCCTGTTTCTTTCTTTTCCCAAATTTTAACATCAATCGTGGCTCTTTCTTTAATCAAATTTTTACATCAATCGTGGTTCTTTCTTTACCCAATTTTATACATCAATCGTGGATCTTTCTTTACCCAATTTTATACATCAATCGTGGTTCTTTCTTTACCCAATTTTATACATCAATCGTGGTTCTTTCTTTATCCAATTTTATACATCAATCGTGGTTCTTGCTTTACCCAATTTTATACATCAATCGTGGTTCTTTCTTTACCCAATTTTATACATCAATCGTGGTTCTTTCTTTACCCAAATTTTTACATCAGTCTTGGTTCTTTCTTTACCCAAATTTTTACATCAGTCTTGGTTCTTTCTTTACCCAATTTTATACATCAATCGTGGATCTTTCTTTACCCAATTTGATACATCAATCGTGGTTCTTTCTTTATCCAATTTTATACATCAATCGTGGTTCTTTCTTTATCCAATTTTATACATCAATCGTGGTTCTTGCTTTACCCAATTTTATACATCAATCGTGGTTCTTTCTTTACCCAATTTTATACATCAATCGTGGTTCTTTCTTTACCCAAATTTTTACATCAGTCTTGGTTCTTTCTTTACCCAAATTTTTGCATCAATCGTGGTTCTTTCTTTACCCAATTTTATACATCAATCGTGGTTCTTTCTTTACCCAAATTTTTGCATCAATCGTGGTTCTTTCTTTACCCAAATTTTTACATCAGTCTTGGTTCTTTCTTTACCCAAATTTTTGCATCAATCGTGGTTCTTTCTTTACCCAAGTTTATACATCAATCGTGGTTCTTTCTTTACCCAAGTTTATACATCAATCGTGGTTCTTTCTTTACCCAATTTTATACATCAATCGTGGTTCTTTCTTTACCCAATTTTATACATCAATCGTGGTTCTTTCTTTACCCAATTTTATACATCAATCGTGGTTCTTTCTTTACCCAATTTTATACATCAATCGTGGTTCTTTCTTTACCCAATTTTATACATCAATCGTGGTTCTTTCTTTACCCAATTTTATACATCAATTGTGGATCTTTCTTTAACATCATTTTTACATCAATCGTGGCTCCTTCTTTAATAAAATTTTTACATCAATCGTGGATCTTTCTTTATCCAAATTCTTACATCAGTCTTGGTGCTTTCTTTAATCAAATTTATACATCAATCGTGGCTCCTTCTTTCATAAAATTTTTACATCAATCGTGGATCTTTCTTTAACCAAATTTTTACATCAATCGTGGGTCTTTCTTTAATCAAATTTTTACATCAATCGTGTATCTTTCTTTATCCAAATTTTTACATCAGTCTTGGTGCTTTCTTTAATCAAATTTTTACATCAATCGTGGCTCCTTCTTTCATTAAATTTTTACATCAATCGTGGATCTTTCTATAACCAAACTTTTACATCAATCGTGGATCTTTCTTTAACCAAATGTTTATATTAGTCGTGGATCTTTCTTTAACCAAATGTTTACATTAGTCGTGGATCTATCTTTAACCAAATTTTTACATCAGTTGTGGTTCTTACTTTAACCAAATTTTTACATCAGTCGTGAATCTTTCTATAACCAAATTTTTACATCAATAGTGGATCTTTCATTAACCAAATTTTTACATCAATCGTGGATCTTTCTTTAACTAAATTTTATACATCAATCGTGGTTCTTTCTTTACCCAATTTTATACATCAATCTTGGTTCTTTCTTTACCCAATTTTATACATCAATCGTGGTTCTTTCTTTACCCAATTTTATACATCAATCGTGATTCTTTCTTTACCCAATTTTATACATCAATCGTGGTTCTTTCTTTACCCAATTTTATACATCAATCGTGGTTCTTTCTTTACCCAATTTTATACATCAATCGTGGTTCTTTCTTTACCCAAATTTTTACATCAGTCCTGGTTCTTTCTTTACCCAAATTTTTGCATCAATCGTGGTTCTTTCTTTACCCAATTTTATACATCAATCGTGGTTCTTTCTTTACCCAATTTTATACATCAATCGTGGTTCTTTCTTTACCCAATTTTATACATCAATCGTGGTTCTTTCTTTACCCAATTTTATACATCAATCGTGGTTCTTTCTTTACCCAATTTTATACATCAATCGTGGTTCTTTCTTTACCCAATTTTATACATCAATCGTGGTTATTTCTTTATCCCATTTTTTACATCAGTCGTGGTTCTTTCTTTACCCAATTTTATACATCAATCGTGGTTCTTTCTTTACCCAATTTTATACATCAATCATGGTTCTTTCTTTACCCAATTTTATACATCAATCGTGGTTCTTTCTTTACCCAATTTTATACATCAATCGTGGTTCTTTCTTTACCCAATTTTATACATCGATCGTGGTTCTTTCTTTACCCAATTTTATACATCAATCGTGGTTCTTTCTTTACCCAATTTTATACATCAATCGTGGTTCTTTCTTTACCCAATTTTATACATCAATCGTGGTTAGAATTCAAATTTTAGCCAACGTTTATTTAGATAGGAACCTAACCAATTCGTTTTGAGATTTTAGACTCCTACATAACATAAATTAAATCTTAAACAAAATAACTTAATATTTTAAAATTTATTTAACAAAATTTTAGCCATTGATAAGAACCTAACCAATTCATTTTGAGATTTTACTCTCACACATAACTTTAATTAAATCTTAAACAAAATAACTTAAAATTTAAAACATTTATTTAACAAAATTTAGCCTTTCCCCCACTTTCTTATCATTTACTAGCATAAGTATGTATTTCCCATTTCCGCCAGAAATTGACAACTCTCTATCACAACAAGACTAAAGCGGAAAATATCAAAACCCACAAAAATCCATATAAAACCAGAAACCAAAGACGACAGTTAGACCCACTATAAACAAAAACAATATAAACGTATAAATTTAACCAAAACTAATACAGCTACACTGACTAATTTAAACCACTATATAACAACTAAAATGCTAACACATTTGTATTTGCCTAAAGACTAGCAACACAAAATGTAGCAATGAAGTATGCTATACCAAATACCAAAAAAAAAAATAAAATAGAAGCCAACACATACAGCTACAGTTTAGCATAGGAGGAAATCAAATCAATTGAGTGCGGTTGTTTTGCGATACATTGAAAGCCTCCGATGTTACACACAAAACCACATACAAACACATATTCCTTTTAAACACAATATCTAAGTATCTGTGAGTATAAGTTTATGTTTGTATTAGACGCTGCACACATACATACATATTTCCTAATTTTCAACAACTAAACAAACACACCAAAACAGCCAACCAAATATTTACTTGCAATTTTATCAGTGTTGAAGTGGATTTTTCCCTTTTTCACAAAGATTTTCTTCATTAAAACTTAAAGTCAATTTATTTAATGTTTTCTCAAGATTGTGTTTTTTTTTTGTCTCTTTTCATATTCCTTTTGCCATGTTAGAATATTGTTTGCTAAAGTAGGTGGTGTGTATTTATATGAAAATTTATGTTATTATTCAAATTATACTTATAAATACTAAAAGTCTTGTTTAGTTTACAAAGTACTTTAACTACTACAACTACTACTTTTAGTATTTGTTGTGTTTGCTACAAATATGTTGGGTATTCTGTTGGTAAAATTAACAACATTGTCAATGTAAATTTTGTATTTTTGTTGAGGTTTATTTATTGTTTATTTAAGGCCAGTCTAAGGCAGGGATTATAAAACAGGAAATATTTTAATAAGAAAATCTTAGAAACAGGAAAGGGTAGAAGAAGTGAAAGAAAGAATTTAAAGAGAAATTTAAGAATTTAAGGT
Organism: Calliphora vicina; assembly: GCF_958450345.1. Taxonomy (NCBI): domain Eukaryota; kingdom Metazoa; phylum Arthropoda; class Insecta; order Diptera; family Calliphoridae; genus Calliphora; species Calliphora vicina. Next base: position 119,494,082 of record NC_088781.1, read on the forward strand.
TCAACTAAAAAATGTAAGTAGACCGGATGTAGAACTGAAATTAAACTCATTTTATTACCCACACTTCACGTATGAATCAACTAGAGTCTGATCAATAAACTGAACTAGAACCTGAACCTAAACTAGATAGCTAAAACTGAACTAGAATATGAAAGAATATGAACTTGAATCTCAACTAGAAATCGAATAGAATGTCAACTTGAAAATAAACTGAGGAGTGAGATCCAAAAAATCTTAACATGTTAATAAAAAAGAAACTTAACCTACAGTTTTGATTTCACTTTGTTCGGACAGGTAGTACATTTCCATTTAAAATCTACCATACTTTTGAACGCCTTTTTGTGCTCTTCAATTCTCTTTTAACAAGAGCCCAATATCTCTTCACTGATCTTAGCTTAAAATAAAAATTTTAAATATTTTTATGTAAACAAAATCAAAATTTTTTTAATTTTTTTTAATTTTAATTTTTAAAAAAAAAATGTTTTTTTTTAATATTTAGTGAAAAAAAAAATTATTGGTGAAAAAAAATATTTTTTTCCGATTTTGACCCATTGTAGGTCCAACTTATTATGGTCTGTCATTAGATATCCATATTGTCTATATTAATGACTTAGTAATCTAGATATAGGTCAAAAATCGAGGTTGCCCTGGTTTTTTCCTTATATCTCAGCCATTTGTGAACCGATTTTCTCGATTTTAAATATCAACCGAGCCGGAAGATTTACGGAGATATTGATGTACGAATCGTGTATGCAAGTTATTTGGGGCTTCGGAAAGTTGATTTCAACACACAGGTGGACAGACGGACATGGCTATATCTACTCCGCTATCTATAACGATCCAGAATGTATATACTTTGCGGGGTCGCAAATGAAAAATGTAGTAATTACAAACGGAATGACACTCATGGTCAAGGCTATAATTAGTGGACACATTAAGAAGTCTTTTGTAGACATTCCTTGATGTAAATTTTGGTATTTACAGAGCCCTTTGTAACAAATGTTGGGCTTCTTTTGATGCAACTGCATATTGCTTGCCATACCAAGAATTTTTTGAGAAAATTTTCTTCTTTTGGGTCCTAAACATTGTTACAACATTCCCTTCAGTATCAGCATCATAAAAATATCGACGCGAAAGCTGCGTTCCTTGGTTGAGACTTGTTTGTTTTTAAATCTGCATTGCCTTAGCTTTTCCTACCAAATAGTCCGAGTACTGAGCTAACCGGACTGCTTTCCTACCGGATGTGTTGGCAGCTCTTTTGAAAATGCTTTCGATTTATTGGCTTTATCACATTTTATGCTAAGTAAAATTTGAAAAAGTTCAATATTTTTGAAAGAAGCAGTTTTAAAGTGGCATATTTTTGAATCTAATTTAAAGTTTTTTTGTAAAACCAAAAATTAACATAGTTGCAATCCTATTAAATTTTGATACAAATTTTAGTTTTTGAAACTCAATAAAATATGTAATAGGTAATAAAATCTTTATTTATTAACCAAACTCAATGAAATTTTCAACGTTTTTTAAATTTGGCATTCTAAATAACAAAGTGTAAAAGAATTTGTCAAAAGGTCAAAGGGAATTCCGCAATCCTAAAAATTGGAGCGAAAATAGTATTTTTGACAATCTTGCTCATAGGGACCACAATTCCTTCGGGGATACATAGGGAACACATCAGGGTTTCCAAAGCTGCTTTCGGTTTTCTGATCCCAGCTTTGGGATTTTAGAACCTGTGTCCTAAAGTTGAAATTTGAATAAAAAATAGGTCAAATTCCGATGATCCCATGGACGACATATTCGAAAAATAGGATATGTTTTTTGAACCAAAATGTTCTCCGTAAAGATACCTTACAGAAAAACATAAAGTTGTTATATGTTCTTAAATAAAGTTTAAAAAAACTGAAGAAATCAACTATTTTTGGAATATTTAAATTGAAATTTTTTATTTTTGGATCCATAATTGATATTGCTCTGAAATCTATTGTCTAACTAACAAACAAAATTCGAGTTCATTCGATCCAAAGGTACTACCTATATTTATTAAAAACCGGATCAATGTATTGCAAAATTTTAAAATTTAAATTTTAAAATGCCTATAACTCGGAAATTCACACGTAACCTTTTTTTTCAAGAACTAGCCTTTGTTTTTTAAATATATAAAAATCTTTGAAATCGGATGTGAAACAAAAAAATTGAATGTGTTTAAAAATTTTACATGCCGAAGGTACCCCTCATTTGTAGGGACCACTTAAACTCGAATACTCCTTGGCTACGTCCACGTTTATCCCGATCGGACCAGTCGTTTAGAAATGCATCTGCACCACTGTGCACTAGAATCTGAACTAGAACCTAAACTAGAAATTGAACTAGTTCCGAACAAAACTGGAATTGAACTAGAATAAAACTGGAACTAGAATCTCAACTAGAAACTAAATTAGAACCAACACTAGAATAGGAACTAGAAGCTGATCTAAAACTTGAACTAGAGCAGAACTGAACTGGAACTAAACTGGCATTGAACTACAACTGAACTAGAATCTGAAACATAATCTAAACAATGAACTTTAATCTCAACTAAAATCAAAAATATAATCTCAACTTGAATCTGAACTAGAATATGAAATAGAATATGAACTAGAACCTGCATTAGAATTAGAACATGCACAAGGAGATGAACTTTAATCTGAACTAGAATCTAAACTAGAATCTGAACTAAAATCTATACTTAAATCTCAAATAGAATCTCAACTTGAATCTGAACTAGAATATGAACTAAAATATGAACTAGAATCTTAACAAGAAGACGAAGTAGATCCTGAATTAGAATCTGAACAAGGTGCTGAACTAGAAACTGAACAAGAATCTAAACTAAAAGCTAAACCAGAATCTGAAATAGAAACTGAACTAGAATCTCAAATAAATTATGAAATAGAATATGAACTGGAATTTAAAATATATTCTGAGCTAGAGTATAATCTTAGTCTAATTTTAGTCATAGAATATGAACTCGAATAGGAACTAGAATCTGATCTATAACCTCAACTAGAGGAGAACTTGAACCTGAAGTAGTCATATAGAAACTGAACTAAAATCTGAACATGAATCTGATAAGAATTTCAACTTGATTATGAACCAAATCTGAAACAGAATATGAATAAAACATGGACAAGAACTTGAACTAGAATCTGAAATAAAATATGAACTAGAATCTGAACAAGAATTTCAACTAGAATATGAACTATCTGAGCTAGAAACTGAACTGTAGTAAACGTGCCATTTTTAAAGACATAACACCCTTTTTATGCTTTAATTACTTTCCTTTAAAGAATTTTCTTAAAAATTTATTAAAACTTTAGCAAATTTAACAATTTTACCACAACAAATTTTCACATTATTTAATTTTTTTACTCCAGTTTTCATCCTCACCAGAGCAGCTGTGTGGGTTTATTTGTAGTACAAGTTTGTACAAGCGTGTACTATTTCTGGCGAATAAAAACAAGAGAGAAAAAATTTATTCGCAAAACATGAAAACATTCTTTGCTATTTTGGAAAAAAAATGCAGAGAGTTCCAGAGAGAGGGAGTAAAAAAGAAAAAAAAAATACTGAAAATATTTTATAACACAATATGCAAATTTTTTTTTGGGAAAAACAAACGTATGTTAAAATATTGGCATACTATGGCAAATTTATTGAATATATTACCAGGGGTTTTGCGAAAATATGGCCAACAAAATGGCAATGTAAATTTTTGTTTGTTTTAACTGTTTAAGAGAAGAAAAAAAAATAAGTAGGAATATTTTTGCAGTTTTTTTTTTCTTATTGAAAGTATAATCATTGATTTTATATCTTGGATTTATAATATCTATATAGACATTATACATTTAAAAGGAATTGAAAATTTATATGCATATAAATTATCTAAAATAAAAGTGGGTTTGGTAAATTTAACGCATATTTTGGTAATAAAAATAAATACATTGCGCTTGTATGTGTGTGTAAAGCCCAAAAGTATGCAAGGGATATACATTTCATTAGTAAGAGTTACTTCAAAGAGTCAATATATTTACATAAACATAGATCAAAGGAAGGTATTGTGGTGTAGGGATTAAATAAAGTAATATGTTGTTAAATAACTCTAGAGAGTTATATTTTAATGTTTAAACAAATGGCTGCCATCATCATTAAGTTTTATAAGAAAGCTAAAATGTGCAAATACTTATTGCCTTATATGGGATGAAACGAAAAATTTCGATCAAGAAAATTAATTATTGAACGTTTACTCTTGTGAATTCTATAGTATTTCGTATACATGTTTTCCAATGGCCATACAAAATTTGAAGTTTTTCAGAACTTTAAAAAAACGGTTTAATAAGAACGTTTTTATGCTTAATTTAATAAGAACACTTGTAAGCTTAATTTAACAAGAAAGCTTAATCTAATAAGAAAACTTTAAAGCTTTACTTAATAAGACGATTTTAAGCTTAACTTAATTTGAAATATATTAAGCTTAAATTAATAAGAACGCTTTTAAGCTTAATTTAATGAGAAAGCTTGTAAGCTTAATTTAATAAGAAAGCTTTTAAGCTTAATATAATATGACAACTTTTAAGGTTAATTTAATAAGAACGATTTTAAGCTTAATTTAATGAGAAATCTATTAAGCTTAATTTAAAGGGAACGCTTTTAAGGTTAATTTAATGAGAAAGCTTGTAAGCTTAATTTAATAAGAACGCTTTTAAGCTTAATCTAATATGAAAACGTTTAAGCTTAATATAATAAGAAAGCTGTTAAGCTTCATTTAATATGAAAGCTTTTAAGAATAATTGAATAAGAAAGCTTTTAAGCTTAATATAATAAGAAAGCTGTTAAACTTAATTTAATAAGAAAGCTTGTAAGCTTAACTGAATAAGAACGTTTTCAAACGTAATTTGATAATAAAGCTTGTACACTTAATTTATTATGAAAGGAAACATATGAAGTATTGGTGTCACGTGAAAGGTCACGAGTGGCGCTTTCAATGCTGTATCTGGAACTTGGAATTGTGCTCTGTTTTTTCTTATTATATTCAATATTCATTTCCTTCAACTTTCCCTTAACTAAAAGTGCTCATACACACTTATCTAGACATACAATCAAACCAACGATATCATCGTTTTCATTAATTCATAGCGAATCGTATGGAATTACTCAATGACTAGTTTTTGGCTAATGGCCAATCAATAATTTCCAATTTTCACAAGAATTTTTCTTTCTATTTTTAGTTTTCGTAAAGCCTTTCACTATTTCCTCGCTACCCCTCCCCCACCACTTGCTGGATGGCTGGCTGGCTGCCTTACTTAACACACTCACTTAAGCATTCAGTCACTATCACACAAATATACACACACTTGCAGATGTGGCATAAAATTTCAGCAAAGATATATGAAAAAAAAATACGTTAGTCATGAAAGAATTAAAGGAAAGAATGTAAAAACAAAAAATCGAAATATCATAGAACATGATACCAAACATTTTGCCAAGAGTTTTTTACCTGCTGCAAAGTAAATACACATACACAGCCATAGAGAAAAGTGTGTTTTAGATATGATTTCAAAAAGAAGGAACAGACACAGAACAAAATATGATTTGGCTATAAGCCTGACTACCAGCAGTTTTATTTTGCCTGGTTTTTTTTTTCTAATTCCAAACAGTAGTAAGAGCAACAACGGATGGTTGGCTGGCTGGCTGGCTGCCTTAGTTTAACATCTTTTGAGATTTGCATAAGAGTCGTTGTTATATTGATCGCGAGCTTTGCTGTGATTGTGTATAGAATATTCAGGATGCAACATCTACCACACATACATTCACATATCTATATATAGACACACATTACATGTGTGTAGTTGTAGTTAGTTTGAACTAACAGGCAACATCAGCATTTAAAACGCATTTCAAACACATAACTTGTTAGGTTAACATACAACACAATACATTTACCTTCTACATACACTCACATGAATGCATGTAAATGTGAGATCTCATACACTCACATTTATATTTAGTTTTGCCTATCCCAGCAGTTTTAGGACACAGTCCCGAACTAGTTATTTTACCCATTATTTAGGGTGACAACTAGTTACATAACTAGCTATTTGACTAGTTATTTTAACACGTGCATGTCCTAAGCAGGGGTCAATTGACCCTTTTTGAATACAATGAGACTGTCTAATAGCTGGTCCTATCTCTTATGATAAGAATCAATGCAGTGGATTCACCTACAGGAGGTGAAGCCCTCTGAAATTTTGAGATTTTTTCAGTTTTTGTAAAAATTTTGCCACTAAATAATTAATTTTGCAATTTAATTTAAAAGAATAGAAATGTGTACTTAATTGTCGTTCTAATGAGATATAAAAGACAAAAATTGGTTAAAAAATGTTAAAGTTATTAAAAATTCCCCAGGCCATTAACGTATCTCAGGCCACTAGAACAAGAAATGTAGGAACACAATTAACATATTTTGAGAAATATAAAAACAAAAGCCCATTTTTACCTAAAACATATACATATTTACTTGTATATGAGTTTTTGTCTTCGTAGCAAACCGTTAAAATATTCGCACGTATGACTAAAAAAATTGATTTTTTTTAACGGCAGTTTCAAAACTCCTTTTTCAAATTTTTAAAAATTTTGTTAAAAAAATTTCATAATTTTTTGATCATCACATAGAAATTTATTGACAACATAATAGGGAATAAAAATATGAAAAAAGTATGACAATACCTCCTATAGTTTTTCCGTAATTGCGATTTAAATTTTGAAATTTTCGAGAAAAATTAATTTTTTGCCATATTTTGGCGAATGAGCAAAATTTCCTTACTGTTATGAATTTTAAGTAAAACCTATTCAGAATATTATAGTCCAGGTAATTTTAAATATAATCTGAAAGTTTTAAATCGTGAAGGTCAAAGGTAACATTGTTCAATATTTAGAATTTCTCATGGAAAGATAGCTAAATGTGATATATTTTTAGGCCGATTTTGATGATACTTAAGAAAACTTAAGAAAAATGGAAATTAACCCCAAATGGCACTTGGGGTTAAAATGACACTCAAGTTTTAAAATCACATAAAATACAGTCAATATGAATGGTGCTGGCAAAAATCCAATTTTTGTTTATTAAGGGCCACCATAATCAGTATACTTAAGCAAAAATAAAAATCAACTGTATGAGAATTATATCAACACAATTTGTATAAAACCAGTTTGTACAAATTAATCACAAAACGTTTTAAGTTATTACACTCTAGATTACTTAGAGACACTTAAGTGACAATTGTCTTCATGATAGATTACCTGGGATGTATAAAGTAACCAATTGTCTTCTCTGCACTACAAATAGTACATACGTGTCAAATGACCCAAAATATATAAATTGCAGTCAGCCAAGGACAATTACTGTCCATAAGGGATACATTGACTACTTGCCTAACTGCTGGGATGTTTCAACGCTCTCTAATGTTTGTATGTAGGTGTATTTGTTAGTGTTTTGTTTTTTTTATACCCTACACCACCATAGTGGGGAGGGTATTATGCGTTTGTGCAGATGTTTGTAACGCCCAAAAATATTAGTCTAACACCCACCTTAAAGTATATCGATCGACTTAGAATCACTTTCTGAGTCGATTAAACGATGTCCGTCCGTCCGTCCGTCCGTCTGGTTGGCTGGCTGGCTGGCTGGCTGGCTGGCTGGCTGGCTGGCTGGCTGTCCATGTAAACCTTGTGCGCAGAGTACAGGTCGCAATTTTGAAGATATTTCGATCAAATTTGGTACATATTACTTTTTCGGCCCAAGGACCAAGCCTATTGAAACTGGCTGAAATCTGTTCATTATTTCACCTAGCCCCCATACAAAGTCCCCTCGAAATTGGACTTTATCGGTCATAAATGTTTAATTTATCTATGTATCTACACAAATTTCGCTCCAAATAAGTATTATATATACAAAATTCATGTCACCAAATTTTGTTACGATCGGTCCATAATTAGTCATAGCTCCCATATAGACCCGCTTCCGAAAATCACTTTAACGTGCATAAATCGCTTAAAAATGCTGGTATACACACAAAATTCAACATAGTTAAATTTAATATAGACATAAATCACGCGACCTAATTTCAAGGTGATCGGTCCATAATTAGTCATAGCTCCCATATAAGGCCCACTTCCGAAAATCACTCATGAATATAAATTATTGAAATTTTAAAAGAAAAATATTTTTACTCATTTACTTGGTGTAGGGTATTATATGGTCGGGCTTGACCGACCATACTTTCTTACTTGTTTTTCTTTGTAAATGTACAAAAAATAATGCAAAAAACTGCACACATCAGTTCAAAAGTTCATGAGGATGTGGTAAAAATATATGTGTGTGTTTACGTGTGAGTGTGTGTTTGTAAGTTTGTTAATGGCTGTGTTGTTTAGTGTATATTCCTTCCACTCATTTGCTGTTTAACTTTATTTTTGTTGCTACAGCCCCCCTCTAACGTCTCATCAGAATCAGGTTTTTCTAACCTTATTGTACTCTTCACCATGTGTGGTATAGGTATATCGTCAACTAAAATGCAAAACAACGTATCATCAACAAATTTAAAATTAATTTTTTTTATAGATTAGGATTTACCACATTATATAACATATGTCTACAAAATTTTAAACTCTCAAAACTAACCAAGTTATAAACAAAATTCAAAATAACTTATCAGCAAGTGAATGATTTTTTGAAACAAAATAACGTATGTTTTAGTAATAAACTACTTATTACCTTATTAACAAGTAATATTCGAATCTTATATTCCATTCATCAAATTATACTTTGAAATAAAAATATGATTAGGTAAACCAAATTTAAAAAAAGTATCACTTTTTCCGTGCGAAATTCAAATTTCGAAGTTGTTATTATTCAAAATTTTTTGCTGTCAACCTGTTACTACAACTCAAATGCAATCAAATTCGCAACTGGTTTTTGTAAAATACAAAATACGGCTTGACAGCACGGTTTCAAAGTCAAAGTTTCGTTACATTTTTAAAATTTTGTGAATTGTATCAATATTATATTGTAACTTTTAACCGTTAATTGTGAAAAGTGCGTAAATAATTCAAATAATGTTTAAAATGGAAAACAACGAGACGTGTAAGTACTTAATTTTTCATTCCGAAAATTACAATTTTTATACATAACCTTAAAGTAATTTCTTTTGATTACAAAACTTTAACTTTATAGAAGCTTTTAAAAAAATATTAACGTTTGTTAAACTTGAAATAAAAAGAAATAAATATGTTTAAATGTTGTGAATTCATTTCACTTTATTTCATACTGCGCATTTTTGCGCTTTCTGAGTAATTTAATTTTTTCTAGGTTACTGTGCTATAAAAAAAATTTACTTTTTGAAATTTGGCTAAAAGAACTGCCAAAAGACACAAAGTATGATGCTATTATTAAATATATTGTGAAGAAAATTAGTGCTCCTGTTATTCCTAAGGGTTGTAAGAAATTATTGGATGCAAAAGTCCGGCTTTTTTTCTACAATTACTTAAAAGTAAAATGTCAAAAATGCGGAAGAAAGGAAAACAATTTTCGAAATGAAAACACTATATGGCTTAATGGTGATATATTCTTTCAGATTTGTATCTTTGGTTACCAATGACATCCATAGTACACAAGGTATTAATACATTCGAAGCAGATGATAGAAAACACAGACGAAGAAATAGGATCGTTTTAAAAATTGAACATACCCGAGGTATCCTACTATCGGGAGGGCTGGCCGCACCCCTGGTGAGCCATGCGGTGAAAATTTAAACTCGACAATACTTCGGACTAAGGATTTAGAAATTACAGATTTTTTTTATTTTTTTTTTATACCACTGTGCGAAGTTTTATCTGATACTTCAATTAATATTTTGAATCAAATGTGTTTACAAAATGAATTACTGATTCAACTAATTTGACTGAAAACTAATATGAAATACATTTTTTCTAATCAAAAGCAATGAATTTACTTTATTTTACTCCTGATAGGTTAATGGTCGACAAGGGGTTAATTTTATGGTCCAATATTGGTATCAAACAGTCGAATACTTTAATAGTTATTAATTTCGGAAAAAGTGATACTTACTTGGATTGCAACGATGTATATAAGGCTGAATTTAAGCTGAATTTTTTTTTAACAAAAAAAATTTTAAAAAATTACTAAAAAAATTTTTTTTACAAATTTTGAAAAAAAAAATATTTAAATTTCAATCAAAAACAATTTTGAAAAAACTTTTTTTTTAAGTTTCGGAAAAACATCTGGAAAAATATTTTTTAAGCCGAATTTTTTTTTTTTTTAAATAAAAAATTACAAAAAACAATATCGAAAAAAATTTCTTTGACAAATTTTGAAAAAAAAAATTTTAAATTTCAATCAAAAACAATTTTGAAAAAAAAAAAATGTTTAAGTTTAGTTTGGTGAAGGGTATATAAGATTCGGCACAGCCGAATATACACACAGTTACTATAGTATACGTACGATCGACTTATTGGGATTTTTTTAAAAATTTATATATGTATTTAAAAATACAAGGCCTGACACATTCATTTACTCAGTCACTCATGACTGATGAGTCAGTCGATCGTTCGTATACTTTAGTAACTGTGTGTATTTCTCTTACTTGTTTATTCTCATTTAGTTATTGATGATTATAGTGTAATTAACATTTTTTTTTCTTCGAAAATGTCGAACATAGAGTCATATGCGGGAAGTCTTTCTTTATTTCTTTAATTTGAAACGTGCCGCTGAAGAACACTGATTGTTCACCAAAGCTTATGGTGAATGTGATCCATCAGTTTCAACGTGGGAGAGATGGCTAGTGCGGTTCAGAAGTGGTAATTTTGACACGGAAGACAAATATCACTTTATTCTGCAAATAAAAACTTTAATTCTTCTGTTCAGCTAGAACACAGTACGTTTGTCTTAAATTTATTCCTACAGAATTTGTAAGAGTTACTTTTTTAATAACTTCCTAAGAACCATAAAATAAGCAGCTACTTCCAGCTTTAATCGGTTTTAATCTGAAGAACTATAAAAATCTCCAGGTGTAGTTCTCCATGATCATTGCTACTACCGGAAGTAATAGTTTGTTTGTGTTTTTTTTTTCTAAACTTTAAATGTGTGCATTAAGAGAAAGAGAAGTTTATTGCCCTACATGGTTAGGAGTATTGGTAATGTGGGCTGTTTATAATCCTTGTGCGTTAAACTCAGTATAATCTACAACATAGACGTGCACAAAGTTCATATGCAAAACCATGCAGTTTAAAAGGTGGAAATTTTCAATATTCCACTTGTATTGCTGCAAGTCTAACTTATTGAAATCGTTGATAGTCTAGTCTCGTTTCAAATGATATCTCTCCATTAACTTCCATCAAAAAATAATCTATATCCATATTAAGTAGTTGTCTCGATTATTTGATAATTTTGTGGGTGAATTGTAATGCTGGGAGAACCATTTGAAACAAAAGAAACTAGAAAATAGAATATCAGTTTATGATTGAGTTATGGAGTGATCAAAATATTCTTCACCCGATATGAATTTTTCTTTTGAAAATAAATAGAATTAACGAGCTATTACAGAGTTGACAAAAAAATTACAAGAAACTTTGCTATAATTTTTGAGCTTCCAGCGACTACTTTTCAGCGGTACTTTCAATGGTAAATGGTTATGCAGAGGATGGCAATAAAAAGGCTTGGAAGTAGGTTGTTGGGTAACCAATATAATAGCCAGTACTTTTTTAATCCACAAGCTGCAGGGCTGGCTATTCGATTTAGTACTCCTGTGTAAGTGAGTATGTGAATGCATGAATTCATACATTTAAACGTTTTAACGATTTCACATACGGATGCGAATATAGAAGGTACGTTTGTATGTATGTGTCATTTAAAAAAGTGTTTATGTATTGGTATGTTTGTTTATATGATTGTATGCATATATGTTTATTTTGCTCTACGTTTTAATTTTTGCTATCGTTGGTGTTGTTGTTGTTGTTGGTGGTGTTCGTTTTTTGGCACACGTTGTATTTGTTGTACATTGCTTCGTTTATATTTTTGACCTCATACTGACACTGTTTGGCAAATGTGCTTGACATTTGTAATGGGGTTTTTGTTCTCGTTTTTAAAATGCTGTGATCTTCTTCTGTTTCTAGCTCAAAAATTATACTCACATACGCACTAGTTTCGTTACACTTACCCTTACTCTCATTCATACCTACATACATCCATACAAAAACTAACTCATTTGTTAGTTTATTTAGAGACATTTTAATGGACTTTAATGTTTAAACATAAAATTTTATTATAGAAAATTGTACTTGTCTGGTTTAAGAATATTGTGTAGGTCTACGAGTTTTTTTTGTTTAACAATTTAATCTAACAATTAGATGTTTAGTTTCAAGTACAGTGTGAAATAGAAATTAGTTTGTTAAAATTGTTTAAATATTAAAATAGCATTTAAATTTTTGGTAATAATAGCAGTAGATTTGTTTTGGATATCATTATTATGGGTATAAAGTTTTAGTAATTGTTGGCTAGTTATTTTAATCTGTAGGGTAACAAATTTTATGGCCAGACAAGTCATTTAATTTTAGGAGAAAATAATCTCAAAATCTCTAAAGGCAACAAAAAGTAATAGATATGCAATTGTTTGCTGTAATAGTTTTGAAACAAATTTAAAGGATTCTTTTATTTTAAAAATAAATACTTTAGAGTTATATCGAAGATAAAGAGAAATATTCATCAAGACACTTTAACGACAACTTGAAAATTATGAAATTCGGACGATTTAGCTATATATTTTTGTATGTGTAAATCAAGCTAAAGTTCAAACTACAACACTGAAATTAATCAGACTTCCACAGCATAATTATCATTGTCCTAAGCAGCTTGGTATTTAAAATCAGCAAAATCGGTTTATTGGAAAATATTTAATCAACCAAAATGTAAGACATCCTAAAAAAATTTGTATTAATCTAGAATTTATGCTTCAAATCCTGGGCTATGTTACTGCTAGTAAAACAAGTTAGTTCTAATCATGACCATATGTTACACATCAGTCCCCACATTAACCCATAATAGGTACAGCTATTCAAATTTTCAATTTTAATGCTTTAACGACAACTTTAATATGATTAAATTCAAGTCGGTTTAGCCATATCATTTTGTATCTCTAAATCAAGCTAACGTTTAAACTACAGCACTGAAATTAATCAGACTCCCCTAGCATCATTATCAGCAAAATCGGTTCATTGGAAAATATTAAATCAAACAAAATGTGAGGTATCCTCAAAGAAATGTGTGCTAATGAAGAATTTCTGCTTGAAATCGAGGGCTATTTTACTGCTGGTAAAACAAGTTAATGATTTCTTCTAATCATTACCATATATTACAAATGAAATGCGAAAAACGGTTTTCAAATCGGTCCCCACATTAACCCATAATAGCACAATTTCTTTAATTGTTTGAAATTTCGGAAATTTTTCACATTTTTAGCTTTTATTTTAAAACACTTGTACAATATAAATTCATTCAAAGTACTGGCCATTCTTAGTTATGACCTTTTCCCATCTTTCTGGCAACATATGGATTCCGAGCCAAAAGAACTGCTCATCTTTTCAGGCCAAGAATCAAGTCAATTTCGGATACTCTGCTGCAAAGTAAAGCGTATCCCAGAGCGAGCGTTCTGCATCGATTGAAACAAATAGTAGTCGGACTGGACAAGGTCTGGACTATACGGCGGACGAGGCAAAACTTCCTATACAGATTTTAACAGGTATTGTCACACGTGGCCTAGCGTTGTCATGATGGAATATTACGATTTCATACCCGGCAGCATATTCTGCGCAATTTTCATTCGGTACAATTTCCCTATGATGGTATGATCAGATATCAGCAGCTCATAATAGATAGGACACTTTTGGTCCCACCAAATACAGAGCATTACCTTAGAGCCATGGATATTTAGATTTGGTGTCGATTCAGCTTGTTGGCCGGGCTTCACATACGTTGTTTTAAGCTTCGGGTTATCGTAATGGATCCATTGTTCATTGCAAATAATGTTTCGGTGCAAAAATGATTTTATTTTAAAGCGTTCAAACTTCATTTCGGATATGCAAAATCTTCTTTCAAGGTCTCTCAGCTTCAATTCGTATGGCACCCAATTCTCCTGCTTTTGGATGAAGCCTGCTGCTTACAAATGTTTTGAAATTGTTGATGGAGTATCTCCCAATGATTCTGCAAGCTTTTGTTGAGTTTTACAACAATCTTTTTACACTTTTGTTCAAATAAAACAAGTAAGAAAGTATGGTGGGTCAAGACCGACCATATAATACCCTACACCAAGTAAATGAGTAAAAATATTTTTCTTTTAAAATATCAATAATTTATATTCGTGAGTGATTTTCGGAGGTGGGCCTTATATGGGAGCTATGTCCAATTATGGACCGATCACCATGAAATTAGGTCGTGTGATTTGTGTCTATATGGAAGTTTACTATATTGAATTTTGTGAGTATACCAATATTTTTAAGTGATTTAAGCACGTTAAAGTGATTTTCGGCAGCGGGTCTATATGGGAGCTATGACTAATTATGGACCGATCGTAACAAAATTTGGTGACATGAATTTTGTATATATACAACTTATTTGGAGCTAAATTTGTGTAGATACATATATAAATTAAACATTTATGATCGATAAAGTCCAATTTCGAGAGAACATTTGTATGGGGGCTAGGTGAAATAATGGACCGATTTCAGCCAGTTTCAATAGGCTTCGTCCTTGGGCCGAAAAGACTATATGTACCAAATTTTACCGCAAAATCGTCAAAATTGCGACCTGTACTCTGCGCACAAGGTTTACATGGACAGCCAGATGGACGGACGGACGGACGGACATCGTTTAATGGACTCAGAAAGTGTTTGTAAGTCGATCGGTATACTTTAAGGTGGGTGTTAGACCAATATTTTTGGGCGTTACAAACATCTGCACAAACGCATAATACGCTCCCCACTATGGTGGTGTAGGGTATAAAAAGTAAAGCAAAAGTCATGTTTAGTTTAAATCGTGGCTCTTCTTATAGTCATCATTTAGCATCAATCACGACTTTAGTTTAGCTAAATTGTGGGTCTTTTTACAGTCTTCCATGTACATTTTTGTTACTAACACATATTTAGAGTTAGGTACTTTTTCACTTAAACATGTTTGGAGTTAGGTACTGCTGTCAAAGAGTCCTACTACTTGTTATATCTTGTTTAGCACATTTTATTAAAACATCGATATCAAAATCATTTGTCGATACAAAAGCTCTAGTAAACCTGGTTAATGATCTCTGTTAAAAACTAGAAAATCCCTTGCTTGCTACCTATAAAACATATAAGATGTTTCACTATCCCTGGCAGTTTTGAGACAATTTTCCTACAAATCCTAATTTACTCGTTATTTATGCAAAACATTTTCTCAGAATTGTTGTTGTTGAGAGTAAGTCAACAGCAGTAAGCAGTAAAACAACAATAGACCGAGCAAAAATACATAGATAATAAATATTAAACACAATTTTCAGAATTTACTAAATGTTGTAAAATGTTTGTTAAAATAAATTCTGTATATACTACAAAAGTTGACATTCCATATTGGTTGATTGTTATTTCAAATTAGACAAATTGAGAAGCTTGTCAAAAAATTCTCAACATACATACAATATTTGCATTTATCGTTTATGCACACATTCTTTTCTATATTTACATACAGATATGTGAGTGTTTTGAGTTTTGACAGACATGACACAATTGTGTGACAATACTTATGACAATTTGGCAAAGATTTTTAACGAAATACAATGAAAAGCCAGAGGAAAAAAACATTTGAAGAACAGGGAAGTGCATGAAAATAGCATATTGTTTAATAGAAGTGAAAAAAATTCAGTCTTATCTAAGATCACAATGTCCTGTAAATAGTCCCATAAGAACCATATGATCACTCTTTTCGAGCAATTGGAGCATCTGTGATTCTGTGATTAACTTCTGAATAGATTACTATCCATTTCACCTGTCTGAGACCTGACATATCACATTATTAACGAGTGAATTCCGAACGAAAATAACTCAAACCCTTCAATATCTTTACTACAGCCCGTCAGATGCCAACAACTCCAATATCAAGTTCCTTATAATTAAGCTGGGTTACCGCGTACACCGTAATCGGCGCCGATAACGAAAACTGAAACTGAAAAACGTTGGTGTTCGTCACCGTCTCATTTCTGAATTGTTTTCGTTACAGTTGGGTGCGTTGCGGCACAAAACAGAAACGAAATTATTTTTCAATTTTGGATGTCGCACATTAAATAGAATTTCATTATTTTTTCCTCTTTCAATAGAGAAAATTTATTTTTTTTAATCATTTTGATTTTCTTTAAATTTGAAATAATTAAAATAATTTCGTTCCTACAGCACCGAAAACAACCTACTTGAAGTTGTTTTCGTTCCGGCCCCAAATGGCGGGTTTTTCGTTACTGATCGGTGCCGTTTCGTTCCCAATTTTCGTTGACGATTTCTGAAACGAACTTTTTTTCGGTCCAACTGCGGAAACGTAGCTTTACTGGAAAACATTAGCTTGACTAATGTTACATCTAATATATCGTTAACGGAACGTATAACTGCAATTAACATTACGATAAAATTATAATAAATAAATTTTATAAATAATTTGAAATTATAAAAAGAACAATTTCATATTACTGAC
The DNA here is from genome assembly GCF_958450345.1 of Calliphora vicina. Classification (NCBI taxonomy): domain Eukaryota; kingdom Metazoa; phylum Arthropoda; class Insecta; order Diptera; family Calliphoridae; genus Calliphora; species Calliphora vicina. The sequence goes on from NC_088781.1 coordinate 119,510,883, forward strand.
TTGTGCTTCTTTTTTCTTCATTACTATTTCTGGCAATATACTCGTTCACTGTATTAATTCAATCATTTTAAGTGTTAAATAATTATTTCCTTAATAAATTGTATTGTTTTCTTTGTTTAATTATTTTAAATAAAAGTAATAATTTAAAATAAAACCATGTAAACGTTATAGAAAATCTTTAAATTTTATAATTTGATTATTATTTGTAAATTTTCTGTGCACGTTTAAGCTAAGAGGGATTTAATTTATTGTTTGCAAACACTTTAAATATAAGGTAATTAAATTAAAAGCCAATTAAAATTGTGTTGTATTCCATATTATAGAGATTAAATTATAAAATAATATAACAATAAACTTCAAGAAAACAAAAAAATGTCGAACTAAAAATATGACAAATAAAGGAATCAAACACAATTGTGAATAGGATTTTTTGTAGGACTAAAGATTTGAATTTGCCGCCATTTTTTCAGTGAAGTGCTGCCAACTATATACAAAAAATAGTTTTAAAGCTGACAGTTTAGGTTTAGAAAATGGAACACGCGTTTTCAATGTTCAACAATTTTTCAAAAATATTTAGAATGGGATGAAGCACATTTTCTCTTTATTAATATCTGCACTTGAGGTTCAGAGAAGCTACATGTGATGGTTGAAAACCAAGTTCATCCACATCGTATGATGAATTTGGTCAAAAAATCAAGTTTAACTATTTTTCAGTTTTTTATTTTAGTTATGTATATATTTTAGTTTCTAAAACTGGATTTAAATAGCTTAAACTTCGTTTAACTATGAAAAAAATTAAGCTTAATATTTTTTCTTTTGGAAATGTTTTGTAGTTTTATATATTTATAAAGAAATTAATATTTTGATTTCTTAAACTTAGATTTATGGTTTAAACATAGTTTAGCAAAGGAAATGTTTTGTAGTTATAAAATTGAGTTTATAAAAACAAATATGTTTGAGTTCCTTAAACATAAATTTTCAGATTTTAAACTCAGTTTAGCAAAGACAAAATCAAATTAAACTACTTTTATTTATCTTTGAAATTCTAGTGTGTTAAACTAATATTTAAGAAGTTAAAACTTAGTTTAACTATTAACAAATCAAGTTTCACTTTTTTATATTTAAAATGTTTTCTTCTGTAGCATTTTAAAAAAGAAATATACATATATTAGAATTTCATAGACCTTGTTAGTTTAATCCCAGTTTAACTATTAAAAAACAACGTTCAGCTATTTTTTTCATTTTTTAATGTTTTGTAATTTAGTGTATTTATAAAGAAATTTATATTTTAATTTCTTAGACTATGATTTACATAGATTAAACTTAGTTCAATTATGAACAAAATCAAATTTAACTGCTTTAGAAATATTTTATTTTTAGACCTTTGTTTGTTTAAACCTAGTTAACAGTAAAAAACAAGTAAGAAAGTATAGTCGGGCAAGACCGACCATATGATATCCTACACCGAGAAATTGATTTGATATGAAACTTAATTGTATTGAATCTTATTTGAATATCAACAATTTTAAGAGATTTATACTCATTAAAGTGATTTTCGGATGTGGGCCTTATATGGGAGCTATGACTAATTATGGACCGATCGTCACCAAATTTAGTAGGATGATATGAGTATATATGAAAAATATTTTTGTTGAATTTTTTTTGGAGATATATGCACATTAATAAAATTTTCGAGAATGGAATATTGTGGACTGATTGGTACTAAATTTGGCAGTACGAGTTCAGCTTATATAAAACTTATTTCTGCTGAATTTGGTTTGGATATGTTTATAATATTTATGAGAGCTTAACTATTTTCAGATAGGGCAGTTGATAGGACCTGTAGTTTGAGTACAAGGTTTACATGGACGGACAGACGGATGGAGGGACATCGCACCTACTTTAAGGTGGGTGTTAGGACAATATTTTTGCCCGTTACAAACATCAGCACTTCCCCTCCCCACTATGGTGGTGTAGGGTATAAAAACAAGTTTAATTATACTTTTAAAAGGTAAAATCGTTCGCTTAAATAGTGAGTCTTTTCATGTAATCTTAATTTAGCTTTCATACTCACTCGTTGTAGAGTAACTACATGATCCTGGTTTAGCTTTACTAGTGGATATTTTTATAGTATTTAAATAGTCTAACTTCATAACTTCAATCCTTGCTATTTTTACAGTCTTTAAGTAGCCTTTGAATAGATTCAATCATAGATCCTTTTATAGTATTTATATCAGTAGTCTGAGTTTATCTTTAATCGGGTAAATTTTTACAGTCTATAAATAACCTTACTTTAGCTTCAATTGCAGTTCCTTTTATAGTCTAGTGTAGTCCTAGTATAGCTTCAACCATAGTTCCTTTTATAGGCTTAATTTAGCTTTAATCATGACTTTAGTTTAGCTTCAATTGTGTCTCTTTTTACAGTCCTTAAAAAGCATTAGTTTAGCTTCAATCGTGGTTTCTTTTATAGTCATAACTTAGCTTAAATCATGTCTCGTTTAAGAGTCTTTAACTAGCCTTAGTTAAGCTTCAATCATAGTTCTTTTCACATTATTTAAATAGCCCTCATTTAGCTTCAAACGTGTCTCTTTTTACAGTATTTAAATAGCCTTATACTATGTTCACATTTGCAGAGTTAATCATCTCAAACGTGATTAAGCTCTAATCACTTCAAAATCTAGATGATTATCCATACATTTAAATGATTTGTTAATCACTTCAAATTGACATGATTAAATCTTAATCACTTCATTAATCACGTAGAATCAACTGAACATACCTCAAACTGGTGATGATGTAGCATTGGCCACCTTTTAGTGTAGTACCCATAAATAAATTTTGACAGAAGTTTTTATTTTTTTCCTTAAAAAACCTTAAATAATTCATTCATAATGAAATCAAAATTTCATAATTAAAAAGTTTAAAATAATCTGCTGATATCTTTAATAAAGTATTTATTTTCATATTTAATGCCTTAAAGAAATATAAATTTGTTTTGTTGTTTTTTATTTGTCAACTTAATCATTTTAGTGTCAACTTAATCATCTCAAATTTAATGAGAACGGCTTTGATTAACTTAATCAAAATTTTGCTTAAACGCGTTTAAAAGCCAAAGTGTGAACATGGCATTAGAGTAGCCTCAATAACGACTCCTTTTATAGTCCTAGTTTAGCTTCAATCGTGGTTCTTTTAGCACTCTTTAAATAGTTTCGCCGCAATCATGGCTCCTTTTATAGTCATAGTTTAGATTTAATCTCTTTTAGCACATCATGGCTCTGTTTACAGTCTTTAAATAGTCTTGGTTTAGCTTTTTAAAGTCTTAGTTTCATGGCTCTTTTTACAATTTTTTTACAATAGCCTTAGTTTAAGTTCAATCGTGGCTCTTATAGTTTTTACATAGCCTTCGTTAAGCTTCAATCATTAAAAGTGTTTGGCAAATGTGTGAAATGTACGGGAAACCAAGCATCAAATCACCTAAATACACTCAATTATAAAAGCATTGTAAAATATTGTTCCGACTTTATGATGGCTTAATTATTGACTTCACGATTATTAGCTGTATTCATTCCCTTTTTACTGCAAATATCTTAAACTTGCAAGGAAAACATTACAAGTCCTACCTCAAATTTCTGTATTTAAACCATAATTACTACCAATAATCCTTTTCCACAAACCTAAGTCTATTAAACAACTTTTAAATTACACTTTACCTTAAAGGATAAAAAAGAAACTGAAAAAATTAACTAGGTAAACTTTATCTTTTTTAAACGTTTGAACTTCTGAAACCACCAGAAATAAAACCAACTGGCATTAACAATATTTTTTAATGCATTTATTACTTTTACGTTTTTTTTTATTATTATTAGTATTTTGCTACAAACGCATAAAGTTTGCATTGTTATGGGAATTTGACGTTTTCTTTTTTTGTTCAGTTCAGTTACTAATTCAGAGTCCGTACCTTTTTGTCTATATCTTACTGGCGCAATCACAATTATAGCTGCTGGTTCTTTAGCATTTGTGTAAGGTTTTACCAACTAAAATATTTAACAAAGTTTAAAGTTGTGTGCGTGTTTGAGTATGAGTGTGTTTCCGTATTTGCCTGAGTGCGTATATAAACTTCCTTTGGTAGTAATTGTGATTTGAGTTTTTTTTCCTCTAGTTTTTGTTTAAAACCATAAAGCTTTTGCAGACATTCAAAAAAAGACCAACAGTTTCATATCTGTGCTGTGTAAAGTAAGCAAAAAAGTTAAAACAAACTTTTATTGCCACAATTATAGTTATCAAACGTACCAAAACGCAGCCATATTGTAACGATTGGCAATCATCTATACAATATCTATTGGCCAAATATCTAAAAAGACAAAAGAGTTTTTACACACAAACACAGGAAAATCGAAAAGGAAGAACTAACTAATGGCAGACAAAACGTTAACAATAAAATGTTAACCAAAATTACCTTAAACTTTTTTTATTTGCAATAATTTTTCTTTTGTTCTAAAGGAAACAAATAGATTCTGTAATGTTGGATGGAAAAAAAATCCATAAATTACTACATGCTGTTGCTTAAAAAGAGGACAGTTTGAAATTACTTTTATCCAATATTGTGCTGGAGAATTTTAAATAAGTTTTAACAATATTGCAGTTACGAGCTACAAAAAATGTAGCTGTTACAATCTATTACATATTTTTGGTTTGATATTTTTTATGGTTTTCAATTTTCAAACTCCAAATCTGAAAAAAATGAAAATTGTTGCCTTAAACAAAAATCACGTAAACGCATTTCAATTTTGTTTTATATAAAAGCTGTATATTTTTAAGATTTTTTTTGTTTTCAATAAAAGTCCAAGTAATTTAATGGTGGCTGCTATATATGATACGCATAATGTTCAGAATAAATACCAAAAAAAATCTCATCTAAACAAAAATAGTTTAGTTCTTTGGTATATAGTCATTCATTTTTTTAGCAACATCCAGATTTTGTTATTTAAATCTTTACTTTGTTTTTAAATGAGAAGCAAATGGTTTGCTTCAGCCTCATGTCAATGTAAAATGTTACACAATGTAGCTTGCCTTAAGTTTCTTACTTGTTTTGTTAATTAAAAACTTTTACTGTTGCCTACTTTTAGGCTTAACCAAAAATCTATACCTATTGCCTACAAATGAATGTTTATGAAATATTTTTCCTTATGGTTATTGCTTTTAATTAAGTCATCTTTTGTGGTTTATTCCGGTACATATCTACCAGAGTAGTAGTAGTAGTCTGGCAGTAATGGTAGGTAGCAGTGAACAACTTACAGAACTTTAAACTTATCACAAAGCAAAATGTCTAAAGTTTTTATGATTTTGTTTCAAGGTTAATCGCCTTAGGGAAAAATTGGTATTTTTGTATTAAAATCATCTTAATGTGCGGCCACACAACAAAGAGAAATTTGTTAATGAAGTTTTTTAAAGTTTTGTATTTTTTTTTGCCGGAGAGAACTTTAATGAATAGAAATGAAATGAAATATTGGGTCACAAAAGGCACAAGTTGAATCTAATTAAAGACTAAAGAAATTTTAAAGTACATTTGAGATTATATGGTAAAAGAAGGCATTAGAGTGTAAAAAAACAAAGACTGGCAAATTTGTAATATAAATATAAAGGTTGAATCTAACGTAGAATCTAAACTAGAATCCGAACTAGAATCTAAACTATATACTTATCACAAACTAAACACAAATCTAAAATAAAATTTAAATTTTAAATTAAAATTTAGAAGTAAATATTATTTTATCGTCTATTGACTTCCTAATTATTTGCTGTGCAAATTATTTATATTTTATTTTAACTGCCATCGTCTAGTTCTTTTATTTTCCAGTAGCCATTAAATTTTATTTTGAAAACAATACCCGATAATTTAAATAAATTTATTGATTGACCAAAATATTACTAGAATAAAAAGCACTTTACATAATGAAACTCCAGTCACTCCAGACACGGAAACATATAACTATACAAATATGTATTCCTGGACAGACTTATACACATAAAAAGTATCACCAGCTGCAATTTTAATACAATAATCTTCTTTGGTCATATATACATGTATAAATGTCTTTCAAAGAGTATTAAAAAAAAACAAACAAAATGAACAACAAAAATTACTTAAATAAGTGAGAGTATAAGACGGGTTGGAGGCGACATTAAAATGCCTTATACGAATTAATTTCTTTACAAAACTTTTTAAAATTTTTGTTTCCGATTTTATATCTCGAAGTTTTCAATTTACTGATTTCTTAGTATAAGAGTTTCTTTTTTATAATCCGAAGGACAAAAAATATGGCCTTAGGATAATAAAAATCCTTTGTTTCAAGTATATTTATTGACCGTATAACAGCTTGGTTTCTTAGTCTTGTTCAGAGTAGGGTGTAATGAACCTAAAGTGTTTATATACCATTATGTATTTTCATACCATAAGCTTATTCATTCTATAAATTTTTACTCAATACACAAACATATACGAGGGTAGTATGGTTAATCTCTGAAATAAGCAAAACATAGATCGGTGTATAATAGTAGAATTTGTAGGTTAAACGCTACAACTATAAGACTTTAGTCTGAGTTTAAGACTTTGGTATTAGTATAAGACTTTAGTCTTAGTATAAGACTTTAGTCTTAGTATAAGACTTTAGTCTTAGTATAAGACTTTAGTCTTAGTATAAGACTTTAGTCTTAGTATAAGACTTTAGTCTTAGTAAGAATTTAGTCTTAGTATAAGACTTTAGTCTTAGTATAAGACTTTAGTCTTAGTATAAGACTTTAGTCTTAGTATAAGACTTTAGTCTTAGTATAAGACTTTAGTCTTAGTATTAGACTTTAGTCTTAGTATAAGACTTTAGTCCTAGTATAAGACTTTAGTCCTAGTATAAGACTTTAGTCTTAGTATAAGACTTTAGTCTTAGTATAAGACTTTAGTCTTAGTATAAGACTTTAGTCTTAGTATAAGACTTTAGTCTTAGTATAAGACTTTAGTCTTAGTATAAGACTTTAGTCTTAGTATAAGACTTTAGTCTTAGTATAAGCTTTAGTCTTAGTATAAGACTTTAGTCTTAGTATAAGACTTTAGTCTTAGTATAAGACTTTAGTCTTAGAATAAGACTTTAGTCTTAGTATAAGACTTTAGTCTTGGTATAAAACTTTAGTCTTAGAATAAGACTTTAGTCTTAGTATAAGACTTTAGTCTTAGTATAAGACTTTAGTCTTAGTATAGGACTTTAGTCTTAGTATAAGACTTTAGTCTTAGTATAAAACTTTAGTCTTAGTATAAGACTTTAGTCTTAGTATAAGACTTTAGTCTTAGTATAAGACTTTAGTCTTAGTATAAGACTTTAGTCTTAGTATAAGACTTTAGTCTTAGTATAAGACTTTAGTCTTAGTATAAGACTTTAGTCTTAGTATAAGACTTTAGTCTAGTATAAGACTATTAGTATTAGTATAAGTCTTATACTGACTGTGGTCTTATACTAAGACTGTAGTCTTATACTAAGACTGTATGTAGTTTTATACTAAGACTGTATGTAGTCTTATACTAAGACTGTATGTAGTTTTATACTAAGACTGTATGTAGTCTTATACTAAGACTGTATGTAGTCTTATACTAAGACTGTCTTATACTAAGTACTCTTAGTATAAGAGTACTTAGTATAAGACTTTAGTTTTAGTGGAAGGTTTTGTCTAAGAAGGAGAAGAATTTTTCAACTTTAGACTTAAGTAAATGAGGACTACGTAAAATTTTTACACTTTCCATACCACCCTTATATCCAGACGAATGCTGGCATACATGTGTGCTCTCACACACAAACCTATAATCACATATACACTACACAATTGTTAATATGCAATTGCACACATAATCGTATAAGAGTTTTTTTTTTCTTTTTGGTTCATTTTTATTATTATTCCTTTCAGCTCAGCTCAGTTCAGTTCAGTTTTTTTTTTCTTTACAATTCAACAAAATCTGCTGCAGCTTTAAAAATTCAGTTGCCATTTTTACGTTTAAATTGCAATAACCCATTCATTTATTGCCTCTATGTCTCCGGCATTGATATCATCCTTAACATTTTTTTATGATGCCAAAAATAATACACTTGCACACAAAAAAGAACATACAAAAGCTTTTAAAATGAGTATATTTAACTTAATGACAGGTAGTTAAATATAATATATATAAAAAAACAGCACAATGAGCAAAATTTTAAACTTTTTATTCTTAGCTTTCTTGCAGCTTAAAGAACCATAAGAAAATGATAGTAAAGGATGAAAGGGTACTTACTTGCTCCACCATATGTAAAATCGCCTAAATATGTATTGAAGTAAAGATCCAATTGTTCAAGTATGCATTATAAAAATAAAAATTTTTAAGAAGAAAAGAAGAACAATATGGATTTTTGAGTAGAGTTAAAAAATATAACGAAAATAAATTCGTTTAAAAGAACTTATAAAACAAATAAAAACTACAGCTTTAAAGCTGTTTAAGAGAAATAAAAAAAAAAAAAAAAAAAACTTAAACGGAATATAAAGAAAATATGGAAATAAAATCCTTTTTATTATGGTTAAGCATGTAAAGAGAAAGAAATGGAGAATATATGGAAATAAATATTAAAGTTATTATATTTCAAGTAAAGTTAAAATCATTCAAAGAAAACGTTTTTAAAAAAGCTTGGCAAAATGCATGATGAGCTTTTATTTTAAATCAATTTTATCACTTCCAATTCATGACATAAACTTATTTTTAAAACTTAAAGCTTTCATTAAGCATTAGTCATACGAAGCTTCTACTGAGGTTTAAAAGCTTTCATTGAAGCTTTAAGCATTATTTACAAGCTTTTATTTGTTATTTTAATTGATAATTTAAAAAAACTGTGTGTTTACTTACTTGTCTCACCAGTGGTACAAGTCGCTGGTATCGATGGTGGTCCTCTTCCTATATTATTTACAGCTATCACATAAAATTCGTATTCAGTATAAGGACTCAATGCTCGTACCACATAAAACATGGTTATAATGCCGCTAATCTCGCTAAAAGCCTAAGAAATTAAATATATAAACAAATTTTATAAATAATGATTAACACATATAAACGTCTAAATATGATATAATTAAAACATTAATAGTTTCTTTAAAATGTTAAACAAAAATTTAAATAATACAACTGTTAGAAAATTTATTTAGGAATTAAACAGGGCTTTTAATAATTCCGAAAGCTCTTTTTAATATGCATATAATTTTAGTAATGATTTTAATAGTGCCGAATGCTTTTTATAGAAATGAAAATTTTATAAATTTGTTCTTGTTTATTAAAGCTTTTTAGAATAAATCATGATAATTAAATTTTTAAGCAATTTTTATTAATTCAAGTTTTAAAAACTTTAACTGAGCTTTTCCAAAAATCTTAAGAAGCTTTCAAGAAGCTTTTTTGGTATGCTTTGAAAGCTTAAATAGTTTCAACAAGCTTTTTGATAAATTAGTTTTATTAAACTTTAAAGAATTAAATAAACTTTAAGTGAGCTTTTTTAATAAACTTTCAAAAAGCTTTTTTGAAAATCCATTGTAATTTGCTTCAGTTTTCAGTCAAATTTCAAGAAGAATACTTAACCAACTTTCAACAAGTTTTTAGCTTTACGTTGGTTATAAAATCCAACTGACAGTTTACATCTGTTATGACAAACGAATATTGTTTGAAAGCTTAAATCGTTTCCGCAAACTATTTGACAAAGTAGCGTTAATGAACTTTAAAAGTTTAAAAAAGTTTAAGTGAGCAAACTTTAAAAAAGCTTTTTAGAAAATTCATTGCAATTTTAATAAGCTTAGAAAGCTTTAGTCAAATTGTAATAAGCTTTTTAAGCAGGTTTGAAAGCTTAAGTACATACAAGGCTTTAGTAACAGTTCAATATGTTTATTTGAAAAACCTTAGGAGCTTAAGACAACTTTCAGCAAGATTTTGGGTTTTCGTTGATTTTAAAATCCAAATAAACAGTTCATGACTTTCATAACAAACGAATATGGTAAAGTTTTCTTTAAATCGAAATACAAATTAAAAAGACTTTTGGAAATCGGTTTAAAAGCTTTTTGAAATTTAAATAATTTCTTAATTATTACATTAAGTTTTAAGTTTCATAACTTCAAAATCATATTTCTAGAACATTAATAAAGCTTTGAAGCAACCAATTGACGAATATTCACTGGACTACCAATCTGAGGGTTGGGGGTTCAATTCCCGCCTGAGACTCTGGGTGTATCTGCAGACAAGCAAAACGCTTCGCAGTCTGCGTTTAATTTCAGCTTACCTGATTAGCATTTTTAGGTTTATATTGTATCACATAATACTGTAAGTCTTCGGGGCCTTTATAAGACCACTCCAAACGTACAGAGGTGGCTGTAACTTCAGAAATTTGTACATCTGTGGGTGCGGTAGGTAAAGCTATAAATATGAAATAAAAATTGTTCAAAAATCAATTATTAATATATCCTAAACATAAAGAGAAATAGCTTTAGAAGCAGCATTACTTACATTGCACTTTAACCACGGCCGTTGCTTCTATTTGACCCAACGAAGAGGCTGCTATGCATGTATAATTTGCACTTTGCTGTATATTTATCAACTCCAAAATGTTACGGCCAATAGGTATATTATTTTCAGGGGTTAAATCTTGGGCGCCTGTTAGCAAAATAAAATTGAATTAATCGATTAAACGAATTTCATAACTCTACCCTACAATATTTAATTACCTTTCATCCATTTAACATGAGGCATGGGTGAACCCACCGCTATGCAAGAGAGATTAAGATTTGATCCTAACATCACTTCATTAATGGGCTCTGGTGGTCGCGAGAAAGTGGGTGGTACTCTACGTACTTTAACATATAAATTCGTGGCCTTGGAATGTTCAGTGCCCACAGAATTCTCTGCCACACACTCATATTTACCCTGGTCCTCCTCCCGACTGTTTTCAATTTGTAGGCCACCTAGAAAATAAAAGAAATTAAAAATTATTAAAATATATATTCAAGCACATATCATCGATTAAATATAAATAATATTATACATTATACAATTTTTTTAATATAGCTGTTTATTAAATAATAAATAAGCAAAAAAAAAGTATATAAACTCATCATAAACTGATGATATTGTTGACATTATTCATGCCAAGTATTGGAAGTACATATGTATGAATTAAGGAAAGGAAGGGGCAAATTATATACTGCCGGCCTGTCAAATTGTTTATAATCTTTATGATTGTTAATAAATGTTTATATTTATGTTTGTTTTAAATTGATATTAAAATACAGTTTATGACACGTTGATTTAAATTATTTTTTTTATTAATAAAAATTTAAAAATTTAAACATTTTTTTGAGTTAATTTTTAAAAGAATTTAATTCCTTTACATTATTCTCTGTATATTTTACAAAAAATCAATATTTTATATTTTATACCAGTATCTACAATATTTTTTATTACAAAACTAGTCTGTTTTGCGGTAAATGTAATACAGAAAAAAAATATTTATGAATTGTTTCTTGTTTCTGAAACATAAAATGTGGTCAATATATATTGGCTACTGCCATAAACCAGAACAAGTAATGGATAAGGGACTGTATATGAAAATTTATGACAAAAATATGTGACCAACAAAACAAAAAAAATAGAGTACAACAAAAACGAAAGTAAGTAAATGTTTAAAAATATATATATCTAGGTTTTGTTGTAAATTATTATTAATATTTTACATTAAAAATAACATATATTACATTTTACAGGCATACTTGAAGGTTTTTTTTAAAAAACTGTATCTCCATTATTTAGAGCATACTTTTAGGTTAGCATAGGCAATAAATCTAAAAATTTAATTGCTAGTGATGTAAAATCATATAAATATAAACTCGTATTTGACATTTTCAAGGGGTCACAAAACAAAAATGTGTTACAAAGATTCGTGCAGACAAGAATTTTAAGTGATATTAAAAAGAAATATCTCCATAAAAGCCAGATAAAATAGACTAAAGTTTTCCAATTAAGAACAGTTTAAGATTTTTTCCATTTCAGTTCTAGTTCAGATTGAATAATCCGCAGTAAAACCTAGTTTTTAAAACCTTGTGCCTGAACAAACCGTAGGTTTCAATTATCACTGCATACTTTAGGGGCTATTTTAACATAGTTGATTCAGGACTTCAATTTTGTATGAACTTTTTTAAAAAACGTTGTTTAGTGCTAAAAATGGTATCGATTTTCGAATTCAGCGAATGGAGTTATGTTGAATAGGGGTTTTAAGCTCAATCGGAACACAAATTTCCGAGATAAATGCAAAAAAAAAATACATAAACAAGTAAGGGAGCTATATTCGACTGTGCCGAGTCTTATATACCCTTCACCAAATTATACTTCAAAATAAAAATTTTAAATATTTTTAGTTAAACAAAATTAATTTTTTTCCGAAGTTTTTTTCCATTTTATGGAAAATTTTTTTTCGAATTGTTTTTTTTTAATTTTTTAAATTTAATTTTTTTTTTTTTATTTAGCGAAAAAAAAACTTTTGGTAAAAAAAAAAAAATTGGGTTAAAAAATATTTATCCGATTTTGACCTATTGTAGGTCCAACTTACTATGGTCTTATATACGTCGTTGCAAAGGTCTTTGAAATATCTATCATTAGATATCCATATTGTCTATATTAATGACTTAGTAATCCAGATATAGGTCAAAAATCGAGGTTGTCCAGGTTTTTTCCTTATATCTCAGCCATTTGTGAACCGATTTTGCTGATTTCAAATAGAAAACTTCTCGAAAGCATGTTTGACAGAATTATTGAAGATTTGGATCCCGAAGATATCTGGGGTCTTCAGAAAATTGATTTCAACAGACAGACGTACATGGCTTAATCGACTCCGCTATCTATAAGGATCCAGAATATATATATACTTTATAGGGTCGGAAAATTATATTGTGGAAACTAAAAACGGAAGGACAAACTTATATATACCCTTCTCACGAAGGTGAATTATCGCTGCATACTTTAGGGGCAATTTTAATATAGTTAAGTTAGGAACTAAATTGTATATGAATTTTTTTTAAAATGCATTTTAGAAAAATGGTCTTGTCTTTAAAATATTACGTCGGGTTTAAAGGAATACCTCTTGTTTAAAAAAACAATGTCTTGTTGAAAAAACTACGTCTTGTTTAAAAAACTACGACTTGCTTAAAAGACTACGTCTTGCTTAAAAGACTACGTCTAGTTTCAAACACTACATCTTGTTTTAAAACACTACATCTTGTTTTAAAATACTACGTCTGGTTTAAAAGACTACGTCTTGTTTAAAAGACTACGTCTTGTTTAAAAAACTACGTCTTGTTTAAAAGACCACGTCTTGTTTAAAAGACTACGTCTTGTTTAAAAGACTACGTCTTGTTTAAAAGACTACTTCTTGTTTAAAAGACTACGTCATGTTTAAAAGACTACGTCTTGTTTAAAAGACTACGTCTTGCTTTAAATACTACGTCTTGTTTAAAAGACTAGGTCTTGCTTAAAAAGACTACGTCTTGTTTCAAAAACTACGTCTTGTTTTAAAGACTACACCTTAATTAAAAGATTGCGTATTATTTAGAAGACCATGTCATTTTTAACAAACTCACTGAAACATTTTCCAAATAAAAAATTACCAAAAATTAATATCGAAAACTTTTATATCATATTTTACATGCTAAAACATTTTCAAAATAAAAATTCACTTTTCATTAGCAATTAAGAATGCCTGAAGTAGCAATTTCATTTCATAGCGAAATAAAGCTTAAAAATTAATAAAACAAAAGTAAAATTTATTTTATTTTAATTTGTTTTCCATTCATTTTTGTTTAATAAAAATGCACAAACATTTAAATTTAGATTTGTTAAGTGCCAATAAATAAGTTTTTTCTGTTTTTTTTTTTTTTTTTTTTTTTTTTGCTGAACTCTGTTTGTGATTTTCGGCAAATAGATTGAATCTGAAAAACATCAAAACCAATCATATTCCTATTATAATGCAAAAATAAAATGGTAAAAATGAAAAATTAAAAACCAAAATACGAATTTGAACACCACTAAACACAACCAGCAGCGATATTGTGCTTTAGCATGTTTCTAGCTGAAAAAAGAACAACATTTTTATTATTCATAGATATTTATTTCTATATAAACATTTCATTGTTGTTTTGTTCAATACACACATACATATGTATAGTTTTTATGTTGTGCCTAAAAGTATGCTGCATTATTTTATATATGTTTTGCTAAACTCTAGTAGTATTTTGTTGTTTTTTACTATTTTGCAGCCATTGTATGCTTCACAAAACGTAACACTTTATTGTCTGATGGCATTGTATTTATAACCATTTTATTTAACACTTTTAAATCATTTTAATGGGATTTTATGGAGTTTGTACATTTGTGTTGTTGCTAGCAAAGGCGGCAATAGTTGATGTCCTCCTACTTCAGCTATTTATAGATTGGTTGATTGTGGCACGTTTCTAAGTTGTGTGAAAGAGGGTAGGCAACATAATGGATGATACTATAGAACATCACACAAAATCATTTATATGTATTTTTCATTTCTTTTTTGCATAAACTCATCAATTGAAAATCAATACAGTAGGTAAAGAAACAATAAATAGTTTAATATTTAACCCTAACAGAAACAAACTAAACATTTTTCCTAGTTTTAAACTAATGTTTCTCAACTAATAACATTGTTGCTTTAAAATAGTTTAATAGTTTTGTTAGCCACTGTTTTAACGAGTAAAATATTATATGCACATAAAATCACATTAAGTAAGGTAGCGATGGTAAAAACATTTCTGTGCCGTTGTTTTTCCCACTGTATGGCATGTCCAAGCATTTTGCTGCCTGTTAGTTTTATTTTCATGCATCTATCAATAAAAATGCTACAAAATTGTTGTGACCATTGATGTGTTAAGTTTTTAGTTGTGTAAAAATGTTGGCAACAACAACACAACAACAAAATAAAAACATTATAAAAACCTTCGCTTTTGATTGTTGGTTTGTTTTGTTCAATTTTGTTTTCTATGTTATTTTTTTACTATTTATTATATACTGTTGTTATAACCTATTTTTAGGCGTTGTTATTTTTGCACCATAAAAATTGTTTTTTTATGCTTGTTTTTATGGTCTAAATCATGGTGATTTCAAATATTTAAATCTATAGGTTGAAATTTTGTTGACGCTTTTTAAATATTCAAGAGCAAAGAATCACTGTGGAAAATGTATAAGTAGGAACACAAAATAGAGATAATAAAAGTATAAACATTTAAAACTTTAAAGCCTACATTTTGTTGTTTAAAGTTGGTGCATTTTTGTTAATTTTGTTAGAATTTTTAAATTTTGAACAAAACTGCCTTTAAATTAGGCTTCAAAATGTAAAACTGTAGCATATTTTCGAGCATTAAATACTACAGCATACTTTTAGGAACAAGAACTGAAATGGAATTGAATTTAAAAGGAATTAGAAGAGGACAGAGTATCATGATTCCTAAATTATTTTATGGCTTATTTTTAATAGGGCTTCATTTCTTCAATTCTTTATTTTAGGAATACTTACTTTAAGGCTTTAATATTGAACTTATTATTACAAATTTCGATTTAATAAATATCAGACATTATTGACTTTTACCTTATCCCTTTTGGGACGGAGTTTAATTTGAGAACCAAAATATATATGGTAGAAATTTCTGCATATTCTAAAAGATGAGGAAAAATTATTATGGAGAAATTCGGGAAATATTTGGACCTTCTGATATAAAAACAAGTAAGAAAGCTATTATACTTCAAAATAAAAATTTTAAATATTTTTGGACAAACAAAATTATTTTTTTAATTTTTTGTAAAAAAAATGTTTGCGAATTTTTTTTTAAATTCAAAAATTTTTGTTTTGTTTTTTTAAATTTTTTTTTATTATTTAGCGAAAAAAACATGGTAAAAAAAATTCGGGATAAACATTTTTTTTTTCCGATTTTGACCTATTGTAGGTCCAACTTACTATTGTCTTATATACGTCGTTCCAAAGGTCTTTGAAATATCTATCATTAGATATCCATATTGTCTTAGTAATCTAGATATAGGTCAAAAATCGAGGTTGTCCTGTTTTTTTCCTTAGCAACCGAGCCGGAAGAATTCCGGAGATATTGATGTATGAATCGTGTATGTAAGTTATTTGGGGGCTTCGGAAAGTTGATTTCAACAGACAGACGACGGACATGGCTTAATCAACTCCGCTATCTATAAGAATCCATATATACTTTATAGGGTCGAAAAATTATATTTTGGAAATTACAAACGGAATGACAAACTTATATATAAACTTCTCACAAACTTATATATAACTTGAACTCGACAAGACTTCCCATTTGCGCATGTCAAATTTCATACAAATTGGACAAAGCGATCAGAAGTTAGATATTTATTTCCTTCTATATTTTTTCAACAATGTTGTGATTATTAATATTCAAGCTACATTTACCGTTATGTTACCGCCCGATAGCATTTACTAATGTTAGTTCTTCAAGTTTGCCTGACTGTTCTTATTTATTTGCAAATAAAATATCTAAATTTGTACTGCATACTTTAGGGAGCTTTTTTATTACAGTTGACTGGACCCAAATAAAATAAATATTCCGAGTTTACCCAGAAATTTGAAAATAGCTGGGACCTATCATCCCAGTAGTCCCGAAAGGGTTATACAATACTTTAAGGAAGTAGCACTGAACTGAGCCTTCATTTCTTCAATGCTTTACTTTTGAAATACTTGAATAAAAGCTTTATTATTGAAATTATTATTACAGCTTTCTAATCTTTAAATGTTAAACAATATTTTTGGGAGAACTAGTTATTTTAAAGCATATTTACCAGCAATGTAATTTTAACGCTTTACAGCATACTTTTAGCAACTAGATTTGTATTCGAATTATTTTGGCAATTTTTACCTTAAGGCTTTTATATTGAAATTTATTATTACAAAGTTCGTATCTTTAAATATTAAACATAATTATCTTCAAATTACGATTTTAAAAGTAACACATATTTTTGGGATAATTATTTATTTTAAAGCATATTTTCCAGCAGGCAATGATAATTTTAACGTTTTACAGCATACTTTTAGCAGCTAGATATGTATTCGAATTGGATTAGAACCGAGTTAGAACTGGACTAAATTGTTTTATAGTTTATTTTTAATAAGCCTTCATAAAAATCTTACTTTAATTTAACACTTTTTTAAAATTGAAATTATGATTACATCCTTCAATAGTTATTTAAATTCCCATAAAACATTACTGAAAGACCATCAAACAATATATGGAAAAAGCATAGCCTACATTTGGGTTAACAGTGACTTTCACCCCTTTTTTAGGAATATAAAGTTTTAATAACTCACACACTTTATAGGTAAATATTTGAAAACAAAAATCTTTTACCCTTTACTACTTTTTGTTTAGAAGTATGTAAAGACCATTAAAATGAATCCACTAAACTACACACAAAGAATGTTTAAACAAGTAAGAGAGCTATATTCGGCTGAGACGAATCTTATATACCCTTCACCAAATTATACTTAAAAATATTTTTTTTTTTAAATATTTTTATTTAAACAAAATCAAAATTTTTTTTGTTCCAGATTGTTTTTTAATTTTTTTTAAAAAAAGTTTTTTCAAAATTTTTTTTTTAAAATTTCTTTAATTATTTTTTTTTGGAAAAAGAATTTATTACAAAAAAAAATTAGGGTTAAAAAATATTTTTTTCCGATTTTGACCCCTTGTATGTCCAACTTACTATGGTCTTATATACGTCGTTGCAAAGGTCTTTGAAATATCTATCATTAGATATCCATATTGTCAATATTAATGACTTAGTAATCCAGATATAGGTCAAAAATAGGTCAAAAAACCGAGGTTGTCCTAGTTTTTTCCTTATATCTCAGCCATTTGTGGACCGATTTTCTCGATTTTAAATAGCGACCGAGCCGGAAGAATTTCGGAGAAATTGATGTATGAATCGTGTATGTATGTTATTTGGGGGCTTCGGAAAGTTGATTTCAACACACAGACGGACATGGCTATATCGATTCCGGTATCTATAACGATCCAGAATATATATACTTTATGGGGTCGCAAATGAAAAATGTGGAAATTACAAACGGAATGACAAACTTATATATACCCTTGCCACTCATGGTGAAGGGTATAAAAAGCATAATAATTTATTTAAAGCCTGGCGAAAACTAACTGTCGCAGTTATAATACATAAATATACACAACAAAAAAGAAAACGTTTAAAAGGTTGCAGAGTATAAGACTCAAAGCTATAAACCAAGAAAATATACTCACTCTAACAAAATATGTAAGTAAAAATCACTCTAAAACGCCCATATTATCAACAACATCATAATCGCTATCATCATTATTATTATCCTTAGCTAAATCATGGTTAAAGTGAAGTTATCAACGTGATTGCCATTATCATTATCATCATCAACATTACTTTTACTACACAAATTTAAGCAAACAGCAGTTTTGCCACTGTCACCACTATCACAATCACTACCACCACCATTATCATCAAAAACCACTGTCACTTTGTTACAACATCCATATAACCAGCATCCAACATCCTTATGTTTAGAAACATCAAGTTTTATAGCAAACTACCAAAAGTCCTTTTTCTTGTAGGTCCTCTGAATGTAGCCTGCGTCTGTTACTGCTTCTTAGTCGTTACACATTATTTTAGTATTTAGTATGATGAAATATAACTTAAAGGCAAAAGCCTTTCTACTCGTTAAACCTGTTTTAATAACCAACTGTAACTGAGTAAGAATATACATTAGGATGGTCCCCAAAAAAAAACTAGTGGATGTTCAAAATATAGAGAAAATATATATAGAGCGGAAATTAGAAAAAAGCTAAAAAAAACAAGTAAGAGAGCTATATTCGGCTGTGCCGAATCTTATATACCTTTCACCAAATTATACTTTAAAATACAAATTTTAAATATTTTTAGGTAAACAAAATTTATTATTTTTCCAAAGTTGGTTTTTTCATTTTTTGGAAAAAAAATTTTCGAATTGTTTTTTAAATTATTTGAAAAAAAATTTTGTTTTTGAAATTTTTTTTGGTGAAAAAAATTCGGGTTAAAAACTATTCTTTCCGATTTTGACCCATTGTAGGTCCAACTTACTATGGTTTTTGCAAAGGTCTTTGAAATATCTATCATTAGATGTCCATATTGTCTATATTAATGACTAGTAATCCAGATATAGGTCAAAAATCGAGGTTGTCCTCATATCTCAGCCATTTGTGGACAGATTTTGCTGATTTTAAATAGGAAACTTCTCGAAATCATGTCTGACAGAATTATTGAAGATTTGGATCCCGAATATATCTGGGGTCTTCAGAAAATTGATTTCATCAGACAGACATATTTATACTTTATATCCAGATAGGATATACTATTTTGTTTTCACATATTTTTTTTTGCTAACACATTCTCACCACTTAGGTTTTTATACCCATCACCTTCGTGAGAAGACCTCAGATATCTTCTGCTTTCGAGAAGTTTGATATTTAAAATCAGCAAAATCGGTCCATAAATAACGGAGATATGAGCAAAAAACCGGGACAACCTCGATGTTTGACCTACATTTTTTTCCATACATTTTTTTTTCAAAAAAAAAAATTAAAAAAAAAAAATTTTATAAAAATTTGGAAAAAACTTTTTTTAAAAAAAATTAAAAAACAATTTCAAAAAAAAAAATTTTTGAAAAACAATTAAAAAAAAATTAAATTTTGTTTACCTAAAAATATTTAAAAAAATTTATTTTAAAGTATAATTTGGTGAAGGGTATATAAGATTCGGCACAGCCGAATATAGCTCTCTTACTTGTTGATAACTGATTTAGGTCTTTGACAGGATAGTTTCCGCTCTATGGTTCAAAATATATATAAATACATATAGATCGGAAACTCTGTTATCAAAGTCCTAACTCAGTTGAAATCTAAGTGGTGAATGCATTAGTAAAATAATGTGTGCTGATATTGAGTAATTTTTTTGTTACAGGTTTTTTCTAGTTTCCACTCTATGTGTATTTCTTTATGGTTGAAAACTAAAATAAAAAAATAATTCATTCAAAGATATCGTTTCTCAAAGGATAAAAAGGACATTTTCAAGGTTTTTCTCTCGAAGGAAACTTATACAAATTTTCATTTTAGTTGGGAAAATTAACACCTCATATAAACGTGTCCACCCTAATATCTATAGGTGTGTGTGAATGTGTGTATATTGCCAGGACATGAAATTGCTAAAAGCACATGTGTGCAAGTTTGAGGGTTTTGTGTGTAAAAGACTGCTAACATCTTGTGTTGGACATGTTTTAATGTTGTTACTGCATTAAAAAGAAGGCCAGCTTTTATTTGATATAGGGGAGGAAGGAAATGACCAGCGTTTCTTTATGTGCATATAATGTCCTATATACATTTTTTATGTTTTATTTTCGCATACACTTAAAAAGGGAGTGCACGATATATGTTTCAATATTTTGCTAAAAATTACTACTAATCTTGGAACATTTGAATTGTTTTTTAAACCCAAGCAATGCATGTCAAGTCCCTGATTTTAACCCTGACTATTTCCTACATTTAGTAAAAATTCAGCAATACAAATCAGCAGCTTTTCAATAATTCAAAGATTTCACAGTTTAAGGTACTATTCCATTTATTATCCTGTTCAAAAAATCCAGCAAGTCAGTGCCTTTAATTTCTTTCCGTGCTCTCCCTTTTCATTTTATAACCAGCAGCAGCACCACCACCAGCCTGTCTGTCACTTAGTCATGTAACTAATCTTTTTTGTGTTTGTGTGTTTTTATTTTTCTGTTAACAGAACCTAATAAAAAGTATTTTATACAATATAAAGTTTGTTTTTTTTTGTTTCTTTTTGGGTTAACAGTTTTGTAGCTTTAATTGTTTGACAAATGAGTGTGGTTATTAAAAACCCTGGCTAATATCAACTAAATGAAAATGCTTGACAATGAGCTGTATAGAAAAATACGACAAGAATATATATTTAATAGACTTGTAACAGATGGTGTTAATGTTTAATAGCAGTGCTTAATCATTCAAAATCAATAAAAGAGAAGACTAGTTAAATGGTAAAAAAAAGAAACACATGATATCAAAACCAAGCCTTAAGGTAGGCAACAAAAAATGTGAAATCTGGATGGGGTGATATATAAAAGTCATTATATGTTTGTATGATTATTTTAAAGTCTGAGAAATTGTTTGATCTTTTTTAAATTTAAATATTTATAAATCTCACAAAATTTTCACGTGTTTGCACGAACGATTTTTACTATTGTGATCAGGTTTTTTGAATGATTCTCATTTATCATGCCGGGAATTTGGAGTAACGGTGATCACTCATATTATAAGCAATCTTAAAGTTATTTGATGTCATGGAGACATGAATCAGTCTACAAATGGCTGAGATATAAGCAAAAAACTGCGAATACCTCGATTTGTGAACTATTGCTGACCTATATTACTAGATCTAGATTACTAAGTCATTAACATAGACAATATGGATATCTAATGATATATATTTCAAAGACCATTCCAACGATCATCATAGAAATTTGGAATAAATATTTTTTAATAAAAAATTTTTCTTTTCCAAATTTTTTTTTTCACCAAAAAATTTCTTTAAACTAAAATTATTTTCAATCTTTAACTTAAAGTATACTTTGCTGAAGGGAATATAATATTCATTACAACCAAATAGAGCTCTCTTACTTATTATACCCTTAACCATAGGGTACAACTAGAGGCGCAACTGAGAGTAGGCCGAGAGTAACAATAATTATTCTCTTGTGAGAGAATTAAACACATCAAAATACTTGAAATTTTAACTTTGATTTTCCGACAAAATACAGACCGAACCACTTTATTACACTTCTACACAATAATTGGCAATTTTTTTGAAAACACATTAATTTTGCTCAAATAAAAAAAATATTTTTTATTTATTTTTGACATTTAATTTTATTGTGGTAGAATTTATAGAACAGAGTTTAAATTTTTGGTATTGAAAATAGAACAACATTTAAATAAATTAAAATTTATACATTTTTATAGAACTCTGTGTGTTTGGTGAAAATTAAAGAGGCACCAATACAACCTCAAAACTATGTACTAATACATTCTCACGACTTAGGTTTTTGACAACAGACTTAGGTTTTTTCCCTCTCAGTAACGCTTCTATGGATATATTATTATATGCCCTTCACCATGAGTGGCAAGGCTATATATAAATTTGTCATTCCGTTTGTAATTTCTACATTTTTCATTTGCGACCCCACAAAGTATATTCTGGATTGATATATATAGCGAAGTCGATATAGCCATGTTAGTCTGTCCGTCTCTCCGCCTGTCCATCTGTATGTTGAAATCAACTTACCGTAGCCCCCAAATTACTTACATACATGATTCATACATCAATATATCGGGAATTCTTCCGGCTCAGATGCTATTTAAAATCTACAAAATCGGCCCACAAATGGCTGAGATATAAGGAAAAAACCGGGACAACCTCGATTTTTGGCCTATTTTTGATCTATATCTGGATTACTAAGTCATTAATATAGACAATATGGATATCTAATGATAGATATTTAAAAGTCCATAGCAACAATGTATATAAAGACCTACAATGGGTCAAAATCGGGAAAAAAATTTTAACCCGAATTTTTTTTGTCATAAGTTCTTTTTACAAAAAATAAATTTAAAAAATTTTAAATTTAAAAAAATTTAAAAATTTAATTTTGTTTACCTAAAAATATTTATTTTAAAGTATAACTTGGTGAATTTTTTTTGCCATAAATTCTTTTTACAAAAAAAAATATTTGGAAAAAACTTTTTTAAAAAAAATTAAAAAACAAATTCGAAAAAAAAAATAAATTTTGTTTACATAAAAATATTTATTTTAACTTGGTGAAGGGTATATAAGATTCGGCACAGCCGAGTATAGCTATCTTACTTGTTATACCCTTCACCATGAGTGACAAGGGTATATATAAGTTTGTCATTCCGTTTGTAATTTCTACATTTTTCATTTGCGACCCCACAAAGTATATATATTCTGAATCGTTATAGATAGCGGAGTCGATATAGCCATGTCCGTCTGTCCGTCTATCCGTCTGTGTGTTGAAATCAACTTTCTGAAGCCCCCAAATAACTTACATACACGAATGATACATCAATATCTCCGAAATTCTTCCGGCTCGGTTGCTATTTAAAATCGAGAAAATCGGACCACAAATGGCTGAGATATAAGGAAAAAACCAGGACAACCTCGATTATTGACCTATTTTTGACCCATATCTGGATTATTATAAACAATATGGATATCTAATGATAGATATTTCAAAGATCTGTGCAACGACGTATATAAGACCATAGTAAGTTGGACCTACAATGGGCCAAAATTGTAAAAAATATTTTTTAAACCGAATTTTTTTTTCACCAACATTTTTTTTCACTAAATATTAAAAAAAAAAATTAAAAACTAAAAAAAAAATTTTTTAAAATAAAAAAAAAATAAAATTTAAAAAAAAAATTTTTAAATTTAAAAAAAAATTTAAAAAACAATTTCGAAAAAACAACTGGAAACAACTGTTTACCTAAAAATATTTAAAATTTTTATTTTAAAGTATATTTGGTGAAGGGTATATAAGATTCGGCACAGCCGAATATAGCTCTCTTACTTGTTTTTTCTTCATGTCTATTTGCAATAATACGATTTTTATAACTACGAATACCGCGATATTTTGACAAATATGTATGTATGTCAATTACAAAGTTATTTAGATAATATGAATGTCAAATAAAAGGCATCTCAGAGACCCTTCCAAGTGGTAAAAATCGCGAAAAATATTGCATTATTTTAACGGAATTTTTATCACCAAAAAATTGTTTACTTAAAAATATTGTTTTCCATCTTTACTTTTACTTTAAAAAATAATTTGATGAAGGGTATATAAGAAACATGTCCGCCGAATATAGCACTGTTTTTAGTTTTTATTTGAATTATACATTTTTGTTTTAATCACCCCCATTATTTAACCACATATTTTGAGGTATACTTTTAGGTGGCATATTAATTTTTCTATTCTAACTTTTTAATTGAAATTTACAATGTTGTTTGTTTTAGTTTTTCTACCACGGTTTTTTTTGTAGCATTTATTTAATATATTTCATATAATTTTAACCACAACAAAGTTTCCAAATAAACGCCTGTTGTTGCTGTTTATCAACATTTGTTGATACTATTACAATATCTAAATAAAATATTATATGTGTGCGTATCAACATTTTTTATCTTTATGTGTGTGTGAGTGTGTATATAAATAAAATATATTTCCTATTAATTTAAAATATAAACCACACCTTTCATGGCAACGCACAATAACAATATTTCAAACCATTATAATAAAAACAGTTTATTAATAATGGCAACTAAACCGCAAAAAAGCGAAACAGAAACAACCAAAAATATATAAAAAATATATATATGGGAATTTATGAACAGACAGACAAAGAGATACATATAAAAAGGACAGGTTGCTGGAGGTAAAAAAAGAGGTCGAAAGAGGCCTTGTGGAGAGATACATATAAGAATTTAGAATTGACATTTTAATATGGGATGTAACTGCAACCAAAGTCAAGCGATATTTGCTTCTGAAAGCCTACTGAAAAATGACTTCTAGAAGTGATTCCACAGAAAGTTTACTGTATGGACATTATTCGAAATTTCAGGTTCTTTAATAAACAACAAGCAATATTGGAAAGCTTTAAGACAAAAAACAAGTAGATATTTCAGAAGGCCTTTTTATTGAATTCCCTAAATTTTTTGGTATCATGGTCTGGATATGGCTGTTTTGAAGTTATAACAATAAATTTATGGCAAACATACATGATAACATGTATGCTACATGTGAGAACATGGTGAAATTGTTCTCACATGAGTGTTAAAAACTGTGTTAAAAAGAAAAACTAATATAAATTTATAATGGATATTTTGAAACAAAAATATATATTTCTTTTTGTACGATGTGCATACATGTGTATTTTAAATCTACTGCTTAAACAACGTCCATTTATAGAGTCAACATAAAGTTTAAGAAATATTTTTCTTACATTTTTTTTTGGTTGGCCTTAAATAATTTTTTGATATATGACATTAAATTAATCTTGACAAATTTCGTGTTGTGTGTGTTCCTGTACGTGCAGGTGCAAGCACACACAGCAGGAATGAGCAG
Organism: Calliphora vicina; assembly: GCF_958450345.1. Lineage (NCBI taxonomy): Eukaryota > Metazoa > Arthropoda > Insecta > Diptera > Calliphoridae > Calliphora > Calliphora vicina. The sequence continues at coordinate 119,536,268 of NC_088781.1, forward strand.
CAGAATGTGCACGTCACCTGTTTTACTTGATTTTTTTTGGCGGATATAAAAATTAAATAATAATTTCCGTTTAAGGACCTTATAATACGAACAAAAATTAAATTAAGCTTGAATCCGTTTCCAGCAGCAACAAAAAAAAAGAAGCAAACCGAAAAATATGACATGTTAAAATGATCATAAAGGGATAAGAAAAATCTGGATTTTAGCCAAAAATTTACACGAGCAAAGTGTAAAAAAAATTAAAAACTCACTAGGGCAAGAGCAGCGTTTTCCCAAAAAATCAATTGAATTTTTCACCAAAAAACCTGAAAGACAGCTAGTCGTACTTAGCGACAGACACAGCAAAGGACGGATGTAAGCATGAAAAGCTAGATAGACAGTTTAATACAGTTTTTTTTTGCTTTTGGCTGGAAGCTGTTCAAGGTTTCTGTTGTAAATTGGAATTTTAATTGTCGAAATGGTATTCAATGCACGTTTAAATATTGCAAGCTTTGGCAAAAAAACTGTAAAGTATTGTAAATATGCAATGAAATAACACAGTATTTTAAAAGTAACCACTAAAGTATTTAAGTTAACCATAAAATTTAATCAGAGTACACTATTGGTTAAAGAGTTTGTATAAAAAAAAAACAAATAATAAAAGTAATTAATTAAAGCATACTTTTGGCAACAATTAGTAAACAGCAGGGGAAACTGCAAACAAAAACAAGTAAGAAAGTATGGTCAAGCCCGACCATATAATACCCTACACCAAGTAAATGAGTAAAAATATTTTTCTTTTAAAATATCAATAATTTATATTCGTGAGTGATTTTCGGAAGTGGGCCTTATATGGGAGCTATGACCAATTATAAACCGATCACCATGAAATTAGGTCGTGTGATTTATGGCTATATGAAAGTTATTTATGTTGAATTTTGTGTATATACCAACATTTTTAAGTGATTTAAGCACGTTAAAGTGAATTTAGGAAGCGGGTCTATATGGGAGCTATGACTAATTATGGACCGATCGTAACAAAATTTGGTGACATGAATTTTGTATATATAAAACTTATTTGGAGCGAAATTTGTGTAGATACATATATAAATTAAACATTTATGACCGATAAAGTCCAATTTCGAGAGGACATTTGTGTGGGGGCTAGGTGAAATAATGGACCGATTTCAGCCAGTTTCAATAGGCTTGGTCCTTGAGCCGAAAAAATAATATGTACTAAATTTCATCGAAATATCTTCAAAATTGCGACCTGTACTCTGCGCACAAGGTTTACATGGACAGCCAACCAGCCAGACGGACGGACGGACGGACATCGCTTGCTAGTTCTGTTCTTAGCTATGTTCCTAGTTCAATTCTTAGTTTTGTTAATAGTTCTGATCGTAGCTTTGTTCTAGTTATTAGTTCTGTTCCCAGTTACGTTTCTAGTTCTGTTCCCAGTTCTGTTCCTAGTTATATCCCTAGTTCTGCTGCTAGTTCTATTGCAAGTTCTATTACTAGTTCCGTTCCTACTTCTGTTCCTAGTTATGTTGCTTGTTCTGTTCCCTGTTATTGCTAGATCTGTTGTTAGTTCTATTCCTAGTTCGGTTTCTAGTTCTGCTGCTAGTTATCTTGTTAGTTCTGACGCTAGTTATTTCCTAGTTAATCATAGTTACGTTGGTAGTTCGGTAGCTTGTTCTGTTCCCAATTATATTGCTAGATCTGTTGTTAGCTCTTTTCCTAGTTCTGTTGCCAGTCTGTTGTTAGTTATGTTACCGTTCCTACTTCTGTTCCTAGTTATGTTGCTTGTTCTATTCCTTGTTACATTGCTAGATCTGTTGTTAGTTCTATTTCTAGTTCGGTTTCTAGTTCTGCTGCTAGTTATCTTGTTAGTTCTGACGCTAGTTATTTCCTAGTTAATCATAGTTACGTTGGTAGTTCGGTAGCTTGTTCTGTTCCCAATTATATTGCTAGATCTGTTGTTAGCTCTTTTCCTAGTTCTGTTGCCAGTCTGTTGTTAGTTTTGTTACCAGTTATATTCCAAGTTCTGTTCCCAGTTCTGTAGCTGGTTCTGTTCCTAGTTCTGTTATGGATCGGTAGATTGTTATATATCTAGTTCTGTTCCCAGTTCTGTTCCTAGTTATATCCCTAGTTCTGCTGCTAGTTATCTTGTCAGTTCTGGCGCTAGTTATTTTCCTGGTTATAATCCTAGTAACGTTGCTAGTTCGGTAGATTGTTCTGTTCTCAATTATATTGCTAGATCTGTTGTTAGTTCTATTCCTAGTTCTATTGGCAGTCTGTTGTTTGTTATGTTGCCAGTTATATTCCAAGTTCTGTTCCCAGTTCTGTAGCTGGATCGGTAGCTTGTTCTATTTCAAGTTCCGATCCTAGTTCCGTTCCTAGTTCCGTTCCTAGTTCTGTTCTAATTTCTGTTTTTACTTATGTTGCTAGTTATATTTGAAGTTTTGTTCCCAGTTCTGCTGCTTGTTATGTTCTTATGACTATTGCTAGTTCTGTTCCCAGTTGTGTTGCTAGTTCTGTTTTGTTTCTAGTTCTTCTATGTTGCTACTTATATTTGAAGTTTTGTTCCCAGTTCTGCTGCTTGTTCTGTTCTTATGACTATTGCTAGTTCTGTTTTTAGTTCTGTTCACAGTTGTGTTGCTAGTTCTGTTTTGTTTCTAGTTCTTCTATGTTTCTAGGTATATTTGAAGTTCTCTTCCCAGTTCTGCTGCTTGTTCTGTTCTTATGACTATTGCTAGTTCTGTTTTTAGTTCTGTTCACAGTTGTGTTGCTAGTTCTGTTTTGTTTCTAGTTCTTCTATGTTTCTAGGTATATTTGAAGTTCTGTTCCCAGTTCTGCTGCTTGTTCTGTTCTTATGACTATTGCTAGTTCTGTTCCCAGTTGTGTTGCTAGTTCTGTTTGTTTCTAGTTCTTCTATGCTTCTAGGTATATTTGAAGTTCTGTTCCCAGTTGTGTTGCTAGTTCTGTTTTGTGTCTAGTTCTTCTGTTAGTTCTGTTGCTAGTTCTCTTCATAGTCGTGTTAGTAATTCTGTTATTAGTTACTTAGCTCTATTCTTGGTTCTGTTCCTATTTCTGTTGCTGGTTCTATCCCTAGTTGTGGTAGCATTTCTGTTACTAGTTCTGTTCCCTGTTCCTAGTTTCTATTTTTTTCTAGCTATCCTTAATCATTAAAACGTTTTTTGAAAACATCCTCTTTTCGAAATATTCCTTCTTTCAATCCAATTGTTAGCAATATGTTGCACTTTTATCCATTTCTGATTTCCATAAACTTCTTAAGAAGACAACAAGCCAGTAAAATAATGATAAAACTTAAAACTGTTTAAATGATGAGCTTTTAACGCCTTTTTATATACTATGAATTTTATAACTATTTTTTTCCATTGCATTTTTTGTCACAAATAATTGTCACTTTTCATATTTTATGATGACAGTTTTTCACTCTTGTTTTTTTAATATTATTATTATTTTCTAGCAATTGCTGTTTTCCTCTTCATCTTTATCAGCAAACAAGTGTTAAACGTAGCAGAAAGTAAAATGCAAGAAAACTATTAAACAAAAAACTGTTGTCTACTGTCAGACAAAATGTGGCAGCTGAACAGATTTTTGTTGGAAATGCATGAAAGAAATAAAAATCAAATCATCACATTGAAATCAAAAAAAATAATAACAGGAGTTTAAATAGCGAACATTTAAAGCATACTTATGGGGCGATAAATAACGTTTTAATATAATTTAATGCATATAAAAGATTTTCTTTCTTAACAAGAGTTTAAAAATATCAAAAAATTATAGTTGCATAGCAAACACACATTTTCGTTTTATGTCTAAGAATTATGATTAAATTATGCATTCAATATATTAGTTTAAAAATTATACTCAAATGAAATTGCCTTAAGTTGGCGGCTACCATGTATCAAAAATCCAAAAATTATTGATCTTATTATTTGTAAATGCTACTGTATTTAAATTTCCTTTACATTTTCCCTCACATTGTATAAAATTAGCTGTGTTACAACGGCAAATGTTTATTTTCAGGCTTCGTTTTTTAATTGAAATTCCGAATATACTTCTAGGCTGTCTTCTTACATTATTATTCTTTAGCGACCTTTTGTTTTCTACCCACCTTTGTTTACTTTCTTACGCCAATCTCAACCATTTTATACAACTACATTGTACAAACAATTTATTTTTAAAAAAGTTTTCTTATAATTATTTTCCTTGTTTTCTGTAACACATTTACTGCAAAAATGTTATTGCTTTTGTTTTCATTCTTAAGCCGTCTTGTCTGTGGCTCTTACTCTTTCTACTTACATTAATGTATAATTGCATTAATAATTGTTGTAAAGTTTTCTTCTTTTTTTCGTTGTATTTGTGTTGCATACATATGGGAGCTTTTTAATCATTTAAAAAAACATGGCCACACAATAGTGTTTTTATTGTGCAATATATACATACATATAGAAAATATACGAGTACGAGTTCGTTTGGCGCAAGTAAATGATTGAGTAAAAGCAGAGAATGAGAGACATTTACAACAGCAATTTACAGTTTCTTATTACAAAACAATAACACCATACGCAAACAAAAACGTAAGAAAAACAAAACTAACTTTATTACTCACACTAACAACAAGAAAATTAAAAAAAACGAATCTTCCAAGCTGAGTAAAACTTTTCACTCACGTATGTATGTGTGCTTCTGTCAGGGATGACACAAATTTGAGCAAGAAAATTGAAAAATTATTTCTCATTTATATTTTATTGTAGCTTAATTCTAGTTCATACTATAGTTCAAATTCTACATCAGTTTTAGATCAGCTCTAGTTCTAGTTCACGTTCCAGTTCAGATTCTACATTCACTTAGTTTCTAGTTCATATTACAGTTTATTTCTAGTTTAGTTCAAGTTCAGACTGCAGGTCGTATTCTATTTCAGATTGTAGTTCAGTTTCAAGTTCTGTTTTGGTCAAGTTTAGTTCAGATCTTGAACTAGAATAGTTCAGGTTCACGTTCAGGATCCAGTTCAGGTTTTACTATACACTTTCTAGGTCAGGTTCCAGGTCATGTTATAGTTCAGATTCTACCTCAAATCTAGATTATCAATTTCTAGTTCAGGTTCCAGATCAGGTTCAGTTTCTAAGATTCAAGTTTAGATTTTCTTTCAGATTATAGTTCGTTCTCGTTCAGGTTCTATTTCCGTTTTATTTCAGGTTCTAGTTCTGGTTCTGGTTCAGGGTCTAGTTTAGGTTCTAGTTCAGGTTTTAATTCAGGTTCTACTTCAGAATCTGGTTCAGGTTCAGGTTCTTGTTCAGGTTCTTGATCAAATTCTAGTTCAGGTTCTAGTTAAGTTCAGGATCTTGTTCAGGTTTTTGTTCAGGGTTTAGTTCAGGTGCTTGTTCAGGTTCTTGTTCAGATTCTCGTACAAATTCTACTTCAGGTTTTAGTTCAGGTTCTAGTTCAGGTTCAGGTTCTTGTTCAGGTTCTAGTTCAAATTCTACTTTAGGTTCTAGTTCAGGTTCCAGTTCATACTCTAGTTCAGGTTCTTGTTCAGGTTCATATTCAGGTTCCTGTTCAGGTTCAGGTTCTTGTTCAGGTTTTGGTCAGGTTCTTGTTCAGGTTTTCATTCCAGGTTTTAGTTCAAGTTCTAGTTCAAACTCTAGTTCAGGTTCTAGTTCAGGTTCTAGTTCAGGTTCTAGTTCAGGTTCAGGTTCTAGTTCAGGTCCTAGTTCAGATTCTAGTTCAGCTTCTAGTTCAGTGTCTATTTCAGATTCTAGTTCAGGTTCTAGTTCAGGTTCTAGTTCAGGTTCTAGTTCATGTTCTAATTCAATTTCTAGTTCAGTGCCTATTTCAGGTTCTAGTTCAGGTTCTAGTTCAGGTTTTACTTCAGGTTCTTGTTCAAATTCAGGTTCCAGTTCAGGTTTTAGTTTAGGTTCTGGCTCAGGTTCTTGTTCAGGTTTTGGTCAGGTTCTTGTTCAGGTTTTGGTCAGATTCTTGTTCAGGTTTTGGTCAGGTGCTTGTTCAGGTTTTCGTTCCAATTTTACTGCAGGTTCTAGTTCAGGCTTTAGTTCAGATTTTATTTCAAACTCTAGTTCAGGTTATAGTTCAGATTTGAGTTCAAATTCTAGTTCAGGTTCTTGTTCAGGTTTTTGTTCAGGTTCTAGTTCAGGTTCTAGTTCAGGTCTTAGTTCATGTATAGTTCATGCTTTAGTTCAGGTTCTAGATCAGGCTCTTCTTAAGGTTCTTGTTCAGGATCTAGTTCAAATTCTAGTTTAGGTTCTAGTTCAGGTTCTTGTTTAGGTTCAGTTTCTAGTTCAGATTTTAGATCAGATTCTAGTTCTAGTTCAAGTTCTAGTTGAGGTTCTAGTTCAGGTTTTAGTCAAAATTCTGGTTCAGGTTCTAGTTCAGATTTTAGTTCCGGTTCTAGCTCTAGTTCAGGCTCTAGTTTGGGTTCTAGTTCATGTTCAGGTTCTAGTTCAAATTCTAGGTCAGGTTCTAGTTCTAGCTCAGGTTCTAGTTTTTGTTTTAGTTCAAATTCTAGTTCAGGTTTTAGTCGTTGTTTTAGTTCAGGTTCTAGTTGAGGTTTAAGTTCTAGTTCTAGTTCAAATTCTAGTTCAGTTTCTAGTTCAAATTCTAGTTCAGGGTTCAGTTCATGTTCTAGTTTAGGCTCCAGTTCAGGTTGTAGTTCACATTCTAGTTCAGATGATATTTATGTTATAGTTTAGGCACTAGTTCAGGTTCCAGGTCAGGTTGTAGTTTAGATCCTAGCTGAACATCTAGTTCAAGTTTGGTTGAGTTCTAGTTCAGATTCAAGTTTAGATTCCAGTTCAGATTCCACTTCTAGTTCTGGTTCTAGTTTAGTTATAGTTCGTTTGCTGTTCTAGCTATTATAATCTAGCTGAATTTTCCATCTCTGCTGGCAGGGTTCATATTTGAGTGGTCCAGTATTCATGCAACACTATGGTGCATATAAGAAAGGTCTACCACAAATAAATGCATTTTCTGTTGTTGTATTGTTCATGTCTGCTTTGTTGTAATTTTCTTTTTGTTTGAGCTCTATGTATACAGTGTGTGTAAAAAATATAAATAAAAAACGGAAGTTAAAAGGAAAGTGGAAAAAAATTGAAAATGACTGCGCAACGGAAGTGCAGTGTACAACAAGAGGTAGCAGTGTGTTAGTTACTCTTCGTTGGTTGTATGCAGTAGTCATAGTAGTTGTATTTAGTGTCTTAGGGGTAAACAATGTTGTTAGGAAAAATTTTTTCCAACTGTTTTTTTTTTCAGCTGCACACCAACATGTTTAGTAGTTCTTCATTGTCGTCATCATCATCATCATTATCGTCATGGTCTTGGTAGTCATCAGCGTAGTAGCCGTCAACAACTTCATCATCATCAAGTAGGATCATCATGATATACCTTATTGTTTTATTGTGTGTAATGTTCAGTTTTGTTTTGTAGTTGTTGTTTATTCTTTGTCTTTTCACTTTTGTCTTGCTGTTTTATTGTGTGTATGTTCTTCCTTTTTTTTGTTGTTTTTTAATAAAACAAAAAAATTGTATACATTTATTTTGTTGGTTGTGTTTTTGGCTTGTTTGTTAGACTCTTCCGTTCATTTTGCTTTTGTTACCATATTGTCTTGCGGTTTTGTCTTTTCGTTTTTGTTAATTTTTTTCTACTTTTATTTTTAGTTTTAAGTCTTGCTCTTAAATATGCTCTTGTGGTTTTTGTCAGAGGTTTATTATGGCGTTTAAATGTTAATTTAAATAAACGAAAGTTTGTAATTAAAATAAAAATGCAAATATTAAACGTAATATGAAAATATTAATTAACCTTTTTTTGGTAGGATTTCAAATATTTTGTGGAAAAATATTTGCACACATAAAAGCGTTTTTTTTTTTAATAAAATATTTGTCGTCAAGGTTGCTAAATGTGGTTGCATTGAAGATTTATGTTTGTTTGGTGTTTAAACAGGGTTTAACTAAACGTTGTTAGAAATTGTAGTTAAAATGTGGTGCATATTTTAGGGATTACATGAAAAGTGAAAGGTATTTAGGTGGTAAGCAAAAATGTTAGTTGAAATTTAAGGAATAATAACTTTGAAATTTAAAGAAAAACCAAAGTATACTATAGCATTTGCTGTTTAAATTATACTTTGTTTGCCTCTTTTTTAGTATTAGTTTGAAACTGAAATTTAATAAAGTTATAAATTTCATTTTATGTCTTTGAAAATAAATGCCAAAAAAAAACAAATTTTAACTTATTACACTAAAAAACATTTTGCCACATAAATATGCATATATAGTTTTTCCACTGGCAGGATATATTTCACTCATCCTTGTTTACGTATAAGTATGAACTCATGCTCCTTTACATAGCCTTATTACCCATATGCTTGGTTTATGAGTCTGATAAATGTGAGTCTGTTTGTCTAACATATTGTTTTCTTTATAGCATTTTATATGTGAAAACAGAAGACTTAAACCCAGCGTAAATCTCTCAGGTATATTACTACCCTTTTAAGTTAAACAAATTCAAACCTTTTTTTTCGTTCTCTGCCACATTTGCCTGCCAGGCAATGAATGCTAAGAACACATAACTTTGCTCATAAATCTCAAAACAGTTATTTTTCTTTCATTTTTCATTTGGTTTGTTTGTATTTTATCCATAAAACTAATATTGTATTTTACACACAGACATATTTTCTCACTATCTATTTGTTACCATCTCCTAAAGATAGACAATTTGTATGGCTGCCTGCCTACATTTAGAAAAAGTTTTGTCTAATGCCTTTTCTTATACAAACATCTTCGTTTTGTTTTATAATCTTTGACTTGTGTTTTTATTTTCTGAAGGTATTGTTTTGTATTTGTTGTTTAACCTTTTTTTCCAAATGAGTTTCTTTTGCTTGGTTTCGCTATAGACTTGCTTATTTCTAGCCCTGTTAACACCTTTTCTTGTAGTATCTTATTGTCTGGCTTGATATAGTCTTTTGAAAAGTATCTGGCTAGAGATGGCATTTATTTGTTAAGCTTTTCTAAGGTGTATATTGTTATTTTAAAGTAGACATGGTAAATGTTTATTTTATTAAGTGTGCGTAAGAGATATGTTATTTATATAGCGGTCAAATTTCAAATAATTGAAATTTTGCCTAAAAGCAGGCAATATTTTATAAAAATCGGGGTTTTAAGTTTAAAACAAGTTGTATAGGTATTGAAATGATTAGAAAAGTGATTAGAAAAGTATTAGAAAACCAAAAAAAAAAAATTTTTGATTTGGTTAAAAAACTAGTATTGATATATATTTTTAATACCATTCACCTTCGTAAGAATGGTATATATAAGTTTGTCATTCCGTTTGTAATTTCCACAATATAATTTTCCGACCCTATAAATTATATATGTATATTCTGGGTTAGCGGAGTCGATTAAGCCATGTCCGTCTGTCTGTTGAAATCAATTTTCTGAAGACCCCAGATATTTTCGGGATCCAAATCTTCAATAATTCTGTCAGGAGTGCTTTCAAGAAGTTTCCTATTTAAAATCAGCAAAATCGGTAGACAAATGGCTGAGATATCAGGAAAAAAGCTGGACAACATAGATTTTTGACCTATATCTGGATTACTAAGTCATTTATATAGGCATGGATATCTAATAATAGGTATTTCAAAAACCTTTGCAACGACGTATATAATTGGACCTACAAAGGGTCAAAATCGGAAAAAAAATTTTTAACCCGAAATTTTTTTTCACCAAAAAAAATAAAAAAAATTTTTTTTTTAAATTTAAAAAAAAATAATTTTAAATTTTAAAAATTTTTAAAATAAAAATTTTAAAAAACAACTCGAAAATTTTTTTTTCAAAAAATTAAAAAACTGCAAAAAAAATTTAATTTGTTTACCTAAAAATATTTAAAATTTTTATTTTGAAGTATAATTTGGTGAAGGGTATATAAGATTCGGCACTGCCGAATATAGCTCTCTTACTGCTTTTAATTTAATAGTGGCATTTCATCGGTATAAGAACAATAAATTATTAGTTTAATTAAGAAACTTAAGAATTTCGACTAAATTGCAAAACATACGTAGTTAGTTTCGAAAGGGAAATTTTTCAAAAGCAAATTGTAGATAAATAAATTTAAACCACCATTATTATAATTACAATGGTACAAAAAAAAAACATTTTAATACGAATTTTTTTTTAACAAAAACAATAAAATTAAATAACAAAAAAAAAATTTTTTTTTTAAAAAATTTTAAAATTTAAAAAAAATAATAATTTTAAAATAACAATTCGAAAAAAACGTTTTTTCCAAAAAATGAAAAAACAACTTTGGAAAAAAATTTTGTTTACTTAAAAATATTTAAAATTTGTATTTTGAAGTATAATTTGGTTAAGGATATATAAGATTCGGCACTGCCTTACTTATTATATTGAAAAACTAGCTTTTTATGTGAAAATTCAGTTTTGAGGCGAAACATATTTTAGGTAAAGTAAAAGCTGGTGCGATATTTTCTTGTGTAAACTAAATTTTAGGTGACCAAAATATGTTTCAGAAAAACATTGGAGAAAAAGGAAAATACATAATCGAAAAGGTGTTTTATGAAGGACAGCTCCCAAAAGTAGGCACTACATTCACTCAACTTTCAAATAGTTCAAACAACTTAACATTGAAAAAATACTGCTTTTAAATAAGGAACTTCTACACCTCTTTTTCGATATTCACAAGAAAATAAAATAATTTATGATATTTGCTTTCACTATGTTATTTAACCTTTACGTCAACGGCAACATACCTGGGTATGTTTTGCATTTTCAAAATGCTGTATCTCTGAATTGGATATTCGGATCAACTTGAAATTTCTTGATATCCTAGCAAAAACTGTTTTTCGCAATTGGCCCAAGTATCTATATTAAAACGCATGCAAATATAATGATAAAATTGAAAAGTATACTATTTTTTCAACGTTTTTACCCACCCTACTCCACATTTTTGATAACAGAGGGACCAAATATATACCGATTTTCTCCAGTTTTCTTTTATTGGACTAACAGAAAATGTATATGTCAAACAAAACAAGTAAGGAAGTATGGTCGGTCAAGCCCGACCATATAATACCCTACACTAAGTAAAAGAGCAAAAACATTTTTCTTTTAAAATTTCAATAATTTAAATTTTTGAGTGATTTTCGGAAGTGGGCCTTATATGGGGTCTATGACCAATTATGGACCGATCACCATGAAATTAGGTCTTGTGATTTATGTCTATATTAAAGTTAAATATGTTGAATTTTGTGTGTATACCAACATTTTTAAGCGATTTATGCATGTTAAAGTGATTTTCGGAAGCGGGTCTATATGGGAGCTATGACTAATTATGGACCGATCGTAACAAAATTTGGTGACATGAATTTTGTGTATATAAAACTTATTTGGAGCGGAATTTGTGGAGATACATTTATAAATTAAACATTTATGACCGATAAAGTCCAATTTCGGGAGGACATTTGTATGGGGGCTAGGTGAAATAATGGACCGATTTCAGCCAGTTTCAATAGGCTTGGTTCTTGAGCCGAAAAAATAATATGTACCAAATTTCATCGAAATATCTTCAAAATTGCGACCTGTACTCTGCGCACAAGGTTTACATGGACAGCCAGCCAGCCGACCAGACGGACGGACGGACGGACATCGTTTAATCGACCCAGAAAGTGATTCTAAGTCGATCGGTATACTTTAAGGTGGGTATTAGACTAATATTTTTGGGCGTTACAAACATCTGCACAAACGCATTATACCCTCCCCACTATGGTGGTGTAGGGTATAAAAAGAGTTATTTAAAAATCGTGACTGACTCCAATGTTATATTTATTTAAATTTAAAAAAAATTAAAAAGGCGATTTTCCCCTAATTTTTGGGAAAAAAGTACTGTTTTATTTTTAAGTTATCTAAAAATTTCAAAGAAGATGTATTAGGAATTTATACTTTTTGAAAATCTAACTTTACAATAAATATTTTAAATGAAAATAAATTTAAAAATTGTTGATACGGAGGGGACCATGTCCATTCAAATAACGCTTAATTTTTATGTAAAATTCAACTGTAGGGCAAAAATTTTCAAATCGGGTAGTCGATATCAAAATAAAGTAACATATTTTAGATGGCCAAATATGTTCTTAATTATTTTGTAAAGGGTTCCGATAACCCCGCTCCTGGTGTGGATATTATAGCATAAAATCTAAAAATCCCATTTTTTGGATTTTTCAAAACTTTTTTGGGAATTACGGAATTCGTGATAATAAATTTCAAAATTTGTTTTTATTTTCCAATTTCTAATAGAAAAGTATATATAACTATAAAATTTCATTAAAAACTATTAATAAATAAAAAATTAATTTTAATTTAAAAAATTTGTATCTTTGCAAAAACTCAATAAAAAGCTTTTTTTGACATACCTATACAACCTCTTTTTTCAAAAAAAAAAAAAAAACTAAATGTAAGGGTAAAATTGGTTATCATAAAATTTTTGAACCTTTTGACTATTTCTAAGAAAATAAAAAAAATAATACAGATATTCCAACAAAAGAGTTAGATATTAGCATTTTTATGCTAACGGCATGCCATTCACCATACAAAACGTTTGAACATACCCAGGTATGTTGCTGTTGTCGTGCGTAAAGCAATTCTGCTGTTGACATAAAGGTTAAGTTAAATTTAGAAAGCTTCCGGTTTAACAAATTAAATATTAAAGAAATTACTTTAAATTTGTGGCCCATAATATATAATTTTCCACTTCATAAAAGCCACTGCGATGCATTGCTCAACAATATGTAGTAGTAATTACAAGTTACATTAAACAGTAATAATAAGTTTTGATTAGTTTAATTTTGTATGTATATTTGTGGCTATTAAAATATATTATCTAATTAATTTTAAATTTTAATAAATTTAAATATTTTTTATTATAAAATATTTAAATTCCTACTAAAATTTTAATACAATTTTATTAAATTTACACACTCCAGTTTCCATTATATACCTTCAGGTGCATTTAATGTTTTTATAACAATTTAATGCCTACTTTGTGTTGTTTTATAATTTAATTATAAATTTATATGCTTGCAGTACCAAACACTATTCTAATTTAATTAATAATGTGAAAAAAAAAATTATGTGTATAGAATTATTTTTTAAACAAAACTGCATTAAATACCGAGTAAATAGTATAATATGAAAATAATATAGAATTTGTGCAATTGAAGGTTTTGACACTTGTTTTAATGAGCGTACAGTGTAGAAACAATAACAATAACAAAAAAAAACAATACTTTTCAAAAATACTTAGTGGAAAATGACAGTTAATTAATTGCAATACAGCTGGAGAAATAGAGGAAAATTATGTAGTTTTAAAAAGTGTGGTATGTTTTTAGGGGCAAAGAAAATAATTGTTTTAATAAGACTGGGATACAAAGAGAAGTTGATTTTTAATTAAAAATTTAAAGAATTTGAAAGTTATAAGTCGATATTGAAAAATTTCAAATCAAAATAATGGGTTTTTTATATTGAATGTATGTATGCTTGTATTTGTGAATAGGTATCAATATTGAAACGAGAGTAATTACAGTTCTAAATATAAGATAAGAATTCAGCATTTTATCTTGTTTTTATTTCTACCTTTTAAACTTTAATTTATTTCTTGGGGAATGGTTTAAAATTCAATTTATTAATTCTTCTTATATAAAATGTAGCATATCTTTAGGATTTTATTGAGTTATGCTTAATTTATTAAAATTATTAAAAAAGTAAATAATATTTATCATTTCTCGTATTCTCTTAAGAATTTTAAGTAATTAACCAACTAAAAGTAGGCTCTTCATATCCCTCATTATTCCACAATTTCTTTTCATCTTCAAAATTTTCTTCATAAATTATATTTGTTTACGATTATCTTTCAAAAAGCAGACCCAATTCAAAACGCATCACATTTCCGGCTCTCATTTATATGTTTCAATATGAATTTTTAAACAAATAATTTCCCCAGAGTCATAACTCGTTTTAGCCCACTTTACTCCTTTAGCCCGTAACATTAAGATTTGCGCCTTTTTAGTCTTTTAATATAAAAATTGGCTTAAACAAAAATTAACTACTACCTTTTGCTACAGTGTTTGTTTTCCTGCTTATGTTTTGTTGCCATCTAAATCCCTCGATGTCTATAGACGTTATTAACTTTTCCTTTTTAAGCCTTTTTTTATAGTATTTTCTTGTTATTTTTTTAAGCAAAACGAGAAAAAATACACAACAACACAGTTTATTTCTTTTAAGGAAATGAAACCATTTATTTCTTTTTGAAAAATAACTAACTGTAAAAATAAACATCAATACCCTTTGGTAATTTTGTAAATAAATAATTTATAAACGAATTTGTTCACCAAAAAAAAAAAAAATAAATGGAAAAACATACTTAGTTCCTGTTTTTATTTTATTTTTTTGTGCAAAAGGGGAGACCATTTTTTTTAACAGGCAGTCGCTCACTTAACCTTTAACTAGGGAAAATAAAAATTCTTATTATCTTAAAAACAAAACGACAACAAAATGTTCAAAAGAAAATGAAAGTATCTGAGAGAGCAATTACCATTATAAGAAAATTGTTACATTTTTTTTTCCAGAAATTTAAAAAGGCATGAACACAGTTTGGTAGTTTTCTAAACGTGACCATAAGGCTGAGACCTGGTAATCAAGATAAACAAAATTTAATTTTGCTATATTTATTACATAAAAATGTAGTAGTTTTTGCTTTTAGTTAACTAAGCCTTAAGGTAGGCTATAAACACTAGTAAAAATAATCTTTAAGGTGTTAAATTTTATGTTAGACCCTTAAGGTTCAATGATTAGAGCTGTAGACATAAAAGGTCTGTCTGATTTATCACTAATGATTAAATTTTTAGAGTATATAAAATTTGTTTTTATAGGTAGACTCAAGTTATTGATTAAATGTAAGCTGTAATAACTTTTTAGTAACTTTAGTTAAGAAAATGTTGCCTACTTTTCGGTTGAGTAGCGAGTATGGTAAAGGGGGATCAAATGTTGGCATCATTTTTATGCTCACCATCAAATGAGGTTTTGTTTTTGACTTGAGCTTTTTTGACATGAGCTTTTTTGGAGCGATCAATATATCAGGCTCTTAAAGCTGTCTCTGAGATGACACACAATGATCTCGCAATATCATCAGATACCGCACAGCATTCATTTTACCTCTCACACAGAAAATACATCTAAATGAAATGGACAGCCATGATTGAATTCGAAAAACTGAGAGAACACAACTCGATTGAGGTACTATGAAAATGTATGAAAATGTTTACGATTTAGTTTCATTAGATTTTGTCAGATAATAAAGTCTCTAAATCTTTATACAAAACTTAAATACTAAGCAATGTCAGATTTCAAGTCACAATATAAACACTTGCATACGACTAATTGTATGAAATGTTGAATTCATCATAAAAATTTCTAGCTCAGAAATTATGCTCAATAATATTATAACCCGCCAACTATTAACGATCATATTTATCCTTAAAGTATACTTTAAAAATTGAGCCCCTACAAATATGCTATAATTATTTCGTTACTATATTGGGTTTAAATCTAAAAATATACTGTTAGTGATTGCCATAAAATATTTATTAATTTTATTTAACCCACAATTCCCACCTTTTACAATACTCTTTCCAAAATCTCTATTATTTCTCAGCTTGTTAACAATTATGCTCTAAAAGGTCACTAACTTTTTTCTCCCAAAAAAAAAGGTCAATTAAATATAAACCCATCAAATAAGTTAACAGTTTTACAAAGTAAATTTTTCCCGAACCTTCGCCCAACAAGCTTTAACATAAGTTTATTATTTACAGCCTGAAAATATGCTTTAATTTACAAACTGTTCAACTTTATCAATTATAATTAATTTCTTATATATAAACATATTTTTTCAGCTTTTGTTTAGCAAATTAATTTCAAAAAACATTTTGTTCACTCATTCTCTGCTAAGCTATTTAATTATTTTATTAAAAAAAAGAAAGAAATAACCAACCAGCTCACAAAAGGCGTTTCAAAACATTGTGCAAAAAAAAAAAGTGAAGAGAAACTTTAAAGTTGGGTATTAATTACTTTAACCACCGAAAAGTATGCTACACAATATTTCTTTCATTATAATAATATTCATAGTGTTTCGCTTTTTTTTTGCTTCTTAGGTTTGTTGCTGCAAAATAATAATTTCACAAAAAAGCTAATTGAATAAAGGCAAGCAAGCCAGCCAGCAAAAGGAAAACCTAAAAAGTTCTTAAGCAAAAAAAAAAAAAGCATCCTTAAGAGAGAGTGTGTGTGTGTGTCTGTTAGAGCTGCAGAAACCCCTTAACATGACAGGAATTTTAAATGAAAATTGTTTAATTTTTTTTTGTTCTTAAATTTCCTCCTCTTCATTCTTTTTTGTTCGGAGATGCCAATAATAAAGTCAACTAAGTAAAATTCCATTTTTATGTTTTGCCAGGAATATTAAAATATTAAAAAAAAACGAAGCATAGAAAAAGCTTTGCTTTGTTAGCTGCTAGAGCTCAGTGCTGGCAAGATTTCTTAAACAGCCACGTCTTGTTGTATCCTTTTTCCTTAGTTTTCACCGTTTTCCTAAAGATTCCTTTACATTCAAATGTTGTTTGTGTGCTTTTTTTATGCATAATTCATAAATTAAAGCTTATTTCCGTAACGGCGTTAACTTTGTTCTCATTGGCATAAAACTACGGTTTGTTACAACCGTTTGTTATACTTCCGTTTCCGTTAGAGACTGATGTTGCCGCTGTTGTTGTTTGGCTTGACTTTGCTTGGCATCCCTTAGGATTTGCAGATTTTATGGGAGTGCAAAGCAAAAATTTCTAAAGCAAACAAAAAATAAAGAAAATATTTTCACGACTCGTTTAAGACATTACCTGGCCTGCATATTAATTGTAAGCATCTTAGCACGTATAGAAAATTCCATAATGACTGTATCGTGGCATAGGCAACCAGCCAGCCAGGCAGGCGAGGAAAATATGTTTAGCAACAAATGAAAATTAGCAACATTTGTTTCATTTACAGATTTTAATGCTCAAAAGGTTTCATTACATTAAAATGAAACCAACAAAATGTCGAGCAGCAAAAAAAAAAGGTTTATTAACAAACTCATCACAAGCTAAATGTGGGATTATAAGAAATATATTTATGGCTATATACATATATAAAGTAAAGCAAAGAAGCCCAAAAATATGCTAAGAATTTTCAAATCTTATATACTGGTAGTTTACTACACAAGAATTCAGTATTGAGTTTCTTTAAGGGCTGTAGCTTAAAAAGGCAATAATGAAACAAGTGTTAAGGAAGAGATTTCCTAGAAAATTGTAACACTTCAAGATGGTCTAAGAAAAAAAATAAATTAATTCAGTTATAAGATGAGAATGTAACATGAAGGATTTAAAATTTAAATTTACTTAAATTGTAAAAAGTGCCTACCGGTTGGGTAGGCGGATCAGAAACAACGAATTCGATTTTGTAGCCCAAGAAAACAACCTAACCAAGTGCCTACAATTGTACTTGATCAACTATAAATGTAACTTTAAAGAGACAAGAATGGTAGTGTCAACTATAAAAGATTTCAGAGATATGTGGAACTTTGCAGCAACAAATTCTTTATCTTAACTTCGGGTCTTTCTATAATCTAAAGTGCAACTTAATCGTAATATTTTGAAGTTCAACTTAATTGTAATTAAGTCTTTCCATAAACAAAAGTTTAACTTAATCGTGGGTTTTTCTAAAATCTAAAGTTTTTCATAATCCATGGTTTATTTTAAATAAACGTCTAACTAATCTTTGGTCTTTCTATAAAAAAGTTGAACTTAATCGTAAGAATTTCCTTAAACAAAAGTTTAATTGAATCCTGCGTTTAACTATAAACAGAAGTTTAACATAGTCGTGGGTCTTTCTATAAACTATAGGTCAACTTAGTTGTGGATCTTTCTCTAAACAAAATTTTAACTTAATTGTGAGACTTTCCCTAAACAAAAGTTTAATTAAATCCTGGGTCTATCTATAAACATTAGTTTAACATAGTCGTGTGTCTTTTTCCAAACTACAGTTCAAATTAGTTGTGGATCTTTCCATAAACAAAAGTTTAATTGAAACCTGATTCTTTCTAAAAGCAAAATATTAACTTAATCTTGGGTTTTTCTATAAACAAAAATTAAGCTCAAACTTGGATATTTTTCTAAATTAAAACTAAACTTAATATTGGGATTTTATTTAATTGAAAAGTTAACTTTATTGTCACTCTTTTTTTAAAGAGTTTAACATAATCTTGGTTCATTTTAAAAGAAAATGTTTAACTTAATCGATGGTCTTTCAAAAAGCCAACGTGTAACCTAAGCGTCGGCCTTTCTTTTAACAAAAGTTTAACTTAATTGTTTCTTTATTATAAACAAAAGACTAACTTAGTCATGACTCCTTTTATTAACACAAGTTGAACTTAATCTTGGCCCCTTATATAAACAAAATTTAATTGTAGGTTTTCCACAATCAAAAATTTACTTAATTCTGACCCTTTTTATAAACAAAATTTGAACATAATTGTGGATAATTCTATAAACTAAAGCTTAACTTAATCTTGGCTCTTTCAAAAAACAAAGTTCGAACTTAATTGTGGGCCTTTTATAATTAACAGTTCAGTTTATTTTGGATTATTCAATAAACAAAAGTTTATCTTGACTGTGTGCTTTTCTGATCTTTTATAAACAAAAGTTTAACTTAATCTTGGGTTTTTCTGATCTGACACTCTAGTTAAGTTTAACTTAATCGTGGATTTTTCCGATCTTTTATAAACAAAAGTTTAACTTAATCGTGAGATTTTCTGATCTTTTATAAACAAAAGTTTAACTTAATCATGGGTTTTTCTGATCTGTTATAAACAAAAATTTTACTTAATCGTGGATTTTTCTGAACATTTTTAAACAAAAGTTTAACTCAATCGTGGGTTTTTGTGATGTTTTATAAACAAAATTTTAACATAATCGTGGATTTTTCTGATCTTTTATAAACAAAAGTTTAACTTAATCGTGGGTTTTTATGATCTTTTATAAACAAAATTTTAACTTAATCGTGAGTTTTTTTGATCTCTTATAAACAAAAGTTTAACTTAATCGTGGGTTTTCCGATCTTTTATAAACAACAGTTTATCTTAAACGTGGGTTATTTTGACCTTTAAAAAACAAAAGTTTAAGTGAATCGTGTGTTCTTTTGACCTCTTATTAACAAAAGTTTACTTAATTCTGGGTTTTTCTGATCTTCTATAAACCAAAGCTGAACTTAGTCGTGGGTTTTTCAGATCACTTATAAATAAAAGTTTAACTTAATCGCTGATCTTATTTGAACTAAAGTTTAACTTAGTAATGTGTCTTTGTATAAGTAATAAAATCTTTTGTTGTATATTGTGCCAATTTCACAGGTACACTTTGGGTTCATTAGAAATCTTTGACGCTCTCATACTTCCTCTTAACTAAAAAATTCAAAAATCTTGCAAAAATAACCAAAAACTTCATACAGATTTAATTTCCGTGCATTTTTTGCCACGACAATAAAACTCCTTGCAAACTTTTGCATAAACAAACTTTGTCCTGCAATTTTTCTTGATTTTTTATTCCATTGTTTTTAACTACTTTTGCATCAAATACCTTTTGACCTTTTTCCCAAATACTTTGTTGTTCTATTTTAACAATGTCACTTAAATAATCTGCATTTCATTGTGTCCATCTCTCCCTCTCTAACACTCTAGTTGGTCACTTAAACAAAATATAGTTTTTATTTTTCCACAAGTTTTTCATATTTTTAATGTTTTGCATAAAATTTTCTTAGACAATGTTATTGATGTGTCTCTTTTGTCTCTCTTTTGCCCCAGCATGTTGCAAACTTTTTGTTGCCGTCTTTAACAAAACATAATACATAAGTACATATATAAAAGTCTTTGGAGAGTCTTTAATCATCTTATTTTATGGACAAACAATTTTTTTTTGGGGAATATTTAGCAAAATAGAGATGCTGATAATGCTGGTGAATGGTGGTTTTTAAGGAATGTGTAAGCAAGGCAAAGGACTTGCAAGGAAGAACAGAAAAAAAAACTTTGTAATCATGTTGTTATTTGTTTGTTTTCGTTGTAAAATTTGTGAAATTAAGGGGTCTTGTAGTTGGCTTGTTTTTTTTTGCATTTTTCTGATAGATTGTTAAACACTAAAAAGTTTATTTGACAAATATTGTAATAGATTATAAAAAAAAGGGGGGAGAAATAGACTGAGATTGTTTTAAACAGTTAAGTAACAGTAATTTGGGATTTTGTTTTGAATTATGATTGAGAACAAAATAAACAAGTAATATTTATTTAAAATTAAAAGAAATGAAGAAATTAGTGAATTATTACATCACAAAAGCAAGCTTTTTTATAGAGCATACTAAGGTCCTAAAAGTATGCACCAATATTTTAATAATGTTTAATCAACAGTAGCCAAAGCAAACAATAAACAACAGGCACCTAAAAGTATGCACCAATATTTTAATAACGGTTAATTACCAAAGGATCACTGGTATTTTTGTAAACAATGCAATGTAAATTTATTTTACATAGAAAATGGCAAATATTCACCAATATTTTACATCAAAGAACATTTTAATTTACTTTTTAATTTTGTTTCACACATTTCATATTTTCCTCCCTTTCACTTAATTCTTCCTTAATATTAAAGAATTTTTTTACAAAAAAATATTTTTTTCTTTTTCTCTCACTTACCATCTTTTATCGAATACCGTGGATTACTCATGTCAACTCTTGTCTGATTCTTAATCCAATATATATTTGGTGTGGGATTACCAATAGCTTTACACTGCATGGTGGCCGTGTGACCAACTTCAATGACACGCGTACTAGGACCCTGGGTTATCACAGGGAAACCAGGAGGAGTTTTATCACCTAGAATGAAAAAAATAAAAAAAATATATAAAATTTTAATAATTTTGTTTAAACAAGTTATAGGAATAAATTGTTTATAAAATTTATTTTATAAACATAAATATTTAAATAAAAACTTTCAATTTAAGACCATTATTTGTTTGAATATTGTTGTGTGCTGTATTTATAATAAATATAACTAAAAGCCCCACAAAAAAATAAAATATTTATGCAAACAAATAAAAGAGCAACAATAACAAAAGTTGCCAAAGCTTATTTACACATTTCAATTAAATCCTTTCACAGTGTTGTTAATACACCCTTGTTTTTTTTGGCGTGGGAGTCCTTTTTTGGTTTTGTTTATAGTTGTATTGTATTGTTGTAGGGTACAGCAATTAAGGCTGGAAGGATTGAAGATTTGGTGGACAATGAACTGTCGCAAAGAAGTTTATTGAATAATCTTAAATAATTAGAGCTAGCCTGGCTTAATAATGAAAAGTTTAACTTAATCGTTGATCTGTTTATAAACAAAAGTATAACCTAATATTGGCACATTCTAGAAACACAAGTTTAACCTTATCTTGGAACACTCTATAAACAAAAGTTTAACATAACCTTTGGTCTTTCTAGGAACAAAAAATTAACTAAGTTTTAGGTCTAGCTGTAAATAAAAGTCCGACTTAGCTGCCAGTATTTTGATCAACAAAAGTTTAACTTAATAGTTAAACTTCATATCAACAAAAGTTTATCTTCATCTTGGCTATTTTTTTAAGCAAATGTTTAGTTTATTTATGTGTCTTTTAACTTAGTCAATCGTTGATCTGTTTAATAACAAAATTATAACCCTAATATTGGGTCTTTCTAGAAAAAGAAGTTTAACTTAATCTTGGGACTTTCTATAAACAAATGTTTACCTTAATCTTTGATCTTTCTAAAAACAAAAAATTAACCAAGATTTAGGTCTGGCTGTAGACAAATGTTGAACTTAACTGCCAGCATTTCGATCAACAAAAGTTTAACTAAATAGCTAAACTTCATATCAAAAAAAGTTTAACTTAGTCTTGGCTATTTCTATAATATCTAACTTACTTATGTGTCTTTTAACTTAGTCAATCGTCGAACTATTTATTAACAAAAGTTTAAGCTACTATTGGGACTTTCTAGAAACAGAAGTTTGATCTAATATTGGGACATTCTATAAACAAAAAATTAACTATGTTTTTGATAACCAAAAGTTTAACTTAATAGCTAAACTTCATATCAAAAAAAGTTTACCTTAGTCTTGGCTATTGCTTTAATATCTAACTTACTTATGTGTCTTTTAACTTAGTCAATCGTCGAACTATTTATTAACAAAACTTTAAGCTACTATTGGGACTTTCTAGAAACAGAAGTTTAATCTAATATTGGGACATTCTATAAACAAAAAATTAACTATGTTTTTGATAACCAAAAGTTTAACTTAATAGTTAAACTTTACATCAGCAAAACATTAACTTAATCTTGGCTATTTCTCTCAGCAAATGCTGAACCTGCTTAAGTATGTATCTTCTAACTTAATCATGAGATTTTCTATAATCAAAAGTTAAACTTAAGCGTAAGTATTTTTTATAAAAAAAATTTAACTAAATCGTCAGTCATTCTATAAACAAAATTTAAACTAAAATATCAGAATTTGAAGAATTTTCCATTAAAAAATAATTTAGTTTTATGCTAATAAAATTCTAACTTAATTGCGGGTCTTTCAGTAATTAAATATACAACTTAATCGTGGATCTTTCTATAAAGAAAAGTTTAACTTAACCGTCCGTTTTTTTATAAAGAAAAGTTTGACTTAATACTTTACTAACAAAATTTAACTTTATCATGGGGGCTTCTATAAATAAAAGTTGGATCTTTCATAAACCAAAGTTTAATTTAATCGTGGGTATTTCTATACAGAAAAGTTTAGCTTAATCGTCCGTTTTTCTAGAAAGAAAGGTTTAGGTAAGACTTTACTAACAAAATTTAACATTATCATGGGGGTTTCTATAAGTAAAAATTGGATCTTTCTATAAACCAAAGTTTAACTTAATCGTGGGTATTTCTATAAAGAAAAATTTAACTTAATCGCCCGTTTTTCTATAAAGAAAAGTTTAACTTAATACTTAACTAACAAAATTTATCATTATCATAGGGGTTTCTATAAATAAAAGTTGGATATTTCTTTAAACCAAAGTTTAACTTAATCGTGGATATTTCTATAAAGAAAAGTTTATCTTAATCGTCCGTTTTTCTAGAAAGAAAGGTTTAGCTTAAGACTTTACTAACAAAATTTAACATTATCATGGGGGTTTCTATAAGTAAAAATTGGATCTTTCTATAAACCAAAGTTTAACTTAATCGAGGGTATTTCTATAAAGAAAGGTTTAACTTAATCCTCCGTTTTTCTATAAAGAAGGGTTTAGCTTAAGACTTTACTAAAAAAATTTAACATTATGATGGGGGTTTCTATAAATAAAAGTTGGATCTTTCTATAAACCAAAGTTTAACTTAATCGTGGGTATTTCTATAAAGAGAAGTTTAACATAACTCTGGATCTATATAGACCACATGATGTTATTTACTTTTAACGTAGAATTTTATTTGAACTAAATTTTACTTTAAACGAGTAGCTTTTTTTCTATAAACTAAATTTTACTTTAATCGTGGATCTTTCTATAAACAAAATTTTACTTCAAACGTGGATCTTTCTATAAACAAAATTTAACTTTAAACGTTGATCTTTCTATAAACAAAATTTTACTTGAAACGTGGATCTTTCTATAAACTAAAGTTTACTTTAAACTTGGAAGTTTTTATAAACGATATTTTACTTTAAACGTTGATCTTTCTATAAACAAAATTTTACTTTAAACGTGGATCTTTCTATAAACAAAATTTCACCTTAAACGAGGATATTTTTATAAACTAAATTTTACTTTAAAAGTCGATCTTTCTATAAACAAAATTTTACTTTAAAATTGGGTTTTTCTATAAACTAAATTTTACTTGTAACGTGGATCTTTCTATAAACAAAATTTTACTTGTAACGTGGATCTTGTAACAAAATTTTACCTTAAACGAGGATCTTTTTATAAACAAAATTTTACTTTAAAAGTCAATCTTTCTATAAACAAAACTTAACTTTAAAAGTGGGTTTTTCTATAAACTAAATTTTACTTTAAACGTTGATCATTCTATAATCATAATTAATTATTATTTTAAACGTGAGACTTTTTATAAACAAAATTTTACTTTAAGCGTGGATTTTTCTATAATCAAGATTAAGCTTTAAACGCAGATATTTCTTTCTATAAACAAAATTTTACTTTAAACGTGGATCTTTTTATAAACAATATGTTAATTTAAACAAGGATCTAGCTTTATTTAAACAAAAATATTACTTTAAACGAGGATCTTTCTATAAACAAAATTTTAGTTTAAACGTGGATCTTTTTATAAACTAATTTTAGCTTTAAACGTGGATCTTTCTATAAACAAAATTTTAAATTAATCGCGGATCTTGCTTTCTATAAGCAAAATTTTACTTTAATCGTGGATCTTCTTTTCTAAAAATCTGAGTCAATCGTGTAGCATATTTAATATTCTCTATTAGTCCCCTTTTAACAGTAACTTATTTAAGAGGTAAACAACAACAACACAAAACACTACTAAGTATGTGTGTGTAAGTGTATATGTGTAAATTGTAAGCTTGTTTGTATGTGTTAAGCTTTGTTTTTTATACATTTTTTATGTATGTGTGGTTTTTATATTGTATTTTATATTGTTGAGTTTTTTTTTTCAAGTTTTTGTCGCTGTTGTTTTTGTTATTATTGTTTTTATGCAATATTTATATTAAAACGTGTCTGGCGTGAAATTAAAATAATATTATCAACACATACACATAGCGACACACATACATACAGGCAGACTTAACAAAATTTACATGCACACTGGCATTCATAGACCCTCTATATTGTAGCATACATCTAGGTATAACTATACACAAACATACATATGTAAGTTTGTATGTGAGCATGGAAGTAAATGTAGTTGTAAATATGTATGTGACAAAAATACAATGCAACACAAAAACATTTATGCTTTAAAGAATACCATTGAAAAACAAACACTTGAACAAAAAAACAAGGAATAAAGTAAAAAAAAATAACCAACAATTTTTGGAATTAAAGACTTTTATGCATATAAACAGATATTAAAACCAACACAGAATGAATATGTTGCATGTACAATGTTAATGTTTTTGTTGTTGTTGCAGTGCTAGTAGTTTTTTGTTTTTAACTTTTTTTTTTTTGTTTTGGCACATTTTTGTTGGCATTGTAAAGTTGACACTTGGCATTTTCATTGTTTTTGTCATTTGTAGTTTATTTTATTTGGTGTTTTTCTTTTTTTTTGTAAATTTTATTTAACATTTATTTCTTTTATTTGTATTATTTTCGCTGGAAATCAGGGTTTTTTTTACTTGACTATAGACAAAATGCTGTAGTGGAGAAATAAGGTTAATGGTAAAAAATTGTTAAAACGTTAAAGTAAAGTGTTGTTATCGAATGTATTGAACAACAAAAAAAAGTAGATGTATGAAGTGTTAAAGATCAGGATCCCATAAATATTCCTTGAGGACAAAAGCATAAAAGCAATAAGCTGTTGTACACAAAACAGCAAAAGGCAGATTAAAGTTTTTAGGTAAATGAAAATTTTGATAATTTTAAGTTGAGAAAATTAAAGAAAAGTCGATTTAAAATCCATAAAGATTTAAAATTTCGTACCAAAATTTAATTATTTTAAATAAATTTGTTTGAAATTTCCTGTAAATTTTTTTAATTTTGTGATATTTCTCTTCAATATTTATATTCATTGAAAACTATTTTCAATTATTTGAATGTTGGAAAAAGATTTGATAGCTTTTTTCACAAATCAAATGTTCTATTTTAAAAAAAAGTTGAATTTAGCTAAAATTTACTTTAAAATTTGTACTGTTGAAAATTGTCCAATTAAACAAAATAAAGCTGTACGTATACTTAATATTTAATAATTAATTATTAATCATACGCCCATTATACCCACTTTTATTTGGATTTAAATTTCATTTACTTAAACATGTGAGCGTATACTTAATATTTCATAATTATATATTACTCATACTTCAAGTAATCCTATATTTATTCGAATTTACTACAGTATACTGCAGTATTGAAAAACTTATGATTTTATTCCAGTATATGAAAAATTGATAGTGAAAATTTAAAATGCAAATCAGAAATACTGAAAATACTAATATTACAGAAATGTAATAACTGGATAAGATAAGAATGCTTTTTTATACCCTTCAACTTCGTGAAGGGTATAATTTTCCGACCCTATAAAGTATATTTATTCCCGATCCCTATAGATAGCGGAGTCGATTAAGCCATGTTCGTCTGTCTGTCTGTTGAAATCAACTTTACGTAGCCCCCATATAACTAAAATACATGATATTTAAAATCGAGAAAATCGGAAAAAATATTTTTTAACCCGAATTTTTATTTCATGAAACATTTTTTTTTAAAAACAAATTCTTTTTCGCAAAATTTTTTTTTTTAAAATTAAAAAAAAATTTAAAAAAAAATTAAAAAAAAAATTAGAAAAAAAAAATTATTTTGTTTAAAAAATAATATTTTTAAATATAATTTGGTAATTTTCTCAATTTAAAATTAAATTTTTCTCAATTTCAATTTGAAATTCTGAATATCATTTGGAATTTTCTGAATTTAAAATTGAAATTTTCAATTTCCAATTTGAAATCCCATGTCATCGTACGTGACATTTGTACGCCTATGAAGTGAAGTAGATTTTGCAATAATAAGAGTATCTGAAAAATAATTTGGTCTTTATGTTCCATTTAGAGGGTACTATATTTAAAAAAATAATAAATGCTTACGGAACATTGTTTTCCAAAATATTAAGCGAAATAAGGTTATATCGCACGTGACATAAAACGGAAGTAATTTTGAGATACATGTAAAAATATGCTAAAATTTGTGAATCCTGAGAGGCGTTAGCTTTTCTTTTAATTTCTTACACTAAACCACATATGTTTCCTTTACAAAACAATCTTTGGATGATTTTATAATAAATAAAATTTAATAACGTACCTGACATGGTGTACGAGACAGATTTTTCTTTTATAGTAAAAGAATATATATTCTGCACATATACATATGTATTCAAAAACTAAAAAATAAATAACAAAATATACATATATTCGGTTTCAAACAACAAGGTGATAATAGCAAAAAAAATCATCAGAGTTAAATTCAGTTCATACTACATCTTAGCCTAAAACATACTAATTAAATTAAAAAATTATCGTCAATTT
The DNA here is from genome assembly GCF_958450345.1 of Calliphora vicina. NCBI lineage: Eukaryota > Metazoa > Arthropoda > Insecta > Diptera > Calliphoridae > Calliphora > Calliphora vicina. The sequence continues at coordinate 119,563,662 of NC_088781.1, forward strand.
AAACTATTATTTTCGCCCTTGAAATGTTGGTTGGTTTTCTCATATTCAGATCATCCAGAAATTAAGTTTTAAGGTTTTTTGTTTCTTCAGTCGTTTGTTTGTTTCTTCTCGTGGAATTGCTCGTATGTAATTTTTCAATTTCAATTTAACCCATTATTGGCCACTACCAGTATCCGACGGAGCTTATTAAATTCCTTTAAGGGCATGGTTTAAAAGCTCCAATTAAGAAAAAAAAAATAAAATTTTTTGCCTCAGGGTTGCCATTTCCCTAGTATGGCTTGGTCGAAAAATCGACCATTGGCCGAAAACGTTATAATTTAAGAAATATAAATATTTGCAATTAATAAAAGAAAATCTTTAGTTTGAAGGAAAATATTAAAGTAATGCGGTTTTATTTAAAATAATTATTATTTCTGAATACGTGACATTTAAAAAAAATGCATGGTATTCATCAAAACATTTGATGTGTAGATAAATATTGCACTTCTTACATATAAATAAAGTGTGCTTCTTGCATAGCTTACACCGACTATGTTATTCTACGCGCTTTTTGATACGGCATGTACTTTCTCATTGATTCGAGGAATGTTCGTGGGATATTCCAAGTTCTCATTTTCAGACTCATTATCCTTTTCGTATGTCAATAGTTTACTTGTGACTTCAGAATGAAAATCAATTTGCGATAATGGTTTGTTGTTTTGAAGTTTTTCTATTCTTTTATTACTTTCGGCTATGGAATTGTTATGGTTTTCTTCTACTTGCGTCAATATCCTTTTGCATTGACTAGTGGTTCAACTCTGGAGTTATTGTTATAACATTACTGTTGACTATCAACTAAAGAAACAAATTCTCCTCGCTACCTTTCACGTATAGTTCCAGTTGCATAAAATTTTCGCTCAAAAAGACACATAAGCTGATAAGAAGAACAAAAAATTGTCAAAGGAAACAGTATGAAACTCCGGATCAGGTACGTTAGCAAGCATATTTAAAACTTTTTGGGCACCAGGACATATGCTCTTACTATAAGATGTGGCTGAACCACTGTATAAAATACTATAAAATAAGTAGCCCTTTTCTGAACATAAGCACCACGACTTAAAGCCGAATCGAATTGGCTTTTATTTTATAAACATCTTACATGAGTGCAACAAAACGATCTGATATATCCAAATTAGTATTATCGGCAAGATGCAAATACATGTTTCAACATTGATAATGCCATGTCGAATTGAGAAGACCAAAATTGATCGATATGTGGTAAAGTATGATAACCAGACAAATATAAAATTCCAATGAACCGACGCAATTCTGTTGGTGTAAGGTGAGCAGTAGCATTATTTTCACGCACATAGACATTTGTAAAAGCAACCATTTCCGCAATAATGGAATTATCCAAATGTAGTGCATAAAAATCAAAGGGAGATTTAGGTCCCACAAAACAAAATGATATGCATTTATCACACAAAAATTACCCAAGGGTAAAAATAAAACATATGTTATGATTTTGAAGCATTTTAATATAATAAGAAAATAAAATAATTAAATTAATATGCATGACGCTATATGATGGGTTTCGGCCATTGGTCGAATTTTCGACCAACAAAAATTACGGCCTCTCAAAAATAAGAGTTTTATCATTTTGAATATGATTTCTTTCTTTTCTGATAATATTGTATTTTGTCTTCACGGAAAAGTAATAAAAATAAATTACTTTTTTATTTTTTTAATTTTTTTAACATTTTAGAAAAGTGACTAAATCAAGAATCAAGAAAAAATTCTGGTTTTACTTAAAGACAAAAAATAAATATATCAAAGATGTTAAAAAAATATAAAACTTCATTTCTGTTAAAACATATTTAAAAAAATATGGTCAGCTTCTTAGATATTCAGTTACAAAGTTGATGGTCGAAAATTCGACCACCAGCCGAAAATGGGTTAAAATTCTTAATTTAAATTTTTATTTAAAATTGTAGCAAAACCCTTCAAACGCCTCTGCTTTGACCGCTTTTATTTTTAAGTTTGATGTCTCTTTTCCAAATACTCAAATTCAAACTATATTCCTCTTAAACATGAGGCCACTAAAAAATTTCTTATACCTACTAGTTTTTTAAATATTTAGTTATATTTTTGTAGTATTTTTATTTAAAATTGTAACAAAACCCTATATATGTACGCCTCTGTTTTTCTTTTCACTTTTATATATAACTTTGATTTCCGTTTCCTTCCTACCTTGTACAATAGTATTTTATTTTTTGATTTATTTTCAAGTTTTTTTCCAATTTCTTTTACTGCTCTTGCTCATATATCAAGTTTATTTGTAGTTATTTTTCCAACTTGTTATGTATTTTGTTTATTATTTTATAATTTTCTATATACAAGTTTTTTCCTCTTAGTTTATATTTGATTTAAATCATATTGTTGTTGATTTCTTTTTTCTTTTTTTTTTTGCATTTGTTTGATAGAGGTTTCCTTTTAATGTTTTTTTTTTTTATTTCAATTTTTATTTATTTTTTTAGCAATGTGTTTTTTTTATTTTTTTGGTTCCTGTTTGAATTCAATTTAATACGATAATAAATCATTGCAAATCCATTTGTATTGTCAGCACTAGTAAACGAAATACATATGAATGTGTATATTTATATTTGAATGTGTGTTGTATGTAATGTAAAAAAAATAAAACAAATGCTTAGTACTGGTACTCATATGTATACAAAAAAAAAATTGAGGTACAGATCTATTTGTGGGTAGGAGTGTGTATTTTTTTGTATTGTTATTTTGCTGCAGTATGATACGGCTTCAAAATCAAAAATGATTGAATATAAATGTATTGTTTGTTGGTTTGTTTGAGTGAAAAAGTAGGTTTGCATGTATTTGAGTATATTTATTTTTTTGTTTTTGTTTTCTTCTTACACGAGTGTTTGTTTTGTGTGAAAGAGAAAAGAGCGAATTTGTCAGTGTAAGAGTTTGTTTATTTATTTATATTTGTTTTCCTGCCAACCTGGCTGGCTGCCTACTTGTTTAACTGTTCGCCTGTTTTCCTGCCTGCCTTTGTGTTTGTATATGAGCGTGTGAGTGTGTGTGTGATGATTGTTGATGTATTTGTGTCATGTTCCGTTATCAATTTCCGCAAAGTATTGTTTTATGTATTTTAATCAACAGAAAATTAAAATCATGCAAAAAATAAACAACAACAACAGAATATTATTGAAATTTATTGATTTGTTGGAGGAGTGTCAATAGATTAATTTTAGTTTCTGTCCGGATTTCGTAAAGGGTATAACACAACAACATTGATGCTCTTTATCGTTAAATACATACGCTCCCGGCTTGATAGGGAATCGGTGTGTGTACTAATTTTTCTAGAGTTTTATAAAGCTTTTGATTCCTTGAGCAGTGATTAGTTGGCTATTAAGTTGATTGAAGAATATGTATAAGTTTGACACTCTATCAAGCAAAATATATTTTCTTTTCTTGATAATCTTGGTCAGTTTTTTACAGTTGCGGACCAGGACCCTGGGTTTATATATTTGCATAGAGGTGTCCCACAAAAATCTATGTTGGTACAACTATTTTTTTTTTACGATCAACCCTACTGTGTGGCGTTAAGTTCAAATCTTAATGAGTTTTGGGTTTTGAAATTTCTAGCTTCTCTTAATCTAAGGAAATTTAAAAGTATTTTTTTTTAATGCTGGCTATCTTACTGTAAAATGTTAGTTATTATGTATTTTCTGTATTTTTGATTTGTATTTAAAACATTTATTATAGAAAAAAATTATGTTTAGAAATAAATCTGGCATTTCTAAATAGCTAGACCGATCTGGATAAAATTTGACGTGGTCGTAGCCAAGGAGTATTCAAGTTTTAGTTGTTAAAAAGAACCCCTACAAATGATCCTGGGACGGCGCTATGGGGGCTCAAAGTTAGGTACCTTCGACATGTACAATTTTTAATTTAAAAAAAAGCCATTTTTATGTTTCTCTTCCGATTTCAAAACGCTCGTGTAGGACTTGAAAAAACATGTTTGCGTTTGCTATTTATCTCTTATGATTTCCTAGTTTTAGGCATTTCAAAATTTAAATTATAAAATTTTGCCATACCTTGCTCCGATTTTTTAAAAATATAGGTAGTACTTTTGGACCGAATGGACTAAAATTGCTTTTCTTAGTTAGACAACTAAATTGCCAATAATATACAAAAGATCTCAAAGCAATAACAATTATGGATCCAAAAATAAACAAGTAAGAAAGTATGGTCGGTCAAGTCCGACCATATAATACCCTACACTAAGTAAAAGAGCAAAAAAATGTTTCTTTTAAAATTTCAATAATTTCTATTTTTTAGTGATTTTCGGAAGTGGGCCTTATATGGGGGCTATGACCAATTATGGACCGATCACCATGAAATTAGGTCGTGTGATTTATGTCTATATGAAAGTTTACTATGTTGAATTTTGTGAGTATACCAACATTTTTAAGCGATTTATGCACGTTAAAGTGATTTTCGGAAGCGGGTTTATATGGGAGCTATGGTAAGTTATGGACCGATCATAATAAAATTTGGCGACATGAATTTTGTATATATAAAACTTATTTGGAGCGCAATTAGTGGAGATACATTTATAAATTAAACATTTATGACCGATAAAGTCCAATTTCGGAAGGACATTTGTATGGGGGCTAGGTGAAATAATGGACCGATTTCAGCCAGTTTCAACAGACTTGGTTCTTGGTCCAAATTTTATCGAAATATCTTCAAAATTGCGACCTGTACTCTGCGCACAAGGTTTACATGGACAGCCAGCCAGCCAACCAGACGGACGGACGGACGGACGGACATCGTATAGTCGACTCAGAAAATGATTCTAAGTCGATCGGTATACTTTAAGGTGGTATTAGACTAGTATTTTTGGGCGTTACAAACATCTGCACAAATGCGTAATACCCTTCCCACTATGGTGGTGTAGGGTATAACGACTTTCAATTTAAAAATTCAAAAATAGTAGATTTTTGCTATTTTTTGGGCGAAAAGGTGATTTAACTCTTTTTTATTAAAAAAAAAACTTTCTTTAAGAACATATAACAATTTTATGTTCTAGTGTAAGGTGTCTTTACGTAAAGCACTATTTTGGAGTATAAAACAGGTTCTATATTTCGAATGTGTCGCCCCTACGACCTCAGGAATTTGACTTTTTTTTATTGAAATTTCGAATTGGGACCACATGTTCTAAAATCCCAAAGCTGGGATAAGAAAACGGAAAGCAGACTTGGAAACTTTGATGTGTTCTCTATTTATCCTTAGAGAATTTTCCCAGTCACGAAGGAGATTTGGACCCTATGGGCTAAATTGTAAAAAAAAACATTTTTGGGATTTTTGTTTAAATTTTTGGGAATTAAGGGATTCCCTTTGACCTTTTGATAAGTTTTTTTTTACATTTTGTTATCTAGAATAACAATTTTAAAAAACGTTGAAAATTTCATTGAGGTTTGTTAATAAATAAAGATTTTATTTCAAACTAGTTGATCGCCCCGTCTTCGCTCGGTAGCATTTACTTATGTTAGTTCTTCAAGTTTTTCCAACCCACTCACACCAGCCTGTTCTTATTTATTATTTGCAAATAAAATATCTAAATTTGTACTGCATACTTTAGGGAGCTTTTTTATTACAGTTGACTGGACTCATAAAAAAAAGAATTTCCGAGTTTTAACCGGAATTTTTACATTTTTTTCTTTACAAACCATCTCCTGAAAATTTCGAATCGAATAAAAAAAAATCAGCCAACTCGCTCCAGCCGATTTTATTGAGTTTCTAAAACTAAAATTTGTATCAAACATTTAATAGGATTGTAAATATTAGGAACAATGTGGATCAAATTTATTCTTATTTCCGAACTATTTTTTTTTTTATTTAGATAAGTTAATTTTTAGTCTTACGAACAAAAAATTCAGTCAATATCTCAATTAGATTCGAAAATATGCCAATAAAAATATGCTTTTTCATATTTTAGTATAAAATTGACTTGTTGTTGATGAATAAAAAATTGAGAACATTTTTTATTAATAATTTTGAAGGACGTAGTTTTAAAGTGGCATATTTTTGAATCTAATTGAGTTATTTGCAATATTCTTATACTAGCATTCTCTAATATTTAAATAATTTCTTAATTTATTCTCTTAACAATTTTAATAAATAAATTTTCCTATTGGCCTCTTTCGTAATGGAACAAACTATATTTGAATATGCAAACATTTTCATTTGAATTAAATATAAAAAAATGTATACATTTCCTGCATTCGAGTCTATTTAAATATTAATAAACTCTGTTTACTTAGCTTTGTATTTAAAAGCAAGAAAACTTGCAAAAATAACAAAAAAAACTTTTAGCAAATATACAAGCAACAAAAATATTAAATAAAAATATGTATAAGAAATTGTTAAGTAACATGAATCTCTATAAAATTAAACAAAATACTACACTTGATAACCATTAAGAAGGATGAACAAAAATAAAACAAGATGAAAGGCAAAACAGCAAGATGGATAAAAATGATATTCATGTACTGCTACATATTTATTATGCAAGTTAAAAGACAAAAAAAAAAAACTCAACAAAATCATGAAGTATAAACTGGCAACATGATGTTGTAAGATATTTTTTTTCTTATTTAACTACTAGATTGTTGTCGTTGTTGTTGTATCATAGTTGTGTGAGAAGCAAACAAAAAAAAAACGAGCAGAAATGAAATTAAATTGCTGCTTTAGTGAATACTTACAACAAAATAACTATTTGAGTATATATGTATATGCAAGTGCTGCAGCCTGAAATGCAACATTAAATTCTATTGAATTTTTAAGTTGGTATTCTTCTCAGCTCTTGTTTTCTTTTGCTTCGTTTTACTTAATTTTTCTCCTACAGTCTCCTAAAAATAGACTACTCTCATTTTTTTATTTCATTTATTTTTTTGCTGGTGTGTTCTTTAATGAAAACAGACAAGTAACACAACAGCAAATAATAAAACATGCTCACGACCTAAAGACAATTTTTTTTTTTGTTCCAGAGAATTTTTTTGTCTTCACTTTGGGTTTTTTTGCTAAGAAAAATTGTAGGAGAAAAATGTCATAGATAAGTGAAGATGAAGTAAGAAATAAACAAGTAGTAAGAAAAACCAGGAGAGGTAATTCATAATCGGTCATGGTCGGAAGGTAGATTGGTTAGAAAACAAATTATAACCAGTGACTGTTACTATTATTGGGATAGTTATGTCTGCCTACATTGGATAATATTTATGTGATCTTGCAATACAAACAGTGAAACAACTTAATTATTGCATTTGACATTTCCTGATCGTGTACTCTCTCTTTTAGGTGATTAGTATCGTGTTATTTAACACCATTAGATCTATTAAATAATAAGAGACAAAACAATTTTAATTTATAACAAGTAAGAAAGTATGGTCGGTCAAGCCCGACCATATAATACCCTACACTAAGTAAAAGAGCAAAAAAAGTGTTTTTTTTTAAATTTCAATAATTTATATTTTTGAGTGATTTTTGGAAGTGGGCCTTATATGGGGGCTATGACCAATTATGGACCGATCACCATGAAATTAGGTCGTGTGATTTATGTCTATATTAAAGTTAACTATGTTGAATTTTGTGTGTTTACCAAAATTTTTAAGCGATTTATGCACGTTGAAGTGATTTTCGGAAGCGGGTCTATATGGGAGCTATGACTAATTATGGACCGATCGTAACAAAAATTGGTGACATGAATTTTGTGTATATAAAACTTATTTGGAGCGGAATTTGTGGAGATACATAGATAAATTAAACATTTATGACCGATAAAGTCCAATTTCGGGAGGACATTTGTATGGGGGCTAGGTGAAATAATGCACCGATTTCAGCCAGTTTCAATAGGCTTGGTCCTTGAGCCGAAAAAATAATATGTATCAAATTTCATCGAAATATCTTCAAAATTGCGACCTGTACTCTGCGCACAAGGCTTACATGGACAGCCAGCCAGCCAGCCGACCAGACGGACGGACGGACATCGCTTAATCGACTCAGAAAGTGATTCTAAGTCGATCGGTATACTTTAAGGTGGGTGTTAGACTAATATTTTTGGGCGTTACAAACATCTGCACAAACGCATAATACCCCCCCCCACTATGGTGGTGTAGGGTATAAAAATAAAGGCGAAAAAATTTATTATTCGGTAAAAAAACAGGCACATTATTTCGGAAACTTAAAAAAAATGTAGAGAGGGTGTAAAATTTTTCACCACCTCATAAGTTAAAGGTTAATACTTTCTGGCTTTTATCAACGTTCTATTCGAAGTTTCTTTCTTCTACCTGTACTCTGCGCATAAGGTTTACATGGACAGCCAGCCAGCCGACCAGACGGACGGACGGACATCGTTTAATCGACTCAGAAAGTGATTCTAAGTCGATCGGTATACTTTAAGGTGGGTGTTAAACCACAAACATCTGCTCAAACGCATTATACCCTCCCCACTATGGTGGTGTAGGGTATAACAAAGGACATAATTAATTAAATTCTAAAAATGAGAAAACAAAATTAAAAGATTTTTTTATTACGGCATTGACAAAACAATGGAAACTTGGGTATTATTTTAACAAATATGGTCTAAACTTTGCAATAACTCAATATTTTGTTGGGTATCGCTTATTTTTTATAACTGCTACACAGCGACGATGCATTGAACCAATTAAAGAGTCAATGGTCGATGCATTGAACCAATTAAAGAGTCAATGTTCTCCTTTGAAATATTTTGCCATTCCCTTATAACCGCCTCCGATAAATCTTCCTTCCTGGTGTAATTTTGGGTCCTTATTTTACGATCTTCAATTTCCCATAGACTTTCTATGGGATTGAGATCTGGCGATTGGGCAGGCCACTTCAAAACACGTACCTCGTTGGACTGTAACCACTCGGTTACAACCCTAGAGGTGTGTTTCGGGTCGTTGTCGTGTTGGAATCTCCAAACTAGGGGCATATTTTCCTCAGCGTATGGATACATAACATCGTTTAATATGGTTCTGTATCCTATACCTGTCATGGTATCTTTTATAATATGAATTGGGCCCATAACTTGCCCTGAAAAACATCCCCAAACTTTACAGTCTTATTTGGGTACTTTGGATCTAATCTTGTTTCCCTTTCGTCGTCTTACAAATGTTCTCCCATCACTGCCTCTAAAATTGTATTTGGATTCGTCGGAAAAGAGGACAGTATTCCATTTCTGTATCGACCAGTTTAAATGATCCCTGGCAGATTGTAGAGGAACGGAACGGTTCTTTTTAGAAATGCGTGCTTTTTTCACAGGACGATAGCAACCAAGACCAGCCTCATTTGCCCTGCGACTAACTGTTTGGGTACTTATTTCTAATTTTAGGCTATTAACAACCTCTCGAGGAGTTATTTTTGGGAATTTATTGAACTCTCTCGCTATTAAATTATCTTGTCTAGAAGTAGTCTTACGAGGTCTTCCACCTAAATGTTGAGTTTTTACAGAACCTGTCTCACGAAATTTCGTTATAATTTTTGAAACTGCTGATTAATTTATTGTAAATTTGTCACAGATACTTTTTTATTTTAAACCAGCTTTAAAATCGTTAATTATTTTATTTTTTAAGTCTTCACAAATCTTAACTTTAGCCATTTTCTTTAACTTTGAAAAAAGCAATTATGCGAAAGACTTAGAAAAAGAAATTGTGAAAAATTACCAGAATTTAAAAATAAAATAACTGTAAACAGGATGCTTGTATGTATATCTGACATAGAAGAATTGGAATCAGATATACTGGTCTTCTTTGGTTGGGTACATTATACTTTGAAATGTTAGTTTAGTTGCTGTTTTATAATTTCTCTTCTAACTTATATCATACTAAATATGTATATTGAAATGATTGTACTAGGGAGATAATGCTAAGTGGCCCAAATTTATACTTGAAGTTTTGAATAGTGATTAAAGGTAGAAGAACGCGAATTGATTTCATTATTCTCTGTACATTTCCTGAAACTGTATAACAAAACTTTTAAATCCTTTCTTTTCAATTATCTCCAAAACAACTGCATTAAAGCCTTTTGTACCAGATATTAGCATTTTCAGCTAATTGCCAGTATTTCCCCCATGATCTTTAATACGCAATTGTATTGTCTAGTTGTTGAAAACCGTGTTAACACCAATAGTTGCCACGGATATTTGTAAATGTACAAGTATACAACTGATACGAATAGGGGTCCTTTTCAAAACCACCGCTAAAGTTTTGTTGTTTAGGTGCTATCAATGGGTTTGTAAACTACAGTATTTGTATGAAAAGCAATAGACAACAACAGAATCTCATAAATAATTGTTAAGAGTGTGTAACGGAAAGTGTTAAAGTATGTGTATGATTTGTAATGTTTTACATGGGCCTCCTTTTACTATTTGTGAGAGTATGAGTGAGTGTATTTGAATGTTTATCTGGGTTTAAATACGCGTTGTTGTACAATTCCCCTATTTGATAATCCATTTTTATGCAAACGTTTGGTCTAGAGTGCTTTTATTGTGCAATTTCTTTGTTTTTTGTCTATTCTATTTGCACTTTTGCCTGTTCATTACAAAATAAAACACTTACGTTTCTTGTGTTTGAATTGTTCCTGCTGCTACTAGTATTATTATGGCTGTTGTTGTTAAGTTTCTTATTTGCTGTTTCCTTTTTTTGGCAATTGTTTAATTTAACGGTTTTTCTATTAATATTTGTTCCATTTTAGCCTCTTTATTTAGGGTAAATATATGACTCTAACATTGAAAGAAGTTAAAAGTCCTTAAAAATCTAGAAATCATCTCTTTAAATTTCTTCTTAAGCTGCTAAAAATGTATGTATTTTTAAATTAGTTTCTTTTAAATCTTGATATTTTTGGTAACAACCTATCAAAAAATTGACCTGAATTGTTTGTTTCTTTACACAACAAATGTTCCTATTAACAATTCATACATTCACAACCTATTGATTACCCATATTTGTTTCAACATTTCACAAAATTTATATTTATAATTCCTCACAATTTGATCTTCTCCAAATGACCCTATTTGTATGATTTCTGCAACTATAAAGTATTTAAATTATTCCTGTATTATTTATTCCAGTTCAAGTACTAATGAAAAACAGAGATTTCTCATGCTGTCAATTTACATTTCATATCAACTTGTCAATTTTTCATACTCACTTACTATACTGTCTCATCTATTATATCCCTTTCAAATAAAGTGTTTTAAACCCTCTTTTTTTATCTAGAAGCTAAATAAAAAAAAAAACTTATTTAAAAATGTATTACAGGTAATTTTTGCTCTAGTAGAATTCTGTGTTGCAGTCAGTACTGCATGCATTTCTAATGCAGTTTCTATAGAATAGCTTAAGAATGGAGATAAAAATGAAAAAAATAAAAATAAAATTACAAAAATTGCAAATATTTTTATGTGTATCAATGTGGCAGAACATTTATGGATGTAGAGAGAGAAATTGTTGGAATTAAAAAAGGAGAATTTTAACCAGAATCTGAATAGAAGAATCTACTAGAGTAGACCTAGAATTTACACCAAAATCTCAACAAGGATATAAAATAGAATAAAAACAAGAACATGAACTAGAATCTGAACTAGAATAAGAACTGTATTCTGTGATAGAATCTGTTTTAGAATGTTAACTAGTATCTGCACTAGAATTTAAACTGGAGTCTGAACTTGAATCTGTACTAGAAACTGAAATGGAAGCTGAACTAGAATCTGAACCAGAATTTGAACTAGAGTCTGACCTTTAATCTGATTTGGAACCTTAACTAGAATCTGCACAACACTCTGAACTTGAAGCTAAACTAGAATCTGAACTACAATCTCTATTAGAATATGAAAAATATGTAATTTTTATTGAACTTTATAGTGTCCATTAGGTGTGCTGGATTATCAATATGGGGTTGCGAGTTCTATTCCCGCCACTAACTCTGGGTGTATCTGCAGACAAGCAAAACCCTTCCCAAATTATACTTCAAAATAAAAATTTTAAATATTTTTAGGTAAACCAAAATTTTTTTTTTTCCAAAACGAGAAATTTTTTTGTAAATTTTTTTTTTCGAATTTTTAAATTTTATAAATTTTAAAAAAAAAATTTGTTTTTAAATTTATAGTTTTTTTTAAATTTAAAAAATTTTTTTTTTGTTATTTAATTTTTTTTTTGGTGAAAAAAAAAATTCGGGTTAATCTGTATAAAGAGGATAAATTGGTTACGGATTTGAATTCACTGTAGGATATCCTTTAAATAGCAAATCTCTCCTATTGGAATTCTGAGACTACACATATCCAACCGAATTAGTGTTTTGGTTTCCTTTGCATGCAGTTTTGGTCAAAAGGCCTTGAACACTTGTCAATCCGTCCAACTATTCTAGGATTTGTTGAAGGCCCCAATAGAACAGTGGCCGGTTATTACTCCTACTAGAATTCTGAGACTACACCTATCCAATCCAATTAGTGTTTTGGTTGCCTTTGCATCCAGTTGTGGCTAAAGGCGTTGGACACTTGACAATCCATCCTACTATTCCAGGATTGATAGAAGGCTCCAATTGAATAGTGGTCGGTTATCACTCCTACTAGAATTCTGAGACTATACCTATCCAACCCAATTAGTGTCCAAGGCCTTTGGAAAAAACTGGATGCAAAGGCAACCATTGCATCAAGGCCTTGGATACTAGAATTCTGCCTATGCACCCGATTTTGACCCATTGTAGGTCCAACTTACTATGGTCTTATATACGTCGTTGCAAAGGTCTTTGAAATATCTATCATTATCCAGATACTAAAATGGAGGTTGTATTGATTTTTTCCTCATATCTCAGCCATTTGTAAACCGATTTTGCTGATTTTAAATAGGAAACTTCTCGAAAGCATGTCTGACGAAATTATTAATGATTTGGATCCCGAAGATATCTGGAGTCTTCAGAAAATTGATTTCATACGAACATGGCTTAATCGACTCCGCTATCTATAAGCATCCAGAATATATATACTTTATAATGTCGGAAAATTATATTGTGGAAATTGCAAACGGAATGACAAACATATATATAACCTTCTCACGAAGGTTAAGGGTATAAAAAAGTGCCGCTGAAGTACACCGATTGCTCACCAAAGCTTATGTAGAATGTGTTCCATCGATTTCAACGAGCAAGAGATGGATTGTTCGGTTCAGAAGTTGTGATTTTGACACGGAAGACAAAGATAGCCCAGGCCAGCCAAAAAAAGTTTGAAGACCAAGAATTGGAGGAATTACTCCATGAAAATTGTTGTCAAACTCAATAAGAGATTGCAAAATCATTTGGAGCTATTCATGCAGCAATTTCAAAACGTATGCGAGCAGCAGGATGTATCCACAAGTGGAGAAATATGGTACCATACGAATTGAAGCCAAGAGACAGCTTGAACAGTATAAAAGATAATCATTTTTGCACCGAATCATTCCTTGCGATGAAAAACGGATCCATTGCGATAACCAGAAGCATAAGAAATCGTACGTGAAGCCTCGCCAACCAGCAGGAAGACAGATATCCATGGAGCTAAGGCAGGCGCGGATCCAGGTCAACCATTTGGGGGGAAAATTAAAATTTGTTCTACATTTTTCTTTTTTTTTATTTGAAAGCTTTTCGGTTTTGGGGGATTCCTAATTCACCGCCTCTGTATCTCCGCCTGCACTAAGGTACTGCTCTGTATTTGGTAGAATCAAAATAATCCTATCCACTATGAGCTGCTGAAATCTGGCCAGACAATCACATGATGGATTTGAAGCGAGTATTTGCCAAAAAACGACCAGAATATGCGGCCAGACGTGAAACCGCAATATTCCATAATGACAACGATCGGCCACATTATGCAATAACTGTTAAAGACTATTTAGAATGAAGTGGTTGGGAAGTTTTGCCTTACCCGCCAGATCGATGCAAAATGCTTTCTCTGGGATAAGCTTCACTTTGCAACAGAGTATCCGTTAGTGTTTTGATTCGTTCTTGGCCTTAATGAATGAGCACTTCTTTGGGCTTGGAATCCGTATCTTGCCAGAAAGATGGGAAAAGATCGTAGCCAACAATGGCCAACATTATGATGTTTCGAAATACAAAAAAAATCTAAAAATTTCAAACACAAATGGAAATTTCTAAAATACAAGTGGTAGATTCTGAAATATAGTTGGAAATACAATTGGAAAAGTTTGAAATACAATTGAAAATTTCTTCAATTCAATTGGAAACTTATGAAATACAATTGGAAATGATGTAGGAGTAAACAAAAGCCTTAAATCTACTACAAAAAACACACGATATGACTTAAAATCTACTCCTAAAATAAAAACGATTCAATCTCAAAAGTAAGCCCCTTCTAAAGCAATAATTTCCTTTGACAAATTTCACCTTATTATATTTAAATTTCTTTCCGTGTATTTACATTTAAATTGCATCTTGCTATCTATGTATATGACTTATTTTTTTTTTTTGTTATTTTTCCTTAAACGAAACTACATCTGAATGAATGAATACAAAAGTTTACGAACGAAGAAAAAAAGTTTACTAAAAATGTTCTACTACATCTACACTACATTTATTGTATCTTTAGTACGAGAAGTACGTTTTACTACATTTACGACAATTTCATCTTATCTTGTTACAAATAATGCTGAATGGTAGATTAAATTTCAAATTGCATGAATATTGTATTAATACCAGATACCTGCTGCTGCTGCATAAATATACTAATGTTGCATTCTACAAAATGTTGCTGTTGCAGTCATTGTTGTTGTGCATTTCATACTCGTTAGACTGTTTCAATGAACTACATCTAAAACTAGTACAAATGCAGTGGAAAAGAAATTGCTGTATGCCAAATAAGTTGGAAGAGTATTACGGGTTTCGGTAAACTCGTGCGCTTTTTTTCCAGAAAATGAAATTAAGAAATTGCATTTAATATGTAGCAGTAAGAACAAGGATAATTGAAGTCAATAAGATGGGGTGGAATGGAATAAATGTTAAGGAAATGTAAAGTGAAATCTGCGCTTTAAAAATAATCATTTGCCTTACACAAAATCTATCTTAAAAACAAATTGTAAATGCGGAAAAATATTACAACTTTTTTTTATTCTCTAGCCACCTAAAAAGGGTAAATCCAATATAAGCTGCTCCCTATAAACTTTTTGCAAATCTTATCCTTCAAATTTTATTATCTGCCCTGCTTTGTATTTAACCTCAATAGAATCTCTATTCAAGTTTGTCTGTATCCTTTTCAGTCTCCATATTTTTCCCAATTTCTTTTATTTATTAACAAACGGAAATTTGGTCAATCTATAACTTCTTGCATGACCTCTTGTATCGGAAAAAATTTAACAACAAAGTTGAAACATAATACGGCAAAATTCAAATCAATTTTTCTAACCTAACACTCAAACATTATCTTTTACATTTACACGCACACCGACAACAACAGCTCTCAAAAAGGATAAGGAAATACAAACGGAAATGTTAAACGGAAACACGCATAACCCACGAATATTCTAGAGTTGCAAAGGAGCAACGACAAAAAATGGAAAATAAAACCGGATGTAAAAAAAAATTACACACACCAACAGTAAAAAGCAAACAATAGATTATTGTTGTAGTACAAATTATTGTTGCTATTGTGAAAAACCAATATTGAAAATATGATATTGAAATATGTCTCTATAAAGGGGGTGGAAAGAGAAACCAAAGAATATTTTTGGGAAGCAGTAGACACTTCTATAAGTAGACGGGCAATAATTAAATGCAAAATTTAACTCATGATTCAGCCTTAAAATATTATTTCAATTGACCTCCTATTTGACATAAAAATTTGCTATTAAATGACCCCAATTTGAGTTTAAAATATTTCACTAATACACCTATTATTCCACTTTAAAATTTAAATATTAAAAACTTCACCAAATGCCCCAGAAATCAAATCTGTTTCTAAGAAATCCAGAGTTAAAACCTGTCACCAAGAGACACAGAAAGCAAACTGTCAAATCAAAACCGCGATTCAACTTTCAATTCTTTCGCAAAGACATTCACATTTCTAGATTAAAACATGCTACCAAAAGTCCTAGAAATCAAGCTATCAAATTAAATCTATTTCTAAGTTATCCACAATTCAACTTTAAATTCGGATCACTAAGGAATCCATGATTTAAATCTGTTACTAAGGGATTCACGATTTAACTTTAAATTCTTGCACTAAGAGATCCATGATTTAACTTTAAATTCTTGCCTAAAGGAATCCAAAATTCAACTATAAACTTCGTAATCAAGGAATCCACGATTCTGCTTTAAATTCTGTTACTAGGGATCAACGGTTGAACTTTAAATTCTGTTACTAAGGGATCCACGATTCAGCTTTAAATTCTGTAATCTCGGGATCCACGATTCAGCTTTAAATTCTATTACTAAGGGATCTACCATTCAAATTTAAATCTGTTACTAAGCGATCGACAATTCAATTTTAAATTCTGCAACTAAGCGCTCCACGATTCAACATTAAAATCTTCTATTAAAAGATCCACGAGTCACTCTCAAAATCTTCTATTAAAAGATCCACGAGTCACTCTCAAAATCTTCTATTAAAAGATCCACGAGTCACTCTCAAAATCTTCTATTAAAAGATCCACGAGTCACTCTCAAAATCTTCTATTAAAAGATCCACGAGTCACTCTCAAAATCTTCTATTAAAAGATCCACGAGTCACTCTCAAAATCTTCTATTAAAAGATCCACGAGTCACTCTCAAAATCTTCTATTAAAAGATCCACGAGTCACTCTCAAAATCTTCTATTAAAAGATCCACGAGTCACTCTCAAAATCTTCTATTAAAAGATCCACGAGTCACTCTCAAAATCTTCTATTAAAAGATCCACGAGTCACTCTCAAAATCTTCTATTAAAAGATCCACGAGTCACTCTCAAAATCTTCTATTAAAAGATCCACGAGTCACTCTCAAAATCTTCTATTAAAAGATCCACGAGTCACTCTCAAAATCTTCTATTAAAAGATCCACGAGTCACTCTCAAAATCTTCTATTAAAAGATCCACGAGTCACTCTCAAAATCTTCTATTAAAAGATCCACGAGTCACTCTCAAAATCTTCTATTAAAAGATCCACGAGTCACTCTCAAAATCTTCTATTAAAAGATCCACGAGTCACTCTCAAAATCTTCTATTAAAAGATCCACGAGTCACTCTCAAAATCTTCTATTAAAAGATCCACGAGTCACTCTCAAAATCTTCTATTAAAAGATCCACGAGTCACTCTCAAAATCTTCTATTAAAAGATCCACGAGTCACTCTCAAAATCTTCTATTAAAAGATCCACGAGTCACTCTCAAAATCTTCTATTAAAAGATCCACGAGTCACTCTCAAAATCTTCTATTAAAAGATCCACGAGTCACTCTCAAAATCTTCTATTAAAAGATCCACGAGTCACTCTCAAAATCTTCTATTAAAAGATCCACGAGTCACTCTCAAAATCTTCTATTAAAAGATCCACGAGTCACTCTCAAAATCTTCTATTAAAAGATCCACGAGTCACTCACAAAATCTTCTATTAAAAGATCCACGAGTCACTCTCAAAATCTTTTATTAAAAGATCCACGAGTCACTCTCAAAATCTTCTATTAAAAGATCCACGAGTCACTCTCAAAATCTTCTATTAAAAGATCCACGAGTCACCCTCAAAATCTTCTATTAACAGATTCACAATTCAATCTCAAAATCTTTTACTAAAAGATCCAAAGGGATCCGCGATTCAACTTTAAATTCTTTCACTAAGACATTCACATTTCTAGATTAAAACATGCTACCAAAAGTCCTAGAAATCAAGCTATCAAATCAAATCTGTTTCTAAGTTATCCACAATTCAACTTTAAATTCGATTCACTAAAGAATCCACGATTTAATGCTGTTACTAAGGGATTCAAAATCTTCTATTAAAAGATCCACGAGTCATTCTCAAAATCTTCTATTAAATGATCCATGGATCACTCTCACAACCTTCTATGAAAAGATCCACGTGTCAATCTCAAAATCTTCTATTAAAAGATCTGCGAGTCACTCTCAAAATCGTCTATTAAAAGATCCACGAGTCACCCTCAAAATATTCTATTAAAAGATCCACGAGTCACCCTCAAAATCTTCAATTAAGACATCCACGAGTCAGGCTTAAAATTTTACATTAAGAGATCCTCGATTAAATCTTAAAATCTTCTATTAAAAGATCCACGAGTCAACCTCAAAATCGTCTATTATGATATCCTCGAGTCGATCTTAATATAAGAGATCCACGATCTTCTATTCAACCATTTATCAACCTTAAAATTTTCTATCAAATCATTCAAGATTCAACCTTATAATCTTCCAACAAGAGTCATCATCTAGACATCAACGATTCAACATTAAGAATTTCCACATTCAACATTAAGAATTAAAATGTTACACCAAAATACTCGAGTTTACAATCTGTATCTAGGGGAATCACTATTCAAAGTCAAAATCATCCATCAATTTAAGCATCAATTTAACCTGAAAACCTTAAACTCAGAGACCTCGAAATCTTCCCACGATTCAACTTTCAAATCCGTCACTAGAAAATTAAATATAATTTAAATTAAATATAAATTTTCCAAGTAAAGCTAAAACTGACAAAGGTATGACAAATCAGTCGAACATAATTTGTAATTATAGCCTTCACCATATACTTATGATTGTTTTTAATTTCCAATTTTTTCATTTGCGGTGGAAGCAATATTCGCAAAAATCCAAATTAGGTTGCTCTTTAAAATCGAGAAAATCGGGCCAAAAATAGCTGAGATATAGGAAAAACCCAAAAATTGTCAATTTATTTTGACTCAATTTTTTTAATAACATTTATCCTCCACAAGAAATGTTTTTTTCACAAAATTTTAATTTTTTTCTTTTAATATTTGTCTTAAATTATGTTTTGTTGAAGCGATTGGATTGTTTACTTAAGAACATAGGTCTCCGAGATTTGTAACTGACTGGTATAGTTGGATTTATCATTATTTCTGTAAGGACAAAGGACAACAATTGGTGAATAATTCCATAATCTAACCAAATAACCTGACTATTTAATAGCCAAATATTTAACATGAATTCAATATTAATTATACCTCATTCTGAAGTCATAACTCAATGATAGCTAATGCAAAAACTTTATTTTGCATATTATTTTCCTCTTCCTGTCTTCATTAACATCTCACTTCATTTTTGGCATACAAATTTTGTGGTTGGTTTTCTAGTGCCCCAAAGACGTCCTCAGTAACATCGTATGCCAAAAGAAAAATATCAATTATATATTTTACAAGCAAATACGAGTGGCAGTACTCATCTAAAATTACAAACTCGAAAAAGTTTTCTTGCAAAAGCTTAAGTATTGACATAAGTTTCATTATTTTTATCATCAACATCAGCATCAGCATCATCATCAAAGTGGCAAATGAAGTGAGTATGAGTTGTAAGAAAATACCACAAATTACTCAAATATTATATGACTATTTTAGCAACTTTTACAACATGAACATTTCACAAGTAATAAAAACCGAATCTACATGAATTGTTTGTACTTATGAATGTATGGGTTTTTTGTGTGAAAAAAAACATAAGAGCGAAAGTAAATGAGTGTGAGTAAGTGTAAGAGCAAATAAGTATTTGGAGGTGTATGTGTGTGTGAGTATATTTATTTGTATGAGTGGTAAAAATAAAGTTTTTAAGTGCAAAACTTTGTATAACCTCCGCTCTAAAAACAAAAAATAAAATAGAAATTTATAAGGAGATTTAAGTTGAGTTGTGTGAGCTTGGTTTTTTTCTACCAACATTTTAGAAAATTTCCACAAATTTTTAGCACAAAATTTTTTGTAATTATTTTGTAAAAAGACTTAAAACAATAAATTGCTTCCCAAATGGAAATTGAGACATTAAGGTCATAAGGAAATGAGATGTAAAGCAAAAACTCCAGTCAAATATAAACGAATTCTGTACCCTTCCATAAATTTCCAATCGACCTGCTCATTAGACACAAAAAATAAACCCCTCATTTACAAGTGATTGCAAAACATTAATATCAACAACTTTACACCGAACAAGACGAAGAAGCAGTAAAAACATCTCCACCACTTGACGGATGATTTGATGAGCTTGTAAATGGAGGCTTTAAGCTTCTCATTTTGTAATACAGTAAGTGTTTTTCCTTTCTTTTTTTTTGGCTGGTATTGCAAGTGAAGGTAGAGACTACACTTCATTTGCATGCGTCTTCATAAAGTTTTAAAACATTTAAACTTTATACACCAAAAGCAAAAAGGGGGGGCCATGTAAAACAAAACTGAATCATAAAACAGTTTAATAGTTTTACATTAGCAGGCGAATAAGAGTGGAAAAGTTTACTTTTTTTTCCCAGTTTTCAGTTTGCAAAAGTGTTAAAGATTTTCCCAAAATATTTGATTTTTCATTTGAAATGTTTTTCCCTCTTATTTTTATTGTAGCTACTGACTGTGAGAACAAGGATGTTGTTGATGTTTAACGCTGAATTTGATGAAGATAGTGTTTTAAGTGCACAAATTTAAGAAATTAATGATGCTGTTATATGTCAGTATGATATTTGGTAAGCAAAAAAAACCAAAATGAAGAGAAAAACTAAAAACTTTTTGGCTATAACAGTTTATTTTGAGTTGAGCACAGTTAAAAGGGTAATGAAATTCTATATTAAACTCATACTTTTTGGTTTGCGGAAAGAGTTTTTTTGGGAATTTAATTGAAATCTAGCTGGAACTTTGTTGTGAGTGGAAATTTTAATATAAATGTTGGAGATAATTTTAAAGAAATAAGGGAATGATGGTTAAAGGAACAAATTGTATAATTAAAGTTCTTTGGATTTAGATTTGACGCAAAACAGAAGTAGGAACAGAACTAGATGCCAAACTGGGAATGGAACTAGAAACAGAACTAGAAATTAACGAGGAAAGAGCTAGAACAGATGTAAGAACGGAACTGGAAACAGAACTATGAACAGAACTAGAAGCAAAACTAGGTGCAAAACTAGGAAAGAGCTAGAACAGAACTAGGAACGGGACTAGAAACAGAACTAGAATTGAACTAGGAACGAACAAGAACAGAACCAGGAACAGAACAAGGAACGAAACTAGGAGCAGAACTAACTAAGAAATAGCTAGAACAGAACTAGGAAAGGAACTTGGAACAGGGAACAGAACTAGGAACAGAACAAGGAACAGCACTAGGACCAGAACTAGGAACAGAACTAGGAACGGAACTAGAAATGAACTAGGAAAGAACTAGAAACAGAACTAGAAGCAAAACTGGGAGCAGAACTAGGAACAGTACTAGACATGAACTAAGATAGAGCTAGAACAGAACTAGGAACGGAACTAGTAACAGAAATAGCAGCAAAATTAGGAACGGAACTAGAAGCAAAACTTGGAACAGAACTAGGAACAGAACTAGAAATGAACTAGGAACAGAATTAGAAACAGAACTAGGAACAGAACTGAGAACAAAACTAGAAATGAACTAGGAAAGGACTAGAAACAGAACTTGCAACAGAACTAGAAGAAAAACTAGGAACAGAACTAGGAGCAGAACTAGGAACACAACTAGAAACAGAACTTGGAACAGAACTAGGAACAGAACTAGGAACAGAACTAGGAACAGAACTTGGAACGGAACTTGGAACAGAACTAGAACTTGGAACAGAACTAGGAGCAGAACTTGGAACAGAACTAGAACTTGGAACAGAACTAGAACTTGGAACAGAACTAGGAACAGAACTTGGAACAGAAAAAGTAGCAAAACTAGGAGCAGAACTGGGAACAGAACTAGGAGCAGAACTTGGAACAGAAAAAAAGCAAAACTAGGAGCAGAACTAGGAACAGAACTGGGAACAGAACTAGGAACAGAACTAGTAACAGAACTAGGAACAGAACTAGGAAAAGAACTAGAAGCAGAATTAGGAACATAACGTGGAGCATAACTAGAAACAGAACTTGGAAGAGTACTAGGAGCAGAACTTGGAACAGAACTAGAAACAGAACTAGAAGCAAAACCAGGAGCAGAACTAGGAACAGAACTAGGAAAGGAACAAGAAGCAAAACTAGGAGCAGAACTTGGAACAGAACTACGAACAGTACTAGACATGAACTAAGAAAGAGCTAGAACAGAACTAGGAACAGAACTAGGAGCAGAACTAGGAACAGATCGTGGAACAGAACTAGGAACAGAACTAGGAACAGAACTAGGAACAGAACTTGGAACGGAACTTGGAACAGAACTAGAACTTGGAACAGAACTAGGAGCAGAACTTGGAACAGAACTAGAACTTGGAACAGAACTAGGAGCAGAACTTGGAACAGAAAAAGTAGCAAAACTAGGAGCAGAACTGGGAACAGAACTAGGAACAGAACTAGGAACAGAACTAGGAACAGAACTAGGAACAGAACTAGGAACAGAACTAGAACTTGGAACAGAACTAGGAGCAGAACTTGGAACAGAAAAAAAGCAAAACTAGGAGCAGAACTAGGAACAGAACTGGGAACAGAACTGGGAACAGAACTGGGAACAGAACTAGTAACAGAACTAGGAACAGAACTAGGAAAAGAACTAGAAGCAGAACTAGGAACAGAACGTGGAACATAACTAGAAACATAACTTGGAACAGAACTTGGAACAGAAC
The DNA here is from genome assembly GCF_958450345.1 of Calliphora vicina. Classification (NCBI taxonomy): domain Eukaryota; kingdom Metazoa; phylum Arthropoda; class Insecta; order Diptera; family Calliphoridae; genus Calliphora; species Calliphora vicina. The sequence goes on from NC_088781.1 coordinate 119,586,460, forward strand.
TAGGAACAGAACTTGGAACAGAACTAGAAGCAAAACTAGGAAAGGAACTAATACCAAAATGTCCCTAAAAGTTGTTTATACTAAAAATTAGTTTTGCAAAAAATCTCGGAAGTTTTTGCCCTTAGAGTAGCTAAAATAATATGAAATATTAAACATCTCTACTTGCAATAAAACTTATTTCTGTCAACTATGGTCTACTCAATAATATTTTTCTTTCCCTTTTTTCCATCAGCTATACGCTTAAAATAATTTAATTAGAAATTTCAAAAATTCCTTATAAAAACTATTGCATACCTTCGGAGCACACATAACTTACTTTCCTGCTATTACTAATTATTTCTTTAAATATTTCTTTACCTCCATCTAAAGCACAGAAAAATGTAAAATCACAGTGTGCAGTAGAGAAAAATGTTTAGAAAAACAACAGGAAAAAAACTGTTGCATAACTTGAAGGGGCTTTACTGCACAAGTTGTATTCATTCTTTCACCATTTTCATATTTTCTCATTTATATAAGAAAGGAAAAATAAACGAGAAAAACCATTAAAATAAGCTATTGAAAGACATGAAATGAAAGAATTAAACTCATAAACATTCATATCAAGGTAAATAAGTAGAGTGGGTTGTACTTATAGTGCCGCATTTGCCCCTTGCTTTTACATGTGCTGCATTAATAAAATATTTATTTTCTATTGCTTTTTTTCTGGTTCTGGTTATATTTCTTTAGTTTTTTTTTGTCGTTGCACCTTTAAGTACTTTTTATGCTTTGTTTTTATTTAAGTTTTTTTTCATTCTCTAGATATTAAAATGGAAAATAGAAACATAAACACCTACTTTGATTGACATTTATTTAGCAGGAAGAATGGAAAACTGGGGAAAAAAAGAAATATACAAATAAACTTAGAAAAACCTGGGGAATAAATGTGAGTGTGCTTAGGTGTAAAAATGTTTAGTGGAAACAAAACCAACCACTTGACATAATGTTACACCTTCGTTCTGGAGGAGTTGTTTTGTTGCTTTAGTTTTTTTTATATTGCAATCATGAATAAAACCAGCTTATTTAGTAATATACGCACTCTTTAGACAAACAAAGACAAAAGCAATCTAAAACGAATGACAGTGGGCAAAACGAGTTTAGAAAAATTACTATTTCAAAATAGGATTTGAATAAATATGGTGTGAACTTAAACAGATTTTAGAATCTTTATATGAACTTAAGTTTTTTATTTGTAACTTAACTATTTAGAAAACATACCTACTTTTGCTTCACTGTAACCACCTGAATCTGATCCTTATATATTACGCATACAACACTGCCGAGTTACAAAATGAAAACAAATATAAACACATGAAGTCTTTCATCATTTATTAAACAATAGATTAAAATACCAACATTTCCATAAACAAGTAAAAGGGCTTTTCACACTTTCATGTTAAATAATGCAAGTGTTGCAATTTATGACTTGTAGTTAAAGGAACAAATACAAAAAAAACAAGGATAAAACACCCCTTATAAAATACAACTTCCTACCTTACTTCACATTATTGTTATGATTATAGTTGTTGTTAAAAGCCGTTAACGGTCAGTTTGATTTCAAACAAAAGACAATCAATGTTTTTTGTCTAAAGAAGCAAATATAAATAAGGACATTTGCATAAAACATGTTTTAGATTAAGAAAAAACGAAAAGCAGAGTGGTGGGCTGGCGTTCAGAAAATAACAAGGAGGAATTTTTAATGAAGTACTTGTTAACAGCAGACATTATTTCCATTATTATTACTAGAGTGTACAATTGACAGAAGCTACAAAAAAAAAAACATAAAAAGAACGTTGAAAGAAATGCTAATAAAATGACATGTTGTGTTCCAGTTAACGGTAAACAAACATAAAGTAAATATCAATTAAGAAAATAAAATACTGTTTTGCAAATAAACCTCCTATAAATATGCAATGATATTAATCATAATAAACAAATGTAAACAACATGTAAAATCTGGACTAGAATCTGATATAGAATTTGAACTAGAATCTGATGTAGAATCTAAACTAGAATCTGAACTAAAATCTGCACTAGAATCTGAACTAGAACTAAAATCTCAACTAGAAGCTGAACTAGAATCTGAACTAGAATCTGAACTAGAATCTGAACTAGAATCTGAACTAGAATCTGAACTAGAATCTGAACTAGAATCTGAACTAGAATCTGAACTAGAATCTGAACTAGAATCTGAACTAGAATCTGAACTAGAATCTGAACTAGAATCTGAACTAGAATCTGAACTAGAATCTGAACTAGAATCTGAACTAGAATCTGAACTAGAATCTGAACTAGAATCTGAACTAGAATCTGAACTAGAATCTGAACTAGAATCTGAACTAGAATCTGAACTAGAATCTGAACTAGAATCTGAACTAGAATCTGAACTAGAATCTGAACTAGAATCTGAACTAGAATCTGAACTAGAATCTGAACTAGAATCTGAACTAGAATCTGAACTAGAATCTGAACTAGAATCTGAACTAGAATCTGAACTAGAATCTGAACTAGAATCTGAACTAGAATCTGAACTAGAATCTGAACTAGAATCTGAACTATAATCTGAACTAGAATCTGAACTAGAATCTGAACTAGAATCTGAACTAGAATCTGTACTAGAATCTGAACTAGAATCTGAACTAGAATCTGAACTAGAATCTGAACTAGAATCTGAACTGGAATCTGAACTAGAATCTGAACTAGAATCTGAACTAGAATCTGAACTAGAATCTGAACTAGAATCTGAACTAGAATCTGAACTAGAATCTGAACTAGAATCTGAACTAGAATCTGAACTAGAATCTGAACTAGAATCTGAACTAGAATCTGAACTAGAATCTGAACTAGAATCTGAACTAGAATCTGAACTAGAATCTGAACTAGAATCTGAACTAGAATCTGAACTAGAATCTGAACTAGAATCTGAACTAGAATCTGAACTAGAATCTGAACTAGAATCTGAACTAGAATCTGAACTAGAATCTGAACTAGAACTGAACTAGAACTGAACTAGAACTGAACTAGAACTGAACTAGAACTGAACTAGAACTGAACTAGAACTGAACTAGAACTGAACTAGAACTGAACTAGAACTGAACTAGAACTGAACTAGAACTGAACTAGAACTGAACTAGAACTGAACTAGAACTGAACTAGAACTGAACTAGAACTGAACTAGAACTGAACTAGAACTGAACTAGAACTGAACTAGAACTGAACTAGAACTGAACTAGAACTGAACTAGAACTGAACTAGAACTGAACTAGAACTGAACTAGAACTGAACTAGAACTGAACTAGAACTGAACTAGAACTGAACTAGAACTGAACTAGAACTGAACTAGAACTGAACTAGAACTGAACTAGAACTGAACTAGAACTGAACTAGAACTGAACTAGAACTGAACTAGAACTGAACTAGAACTGAACTAGAACTGAACTAGAACTGAACTAGAACTGAACTAGAACTGAACTAGAACTGAACTAGAACTGAACTAGAACTGAACTAGAACTGAACTAGAACTGAACTAGAACTGAACTAGAACTGAACTAGAACTGAACTAGAACTGAACTAGAACTGAACTAGAACTGAACTAGAACTGAACTAGAACTAGAACTGAACTAGAACTGAACTAGAACTGAACTAGAACTGAACTAGAATTGAACTAGAATTGAACTAGAACTGAACTAGAACTGAACTAGAACTGAACTAGAACTGAACTAGAACTGAACTAGAACTGAACTAGAACTGAACTAGAACTGAACTAGAACTGAACTAGAACTGAACTAGAACTGAACTAGAACTGAACTAGAACTGAACTAGAACTGAACTAGAACTGAACTAGAACTGAACTAGAACTGAATTAGAACTGAACTAGAACTGAATTAGAACTGAATTAGAACTGAATTAGAACTGAACTAGAACTGAATTAGAACTAAACTAGAACTGAACTAGAACTGAACTAGAACTGAACTAGAACTGAACTAGAACTGAACTAGAACTGAACTAGAACTGAACTAGAACTGAACTAGAACTGAACTAGAACTGAACTAGAACTGAACTAGAACTGAACTAGAACTGAACTAGAACTGAACTAGAACTGAACTAGAACTGAACTAGAACTGAACTAGAACTGAACTAGAACTGAACTAGAACTGAATTAGAACTGAACTAGAACTGAACTAGAACTGAACTAGAACTGAACTAGAACTGAATTAGAACTGAATTAGAACTGAATTAGAACTGAACTAGAACTGAATTAGAACTAAACTAGAACTGAACTAGAACCTGAACAAGAACTAGAACCTGAATTAGAAACTGAACTAGAACCTGAACTAAAAGCAGCACTGGAATCTAAATTAGAACCTTAACTAAAAAGGGCATCTTTTTTTTAAAACACAAAAAATTTGTTCATTGCGATGCTAAATGCCAAATTTATTCCCAACATTCTTCGTCTGCTCTTCACCACCACAAATAATGGAGTTGCAACATAAGCACTCCCACCACGCCAGCACCATTCTACTTTACACTCATTTATGCTTTTACAAGATATCGCCGAAATACAAAACAAAAAAAAAAAAAAAAACTAACAGATGGTCTACATCAAGTAATTTCCATTACCAAGCGCAAATTGTCCATATCTCAACAACAACAGCAGTTACAACAAAATTCGGTCACTTGCATTGAAAACTTTTGATTGTTGTTACGACATCTACTTGGCCAAAACAACGCTAAGGTAAAGGAAGTACAACAAGCAGTGGGAGGAAATGCACATTATAAAACACACACTGGCCTTTGTAAATAACAGCAAAAATGTTTCGAGTTCTAATGATGGATGTTTAAAATTGGCAGCCAACTACATGTATGTACGTAAGTATGCAAGTTATTGTTATTATACATGTGAAAGTTGCTGGAATGATGCTGGTCGTGAAATAAACCATGGAGCTAAAAACCACAACCGCCAGGCCATGACACTTTTGTCAAAGTAAACATGTTGAACTACAACAACAACAGCAACTATCAGTTGTAGCAGTAGATACTGCAACATCAATTTCATGTTGCAAAATAAAATTACGCGTCATCAGGAAGAAAACATGAACAAAAAAACTGCGAAGGACATGAAGGATAATGTTTAAACAATGGTAAGGCTTAGAAATATTGGCGTTTAATACCCTAAGTTCTGTCATGGTAAATAAGGGGAGAAATTAAGTGGTTTCTAAATTCTTGTAGTTGGACAGTTAGAAGATGATAATGTAAGCTATATTTGGAGGCTGTCATGGGCTATTTGGGATCTCGAAAAGGCAAGCTAATTAACGACTTAAATTGAATCAATCTTTTCAACAGACTCTGATTCAATACTAAAACGATTTTCAGGTTCAATATTCAATCAATTGTGTTGGGATTGGAGATAGCTTAATATCATTTTCTCAATTTTTACATATCTGAAAGTACAGGTCGTATTAAAACACTACACCGAAGGACTATTTAATACTAATTTTAATCGACGTCAACAATTTACAAAATAGTGCCTAAACTTGTATTAGCAAACTGTATCAAATCCTGTATAATCATCGATCATTTTCAGCAAATTTAATATTAATTTGCTTACAATTTCATTGCCTTACAATAAACAAACCAACAAATGTTTAATTCATAGCTGAACCTGTTCAGATTCGAATTCTATTGAGATTCCAGTTTAGATTCTAGTTTAGATTCAAGTTCAGATTCTAGTACAGATTCTAGTTAAATTTCAGTTCTAGTTCAATTCTAGTTGAGATTCTAGATCTAGTTTAATTTTAGTTCTAGTTCAATTATTGTACAGTTCTAGTTTAGACTCTAAGTGAGAAAAAATACAATTTTTATAGTTCTACTCAATAGCGATGAATTTATGAACCTTTTCTGGAAGCCCTTCCATTAAGATTTTTATAGAGATTTCTGTCACTTTGTTCGAACAGGTGGTCCACTTCCGTTTAAATTCTACCACACTTTTGAACACCTTATTCGTGCTCATCCATTCTCTTTTAACAAGATCCCAATATCTATCCATTGGACTTAGCTCCAGGCAGTTTGGAGAATTTGCCTCTCTTGGTACAAATACCACATTATTGTTCTTGTACCACTCAAGACTTTGCTTACCTTAGTGACAGGATGCCAAATCAGGCCAAAAATAATTGGACACATTAAGAAGTCTTATGAATGCAAGCATCCTCTTTTGCAAAACATTCCTTGATGTAAATTACGGTTGGGTTTCTTTTACCGCAACTGCATTTTGCTTGCCATACGAAGAACTTTTTGGGAAAATTGTCTGCTTTTGGGTCTACAACATTTCCTCGAGCGTCAGCAATATAAAAATATAGACCCGGATACTGCGAAAAATTTGCATACATACGTTTCGTCATCCATTAATGACTTCAATTTCCGTTCTCTATCTTTGACCCCTAAATTTTTAGCAGATGTTTTTAAACCTGCATTGGCTTTAATTTTGAACATCATGTGGTGCATTTCTTCTACCTATAGCAGATTTTCTATCAAGGGACAAGTTCTCCCGATACTGTTTAATAACATTGGAATCAGTTTGCCGGCAGTCCTTAGTTCAGTTCAACTGAACTAAGACTGAGATCGATCTTTCAGTAAAGTATAAAGATTTTAGTTCAGGCTCTCGTTCAGATTCTAGTTCAGATTCCAGTTCAGACTCTAGTTCAGATTCTAGAGCAGATTCGTGATCAGATTCTTGATCAGTTCTAGTTCAGACTCTAGTTCAGATTCTAGTTCAGAATCTAGTTCAGAACCTAGTTCAAAATCTAGTTCAGATTCTAGTTCATATTCCAGTACAGATTATAATTCAGATTCTAGTTCAAGTTTAGCTTAGTGTTAGTTCAGTTCTAGTTCAATTCCAGTTCTGAATCTAGTTCAGAACCTAGTCAAGTACAGATTAAAATTCTGGTTCAAGTTTAGTTCTATTTCAGTGCCAGTTCCAGATTAGCTCCTGACTATCTTCGAAGTGATGAATTAAAATTAACCACAAATTCTGATAGTTTGCATGAAATTTCTCTTTTAGGACTTAAAGGAACTAGTAAATTACATGGAAAGCCACACTATTTTTGCATAGTTTTGTTGGGTTATTGTTTCACACATACTCATGGTAAGAGCGAGAGAGAGAGAGCGTTGAGGTTACAGTACGTGTGAATGTGTGTGGGAGAGATTGTGATTGTGTATTTGCATTTCATTGTGTTTTAGCAATAGCATAAAGTGTATTTGATGTGTGCATGTGTGTGTGTGCATATGTGGCAGCGTGTGAATGTATGTGAATACACATACACATCACCAACAAAGCAATAATGTTATGTTCAATGCATTCCAAAAATGATTGTTTTGGTATGTGCGTCTATAAATGCATGAATATGTGTAAATATATTTGCATGAGCGTGTGTAGAAAGGATAGTAGAGAGATATACAGAAATATTGTGTTATTGAGGGTTCCTTGTTTCCTTGTAAAATACATTAAAATTGTCCAATTCCAACCGCACATTTACTTGTTATTTGCCGTTTACATTCTACAGAAAGCCAAATGGTTAGTTTATGTGAAGTAATTGGTCTTACATTGAAGTTATTAAGCCTCAAGAGATGTTATGCAAGAGATTTTTCAATGGGTCCTTTTTCGGGGTGGAAGAGGAAATGAGGGTTCTTGAATCCAATGCACACTTACTATTTGTACTGCAGCCTAAACGTTTTGCAAAAAGGAAAATGATAGCAATCAGAAATAAAAACGAATTGGTCTTTGAGGCTATAAAATGGAAAGTTAAATACACCTAATTGCATTAATTAAAGATGAGGTGGGAATTTTTTTTGTTGTTTTCTATTGTTTGCACTAGTAGTTGTATCTATTGTGTTTGTTCAAACTTATAAATCAGTATTTTTTGGAAGATAATTGTTGGTTGCTAACTATATAGAGTGGCAAACATAAGGTGTAAAATTGTGAGGTTTTTTTTGGATTTGGAAATTTTAGGAAAATTTTATTATGAAATTTGTTCTACTTTAAAGCTTTAAAAAGAAACTCTTATGATTCTTATGACACATTTTATTAGCATAAATAAACCAAAAATTATTAAATATGATAAACATCTATTAGCCAACTAATATGTTTGCCAATTTGCAAACAATTGCAATAATATATTTTATTACAAAAATAACAACTGCTGCTACCCAGCAATATGTTTTACCATCTACACATAACTACTAACTCTAAGAGAATATAGAAAATCATTTGAAATTATTCACTGCTCTTCTAGCAAAAATTTCATTATAAAATTAATACAAATATTCCATCATAATGGGCTTTTCGTTCAATATATAAATAACTAAAAACTAAATTAGAAATAAATAACATTTTATATTCCCCGTTAAGCCCACCAGCAGCAGGCTGGTAAACTAAAATTGACTAAATAAATTACTAGTAATATTTTCTAAACAAGTTACAAATGTTGTAACTTTATTTAGAAATTATAAAATATATTTTGTAATATATCAAAATAAATATATTAAATATGATAGCCGGCTTTTAGGCGTGAGTATGTGTGTGTGTTTTTTTTCATTTAAAAGCTTTTATCCCATTTTTTGAGTTATATACAAAATTTATGGCGTGTTTCAAATTCAATTAGTTTTATTTCCAACATTTTTATATTTATTCAGCTTCTTGTCTAAATACAAATAAAAACATATACATTTTTATTGATGACCACAATTATGTGTGTCAATAGTTTATCAACATTATGTTGTAGTAGTATTACAAATGGGGTATACTTTTAGGAGTGCGTAGGTTAAGTGTTTAGGGTTTGGTTTAGGGTATAAAAAGTAATAAATTTCATTAATATTTATTTAGTTTTCTTTCTTTGATGAGGTTACAGGTTAAGAAAAATAATACTGCTATAAGTATAACAGATTATAGATTTACAAGAAATTAAAGCATATTTAAAAGGGCTGGTGTCGGTAAAGAAATTTAAAACAAAATTAAAAATGAAAAGCCACATGATTATTATTATTATTCGGTTAGAATTGACTTATTAATAAATTTGTCGGTTAACCGAAAATTGGCCTTTTTTAGAAAACCGGTTTTTCGGTTAACCGACATCGAAAAAACCGGTTAACCGTCATATACAATGTATGTGTAGAAAACAAAAAATGTCCAACAAAGTGTATCAGCTTTAAAATTTGTAGTTTTTAGTAGTCAGGAATGGTTAATATTATAGAACTATGAATATACAAAAGTGCTAAGTCCATTTTATTTCCTAAACATTTCAAAATTATTATTTCAGTCAAAAGGAATTGAGTATAAATATGTTACCAACTATATAATACTTGTTTTAATTATTGGTTTATTCATTAAATTTCAACCAAAAAATGTAAATAAATTTTTTAATTAAATATTTGACAATTTTGAAATTTATTATCACCTCGACTTTCTGATATGAAACAGAAAATGTTACAAGTCCCAAAAAAGGACCTATACGATACGAACGCACTTCTTCTTAGCTGTGCTTACTTGTCATTATAAAACTTACCAAATACTTAATAAAACTCCATTATCAGATATCAAAAATATGTACATATGTATTTCAAATCATGGATTTTAGAACGTTTTTTGTCTCTCCTGTAATATTTCGGAAAAGGACTAAGCTAACGAAATGATTAATAAAATTAAATTTTAAGAACAAAATACTCTAATAAAGTCAAATTGATTGAAAGAAGGTATGCACGTCAAATTCAACTTAACGTTTGGTAAAATCATCACTAAGTTTATAATGAATCATTATTAAGATTTAGCTTAACTTCTAGAATTATGCGGAATTTAATTTTAAATAGTTTCATTATGTGCAATTTATTCTGAAAAAGTTTTTATTAAACTCATCACCCTCTACTATTTAAAATCATTGTAATTCATAAAAATATCAATCTAAATAGGTTTGTATTGTAAATCAGCAGTTTAGGTTTCAAATCACACCAATGTGTGTACAATGGATATAAAAAATGCATAAAACCATGAGATTTCTTAATTTTAGACCTAAATTTTTAAAACCGGTTAACCGAAAATCAACATTTTAAATTAAACGGTTCGCAAAAAACCGAGATTTCGAAGAAAACCCGGTTTTTCGGTTAACCGGTTTATAAACTCTAGTTAATTTCTAAAGCAATCATCAAAATCTTGTATGTGCAACTTAAATTGGGAGCTGTTTGTTGAATGATTCAAACTCTGTAAACATTTTCTTTATGGATCGTAGTAAAAGGAGAATAAAGTGGAACATAAACCAGGCTATAAGTCGATAAATAGTGGTCAAAATAGAAAAAGGATGGATAATCTATGGTCACTTTATTCTAACCCAAAGACTATTTTTCATATACAAATTAAATGAAAAATAAACGTGACTATAAGACAAATAGTGGTCCGAAAACTACCAATAGAAGAAAGAAAATGTACTATTAATGGCGCAAAGTGGTACAGAAATAAAAATAGAGAGAAATTAATCTGTAACTTCTAAACGGTTGGTCCAGTTTGAATGAAATTTCACATGAAATGTTTTGTTATTTTTGCATTTTCAATACAAAAATCTAGATAACCGTAAGATTTCGTTGAAAAATTTACATAAATAAAAATCTTATTTCAATATGAACAATTTTTATCTATGCAAAACTAAATAGAAAAATGTTTCCAACATATTTTGTACCATTTATTAAAGGTTACCCATAACCTCATAATGTTTTACATTTTTAACGATCACAATAGAATAAAAACCATTAGCATTTATCCAAATTTCTTTTAAGTATGTAGCTTCTAAATATTCTAAAACATTTTCACACAATAACATTTTGCTTCCAATTTAAAATTTTCAATAAAAAAAATATAAAAAACAATTCATTAACACAAACGAACTTCAAAAACAATAATAAGAAAAGCTCTTTATAAAATTGTGCCTTTCTAACCCTTTGATAAAATTGAGGGTGCAACATGTAGTAGCATATTTTCAGGGTTTTAGGGCAACATTATTTGAAAAGAACACGTTATACACTCATCAAACTACATTTTTTCAGAAAAGAAGTCGCCTTTTGTGAATTACACTATGCAACAAATGGAGACTTTTGGAAAAACACAAGATCATGACAGTATAGGTTCGACTCTACTACCAAAGGGTAGTACAACCCTATACTCAGTTTGCCCATTTTGGTGACCGATTTTTTTTTATGGGCCCCCAAAGTTTCTGAAAATCAGTGGGGCCTCTAAAAAAGGTGTCATCAGGTTTTGGTTAACAGCTAATTCAGACTTTGTGCTACGGCTTAACTTTATATGGCAATAATATAGCTAAGAGTCCGCCAAATAAATTTTGTTAAAATTTGTTTCCAAAAAATAGCTTTTTCGTGCACTTTTGTTGAAAAAATATAGGAAGAAAATTTTTTTTTTTTACTTTTTTTAGAATAACTTCCAGGGACTCCTAATTTTTCAATAACAATATCTCGCAAAGTTGTAGATACGGTAAATTTGAATAACTCTTGTGAACATATCAATGCATTCTGAATGTGTCTAGTCACTCTACATAGCACATAAAGATCACTTTGTACCTTAACAATTTTCGTTTTTCCTATTTTTTGACGCTAAAACAAAGATTTTTTTGTAAAAATAGTATTATCAAGTCCACACTTCTATGTTGTGCTGTATTATTTACTCGGCTGAGGTGTTCGGAATGGGGATCAGTGGGTGGACCTTCAATGTCACACATTTATAAAAAAATTGCCAAAAAGTCATTTATGATCCGAATGAGCTGCAATTTCAAATATAGATAGACCTTGAGAAGGTCTACAAAAAATATGATTTTATCTGTAGTTATCTCTTTTAGTTCAAGAGATATTTGGGTTTAATATTTTTTTAAATTTTGCCCGATCTTTTTTTCGTATTTTAAATTTGATGGGCCTACGAAAGGTCGAAATTTGTTTTTTTATATATGACGTATATTTGCGATAAAATTCTAAAGAAAATAAAACAAATCTGATAACAATTATTTCGTCCCTATAAAAAGTTACACGCATCCAAAGTTGAAGCATCTTTTTATATATTTCAACTTTGTATGCGTGTGTTTTTTAAGTTTTTTCCCAAAAAAGTCCCCATATTTTTTCTTTTATAAAAAACTAATTTTCTTCGGGACTATATAAATTTTTTTATGATCTGGTAAGAGAACTTAATGCAAAAACATATAAGGTAAAATTTGACTAACTGAAGCGGACATTGTACCCCCCAGCCCTATCCAAACTTGGGCAATTTTGAAAAAAAAAAAATTAGGTTTGAGTAAAAAATTCTAAAAACGCAAAACACCGAACCTCAAAAGCTCATCACATTTATATAGCCCCATATGTTGTTTATATACATACAGAACGTTTTTACTATCATGCAGTAAATAACGTCAAAGTGGGCTATTTTCTAAAAAAAACTTAGTTTTTGGAACAAATTTTCGCCGTTTTAGGAATTTCGGTGTTTAAAAACAAAGGATGACAACATTAGTGATGCCATTGACTTACGAATATTTAGGTCTATATTACTTCCAAATTTTATTGTGATGTCTGTAATTGTTCAAATTTTACATTAATTCAAAGTTTTTATTTTTCTTGATGGAAAATCACCATTTTAAAATATTATTAGTTTTTAAGGTAAATGACGTCACAAAATTATTCATTTCACTAAAATGTCAATCTTTAAGTCATAAGGTTTCCACCGATATCAAAAACTTATATAAAAAGCTTATATTTACACTTCAGAAGTTCCACAAACCTTGCCCACTTTCAAAAATTTTAAAGTTTTTTCATATCTTGCATCAAGCCGGTCTTGCATGATCAAGATTGGATAAAGTTATGCGCCCGGATCATACCGATAATGATTTGCCCATTCTTCATTATTCCAGCACAATAGAGAAGTATACACTCGAACATACATTTTTAACAAAAAATTATTGTTTTAGAGTCAAAAATTAGTAAAAAACTAAAAATTTTAAGCTACAAAGTAGTTTTTGACAGCTATTTAGAATACCTAGGTATGTTCGGATTGCTTTGATATGTTCACGAGAGTTATTCAAATTTACCGTAGCTACAACTTTGCGAGATATTGTTATTGAAAAATTAGGAGTCCCTGGAAGTTATTCTAAAAAAAGTAAAAAAAAAAAATTTTCTTCCTATATTTTTTCAACAAAAGTGCACGAAAAAGCTATTTTTTGGAAACAAATTTTAACAAAATTTATTTGGCGGACTCTTAGCTATATTATTGCCATATAAAGTTAAGCCGTAGCACAAAGTCTGAATTAGCTGTTAACCAAAACCTGATGGCACCTTTTTTAGAGGCCCCACTGATTTTCAGAAACTTTGGGGGCCCATAAAAAAAAATCGGTCACCAAAATGGGCAAACTGAGTATAGGGTTTTACTACCCTTTGGTAGTAGAGTCGAATCTATACTGTCATGATCGTGTGTTTTTTTCACTGTTGCACTGTGTTATCATTCATTGTTTATTAATTCATTGTAATAAAAAAAATCGAAAAATTTAGATTCTAATTAATGTCGATTTTATGTTAATTATTATAAAATACTAGTTGATCGCCCCGGTAGCATTTACTAATGTTAGTTCTTCAAGTTTCTCCAACCCACGCACACCAGCCTGTTATTATTTATTTGCAAATAAAATATCTAAATTTGTACTGCATACTTTAGGGAGCTTTTTTATTACAGTTGACTGGACTCACAAAAAAAAAAAGAAATTCCGAGTTTTAACCGGAATTGTTGAATTTTTTTTCTTTACAAACCATCTCCTGAAAATTTCGAATCGAATAAAAACAAAATCAGCCAAATCGCTCTAGCCGTTCTCACGTGATGACATTACATACATGGACCATTTCATTTTTATATATATAGATAAAGAAAGTAGCATTCTCATATATATAAAAGTACAAATAATCACCTCCTTTGGATTAGTATTCACTCAGAACCATAAATGTTTAAATTCATATGTCTGGGAATATTAGTATAAAATATTCAAAAAGTACTTTTATTAGGAACTATTTTTGTGGATTCGAATACATTCGTAATGTGTCTCATTTCATGATTCTAGTTTGATTATTGCAAATTATTCAAAAAGTACCATTAGAATAAAGAAAATTCAAAAAGTACCATTAGAGGAACGTAAAAGTACCATTTCTTCTTTCTTTATGGTACCTTAGTACCTTTAAGCACCATATCCTAAATTTTTACTTCACTTAGAAGTATATCAGCTAACTTCTATGGCGACATGTTAAATAATTTAAAGTTTTTAAAAAGTACCATTAGAAGGAAAGATGCAAATTTCAAACGATTGGAAATAGTATTAATTTTCTCAAAAAAAAATAAAGCATATGTGTTAAAAAAGTACCAAATTGTGTTCCCGCATTTGGTTTTTCCCATTTAGGTACTTTTTTGCCCAAATTATTTTTATTGTAATAAATCTTATCATTGTAATAAATCTTATCACATATTTTTACGAAATTGTACTTGAATTCAAATATAACGATTTTAACGGCTGATTTAAAAGTAACATAATGCATTCAAATAGCAGTGCTGTAATAGCAAACTGTAACATATCTGTGGGCATTATTAACATTGAATAAAAGCTTCAGTTGACCATTGATCGTAAGTATGGCAACGCTGTTTGCTGCGACCGTATATTCGAATTCGAATATTCAGTTAAAGAACATTGTAGAAAGTACACCACAGATGGCGTATGTATTAGAAAGCTCTAGACAGTTAAAGAGCAATCTAGAGTGCAGATGGCAGTGTTATAAATAGTGACAGAGGTTGCAGTCGTTAGTGAGTTGATCAGAGACGCTTTTCGAATAAAGATATTTTATGAAAAAAGTACCAAAAATAAATAAAATTTTTAAAAAGTACCAAATTCGTATTTTTTTTATTTTTTGAAAGGTTAAGAATAGGATTGAAAATTAATTTCTATATTATTGATTTAAAACATTTGAAACAAGTTGTCAAAAAAGTGCCAAGGCATAATTTCTCCCCAAAAGGATTCCAAATTCAAAAAAGTACCAGAGACCTGTTTGATAATTTTTTAAGTAGATGAATATAAATTTTAAATTTATCGATTTCACCCTTGATTTCTAGCAAATAACTATATTTCATTAGCTAATATAAAATCATGGATAAGAAAGTAGAAAAGTTTTTACAACCCATTGATAAAACTGAAATTTGAGCTTCTATAAGTACCAACCAAAAGCTAATATTGAAATTCTAAACAATTTAAAATTTTATATATATGGGGGATTTCATGTCAAGTGAACCAACTTTTGAAATCGATGTCTTCCGATCGGGATGAAATTTGCACCAAGGTTAGCTCTATTGGATAGTAACTCAGACACAATTTCAACAACATCGGTCGAGAACTCTCTGAGTTATAGGGGGTAAAATTTTGACAATTTGGTCAAACAGGGGTTTTTTCTTATCCATGTAACTTATTACCTATTGTTCTTAGCAAAATGTGTTCCAAATAGTATAGATAGCTATTTCTTCGATCTTTCGAAAAAAAATATTTAAAAAAAAAATAAAAAATTTTTAATATTTTTTTTCCGAAATCAAAAACTTTTTTGACTTTTTTTTAAAATACGCTATTTTTTTTATTTTTTTTTTTTTTCTTAAAATAAAGTTTAGATATTTTCCTTGAACACCTACTTGGTCGCTTAGTGGGATGCGAGTGGGATATCTATCAAAATAAATATTTTGTAACTCAAAACATAAAATTTTTGACTTTTTTTGCAAAATCAAAAACTTTGTTGACTTTTTTTTTCAAAATGGACCCTTTTTTAATCTTTTTTTTTAGGTCAAACAAAAGCTTAGATATTATCCTTGAAGACCCTTTTGGTCGCTTAGTGGGATGCGAGTGGGATATCTATCAAAATAAATATTTTTTAACTCAAGACTTACAATTTTTGACTTTTTTTTTTGCAAATACAATTTTTTTTCCAAATGGGCCCTTTTTTAAAATTTTTTTTGTAGTCAAAAGAAAGCTTAGGTCCATTCCTTTAAGATATTTTTAGTCCCTTAGTGGGATGCGAGTAGGATATCTATCAAAATAAATATTTTGTAACGCAAGACATACAATTTTTTAATTTTTTTTTGCAAAATCAAAATTTTTTTCCAATATGGGCCCTTTTTTAATTTTTTTTTTTTGCTCAAAAGAAAGCCTAGGTCCATTCCTTTAAGATATTTTTAGACCCTTAGTGGGATACGAGTGGGATATCTATCAAAATAAATATTTTGTAACGCAAGACATACAATTTTTCAATTTTTTTTTGCAAAATCGAAATTTTTTTCCAATATGGGACTTTTTTTTAAAAATTTTTTTTGCTCAAAAGAAAGCTTAGGTCTTTTCCTTTAAGACCTATTTTGTCACTTAGGAAGATGTGAGTAGGATATCTATTAAAATAAAAATGTTGTAACTCAAGACATTCAATTATTGACTTTTTTTTTGCAAATTCGAATTTTTTTTCAAAATGGGCCCTTTTTTAAAAATTTTTTTTTAGTCAAAAGAAAGCTTAGGTCCATTCCTTTAAGATATTTTAGGTCCCTTAGTGGGATACGAGTGGGATATCTATCAAAATAAATATTTTGTAACTCAAGATATACAATTTTTGATTTTTTGGCAAAATCAAAAACCTTTTTGACTTTTTTTTAAAATGGGCCCTTTTTGTAATTTTTTTTTTTTTGCTATAAAGAAAGCTTAGGCCTATTCCTTTAAGATGGTTTTGATCGCTTAGTGGGATGCGAGTGGGATATATATCAAAATAAATGTTTTTTAACTCAAGACATACAATTTTTGTGTTAAAACATTTATTTTGATAGATATCCCACTCGCATCCCACTAAGGGACTAAAAATATCTTAAAGGAATGGACCTAGGCTTTCTTTTGAGCAAAAAAAAAAATTAAAAAAGGGCCCATATTGGAAAAAAATTTTGATTTTGCAAAAAAAAATTAAAAAATTGTATGTCTTGCGTTACAAAATATTTATTTTGATAGATATCCTACTCGCATCCCACTAAGGGACTAAAAATATCTTAAAGGAATGGACCTAAGCTTTCTTTTGACTACAAAAATTTTAAAAAAAGGGCCCATTTGGAAAAAAAATTGTATTTGCAAAAAAAAAAGTCAAAAATTGTAAGTCTTGAGTTAAAAAATATTTATTTTGATAGATATCCCACTCGCATCCCACTAAGCGACCAAAAGGGTCTTCAAGGATAATATCTAAGCTTTTGTTTGACCTAAAAAAAAAGATTAAAAAAGGGTCCATTTTGAAAAAAAAAAGTCAACAAAGTTTTTGATTTTGCAAAAAAAGTCAAAAATTTTATGTTTTGAGTTACAAAATATTTATTTTGATAGATATCCCACTCGCATCCCACTAAGCGACCAAGTAGGTGTTCAAGGAAAATATCTAAACTTTATTTTAAGAAAAAAAAAATAAAAAAAATAGCGTATTTTAAAAAAATGTCAAAAAAGTTTTTGATTTCGGAAAAAAAATATTAAAAATTTTTTATTTTTTTTTTTAAATATTTTTTTTCGAAAGATCGAAGAAATAGCTATCTATACTATTTGGAACACATTTTGCTAAGAACAATAGGTAATAAGTTACATGGATAAGAAAAAACCCCTGTTTGACCAAATTGTCAAAATTTTACCCCCTATAACTCAGAGAGTTCTCGACCGATGTTGTTGAAAAATTGTGTCTGAGTTACTATCCAATAGAGCTAACCTTGGTGCAAATTTCATCCCGATCGGAAGACATCGATTTCAAAAGTTGGTTCACTTGACATGAAATCCCCCATATATATAATAAAATAAATGTTACCACCTACACCAAACTCTTTAGCTGGATTCGCGCCTGAACTATAACATAAAATTTAGTAAAATTAAATAAATTTTTTATTTAACAAAAATTGCAATTCTTAATTTCAATATACTATTTCTCGATATTATTTTGAAATTTATTTCACTTGTTTATTATTTCCGCTTTATATTCAAATAAAAACTACAACAATTTAATTATTCACCAACATTTCACTAAAATTCAATAAATATTAACAATTTCAGGGAAAATATTTTTAACATTTTATGCGAATACATAAAATTTGTTTACGTTTTAACACTAGCCAAAGCGAACAACAACAAAAAAAATAGCAGCAACAAATATAATAGAATATTCAATGAATTTTATTCAATTTCCATTACCTCAATGCCATCAAAAATGATCAGAGAAAATTTTGGGTAAAATTGTGGCTGTTGGTGGTTGTGATGGTGGAGCTGGTGGTGGTGATGCTAGTGATGATGATGATAAACCGTAAATAGTAAAGCATAAGTTTCAGGCTAAACAGGTGCTGTTTGCAATATTTATGCAGTGAATAAGTGTTGTTGTATCTGTGCCATTTTTCCGCTCGTATGCAAATAAAGAAAGAATAACAACAATATGAAATTGCTTGTAAAAAATTATGTTTATCTTTTTAGTGTTTGGTTTTTCCCTGAAACTTTTAATAGTTGTTGTTTTTGTTGTTCTTTCTGTTATATTGCAATTTTTCAATTTTACACTATTGCCACAAGGTGAGGTGAGACTGATGTTTTTTTCTACTTTTTTATCCAACGAGTTATTACGCGAGTAGGTAGGTATTCTTGTGTCGAGTATGGCAAAATACTAAAATAAATACACAATAGAGCTCAGTGCATTTTGCAAATGTATTTACTAACATGTGTATATATAAGTTTCTTTATTTGTGTTTGCTGCAGGACAAGCTGAATATGCAAAAATGTATACATACTGTTAGGCTGCACAAAAAAAGGAGACGTAATGAAGTATGCATATGTTTTGTTTAACCCATGAAAGAGCCATAAAAAATCCCTGACTTAGTCTTTTCATGGAATTTAAAACCATAAAATCTACCAGTTTGTGGCATTATTAACAATTCATGTCTTTTTCACATATTTTTTTGTTTTTGTAAATTATTTTCAATTAAAACATTTCATTTCATCATTTCCATATAAATTCCATAAGATCAAGCCAATTTTATTTTAAATTCAAACTTAATGAAAATTTCATTTCCTCTCTACATGTTCCTTAAAGCAATATACTCTTTTTTATCTTCTGTAAAAAGGTTAATTTTGATATGGTTATAAAAAAAAACACACACAAAAAACTGAAAATCCATTTTATACACATATTGTTCATATTTTGCTTGTCTGTTGTATATTATTACTGCTACTTGTGCTGCAGCATAATATAAGCAACAAAAAAAAAAAAGGAACGCCAGAAACGCACCTAGTAAAAATGTTTTATTTTTAGCCGGAAGTCGTTTGAAAATGTGTAAACGTGAAAAAAAAAAATAATAAAAACCGTACATACGCATCATAAACAAAGTGATAGAGTGGTATTTCGGTTAGTATGTTGGTTCACTTTACTAACTGGTTGAACATCATTGGTCTGATTGTCAGTCTAACAAAGTGACTGTCGAAAGGTCGTACCGTGGGGCGAACTGAATGTATGGTGTGTGCGGCATGACTTGATGGTAAAGTGATGACGATGAAAAAGCTCATACATATGTTAGTATTATATCTACGTGGAATTTAAAATACATTGTATGTTCTATAGTTAAAGACGAAAGTAAAGCAACAATTATAGTTCAGATTCTAGTTTAAATAATTGTTCAGATTTCAGTTCAGGCGGCCTATTGTGTAATTAGATTCGAAAAGAAAATCATTCGAATTTGTATGCTTTATACAAGGAAAATGGAAAATGTTTTCTTTCCAATCGAATTTACAATTTTCCCCCTGGTTTTAAAAACCGAATTAACAATAGCATGGAACCTTGGAATCCATCTTGATTGCTGTCTAACATGGACCCACCCTCATAAATATAGACAATATGGACATCTAATGATAGATATTTCAAAGTCCAAAAAAATTTTTTTACAAATATCCAGTGTGCCGAATCTTATATACCCTTCACCAAATTATACTTCAAAATACAAATTTTAAATATTTTTAGGTAAACAAAATTTTTTTTTTCCAAATTTGATTTTTTAATTTTTTTAAAATTAAAAATAAATACATTTTTTAAATAAAAAAAAAAAAATTAAATTGAAACAAAAAAATTTTTTTACAAAAAATTAAAAAAACAACTTTGGAAAAAAAAAATTTGTTTACCTAATGAATCATAGCTATTTTTTTTCCAAAGTTGTTTTTTTTTATTTTTTGTAAAACATTTTTTTTCGAATTTTTTTTTTTAATTTTAACAAAAAAAAATATTTTTTTTTTAATTTAAAAAAAAAATATTTTTTTTTTGGTGAAAAAAATTGGGGTTAAAATTTGTTTCCGATTTTGACCCATTGTCGGTCCAACTTGGTCTTATATACGTCGTTGCAAAGGTCTTTGAAATATCTATCATTAGATATCCATATTGTCTATATTAATGACTCATCGATCCAGATATAGGTCAAAAATCGAGGTTATCCTGATTTTTTTATTCATATCTCAGCCATTTATGAACCGATTTTGCTGATTTTAAATAGGAAACTTCTCAAAAGCATGTCTGACACAATACTTGAAGATTTGGATCCAGAAGATATTTGAGGTCCTTAAAAAATTTGTCTTCACAGACAGACAAACAGACAGACAGACAGAGAGACAGACGGATCCAGAATATATATATATTATATTGTATCACGAAGGTGAAGGGTATAAAAACAAGAAACTTAATGATTCCAGCTCAGATTCTGGCTTATATCTATTTAGTTGAGATTCTGATTAAGTTTTAGGTTAAGATAACATTTGCGATTCTAGTTGAGCTTCTAGTTATGATTCCACTTGATAATCTAGTTTTGTTTACTTTTGAGAATCTGAATGAGAGTCTAGTTAAGATTCTCGTTCAGATTCTAGTTTAGATTCTAATTTAGATTCTAGTTAAGATTCTACTAGAGATTCTAGCTGAGAATTTATTTGAAATTCTATTTGAGATGCCAGTTGAGGTTCCACTTGAGATCTAGCTAAGATTTGAGTTGAGATTCTAGTTGAGATTCTGGTTGAGCTTCTAGTTCAGTCTCTAGTTAAGATTCTGGTTGAGATTCTAGTTGAGATTGAGCTAGATATAAATTGTGTTTCTAGTTGAGAATCTTGTTTAGGTTATATTTGAGATTCTGACTGAGAATCTAGTTGAGATTCTTGTTTAGATTTAGTTAAGTATCTATTAGAGATTATAGCTGAGATTGTATTTAAGATTCTACTAGAGATTATGGTTGAGCTTCTAGTTCTACCTCTAGTTAAGATTCTGATTGGGATTCTAGTTGAGATTCTATTTTAGATTTTACTTAAGATTCTACTAGAGATTCTACCTGAGATTCGATTAGAGATTTAAATTGAGTTTCTAGTTGAGAATCTAGTTTAGGTCATATTTGAGATTTAAATTGAGTCTCTAGTTGAGATTCTAGTTACGATTCTACTAGAGATTCTCGCTTAGCTTCTAGTTCAAATTTTAGTTGACGCTAGTTGAGATTCTGTTTCAGCTTCTAGTTCAGCCTGTAGTTAAGATTCTAGTTGAGATTGAGTTTCTAGTTGAGAATCTTATTTAGGTTATATTTGAGATTCTGATTGAGAGTCTGGTTGAGATTCTAGTTTAGATTCTAGTTAAGATTCTACTAGAGATTCTAGCTGAGATTCGAGTTGAGAATCTGGTTGAGCTTCTAGTTCAACCTATGGTTGAGATTCTAGTTGAGCTTCTAGTTCTGATTGATATTTAAATCGAACTTCTAGTTGAGAATCTTGTTCAGGTTATATTTCAGATTCTGATTGAGATGCTACTACAGATTCTAGCTGATTTTCGAGTTGAGATTATAGTTGATATTCTATAGAATATTATATAGAACTATAGTTGAGAAGTTCTCTATTCAAGATGCTGGTTGAAATTCTAATTGAGAATCCAGTTGATATTCTAGTTTATAATATAGTTGAGATTATAGTTGAGTTTCTAGTTAAGATTCTATTTTAAGTTCAAGTTAATTTTCTATTGAGGTTTTAGTTCATATTCTAGTTGAGATTGTGGTTGAACTTTATAGTCTATTTGCTTACATTTCTAATTCTAGTTTAGCTTCTAGTTCAATTTCTAGTTGAAATTGTAGTTGAGATTACTGATTCTAGTACAAATAATATATCGTAATTTTGATTCTAGTTGAGATTCTATTTCAGATTTGATTTGAGATTTAAGTTCAGATTCCAGTTGAGATTTTAGCTCTGATTCTTGTTGATTTCTCTAGTTCGGTTTGTCAGAAAACTATTGCCTCCCACTGTGCCTCAACATTTGTTGGAGTACGTACGAAAATGTTTTTGTTTATTTGTGCGAACTTGGTATGCGTACAGTTAATTGAAATGCATGTGGTCTTCCATTTAAACCCCGGTACTATACTGGCAAAGAATGATGAAGGGCAGCTATACAAGCCACTACCAGAAGCCGTTTGTTGTCGTTGTTGTTCGTGCTACTTTAACGTCAGCAGAAGCAGCTCTAACAGTAGGCCATAGTAATAATGTTAAAGATAAATGGGTTTGGCTTTTTTTTATATCCATATATCAATATAAACATGAGTAGGTTTGTTTATAACATGTATGTATGCAGAAGTATGTAGAGGTGTTCTGGAATGTACTAACAGTAGAGGAAATATCAAAAATCAAGTGTGAATAACTTTTTTCAAATTTAATTTCTTGTTGTTACTGTTTATGTTGCTTCTTTTTTTGTCTATATTAAACAAAATGTTGTTGTTAATTTTTTTTTTTATAATTTAAATTTTTATTTTTCCTTTTTTTTATGTATAAATAAAGTACTAGTACTCATCATTGACTCTGAGTGTGGTGTTGATGAAGCTGATGACTACATGCTGTGTGTTTGTGTGTGTTTTTAATATATATAAGTGTGCGTGTGGTAGTGGTGTATGTGTGTGTTTTGATGTTGGCGTTGGTGGTGTTGGTTTTATAATAAACTTTTATGCACAAAACATGTTGAAAATCATATTCACACCATAATAAACAATCGACCATCAAAACCCAACCAACCAGGCAACCAGCCATATGTATTTGTTCACATATATTTACATTACAAAAGAATTTCAACAAAACAAGAGCATACACAAAGGATGATAACAGGAGTAGTAGCATGAACTATGAGTATTTTAGAGAAGGAAGGCTGGAAATAATAAAGATCATTTTAATCTTAGGAATGATCGCTTTTTTATTACAATATAGCCGCTGTTCTATATCAATTACATTTCAATATTATTTACTTCCATTTTATGTGATTTTTAGTTCGATTGTTCATTTATTCTCTGATCACCCTCGCACTGTGCTACAATAACTTGATGTCAATTCAATTTAAATTTTAAAATACTTGTGTCTACATACATATATCTGTATTATACGTACAGTTTAGATGATTTTGTTGATATTTTTTGGTTACTTGTTTCCCTTAAATACAAAACAAATTTAATTTTTTGCTGTTGTTATTTTTTGTCGCATTTTATACATTACGGAAACATTTTACTCATGAGTATTTGTTGTACAAATACACATCACATTAATGAAAATGTGTACCCAGCTGTTCTAGGAGATAGTCCCGAACTAGTGATTTTACCCATCATTTATGGTGACAACTAGTTACATAACTAGTCATGTAGCTAGTGATGATGACGTGAATGACCCTTTTGGATTACAATGAGACTGTCTAGTAGCTGGTCCAACGCTCCGGATTCACATACTGGTTATATAGCGTCAGTTACCTTACTAGCTGCATAACTGGTTACTTGATCAGCTACATAACTAGTGATTTTCAAATGTACTGATGCTAATTGACCTTAAACAGTCAGCTAAAAAGACATATCATAGACAGTCCAATAAACGATTGGTTTGCTTACAAACCTTCCTCCGACAACTCTCCAAAAGATTGCCACTGCTGATTAAAATACTACTTTCTAAAGCGAAGTACAAAATAAACGTTTAAAGTGACTTCACTATAGGTTACTAAGAGACACTAAGGTGGCTATTGACTTCACGCTATTTTAAGTGGGATATCAGTATACTTAAGCAAAAATAAAAATAAACTGCATGAGAATTATATCAACACAATTTGTATAAAAGCAGTTTCTACGAATTACTCACAGAACGTTTAAAATGACTACTCTCTAGATTACTTAGAGACAATAAGTGACAATTGTCTTCACGCTAGATTACCTGGGACGTAAAAAGCAACAAATTGCCTTCTCTCTGCACTACAAAGAGCACATACATGTCAAATGACCCAAAATATATAAATTGGAGTCAGTCAAGTGATAGGACATTAGTAAGAATTAGTAACTGTCTATAAGGGATACATTGACTACTTGTTTAACTGCTGGGTATTTAATGCGTGCATGTGTGAGCATATAAATATGTGTGTTTTTATTGGTGTGTTTCATTAGAGGAAACATAAAAACATTTCCTTAAACACCAGCTGACACACACACACACTTTCACATTTAATTAAATGCTAGGGTGGGTCAAATTGTAGGGGACGCAATGAGTTCTTGTTCTATGGATCATTCCAAGAATGTTTGCTTAGATTTGAATTTCAAGCTCCCAGATTTCATTATGAGAAATTCAAATATTCGTAAATTTTCACAACAATTTCATCAATTTTCGAAAAAAAAAAAAAAATGCGATAAAATCCAAAAAAATGTGCGAAAACATACACATTGCGCTAGAGGAAATAAAATTTTCTTTTGTCTCGATTCTTGAATATTTTTAAAAAATCTGAGGGTTAGAAATTCATTATTGAAATGCAAATTGAAACGCAAAAAATCCTAAAATTTATGCAAATTACAGATCTCCCATATTAACCCGAAGTCAAAAACACCTCTCAAGCAATTTTGAATACATAATGTTACAGATTTTGCTCAAATTTTCAGCCTTTAATTTTAGATGAGGGAAAGTAATTTTACAGCTGGTAGCATCTAAAATCCCAAAAGTCCATAATTATGGTCACCCTATTATACACATATACATACAAATTTACACACATTTCTCTCTACACTCTCATTATGTACTCTTTAATTTCTGTCTACTGCAATGGAAATTAAAATTTGGTTTTGCTTCAAAAAATAAAAAAAAAAATTAGCAAACATTTATTGCTTAACATGGCTTTTAATTTTTTATTACCTCCTGTGATATTTTGGTTTGGTTAGTTATCGTCATGTCTAAATATTTAAATTTAACTCATGTGTTAATTGACAGTAAATTAGTTAGTATTAGTTAGTTAATGTTTTGAATAGGCTTTAATTTAAAATAATTGGAATGTGTATGACTGGTAAGCTTATTTTTGTTGGAAATCTAGTCAAAACTCAGAACAAACTACAGAAATTGTTGGTGGAGTAACAAGAAAAGTGCATTAGGTAAATGTATAAAAGCAATTTTTTTTAGATTTTAGTGAAAAAACTAAAATTAAATTAAATATAGAGTGATTATTATATATATTTGACTTAAAGCCTAAAATTATGCAATATTTTTTGTGGTGTAGAATTTATTATACTGTTTATTTAATCTTAAGTTTAAGTTAAAAAAAAAATCATGGAAATATATTATGATTTCCAATATATGTTTTGTCCATAAAGTAGTTAAAAACTGTTGCCTACTTATGGGCTTATAATACTGAAAACATTTATTTCTTCTTATTACAAACTAGTTGACCCGACCGGCTTCGCCCGGTAGCATTTACTAATGTTAGTTCTTCAAGTTTCACCTTCTTATTTATATGCAAATAAAATATTTAAATTTGTACTGCATACTTTAGGGAGCTTATTATTACAGTTGACTGAACTCAAAAAAAATTTTGAGTTTTACCCGGAATTGTTTAATTTTTTTTTTACAAATCGAATAAAAAAAATCAGCCAAATCGCTCCAGCCGTTCTCATGTGATACCATTACATACATGGACCATTTAATTTTTATATATATAGATGAATTATTTAACAATTTTGTTTAAAAAAAAAGCTTTTCTCTGGAATTCAAGGGAATATGTTTTTAAACAGTATCGGGAAATTTCGTCAATTTCTTTATAATGTTCCTTCTTAATGTCACAATATTATTTCCATACCGATAAAAGATATTCGTGATTTGCTGCCAATTCATATTATGTATAATCATAGATTTTTTCTATATACAGAGGAACTAAGATTTGAGTAACATAATTTGTTTCATCTCAACTATAATATTCCAGTCATAACAGAGAACTTCGTTTAGTTAGATTGAATCATTTGATTAGCAATAAATTCGGTTTCAACAACTATAACTTAAAGCCTAAAATTATGCAACATTTCTTGCATTATAGAAGTCATGGAAAGGTATTATGGTTTCCAATAAAAGTTTTGTGCGTAAAGTAATTAAAAACTGTTGCATATTTATTGGCCTTTAATGTTTAAAACATTTGTATCTACTTATTTCAAATGAATTATTTAACTATTTTAGCATTTTAATTAATTAGCTTACTAATCTGTTAAAATTTCTCGGGAATTCGCTGGAATATGTTATTAAATATTTTATCGGGAAATTTCTTTATAAGCTTCCTTCTTAAAGTCACAGTATTATTGACATACTGATGAAAGATATCCTGATAAAATATATTCGTTATGATTTGCTGCCAATTCATATTATAATCACAGAAGAATTACATTTAAATAAGCTAATTTTTGTCATCCCAACTATTATTTTTCAGCCATAACAGAAAAAAACTGAAAAATGTTTATTTAAAACAGGAAAACTAACATTTCAAGTAGGTCGAGAATTATTTAGATGCTTTAGATCATTGGTAGGCGTTTATATTGTTGAGATTACGAACATTTTCGTGAATTTACACGTACACAACCCGAAAGTAAACAAAACACACAGCATGGGCGTAAAAAATACAAATAACTCATTTAGTTGCAAACAATAGAGCGTAAAAATACAAATATTTCATTCTGTTGCTTGATGTTGTTGCAATTTTTTTTATTTTTAACCCATACATACATGCACACAAACTACAATATCTCTTTTTGCGCTTCCCTGCTTTAGATTGAAACTTCTAAGTATATTCATAATTAACAAAATAATGACAAAAATAATGGTTTAAATTTATTTATATTCATTCTGATTTGAAAAAGTTACGCACTTTTTTTATAAATTTTAATAATATGCAGGTTTATGGGTTAATTTAGTACAAAAATATTCCAGGTATTGAACTGATTTTTCAATATTTCCCCAGAATGGAAAAAGTTCGGGAAATTAGGAACCTTTTTTTTAAAGCAAACTTATGCTGCAATATTTGTTGCACTTATATTTTTAAAACAAACAAAATAAATCCATCCATACTCCTATAATTTAAATTTAAAACCACAAAGCTATGTAATAAATAGGCTTTAACTTAACATAACTTAATTGCAACCGGTTTTTTTGTAAATTAGAACAACAAGAAAATATAAAACCTGTTAGTAATATTACATTTATTCAAAACAGAAGTTTGATTTTCATGGAATTAAATTAAATCCTAAAAATATGCAACATTTGTTGTGGTATAGGAATTATTTCACAGTTTAGTTAATCTTATGTAAAATTTCAGATTAAAATCATGGCAATTAGTTATGATTTCCAATAAAAGTTTTATCCATGAACCAGATAAAAACTGTTGCCTACTTATGGGCTCTTATAAGTAAATATTTAAAAAATTGTATTTCTACATATTTCAAATGATTTAGACAAACTGCTGCAATTTTTGTTTGAATAACAAGAAAAGCGTATTAGTAAAAGTATAAAAAGCCAGTTAGTAATATTACATTCTTGTAGTTTTAGTGCTAAACCAAGAAAATCAATTAAAGTAGTGTGATTATTATATACTTATAATTCATAGGAATTATATTCAATCCTTGAAATATGCAATATTTATCGCGGTATAGGAATTATTTCACAGTTTAGTTAATCATAAGTTCTAGTTCATAAAAATCATGCCAATTAGTTTTGATTTCCAATAAACTTTGTGTTCATAAAGCATATAAAAACTGTTGCCTACTTATGGGCTATTATATAATAAAATTAAAAAGAATGTTAGTTCAACATATTTCAAATAAATTATTTAAACATTTTATTTTTGATTAAATAAAAAATTTAGTTTTAATGCACACTTATGCTACAATATTTTGCATTTATATTTTTAAAACACATAAAAAATTTGTAATTAAAAACATTAAACGGCGAAAATATATAATAAAAGTACCAGCATAATGAAACTTTAATGTTTTATTATGTTTAATATAATTTTTAGAATATTTTTCATTGTCGACTAAAGAGTACTTCATGAAGCAAAAAATTTTAATTTTTTTTTTTTTTAATTTTCATATACCTGGAAAATATTTAAAAAAATTTACAGACACATGCACAACATATTAACACTTATTTAAAAATATAGCAACAACAGCAATAATACTTTGAATATAAAAATGTGTAAGTAAATGAGAAAAGGTATTTGTGTACAGGTGTGAGTACTTTTTGTTGGTGTGTGTGTGTGTGTGTTTGATAGTATATATTGTAATATTTTGCTACTGTAATAGTTCAAGTTTTTAATTTTTGTTATTGCAATTAAGTTCAGCCGTATAAAAAAAATGAGTTTCCATTAAAAATGCCCTAGAGTCATGACACACACTTACAATGTATACACTGGTAGTGTAATAGTATATGTGTTTAACACATATGAGTTCTTCCCTTTTTAGCAGTACAGTGGATAACAAAACTAACAAAAGTTACCAATTCATTTTTATCAGCATAAGCTGAATTATTTGTCTAATACCAAACAATTTCTTATATTTTTACCTCATAATCTCCTAAATTGTAGCACACTGTAAATATTTTACACATTTAATAGACATGACAACAACAAAAAAAAGCGATGTTTGTATTAATTTTGTTGCTGCTTCTGTTGTCATTACTGTGAAAATTACAATCCAGTGTCGGTATATGGTTTCATTTTACGTTGCCATGGATGATTTTTAGACACTAAAGGAAATAGCATAGTATTCCTGTGCTGACTGCTGCTCTTCAGTATGCATTTAGGGGACAACACGTTATCAGGTTCTACTGCTGCCTGACTCTATACTTTACTTTTATATTTTGTTTTTAATTTTTGGTTGTTTATGATGGCTGCCAGTGTTGAAATGCTTGGTTTGTTATATTGTCTGTTTTGTTTTCTGTTTTCTGTTTCCTGTTATTCTTTTTTGTTGTTTTTGTTTAATTTTTACTTCACATCACTTGCATGCGAGCACATGCGAGTGAGTATGTGTTTTGTTTTGCTGCTAAATATCAAGGTAAACTCTTTGCACACTTGCATACATATGTATATACGAACATGTATGTATATGTGTACGAATGAGCAGCACGCATCCTTTACTTTCTTTAATGTAAAGTTTGTATTACACTCCTGTATGTGTAAAATACAAAAGAATTTAATGTCAGCTACATTAAAATTTATTTTTTTTTCTTTTACTTTTGTGAACATACTATGCGAGGTTTGCATGGCAATTCCTCAGTTCTCTTTAATTTGATAATAATTTTTCTTTTTGTTTAACATCAGACAACTCTCGTGGCAGTCAACTGCCTGTAAAGGTTACTTTTATATATGAAAAAAGTAACGTTTATGTTAGTCCTTTATTCAAATTAAAGATGTACTTTTGAGTACTTGCTCTTGCTTTTTAACATATTAAGCCAGGAAGTGAAGTTATTACGAAAGTTCATAATTGCTGTTTAAAACAGTTTTTCAACAGCATAATTTTATTTTCGTAAAAAACTAAGTAGTCACAATTACTACTTTGAATTTATAAAAACTGAATTGGAACTCAACTGGAACCATAACTAGAAACTAAACAAGAGTCTGAACTAGAATCTTAATAAGATTCTGCACGGGGATCTAAACTAGAAATAAAACTTTGACAGGGAGGACGAAGATCGCCCAGGCCAGCCAAAAAAAAGTTTGAAGACCAAGAATTGGAAGCATTACTCCATGAAAATTGTTGTCAAACTCAAAAAGGACCTGCAAAGTCATTGGCAGCTATTCAATCAGCAATTTCAAAACGTTTGCAAGCATCAGGATTCATCCAAAAGTGAATTGAAGCTGAGAGACCTTGAAAGACGATTTTGTATGTCTAAAAATCCTTTTTGTACCGAATCATTACTTGCGATGAAAAATGGATCCATTACGATAACCCGAATCGTAAGAGATCATACGTGAATCGCGACCAATCAGCCGAATCGACACCAAAACCAAATATCCATGGCGCTATGATAATGCTCTGTTATGAGCTGCTGAAATCTGGCAAGACCTTCACAGGGCACCAGTACCGAGCGAAACATATTTGTTTGAAAAGAGCATAGGAAAAACATCCTGAATATGCGGCCAGGCACGAAACCGTAATATTCCATCATGACTGCAATACCTGTTAAATTCTATTTAAAAAGAAGTGATTGGGCCCCGTCCGACAACTATTTGTTTCTATCGATGCAGAATGCTTTCTCTGGGATACTCTTCGCTTCATAACAGAGTACACGAAATTGGCTTGATTCGTTCTTGGCCTCAAAAGTTGAGTTTATATCTTAGCCATTTATGTGCCGATTTTCTCGATTTCAAACAGCTACCTACCTAAGTTGAACTGTCGCGAATATATTAATGTATCAACCATGTATGAAAGTTATTTGTTGGCTTCGGAATGTTGATTTCAACATACAGAAGGACAGAGCTATATCGAAGATAATAACTATAACGACCCAGAATATATATACTTTATGTGGAATATTCAGCAATTTTTTATACAAAAAAATTGGTGAAAAATATTTGGTAAACAAACTTTTGTTGGAAAAAAATTTGTTAAAAAAATATTTAGTGAAACAAATTTTGTTGAAAAAAAAAATTTGTTAGAAATTTTGTAAAAAAAAATTTTGAAATTTTTTTAAAAATTTGATAAAAAAAAAATTTGAAAATTTTTTGACAAAAATTTAACAATTTTTTGAAAAAAATTTAAAAATTTTTTGACAAAAATTTTTGTTGAAAATCGAGAATATACAGGGTGGCCACCAATTTAAGACAAATACTTGAATGTTTTTCATCAACTGAATTTTAAGTGCGATAGAGCCAAAATAAAAGGACCTCTAAGGGTATGAAATTTATTATTAATGTTTCCAGTTTCTGAAAAATTTTTTGAAAAATCGGTAAAACATATATGGAGAAAGTTATGTGGAAATATGTTGACCCACCTCAGCGAACATCCGCTGTTAATAACATGATATGACCGAAACTAATGGAACTAAAAATACGAAATTTGGTCCGAATATTTTATAATAATAAAATTATAATGATATAAATGTGAGAAAATATGTTTATTTAAAAAAAAAATTTTTTGGTCAAGTTGTAGAAAAATTGTATGTGTTCGTGGTGAATATGTATGAATTGACACAGTCGAATAAAACACACTTGTGTGTTAAAAAAGTCCTCATGCATACATATTTGTGGAAATATTTGAAAAAATAATTGACAATCACGTGGAATTTAGCAAACAATTTTTGTCTCAATTTCCTGGCCACCACTGTATATACTTTATGGGATCGCCAAATGTTGAAATTAAAAAACAGTACGATCCTTTAGGGCGGATCGATTTGTAGAGACGCAAAATAATCGCCCAAGTGAAAATTGTTTTTTTAAAAATAGTTTTTAAAATTTTTTGTTTAAAAAAATTGTTTTTTTCCAAATTGTTTTTAAAAAATTTAAATACATTTTTTTTTTGTAATTTAAAAAAAATTTTTTTGGAAAAAAGAATTTATGAAAAAAAAATTTTTTTTTTTTAATTTAATTTTTTTTTTTTGGAAAAAAGAATCTATGAAAAAAAAAAATTTTTTTGATGAAAAAAAAAATCGGGTTAAAAAATATTTTTTCCGATTTTGACCCATTGTAGGTCCAACTATCGTTGCAATAGACTTTGAAATATCTAGCATTAGATATCCATATTGTCTATATTAATGACTTAGTAATCCAGATACATATAGATAAAAATAGGGCAAATATCGAGGTATTCCCGGTTTTTCCTTGTATCTCAGCCATTTGTGGGCCGATTTTGTCGATTTTAAATAGCAATCGAGCCGGAAGAATTGATGTATGAATCATGTATGTAAGTTATTTGGGGGCTACGGAAAGTTGATTTCAACATACAGACGGACATGGCTATATCGACTTCGGTTTCTATAACGATCCAGAATATATATACTTTGTGGGGTCGCAAATGAAAAATGTAGAAATTACAAAAGGAATGACAAACTTGCCACGCATGGCGAAGGTTATAAAAATAAAGCTATGCTGGTTCTCATAGACGCATGATTAATATTATTTATTACCTACATGACATTGATATTTATCATACGCTCTATACATGCACACAAACTACAATTTCTCTTTTTGCTTCCCTGATCTAAATACATCATGTAAAGTGACAAAAATGGTGATTTTTTGCAATTTTTGTATTCGAACCCCCACCTGGGGGTTCAAGGGGGTGTGACAATAGCATAAGTGGGTCGGTCGGTCCTCCAAAGTTAGTGGGGGCATAGATTTACACTCGATTGGGGCACTTTAGATGGGTAAAATTTTTTCAAAATTTGACATTTGGATCAAAATAAGGAACATCAGAATTCATTTTAGAGGTATGGTTCCTTGGGCAAAATTTCTTATTTTTATCTCTAGAGTACGATTTTCCTTTTCACTTTGGCGAAATTTAAATCAACCCGCCTTAATACCTTTGCCACTCATGCTGAAGGGTATAATTACCCAAAAATACTTAAATTGTACTTAATTTACTTAGTCCTATTGCTGAGGTTCATGAAAATTTTGGACAAAAAATTATATTTCCTATTATTACACGATTTATTAAAGATAATTGTTATTTTGTCAACATTCAAACTTAATAAAACTGTATAATTTTTGCTCATAAAAATGTTTTGTTTTATATAATTGCAACTTAACTAGCAATTTCATATTGTCTGCTTTCATTTTCTAAAAACAATTTAGCATTTTTAAAACGTTATTTAAAATGCTCTTAATAAATGAAAATTTAATTTTTATTTTGTTGTTTTTTTTTCTGCTTGAAAAACCTATAATCAATTGTATACCATATATAGTAATTAGAAGTGGTCTACAACACCTACACGGTGTTTTTAAATGTACTTCCTGCCTTTAGTATGTGCTGTGGAACAAAATAGCTCTTGTTAAAATAATGATACATGTTCATTTTGATTTTTCTATGTAAAAAAAAGTGCTAAATCCTACTGCTGTTTGTGTTATAGAGTCTCGTATGTAGTGTTTTTTTTTTGTAGTGTTATTATTGTTTTATTATAATTTAATTTAATGTCAAGCATTTGCATTTAACCCAATTTTGTTGAGGGTTCGTTTTTTAAACAATGTTTTCAGAAAAGATATAAAAAATCACTAGATGATAATAGTTCAGACAAGCACCTATTATAAATATTCATGGTAAATGAATTTGTTGGGGAGCTGAGAGTAGTAGAAATTGCGGAAGTTTCAGTTTACATATTTTTTTATTGTACAGGTTTTTATATGTGTATATGTATAGTTGTTTCAACGACATTTATTTTTTTTATAAATTTATTTTGTTTTTGTATATTTTTTTGTATTGCAACATGCAACAATTGCAGCTATAATAAAAATTATTATACGCGTTGTTAAACACGAGCTTTATGTGTGTTTGAGTGCAATTGTTCTTTTTGTTTTTTTTTTTTGAAACAAACGCCAAAAATTATACTATACATATTTGTGTATTATAGTTGTTGTTGTTATTTTGTTGTTGTGTATACAAAACTTTTGCGCTGTTTTTAAGTTAACATGTAAAATGCAATCAAATTGTGTGTTTTTTATGCATACATGTGGTATGAGATTGAGTTTTTTGTTTTGAGGGGCGATTATGCTAATATTAATAAAAGTATATTAAATTGTTCAACTCGTTTGTGACATTCTTAAGGAAAAGTGTAAGGTGTTTGCTTTTAAGGAGAAAATATTTAAGTTTTTACAGAAATTGTGCTCCTGTCAGTCTAATTTGTAATTTACAAATGAAAGTCGCTTCAATATTTTTCAGCTGTTAACTTCCATGTGTGTATTGGCGGTGTGTATACCTCCTTTTAGGGATTATTATTTAATTTCAATTTAGTTTCATCATTAATTTCATATTTTCATATTTAATTTCAGTTTAGTTTCATCAGCAATAATAAAAATTTTTAAACGTTTTTCTCCAGGTGGTTATGACGTATCTGCCCAGTCAGTTTCACTGATTTTTAGCCTCTTAGTAGAAAAAAAATTTTAAGCTTCCACAAAAGTGGGAAGTTTTAAATTGTTTGGTTTTTAATTAAGCTGCTTTTAGTGTTCTCCCCTCAATAACACAATGTCTGAAGTCCTGACAACAGACTTTAGTACGAGTTCGGGCCAATAAGTCCGTGACTTTTTGATTGAATGAATGACAGGTTTTTGGATAAAAAATTTATTTATTTTTCAACATATTTTCTCCATTGAGCTACATATACTTCAACCAACGTTTGTCCAATTTGTGTATCCCTTCCAAAAATTAAGAGCTTACGAGGTCATCAAAATAGGTATTTGTTTGGAAGATGATTTTTTCGTTGGATTCAAATCTCTTTCCGCCGAGGCATTTCTTCAGGTTTGGGAACAAGAAATAGTCAATTGGGGCTAAATCCTGAGAACAGTGTGGATGAGTGAGCAATTCGCAGTTTAATTCATGGATTTTATCTATGGAAACTGCACATGTTTGCACCCTTGCATTGTCCTGTTGAAAAATAACTTTTTTCTTGGCCAAAGGTGGTCCTTTTTATTTCCAAATCCCCATTAAATCTACCCAAATGAATTGAAATAAATTCGCCATTGCTTGTTTTAGCCTTTTGAAGGCATTGAATAAAAAAAAAACAGTCGCCATAACTTCATTATTTAACAAACCTTGGCCATCTGTGGCGCCGATTCACCCCGAGAAACCCACTGTTTTGACTGCTTTTTGGTTCCTGGTGTGTTGTGGTGGATCCACACTTCCACCACGATTTCGAAACGTCGCTAAAACTCTTCCATAATGCGGTTGAACAACGCCAAATACTCCTGCGAAGTTGCTACACGATTACATTAGTGGTCTATAGTGAGCAAACGCGGCACCCATCATGCGGAAAGCTTTCTCATACCCAAGTAGTCATTCAATTGAAACCACTGAGATGTCTATGGCTTCCACAATATCTCGCACTTTTAATATCCGATCAATATCATGATCTTTTTCAATTGTTCAGGTGCAAAAAGGTGAAGAGTGCCTCAGGGCATTGTTGCCGGTTTAGGTGTAAAAACCAATAATTTGATAAGATTTTAATGTAAAACTAATGAAAAAGAACTAATAAAATATATTCCGAATAGATCGGGTGACTAAAAGTTAGTAAAACTTTGATTTAAAAAAAAAATCACACACAAAATTTCACGTGCTAAAATTATGAAATCCCTCACAAAACAGCTGACAGAACAAAAACTAAATGTCGGAATGAATTTCGACCTTCGAGGGAAATGTTAACAAATCTCTAGCTAAAGTCACAGTTAAATTTTAAAAAGAAGTTGTAACTACTTTTTGAGATCATTGGTGTTTTGAGGCTCTCTTGCGGGTTAGAGGGTTAACTCGCCCCTTTATGTCCCCTGATATCTGATCGACATAACCATAAATATGTCTGCGAAGAAACAAGTTACTTCTTCTATAGTAATATTTTTTAAGTGAAAATCCCATTAAAGAGAAAATTTAAATTTAGTTTTAAAAGACTAACACTCTTGAATTCATAAAATATTCTTGAAAAAAAAACTCCACAAATCTTTATTGCCAAGAAAATGTTTAGAAGTTGCTTTAAAATAACTAGTTCAAGAACGAATGTTAAGTAATAAATGATAGTCCAGTGAAATCACAACTACTGCTGAAACCTTCAATGGAACTCTATTGTGAATCAAGAGTACTTCTATAGAGTTATTAAGGAACTAGTTCTCGTTCGTAACAAGAACCACATCAGATTATATCTAGTAAAGTCGCAGTTCATTGTAGAACGTGTTCTGTGGATCACTATTGTGAATCTAAAGTACTTCTATAGAGTATTTAAGGAACCATTTCCTTCACACTAGATATACATTGGTGCTAGAATAATTTTAAGGATCGTTTATTAGATTCGTGTGTAAACGGAATCACATTCGATTATTTAATGATAGCCTAGCGTAGTCGCACTTATTTAAAGAATTAGTTCTGTGAAACACTATTGTGAATATAAAGTATAGAGTTTTTAAGGAACCAGTTCTTTGTCGATAGATATATATTGGTTCTCGACTGGTTCTATTGATCACTTATTAGTTACGCTACAATTTTTAGAAACCAGTTCGACATTTTATTTTAAAAGAGAATAATCTTTTGGGAATCAAGCTATATACTTTATTACCGCTTTTGCAAACCTTATTTGTTATTCATTTGTTTAAAATTTAACTCGTCCCTGCTATAAACATAAATATGCCTGTCTGAGTATAACAATGTTTCGTAGT
The DNA here is from genome assembly GCF_958450345.1 of Calliphora vicina. NCBI lineage: Eukaryota > Metazoa > Arthropoda > Insecta > Diptera > Calliphoridae > Calliphora > Calliphora vicina. The sequence goes on from NC_088781.1 coordinate 119,623,228, forward strand.
GGTAAAATATATATTTTTTATAGAATTTGTAATTTTTTAACTACCGGTTTTTGTGTTTTTTAATATTTTTTTACATAAATATATATTGTTTTGCATTGCAGCCTGTAAATATGCTACAAAAACATGACACTCAACATGTTGAATTTTGTTTTTGTTACGTGTGAGTCGTGTTTGTTGTTTTTTTTTTTGCTACTGCACTGCAATTCGTTGATGTTGAAGAGGAAGTTACAGTTTAACATTTTGCAAGCACTTTTTATATGGTTCATAAAATTTTGCGAATTAATACAATGATGATGATTTTTGTCACTGGCTGCATAAAGGAGCAGAAGAGAAAAAGTAGGGTTAAAAAAAACTAAAATTGGTAATGGCCTGAAATCAAATGTTACACAATTGATCAATTAAGAATGAAAGTTTAATAAAACACAGGAGTAATTTAATTACTTGAAAAAAAAATATTATAAATGACAGGTTTTAATGAAATTTAATGAGAAAAAAATGGTGGACTAAAAGCTTTTTCTTGCAGTATTTAAATAATTATGGAATAAATATCCTAGAGATTTATTTACTGGGTTTTTTTTAATACAAATTTGAACTAATTTCTCTTTACAAAATTTAATCTTGGTTTTATTTAAACTAAACTTTGCATTACATGTACGATTGTTACAGTGTCTGTGAAGTTATGTATAACTTAATTAATTTTCAAATAGAAATACATTAAAATAACATATGACTGGTAAAAAATATACAAAACTTTATATAAAAACCAAAAAAAGAAACAAGACTAATGGCATCAAATGTGGTCCATCCTTTTTACTAATTTTTTTTTCCTTTTTTTATATTTTATTTCAGCCACTTTTTTTTTGTTTTCATTATATTCCTGTGTGTCTGTGTGTTTTCCCATCTAGTGACCATTAAACAAACATACCAAGATTTATATTTAGCATAAAACCACATTTGGTATGTAGTAGCTTTAGGAAAAATTACTTTGAATTTTTAACTAAAACAACAAAAAGACAACATAGACAAAAAAATAAATAAATTATAGTGTTTTTTCCTACACTACACTGCACTTCACTGCTTTCATACTCCTACGGATTCATGCTCCTAGATGTAGACTACACATGTGTGGTATTTTTAGTTGCCATTTCCTGGGTTGTGTCTTGCTTTATGTGTTTAGAGAGAGCGAGACAGAGAGGGAGATAGGTTTATAAATAAGTTATATTTTTATGCTAAAGGTCAAATTGTTATAAACTGCAACACATGATAGTGTACGGGGTATTAAAACAAATAGTAGCAAAGAACCGAGTAACTCAGAAGATTAATTGAAAAATTTTTGCAATTTTGCAAGTCATTTTGTTGGAAAAACAAAGAGTTAAAAAATGAACTAAATGTAAATAATTTGAAAATATTGTTTATGCAAAAATGTTTAATTACTGTATTATATTTAGATGCTGTAGATCTATATGAGCATTTACGGAACAAAAAAATTAAGTTTGAGGGTCAAAAAAGTGACTAAAAACTTTGATATCAATCACAGGAGCAGTTTGGAAGAGATGTCTGCAGGAAGATAATAGAAGAGGATCAAAGCTTTGAAATTTCACCCTTGAATGCATTTCACTTATAACCTAAATTTATATTTCGAATTGAATTTAAAACTAACACGAAATTTTTCTCAATACATTTTATTATTATTGATGCACAAGACAAATTATTGTCAAAATTTTAACAAATTATCACCCAAATAATTTAATATAATAATTTTTTTTTTTGCGGCTGTTTATAAAAACCCTTAACCTACTTTTCATAAATTTATTATTTATTAATTGCTTTATTGAAATTTCAACTTTTCATCTCATTACCACTTTTTTTTTCAATCAATTACAATAAAACACTTTTGTTTGCAACTAAATTAAATTCCTATTGTAACTTTGTGCCACAGAAATTATTTAATTATTTCCATACTTTATAGAGAATGTATATTAATAATTACATTTTTTTTTGCATTAAAGTTACAATTAATTAATTTAACCTTTCGATTGAATTTAAAACAAAAACCACTAATTAACCATTAAAAACAAAATCAGATATTTAACATACACATTTATATGCTTACACATATGTATGTATAAGTAAATGTTTAAAAAAAGATAAATAATTACAATAACGTTTATATAAATTATATTAAAATGTATAATAAAACACAGAAAATTAATTATGTGTTGAACATAAAACATAGACGAAATATTAAGGCGTGGAAAAAAATAATTGTACATGGTGAAAAATATGAAATTTCAATATTCTGAGAGATTGATTTAATATTCAAAAGTTAAAAATAGAAATAGAAAAAAGTCAAAATTGTATATTTAATCAGCGTTAATAGAAATTGTAGGCTCTAGTCATTGTCTAGAGCCTATTTTTAGGCTTGGACTGGTAACCAACATTTTAAACACTTTTCAAAAATCACTCTCAAAAGGGCCCATTGCAAAATACTGGTTTGATGGAAACAAGTGTATAGTTGAGCTTGCATCTTTCAGAGAAAATAACTTGTAATTAGGCTTTTTAATTTCCAGGTCTTTTTTGATTCCCGGGAATCGGGACATTTTTTTCTACATTTCCGGGTACCCGGCTATTCCCGAAATATATAATGATACTGTAAATTAGGAATATTATAGCCAAATTTCATATAAAAACTTAGTGTTACAATTATTAAATATCAGAGCTTCGAATTAATTAATAAAAATTGAGGTTAATTCACTAAAATCTTAATCCGTAATTAAAGAATGTCAGCCTTTCATTCCATAAATCCATTCATAATATTGATTTTTTTAGATTCATTTCAAGCCTTTTTAAACTGAATTTAATCAAACTTTGAATGATTAAATTTTTGTTAAATCAAATTCATTTACAAAATTAATTGAAAAAATTGTCTTAAGCCTTTTTGTACTAGATTTGAATTGAAGAAAAATTTAACGATTTAATAAATTTTTGAAGCTATTTTGATATGGATTTGAAGAAGAAATTTAAAGAAATTAGAATGATTCAATAAGAAATAAATTCTGTAAATAATAAATTCACTTTTTAAATTTTCATACGAAAAACCCCAAATAAATAATAATAATAATAAGCGGTCTATTATTGCCGAGATATAAGCAAAAAACTGTAAAAAACATTTAACTGTTTTTTGGTGAAAAAATAGAGATCTAACTTGTTTTCTATGTATTTTCTTAAGTTTTTAATTCCCGGTATTCCCGACTAAAAATCCCGGGAATCGGGTAGTGAAAAATTGGCAAAATTCCCAGGAAATTTGTACCGGCAATTCCCGGTATAAAAACCCTACTTGTAATCATGGTAACACTTTTGAAAATCAAAAATAATTTATTTCATTTTTTGTAAATTTCCCAGTAAAAGCTTACCGTTACTGATTAATATACTTTGAAATGTATTACTTAGAAGTACTTAGGTAATGGATGATTTAAGACATTTGCATGAGTTTAATTTAATTTCAACATATAGTTTTAAATCAACAAAGAAATAAATATAACATTACAAAATTCCCATATAATTAAGAATATCTGCCCTATAAATTAAAATATAACATTTCCCTTTATTTTAATGGAAAATTTCAAATATTAAACAATTTAAACTTTGATCCCGGAATTTAAAGGATTTCAAGGTTTTAGTAAAGTCATCAGCATATAATTTTTCAGGATTCAGTAAAAATCCTCTGTATTTGTTTTATAAAATTATACTATTTACAAAAATTGCGTTTTAACCGAAATCCTTAAAGTTAAAGTACCAGATACGATGATAATATAGAGAAATTAAATTTTTTTTTTCCTTCACCATTTTTCATTTGCGACCCCACAAAGTATATATGTATATTCTGGATCGTTATAGTTAGCGAAGTCGATATGAAATCAACTTTCCGTAGCTCCCAAATAACTTACAAACATGATTTATACATCAATATATCCGACTCTTTTGCTATTAAAAATCGATAAAATCGGCCAACAAATGGCTGAGATACAAGGAAAAAACCGAGATAAACTCGATTATACCATCCAGCACCATAAGTGGGGAATGAGGTTATTTATATATAAGTTTGTCATTCCGTGTGTAATATGGAGAAATATTCATCTGAGACCCAACAAAGTACACTCAGGTCTCGTTTTATGCGATAGATGTGTTCCAAAAAAATCGCATAAATTGAATTCGCATAAAACGATACTCTAGCTTCATACAAAAACTAATGATTCGTTCCAAAATTCTGAAAAACCGCATAAATTCAGATTTTAATTAAAAAATCAGAACAAAATCGTATAAAAAAAATCAACAAAAATATATTTATTTATTTAATTTACTTAAACAATAAAACAAAATACGTTCAAAAAAATAAACAAAAATATTTATAATTTTAGAAAAAGTGAAAATGATCCAAAAAAAAAAATGAGCTAACACATTTTTTAAGGAAATTCTGTAAATATACATGATTAATCTGAATCACTGAATGATGATATAATCATATTGTCATCATATGGTAAAATATCATTTTCATCACTAGAATTAATCTAGTGAATAGGGGACGAAATCGTAGAATTTTTAGGAGCTTCAATTGCTTCTTTTCTTGCAAATTGGAAATCTTGATATCCGGAAATCAGCCCGCGATCTATATTAAGAATTTGATTTTGTAAAAAACAAACTACAACCATTATATCAGTGATGCAAAATTGGTTTAATTTAAAATGGTAAAAACGTAAGGCTATTAAGGGCTCGGTTATGTAAATGAAGAATTAAAAAAAAGCTAAAAATTTCAAAATATTTAAAAATTCTAAAAAAAATTTATTTAAAAATCGCATAAATTTTAATCCGCATAAAAAAATCCGCATAAAACGAGACCTGAGTGTATATATTATTGATCCATTCATAAAAATGGTCTTATGTAGACAACATGTTTTTTTATGAATTTTTATGTTAGGTAAATTATCTGCGAGTTGTTAAGTTTTCCCTAATTTTTTTGACACGTAAAACCCATAAGGTAGACATGTTATATATCAATGGATAGAGGATTTTGTCTACTTTTCAAAAATGTATAACTTTTGACAATTAAAAAATTCATGGAATACTTTTTTGAAAAATATGACAAAAAATGCTTTTTATTGTGTTTTTGCATAAATACAAATTTTTTAAATTGAAATAAAATTTTTATTTATGAATATTTTGTAATGAAATTTTACACTAGTAATTTTTATTGAAAATGGAAAAATAAAAACAAATTTTGAAATTTGTAATCAGGAATCCCGCAATTCCCAAAAAAGTATTGAAAAATTCTAAAAATGGTATTTTTACGTTTTTTGGCTATAATATCCATACCAGGGGCGGGGTTATCGGAACCCTTTACAAAATGATTAAGAACATATTGGGCCATCTAAAATAGGTTACTATGTTTTGATATCGAGTATGCGATTTGAGAATTTTTGCCTAAAAGTTGAATTTTATATAAAAAATAGACATTTTTTGAATGGACCTGGTCCCCTAGGTATCAAAATGTATAATTTTTTTTCATTTAAAATATTTGGCGTAAAGTTAGCTTTTCAAAAAGTACAAATTCATTATACATCCTCTTAGAAATTTTGTTAGATAACTTAAAAAGAATAAAAGTAATTTTTTCCCAAAAAAATTGCGAAAAATCGCCTTTTTTATTTTTTTTAAATTCAAATGCATGTAACTTTGGACTCAGTCATGACTTTTAAACACTTCTTTCTTTATTTCATATATACATTTATTGTTAATCCTATAAAAGAAAAATGGATAAAATCGGGGAATATTTGGAACCGCGGTCACCAAAAAACTGTAGTAGGGTGGGTAAAAATGTTGAAAATTAAATTTTCAAATGCGAATATCTCCTAAGCTATAAGAGATAATTGATAGCTACGACGAGGTTTTATGTAGTGCTTAAGAGGAGATTCTATATGTGTAATTTTTTTAAACACAGGCGAAGAAATAGGAACATTTTAAAAATTGAACATACCCGAGGTGCCCTAATTTGGAACCCCTGGTCCCGCTCCTGGTGGGCTCATGAGGTCCAAATTCAAAACTTAAACTCAACCACACTTCCTCTTTGCGCATGTGAAATTTCATTCGAATCAGAGTAAGGGTTTAGAATTTACAGATTTATTTCCCTCTTTTTTTATTCTCATACCAATGTGCGCTGTTTGATATTAACCGATTTGACTAAATTTTTCAGATTTGGAAAATAACGTCATACAAACAAGTGGTTATGTTTTCACAAAAGGCGCTGAAGTATGAATTCAAGCCGTCTGCTGTTCTGTATCCGTATCGTAATATTTGACTTGCGTTTTTACTAATAACGACTTGTAAAAGTCCATCGGATCAATGAATTATTTCAGTCGTTGCAAGTAATTATTTTTAATGACATAAATGTAAGGCTTTATTTAAATGTATATTTATAAATCTGTTTTGGTAAGTAATTGTTATTTTAAAGACATAAAGGTAAGTTAAGTAATTGACTCCATTACATCAGTGTTTTTAGTAGTAGTATTTTTACGCTCTTTTGTTCACATTCGGGTTGTTTGACGAAAATCATCGTAACCTGAACAATATGAACGCCTACCATGGCTTTAGATGTTATAGCTTTAAATGTGTGATATTATTGATAAGCTGCCTTTCAATTAAAAAATTTATCAGAGGAAATTTTGTCAATTTGAAACCAGAACATTTTAGAAGTACTAAACCAATCAGTCAACTGTTTACAGCCACTTCTCAAAATTACATCAAACTATTCTCTTGTTTTAGATCCTATTTGCCATCTATGAAATCGTTGCGATAACAAAGTGATTCCACATTCCATTGTATAAGTACTGAAATGTCATTATATTTGCATTTGAATGCATTATCTAGTAATACACGTTTTTACATGGTAACAATAAAGTTGCCTACTTTTAGGCGCAAACTTAAATTTTCCAAAATCTGTGTTCTATTTATGATACTTCGTTTTTCTCTGTGCACTTTAAAAAAAAAAAAAAAAACTTTATTATAATTGAAAATTTATGTTTTACATTTTGCCTGGCATTTTTTTTTTTTCATTTTGCACAAAATTTTAAAATTTATTTTGTTTTGAAAATGTGATTATTGCCATAATACATCATTTAAAATTTGTCCATTTTTTTTTGCACATTTTTTTATTGTTGTAATTTATTTATTTATGTTTTTGTTAACAATAATGTTTTTAACCTGATACATTGTAATTATAATGGTGTCAGGAGACTGGCTATAAATGTGTCGTTATATTTTATGCCAGAGTTAAATTTTTATAGTACAGTTTTCACTCCATTTAGGTTTTTGTTGGTTAATGAATTAGTTAGTAGCGAAGAGTATGGTAATATGAGATATACAATAATACATTTTAACAACGAAGTCATACATTATTGGACATGTAATTTATGTATTCATACATTATCTATGAATTATAAAACAAAACAACAAAAAAAAAACAACGTTTTTAAACAGCAACAAAAACAAAAATTAAATTAAACAAAACTGCAAACTAAAGCTGATTATCATCAGTAATAAAATAATGGCATAAATACCATACACATTATCAATTGACAACTAAAAGAGACAGAGAAAAAAGAACAATGGATATGAGAATAAAGGATATAGGTCGAATATTAAAAGCTTTTCAAATGAAACAAAACAGGAAGTCAGTCAAGTTTTAAAAATTAAATTTTGAAATTTTTGCATCATAGTCCCAACGAAAAGGTATCAGAAACAATTTAAAACATTCTAAACTTGAGGTGGTGTCTCAAAAGCATTAGACAAACATATTTCCTATATGAAATTACCTTCTACCTTTATTAAAAAGTATTGTAGCTTATAATAAATCTTTAACTTTTCATATCTCTAGTTTTAATTAAATGTCGCATACATCATCGACATATAATTTTAAGAAATTCAAATTAAGATCATTAAAATTAGTTCAACCGATTAAATTAATGCTTTTTATTAAACTTATAAACCTTTTGAAGTATTTTTCTTTTAGAAAGTAAAACATTTTACTTGTTTCCTACTATTTGATCAACTTTATATACATTCCTTTATGTCGTAGCGTTTGCTATAATAACTATAATAATACAGCTGGACTTTAGTTGTTTTTTTTTTGTTTTTGTTATTATTTTTAATGTTATTTGATGTCTGTTTATTGTGTCAAATTAAATTTCATTAAAATTAACCACTGACTATAAACAAAGAGAACTACAAAAAAAAAATAAAAACAAAAAACTCTCACATACAAATAAACACAAAATACAAATTTAATACTTATTATTAAAAACCCAGAAAAAATCACTAACATGAAATGGCAGTATACAATTAATTGCAAATAATAGCAAAAAAAAACTAGGAAAACATACAAAAAATAAACCATGATTAGCATTATAATAGACAACAACTAAAGGTATGCTTTAATTTTTTTTTTCAGAATTAATGAAATTTTAACAAATAAAATGTTTAGCATACACACACTGCAATTAGTTTTATGGTAAGGTTATTAATGTCAACATTTTTTCGTTGCCTACTTTTAGGTTTTATGGCTTTAACTGTGTAATATTATTAATTAGTTTAATTCCAATTAAAAAATTTAATTAGAGGAAATTTTGTTAATTTGAAACCACATTTAAGTTATGTAAAACTTAAAAACAAAACAAATGAATGTTATTAAATTTAAATTTCCGTTAATATTTAGTGTAATAAAGCTAGAAGGATTAATTATTAAAATTATCATTTCTATGTTGAGAAGTGGCAACATAGACAGTTTTTTCAAAATTCAGTCGCAGAATTGTCCCTGAGCGAAAACGTCAGTTTGTTTTCATAGGTCGCTCGCAGTTAGCGAGTACACTATGAACCCCTTGCGCTCATTGTGATGCCCTTGCTCACACCTATAATCCAAGTGATTTGAACGTGAATTATAAATGGCAATCGCCCCCTAATCTATACAAATTTGCTAAACATGTAATTATCGTGGAAGCCAATAGACAAATTTGATTATATTCAACAGTGACGTATCTTTAATACAGTCCAGATCAGGAGACAGGTTCATGACGAGATATTTTAGAGCGAGATAGTCGCAAAAAAAGGTGTTGTACCAATTCTTTTTCCTCTTCGTTGGAAGACCTTGGGGTCATTGTGATGTCCTTGTTCACACCTATAATCCAAGTAATTTGTACGTGGATTATAAATGTGCAATCGCCAACTAATCTAGACGAATTTGCGAAACATGTAATTCTAGTGGAAGCCAACAGAAAAATCTGATCAACAGTGACGCATCTTTAAGACAGTCCAGATCATGAGATTGGTTCATGACGAGCTATTTTAGCTCTTTAAGAGTGGGACAGTTGCAAAAAAGGTGTTGTACAAATTCTTTCTCCTCTTCGTCGTGCTGTTCTTCACACCTATAATTCTACACCATTTTTCATTGAAATTGAGAACATTGTTCATGATATTGAGAAAATTCCAAATGAAATTGAGAAATTCCATTTTAAATTGAGAAAATTCCAAATTAAATTGAGAATTTCCATTTTAAATTGAGAAAATTCCAAATGAAATTGAGAAATTCCATTTTAAATTCAGAAAATTCAACACTTTTGACCGATTCGTTTGCGCTTTCGGCAGTGAACGAACCTCTGCGACTATCTATTTGAATAATGCCTGCGGTACCAATTGCACCTATCAGGTGGATGTCGGGGCTACGGAAAGTAGGTATCAAAATAACTGTTCGGGATCCAACACAAGACCAACCATGTTTTCTACGACTAAATAAATTGAAATTGGTCTCTCTACCCAGACCACCACATCTTTCAACATCTGATATAATCGTTAATTTTGTTCCTGTTAGTTTAAAATAATTTATATAATGTTTCTCAATTTTATTTAGAATTTTCCCAATTTCATTTGTAATTTTCTAAATTTCAATTACAATTTTCCCCATTTCATTTGTAATTTTCTAAATTTCAATTTGAATTTCTCAATTTCATTTGGAATTTCTCAATTAAAAATGGAAATTCTCAATTTCATTTGGAATTTTCTCAATTTCATTCGGAATTTTCTCAATTTCAATGAAAAATGGTGTAGTGATTTGAACGTGGAGTATAAATGGCAATCACACATTGGTCGATCAAGATTTATACTGCAACCAAAGATATATGTCTATGTCTAACTGTGACTCAGTTGTATCTAGAGATATCAGGTTTGTCGCGCATTCGTTAGAAATTTCATTACCTCGTGTCCTACCACCTACATTAACTTGGCATTGAGATGTCTAAGGTGGGACAGAGAATTAACACAATCTGGTAGATATTTTGACCTAAGTGAGTTTGAGTTGAGGGCATTAATTGATGCAAGGCTGGCTACGGAGATGTCAACGGAAGGTAGGTATTAAATGAAATGAGAATGTTCTCAAGCCTGCGTCCGGCTTTAAGCCGTCAGTGGAAACTGAGATCGTGTTATCCTATACGACTCCTTTTCGGTTATAACCAGATATTTCGAAGATTGGAGGCATAACCAATGTGATCGTCTTTTATATTGCTTGACCTTATCATTGAAAGTTTTTGAAGCAGTACCTGTGTCCATTTTTAAGACGTCAATGAATACTGAAATCGTATTATCCCGAAGAACAGAGTTCACGACCCATTTTCTTAACGGTCTGATCTCTACCCTAGGATAGGCCTGCCTATATTTCGTATAATGGAGCCGTGATATAATCAGCCGCATTCGCAGAAATGCGTATAATACAGGTATCTAGAGGGATATGTTTATCGTCGTCTATACTTCAGACTAAGAATTGGAAATTTAGAATAACTAAATGCGAGACATGCTAAACTTTGTACCTTGTTAAGCACCAGATGAGGCAATTGTAGATCAGTATATGTCTGTTGATCGCTGTGTACATCCAATATGAAATATATGGTTTAAGCTCAACTGGATATAGGAACACAAAAAATAAACTTGAAAGGAACTCAATAAATATTGGTTTTTAATAAAATATTCTTGCACAGACATTACAGATTCTCTCTACAGCCTTGCTCTCGGTTGGTTAAAATTATGACAATGAAGGCCTTGATGCTAGAAGTTTCGTGATGCCTTTTTATACCCTTCACCTTCGTGAGAAGGGTATATATAAGTTTGTCATTCCGATTGTAATTTCTACATTTTTCATTTCCTACCCTATAAAGTATATGTATATATTCTGGATCCTTATAAATAGCGGAGTCTATTAAGCCATGTCCGTCTGTCTGTTGAAATCAATTTTCTGAAGACCCCTGATATCTTCGGGATCCAAATCTTCAATAATTCTGTCAGACATGCTTTCGAGAAGATTGCTATTTAAAATCAGCAAAATCGGTTCACAAATGGACAACCTCGATTTTTTACCTATTTTTACCTATATCTGGATTACTAAGTCATTAATATAAACAATATGGATATCTAATGATAGATATTTCAAAGACCTTTGCAACGACGTATATAAGACCATAGTAAGTTGGACTTACAATGGGTCAAAAACGGAAAAAATATTTTTTTACCCGAATTTTTTTTTACCAAAAACAAAAAAAAAAATTTAAATTTAAAAAAAAAAATTTAATTTAAAAAAATTAAAAAAAAACAATTTGAATTTTTTTTCCAAAAAAAATAAATTTTGTTCACCTAAAAATATTTAAAATTTTTATTTTGTAGTATAATTTGGTGAAGGGTATATAAGATTCGGCATAGCCGAATATAGTTCTCTTACTTGTTTTAGTTATTAAAGGTCATATGTCATACAAATGTTGTTACCGTTTAAAAGCAGTTTCCATATACATATATATAGAGCAATATGTAAAAGGTCACATTTTTGTATTTACTACAAGCAATACGAGATATAAATACAACTGTAGGTTGCTGAGAAAGCTTGTAGCGGGACAGAACATTACATTTTCAATGTAATCTTTGAATTATTACAAAAAAATGCACTTAAGCCAGAATAATAAATTTACTATATTAATAAATAAAAATAAAGAGCAAAATTCTCATAATTTAAAGAATTTTAACTTTCTATAGCATACTTTTTGGCGCCCTACAACTTTCCCTCAACCAATTACTAAATATTAAAACTTTTTTTATTAATTTTCTAGTTTAAAATTAAATTTTCAATATTTTTAAATACTTATGTTCCTATATATTCAATAACATTTTGGTTTATTAGTATGTAGTTGATTGTTTTGTAAACCAATGATGTGTAAAAATATACATGTTATCACAACACACATCACTTGTACAAACACATAAACTTTACTTTGTATAGTATGTGTATGTGTTTGAGTTTAATTTTAATAAATTTTATATCATTACATGTCAAACTTATGCCTCATTGATTTTGTCATATTTTATAATTATACAAGTTTTATAATAAACACATATAAACCGAACAAAAAAAAAAAAAAACATTAAGGACATTGTGTGAAATATTATATATGACAAAATATTAGTGACAGATTTTGTTGTTATATTGTTGCAGTTTATTTATTTTTTTGCTGTTTAGAGGAGTTTTTCTGAGTATTTAGCAAATTTAATTAAATTGTAGTAGCATTCGCATTATTTTTTGTTTGCTGTTGTAAAGGTTAAATACAAGCAAATTATGTTAAATAGGTTTAATTAAATTTTAAATAAATTTAGGTTTTTAATTTAAATGTGCAAAAATGATTTTATGATATTAAAATTAAGAGATTTTATCAAATGTTAAAGAGTTTTCATTTAAGCATTATTTACATTTATATTAAGTTCATTATGTTAACAAAATATAAAATTTAAAGCATACTTTTAGCCTTAATTAAGTCATTGTTTAGTTTTATTACTTTATTAAGCTCTATAGAATGCTTTAAAATGTTTTTAAATTTTGAGATTAAATCAAAAGTTAAAGATTAAATTCTCTTTTATTAATGGTTAATTGTATTAAATAATATATAAAATTAAAGCATAGTTTTAGCTGTAATTAAGTCATTGATTAGTTTCATTACTTTATTATGCTCTAAAGTATGCTTTAATTAGAATGCTTTAAAATTTTTTTAAATTTAGAGATTTGATCTAAAGTTAAAGAGCATTCATTTGAGAACTAGCTTAAATTTGTATTAAATTCTCTTGTATTAATTGTTCATTTTATTAAATGACTAGTTGGCCGCCCCGGCTTCGTCCGATCGCATTTACTAATGTTAGTTCTTCAAGCTTCTCCAACCCACATACACCTGCCTGTTCTTATTTATTTGCAAATAAAATATATACATTTGTATTCCATACTTTAGGTAGCTTTTTTTATTACAGTTGACTGAACTGATAAAAAATTTCCGGGTTTTACCCCGAATTTTTTAATTTTTTTTCTTTACAAACCATCTCCTGAAATTTTCGAATCAAATAAAAAAAAATCGGCCAAATCGCTCAAGCCATTCTCACGTGATGCCATTACATACATGGACCATTTCATTTATATAGATACATATATAAAAATTAAGCATACTTTTAGTCGCTACCAAAACCGGAACCTCTAACGACTCATTGTTCTGTTTATTTTCTGCTGCTTTAAAGTATGCTTTTACAATTATGCATTTTAAGGGCTTATTTCTGAATCTTTGTTTAATATTTCCGTTTTTTTTCTAAATTTATATTCAATTGTATTTTAATCTCTAACCGAAATTATGCTTTAAAAATTAAACATTTTTTTAATATTTTATTTTGAATTTTCATGTATGTTCCTCCCCCTCCCTTCACCACATTTCCTATTTAGGCCGCTACAAAAGCTGTTAATTTCATTTAAACATTGCTTTACATTTTCTGCATTCAATTCAATTCCACTCTATTCTACTTGTAATTGCAATTAATTCAATTATAATTGCAATGAAATTAACTTTATTCTGTGTTTTTTTTTTTTTTGGCAATTCTATTATTGTTGTATGTACGAAAAACACACACATAGAGTCACACACAGGCACACAACATTTAGTAATAGCCTGAAACTATGCTCAGACAACAAAAACAATTTATTTAAAATGTAATTACTATAACAACATGCACATACACATGAACACGTACTCCTATAAGCAGACTATTATAAATGGTAAATGAGAAGAGGCAAACGGATAAGTGACTTATAAACTATTAACATAATTTGTATAAAATGTGTATATTTTAAGACAAAGAATTAAGCTTTCGGAATATTGTTGGCAAATGTGTCGATTTCAAATACAGATGGCGCTATATTTACAATAGTTTGACAACTTTTGGCTTTGTTAGCATGTGTTCGTAATGTTATACAACAAGTTTGAAATTTAGAACGGAATATCTAATGAGGACTATATAAGATTTCGGAATATTTTTGCAAAGATGCCAAATATAATAGCACTGAGACAAAAATTTCAAAATTTTAAGACCCTTATATACTTGCCCTCATTGCAACTGTATGTGCTTGACTTCTAACGGCCATGTCATAAACTACTTATACACATACATATACATACACTCACTTATACAAAAACAAAACATTCTCTCACGTATTTAAAACATTTATTTTTGCATATAAACACTGCACTCTCAGCAGCACTGCAAAAATATTATTACAACAAAGTTTCTAATTAACTAAACATGTTATTGTTGTATGTGATAAAAATTTGCAAAATAAATTTTATTATTTTTTTTTTGTTTCTAATTCTTTAGTTATGGAGGGTGCATAAAACTAGGCTTGTTGGGGAAAAATTGTAGTAAATATTCAATTAAATTATATAATTTGGGGTAAACAGGTGATGTTATTAAGGGATTTGTGGAGGTATGAAAGGGAGTATATGTTCAATTATAAAATAAAATTATAATAGTATTAAAATTCAAAACGATATGCATACATATATATGCAGTTATTTAAAGAAATATGTAGATTAAAAAATGTGAAGCATACTTATAGGGGTATAGAAATGCATAATAAATAGAATGTTATAATTAGATGGTTTGGTAGCTGTTAGGGTTATAAGGTGATATTCTTAATAATACCTCTAGGGTTTACTTTGATTTTGTTTTAGTTTAGCTGCAAGAAAATTTTCTTCTTAATTAAATTTCTTTCATATTATTAAATTATAAATAAATTTTCTTTAATACAAAATCTTCGTATAAATGAAACTAAGCAAAGGACACTTGCTGTATGGCAGACCAATCCACGTCTGTATTGTAGCTTGTAAATATCATCTAAAGGGTATTTTTTTTTAAGCCCGATATAACTTACGAAAGGGTTAACAGTCAATAGAACTGGGTAATTAACACAGAACATTGTTTTAAACTAACCAGATGATTATCCATATAAAAGGTAACAGCTGTTGAATATAACTTTTACGATTTTAGCACAAAATCCAGCTTTCAGCAATTGAAATAAAACAAGTAAGAGAGCTATATTCGGCTGTGCCGAATCTTATATACCCTTCACAAAATTATACTTTAAAATAAATTTGTTTAAATATTTTTATGTAAACAAAATTAAATTTTTTTTAATTGTTTTTAAAATTTTTTTTTTAATATTTTAAAAAAAAATTTTTTTCCAATTTTTTTTTTTTCAAAATTTTTTGATAAAAAAAAAATTCGGGTTAAAAAATATTTTTCCCGATTTTGACCCATTGTAGGTCCAACTTACTATAGCCTTATCTACATCATTGCAATGGACTTAGAAAAATATATCATTAGATATCCATATTGTCTATATTAATGACTTAGTAATCCAGATATAGATCAAAAATAGGTCAATAATCGAGGTTTTCCAGGTTTTTTGCTCATATCTCCGTTATTTATGGACCGATTTTGCTGATTTTAAATAGCAAACTTCTCGAAAGCATGTCTGACAGAATTATTGAAGATTTGGATCCCAAAGATATCTGGGGTCTTCAGAATATTGATTTCAACAGACAGACGGACAGACAGAAGGTGAAGGGTATAACAAGTAAGAGAGGTTGCAAAGGTCTTTGAAATATCTATCATTAGATATCCATTTTGTCTATATTAATGACTTAGTATTAGATGTAGGTCAAAAATGGGTAAAAACTCGAGGTTGTCCTGCCTTTTTCCTCATATCTCAGCCATTTGTGGACCGCTTTTGCTGATTTTAAATAGGAAACTTCTCGAAAGCATGTCTGACAGAATTATTGAAGATTTGGATCTCGAAGATATCTGGGGTCTTCTGAAAATTGATTTCAACAGACAGGCATGGCTTAATCGACTCCGCTATCTATAAGGATCCAGAATATATATACTTTATAGGGTCGGAAAATTATATTGTGGAAATTACAAACGGAATGACAAACTTATATATACCTTTCTCATGAAGGTGAAGGGTATAAAAATCTTATTTACACCATTTCTAAGGTAATATCATTACCATTAAAATATCATCAAAACTAAAGTTTAATAGGCAATTACCACCTTATGATATGTGACATTAAGAATTTTAAAAATATCAGTTTTTATTATATATTTCTTTGAACTTTGTAGCCCCAAAATAGACCTCAGGCTACTTCAAAATGATTTTCTTATTTACACCATTCCAATGGAAATATCTTCACCTTTACAATGTAATCAAAATTAAAGATATTTTATGTCGAAATTATCCTCCTTAAAATAGGCAACATTATGGGACATGTAAATCCGAAGAATAGATATTGGATATGTAATGAAAGCCATATGAAAAGGGACAGCAGTTGGATATAATTTCTCCGATTTTAATGATGTTTATCCCAGTAATAACAGACAGTTATTGCAACTCATTTAATCGGATCAATCGGATCTGTTAAATTTAATTTAAACTGGCAGGCGAATAATCCAGAAATAGATTTTTTCATATCCGTTTTACAATGAAATCTCCCCAAATTAAAATTTTCATTAAAATTTCTCATGAACAATTTTCTTTAACTGAAGTTTACAATGAAATCTTCCCAAAATACAAAACCAAATTCAACATTTCATTCAGAGTTTTCATGAAAAACTTTTCTTTAACTGAATTGCTTTAAAATTACCTTTCATTTTCCAATTTTCGCCTTAACCAATTAAATTACTTCCACATTATGCTATTATGTCAATAAATAATGATAAAAATCTAGCAAAAAACAAGCACACAAATTTTCATTTCATAATCAATTTAAATTTCAAATCGTTTGCATTCTCAAACTCTTAGATTTTCTCCCATAAATAGTAAAACCAGCTCACAGACAAAATACAGAAATAATTTTTTGCATAATTCATACTAAATCCATTATGGGTGAAGCATAATCATCATGGTTCACCGCCCAAAAGAGAGCAATTATTGTTATTATTATCATCATCATCAACTTCATTTATTTCAGTTTAAAAATCATAATTCTAGCTTCGCCACCTTAGCACAAACAAACCAAAAAAAGAAAAAAATATAATAAAATTATGTTTAAGCAAAAAAATAAAAATTCAAATGTATTTTATTTCTACACCCCAGCTAAATATTCAAAACCCCAACCTAACAAAAAAAATAAAAGTGAATTTTATACAAAAATAAAAAAAAGAAACAACCAATGAATTCTCTGAATTTATTGCTTACAATTAACACCATTTGACCATGTTGTTGTTTTTTTTTTTTAATAAATATAAATTTGTTTTGCTACTTTTTTATTTATTCATTTTTTTGCAGTGTATTTTTCAACATCATTCAACATCCCTGTAGCGAAAAGGTTCTACAGTTTTATGGCCTCTTGTTTCGGTGTTTTATTTTTTATGTTTTTGGTTTTTTTGCATGTTTTTTTTAAATATAAAATGTGTTTTATTGGCTACATAAAAATTTTACCATAAAAAAATCTTGTGTTGTATATAAAAATGTAAACAGCAAAAGTTTTGAATTGTTTTTTGATATTTATACAATAACACAACAAATTTACTGTTTGTTTTGTTTAAATTTATTTTTTTTTTGGGGGTTTTTCTTACCCTCTTTTTTGCTCTAAAACAAAAATTGTTGCGCTTGATTAGTTTAATTGGCTTTAATTGTTGCCATGACGCTAAAAGCAGTTGTATTATTTTTTTTTTAAATTGTTCATTGTTTAAAGCTTTTTTAAAATTGGATTTTAAGGATTATTGTTTAAACGATTTTTGATTTTTTTGTTAGTACAACAAAAAAAAACAAAGCAAATATAGCACATAAATGTTTTATTGTTTAATAAGAATCTATGGCCTATTATAAAAAACACCTAAAATTAGGCTATACAATTTCATTTAAGAGCTTGAGCTGTCTGTAGTGGATAATATTAGCTGCAAAATCTGTAATAAAGATAATTTTTAAGTGGTATTTGATTTGTAATAACATCAATTGATTTAAATTTTGAAAAGGACTTTTCTATATAATTTAAATCTTAAATCTTCTTCTTTATTAAAGTCAACTCCTTAAAATAGGCAATATTTTTAAATGGAATGTGAAAACATGTTTAGGACACAAATAATATTATTAATTTCAATATATTATAATGTTTTTAGTAAACATTAACCTCAAATGCATCTTTAATGCTCAGAAATTAGATTGTATACTTAAAACAAGTAAGAAAGTATGGTCGGTCAATACCCTACACCAAGTACATGAGCAAAAACAGTTTTCTTTTAAAATATCAATAATTTGTATTCGTGAGTGATTTTCGGAAGTGGGCCTTAAATGGGAGTTATGACCAATTATGGACCGATCACCATGAAATTAGGTCATGTGATTTATGTCTATATGAAAGTTATTTATGGTGAATTTTGTGCGTATAACAAAATTTTTAAGAGATTTATGCAATTTAAAGTGATTTTTGGAAGCGGGTCTATATGGGAGCTATGACTAATTATGGACCGATCGTAACAAAATTTGGTGACATGAATTTCGAATATATAAAACTTATTTGGAGCGAAATTTGTGGTGATACATATATAAACTAAACATTAAGACCGATAAAGTCCAATTTCGGAAGGACATTTGTATGGGGGCTATGTGAAATAATGGACCGATTTTAGCCAGTTTCAATAGGATTGGTCCTTGGGCCAAAAAAATTATATGTACCAAATTTGATCGAAATATCTTCAAAATTGCGACTTGTACTTTGCGATCAAGGTTTATATGGACAGACGGACGGACATCGTTTAATACCCTCCCCACTATGGTGGTGTAGGGTATAAAAAAAGATTTTCTACATTTTAAGGCAATATCTTTACCATTAAAATATAATCGACATTAAAGTTGTACATGGTAAAGTTTAAAAAGTAATTACCACCCTTAAGATAGGCAACATTATATAAAATTAAGAATTTTAAAAATATCTGTATTTGAGATATGTGCCTTTGAAGTTTGTACTCCAAAAAATTACCTTTGATTCTTATTTGCACTGTTTCAAAAACAATGGACCATAATCATAGTCAAAAATAAAGTACATTTTAAGAGAATTAAACTCGACTTTACTTAAGAGTGGACTTTAGGTCTTTCATAGACAAGTTAAAGTATACGTCTGACGCTGAAGTCGACTCTAAATATAAAACTAGCTAAAGTTGTTTTTAACTCGTTTAACAACAGCATCAGCTGTTCTTCGCCGAGTAAAAAAGTTCGTCACAAAGTAAAAAATGTTTAAGTTACAAGATATTGGTAGAGATTTTGCAATTATTGAACAGTTATCAATAAAATTATTACCAAAATATCGTAATTATGATATTAATCTTATCTTTTCCATTTTTCCACAACAAACAACTTTCTTTCTTTAAATGTCCCGGTTACTTTTATTGTTTACGTTTTTGTGATTTTTTTAATTTTGTACGTCAGCTGTTCAGCGTTGCCACTTGTCTGTTTTTGTTGTATATTGTATGAAAACATTTTCTACATTTGCGGTGGCACCCAGTTAAAGTCGGTTCAATTTAAAACATACTTTAATTTTTACTATGGTTGCAAATTAATAAAAAGCAGGTTTTTATTTTAAAGTTGTTTTTAAAAAGAACCGACTTTAGTGTTTGACTATGATTATGGGCCAATATCTTTAACTTTAAAATGTATACATTGAATAGTTTAAAAGTTATAGGCAGTTGTTTTATGTCGAAATCACCCTCCTCAAAGTAGGCAACATTATCTGACATGTAAAATCGAAGAATAAGTATTCTAGATGTAATGACTAGAAGTTACATGAAAAATCATTTGCTTTGTTGATAGATCCTTCACAATGATCGTCAAGGGTACATATGAGGCCATCAGCGCATAAGTGACCATATAAAAGTATGGTAAGCCTTTTGGTGTTCAAAAGTAGAAGGAGCTGAAAAAATCGTTTTTGCGCAGAGCATAATATAACAAAATAATGTAACAATAGTGGTGTAAGTTTAATATACAACTAAATAAGAAGTTTGAGGTTACATAACTTTTGCACTGATAGCCGCAGTTGAAATAGCCATGTCCCTCCATCTGTCTGTATGTAGAAATCTACTTTCCGAAGCCTTCAAATAACTTTTATACATGAGTGATACATCAATATATCCTCTATAGTCCAGCTTAGGTTGCTATTTAAAATCGAGAAAATCGGCCTATAATTGCCTGATATATAAACAAAAAACTACGACTACTTCGTTTTCATGTTGTTCTATGTAAAGTTATCTTTCGCTTGTATTTCAGCAAACAATTTGTTCATCCAAACTTTTTTCGCCAACATTTTTTTAAAACATTTTTTTTAACATATATTTTTTTTGAACAACCTCGCAGTTTAACTTACCAACCTCAAATATATTACAGAATTAAGAAAATCACGTACCTGAAATGAAAAATAAAAGTGAAATAATTGAATAATTGAAATAATAATAAAACTTGTTAGTAAAATTTGAGGTCTAAAAATAAATAATAAATTACATAAAGTCGACGTAGGCTGATAAAATATTATCCAATACCCAACGCGTATTTATATAATTAATGCATATTTGAATGTATTATTCACATGTTTGAGGATATGGGTGATAAGATCTACGGCAAGTTATATCCTTAATAAACCTATGTTGATTTATTTAAAATCAAAACCTGTTAATGCAATCGGTTAAATATAGTTTATTGTCTGGGAATAGTTAATGAATTCAATCGATTGAGATAAATCGTATCCTTCACTATGCCTGATTCTAACATATCCGTAAAACAAGACCATATGTTTTATATCTCAATTTAATGATAAAAACATCTCCAATATAATACAATTTGCTGCATTTTGAAAATGTATTATAGCTTTTTTTGACAATATTTTATATGTAATGCTGCATACGTGTCCCTTTCGTCCCTAAAAGTATGCAACATTTTTAGGAAATAATCTTTTAACCTCTACTCTATCATACAATACCCCAAAATTTATAAACCTTTTTGTTCAGCTTTTGTTTGACTGTTTTTATTTTGTATTTTATGCTACATCAGCTTCGATTACAGTCAATAAAATTGTAGCCTGTCACTCTCTAACGAATGTATGTATTTTTAATCACATCACATTTAAGGTTCATTAAACATTTACTAGTTTAGTATGCGTGGCAGTAACATGATGACCAACACATTTTATTGATTTAGAAAACTGAAAGAATAAACTTTTAGTAACAAACAAAAAACAAAGACCGTTATAAAAAAAAGAAACAAGTGTCATAAGTGATAAAGCGGAAAAAAGACTTGACAGGAAGACAGCCAAAGAAAATAAAAGCAACAAACAAAAAAGGATTATAATACAGAAAAACCAGGAATTATAAATAAGTTGTTTAATCCCTCACATTTAATACAATTGTTCTCTCAGTTGTTATTTATTTAAACCGTTAACCATAAAGTGTTGCCTATTTTAAGGCTCTTGCTTTATTTAAGCTTTAAGTGTATTACCCCCATTAAACATAATCTCTTTATTTTAAAATAAATATTCTTGTTGTTTTCACATCGTTTTATTATTACTTTTTTTTAATTTTATTTTATTACATAATTAATTATGCTATTATAACATAACTCTGTGACTTATGATACATTATAATTAATATCCACTGTTTATATTTTCTCTTTGTATACATTTAACCATTAAAATAATTTAAAACACCTCTCACACCACCTCTACTCTATAGATAGCCATTATACAAATAAATTCCTATGCAGAAAAAAAATGTATATATTTAAACTTTTATATAGAGAGATAATTAAAATCTACCAACAAGCAATTGCAGCCATTATATACAATAAGTATTTCAGACACACTCACAAAAAAAAAAAAAAAATGGGGAAAAATATTTATGGATGACAAAAATAATACAAAATAAAATCCAAGCAGTAAATAAAATTAATACCCATTAATAAGCGTAATTGAATCTTTATAATAAATTTGCATTTATACAATTTACACAGGGAATAGCAATGTTTTATACTCAATTGTTCAGGAATATTTACTATGAACAGCTCTATATTGCTCTATAGGATGCTGACTGCGTGCTTTAGAGCCATAACGACACCAATGTGGTTTGAACAAATACTGCGACGCCAACAATGTTGCCATTGCATAGATAAATAACAGGAACAAAATATACAACAGAAATAAAAATTAATAAACGCTGGCATAAATACAAAAAAAAAAAGAAAAAAAAACAAACGTGCAAGAGACTAACGCAATGAACGACCTGTTTTTGTGCAAATGCAGGTGGTGGGGGCAAATTGTTAAAGGTAGCAAATCCTTAGGATTATTTAATAATTTTACCCAAAACGCACATATTTTTGTGATAATCATTTCGTTGTGTTCTTTTTGTATTTGCGACAAACAAGGGACATAGAAGAACAGAACATTAAAAATAAATTTTAAAGTGCCTGCGAATAACAATTAGTAGGGATGTTCAGAGAGACAAAAATAATCCAATCGAATCAAATTATAGTGAATATTCTAGTTTGGTATTAGTTCAGGTTCAAGTTCAGGATCTAGTTACGGTTCTAATTTAGATTGATCTATAGAAAAAACTACGATTGGTGAGAGAGTTGAAGTGACGAAAGAGTCACGATTGAAGTATATCAGGAACCAGAATCTAGTTAGGATTATAGTACAGCTTGAAGTTCAGAAACTAGTTCAGTATTGGTTCAGCTTGAAGTTCAGGATCTAGTTCAGATTCTGCACGAAATTCTAGTTCAGGTTGAAGTTCAGGAGCTAGTTCAGTATTGGTTCAGCATCTAGTTCAGATACTGTACGAAATTCTAGTTCAGGTTGAAGTTCAGTATTGGTTCAGCTTGAAGTTCAGGATCTAGTTCGGATTCTGTACGAAATTTTAGTTCAGGCTAAAGTTCAGGAACTAGTTCAGTATTGGTTCAGGTTGAAGTTCAGGATCTAGTTCAGAACTAGTTCAGTATTGGTTCAGCTTGAAGTTCAGGATCTACTTCAGATCCTGTACGAAATTTTAGTTCAGGTTGAAGTTCAGGATCGAATTTAGTATTGGTTCAAGTTGAAGTTCAGGATCTAGTTCAGATTCTGTACGAAATTCTAGTTTAGGTTGAAGTTCAGGAACTAGTTCAGTCTTGGTTCAGGTTGAAGCTCAGAATCTAGTTCAGATTCTGCACGAAATTCTAGTTCAGGTTGAAGTTCAAGATGGAATTTAGTATTGGTTCAAGTTCAGGATCTAGTTCAGATTCTGTACGAAATTCTAGTTCAGGAACTAGTTCAGTCTTGGTTCACTTTGAATCTCAGGATCTAGTTCAGATTCTGCACGCAATTCTAGTTCAGGTTGAAATTGGGGAACTAGTTCAGTATTGGTTCAGCTTGAAGTTCAGGATCTAGTTCAGATTCTGCACGAAATTTTAGTTCAGGTTGAAGTTCAGGAACTAGTTCAGTATTGGTTCAGGTTGAAGTTTAGGATCTAGTTCAGATTCTGTACGAAATTCTAGTTTAGGTTGAAGTTCAGTCTTGGTTTAGGTTGAAGTTTAGGATCTAGTTCAGATTCTGTACGAAATTCTAGTTCAGGTTGCAGTTCAGGAACTAGTTCAGTATTGGTTCAGGTTGAAGTTCATGATCTAGTTCAGATTCAGTATGAAATTCTAGTTCAGGTTGAAGTTCAGGAACTAGTACAGTATTGGTTCAGGTTGAAGTTCATGATCTAGATCAGATTCAGTATGAAATACTAGTTCAGGTTGAAGTTCAGGAACTAGTTCAGTATTGGTTCAGGTTGAAGTTCAGGATCTAGTTCAGGTTGAAGTTCAGCAACTAGTTTAGTATTGGTTCAGGTTGAAGTTCAGGATCTAGTTCAGGTTGAAGATCAGGAACTAGTTCAGTATTGGTTCAGGATCTAGTTCAAGGTGAGATTGAGGTATAGAAATAACCACGATTGACGTGAAATATGAAGTAAAGAAAGAACCGCGATTAAAATATAGACATAACCACGATTGACATGAAAGATAAAGTGAAGAAAGAACCACGATTGAAGTATAGAAATAATCACGATTGACGTGAAAGATGAAGTAAAGAAAGATAAAGTAAAGAAAGAACCACGTTTGAAGTATAGAAATAACCAAGATTGACGTAAAAGATGAAGTAAAGAAAGAACCACGTTTGAAGTATAGAAATAACCACGATTGACGTAAAAGATGAAGTAAAGAAAGAACCACGATTAAAGTATAGACCTGAAAGATGAAGTAAAGAATGAACCACGATTGAAGTATAAAAAGAACCACGAATACATTATAGAAAGAGCCACGATTGAAGTATAGGAATAACCACGAATACTGCATAAAAAGAGTCACGATTGAAGTATAGAAAGAACCATGATTGAAGTAAAGAAATACCCACGATTGACGTGAATGATGAAGAAAGAAAGGGCCACAACTGAAGTAAAGAGATAACCACGATTGATATGAAAGCTGAAATAAAGAATGAGCCACAATTAAAGTGTAGAAAGAACCACGAAAGTTGTGAAATATGAAGTAAAGAAAGAGCAACGATTTAAGGATAGAAAGAAGTATAGAAAGAGCCATAATTATAGTATAGAAGGAGCAGTAATTGAAGTATAGAAAGAGCCACGATTGTAGTATAGAAAGGGCTATAGAAAGAGCGTACAGAATGAGCCACGATTGCGGTATAGAAAGAAAAACGATTGGAGTACAGATAGAGCCATAATTGGAGTATAGAAAGAGCCATGACTGAATCATAGAAAAAGCCACGGTTGAGGTATAGAAGGTGCCATGATTGAAGAATAGTAAGAGGCACGATTGAAATATAATTACATCCTCGTCTGGAAGGAGCCACGATATAAGTATTGAAAGAACCACGACTTATGTATAGTTCAGAGTCTAGTTTAGATTTTAGTTGAACCTCTAGTTGAGATTGTAGTTAAGATTTTAGATAAGATTCTAGTTCAGGCTCTAGTGTAGATTCTAATTCAGGTTCTAGTTCAGATTCAAGTTCAGATTCTTATTAAATTTAAAATTATTCTAGTTTATTATAGACTAATGACAGATACTGTCATACTATCTTATCCTGGGCCGATACAGATTAAATAAAGTAATGCCACTTTTTATTATAAAATTTTTTCTGTAGTTTTGTTACAATATCTCTCAACAATTTCTTCAGTGCTGCTGCTTGGGCTCGTAAAGTGTATTTACACATTTCTCCTTTGAGATTGTGATTGTGACTTGTTTGGTAAATAATGCAGACATTGCACAAAATATATCAAATGTTAAAAAAAAAATACAAAAAACTAAAGGCAGTCAGACACATAAACACATTATCTATACTTACGCATACCGTACATACACCGAAATTATAAAATACTCTATAGTGTTACAAAAAAATCGCAAAAGGAGTAGGAGAGCAAAAGCAAAAAACATAAGCCAGAGTACAGAAAAAATCCTTAATGGTTGTTGTGATTATGCCATTACTTTGCCAGGCTATACTTCGTACATATGAATGTTGTTTCATGCAGACTTTTACACAGTTTGCTTAAGGTAGTTATCACGTATAAGCGTGTAAATTAAGTTTTTCTTTTGCGTGCTCGTTTTATGTGTCTGTATAGGTAATATGTATGTGTGTGTGTGTTTTGTGTTTTGTGGCCATTCTGAAGATATGCTGTAATAATTTTTATTTATGTTGTAAGGCTCCCTATCATAAAGAAATAAATATGCTGGAATTGGTGTAGGTATATAAACTGGGTTATTAAATAAAATTTGTTTGTTTATTAAAATATATGGTATACTTTAAGGGGTGGTAGTGAAAAAGGGAGTCCAAAGTAATTTGTTTTTTAAGGAGTTATAATTTTTTTTGTTGTAATAAATATAATAAAGTAATAATTTATTTTAAATATAAGTTAAAAAAATATAGGACATAATTATAGTGGTGATTTTGAAAGATTTAATTATGAAATGGTACTTTTCGAAGTATTTCTAAGAGCAGATCGTTTCATAAAGTATAGCAGACTTTAAGGAGGTTAAGGAAGAATCAGTTTTCATGTTGAAACAAAATTTTGAGGCTAAATATATAAAAAGGCTGAAAAGTATAGAAAGAGCCGCAATTTGAATGAAAATTAAAGTATAGATAGACTGAAGATTGATGAAAAAATTAAAGTATAGAAAGAGGCAAGATTTTAATGAAAATTTAAGTATAGAAGGAGCCACGATTGAGGTTAAAACTTAAGTATAGAAAGACGCACGATTTTAATGAAAATTGAAGTATAGAAGGAGCCACAATTGAGGTTAAAACTTAAGTATAGAAGGAGCCACGATTGAGGTTAAAACTTAAGTATAGAAAGACGCACGATTTTAATGAAAATTGAAGTATAGAAGGAGCCACAATTGAGGTTAAAACTTAAGTATAGAAGGAGCCACGATTGAGGTTAAAACTTAAGTATAGAAAGACGCACGATTTTAATGAAAATTGAAGTATAGAAGGAGCCACGATTAAGGTTAAAAATTAAGTATAGAAGGAGCCAAGATTGAGGTTAAAAATGAAGAATAGAAGGAGCCACGATTGAGATTAAAAATAAAGTATAGAAGGAGCCACGATCGAGGTTGAAACTTAAGTATAGAAAGACGCACGATTTTAATGAAAATTGAAGTATAGAAGGAGCCACGATTAAGGTTAAAAATTAAGTATAGAAGGAGCCAAGATTGAGGTTAAAAATGAAGAATAGAAGGAGCCACGATTGAGATTAAAAATAAAGTATAGAAGGAGCCACGATTGAGCTTAAAAATGAAGAATAGAAGGAGCCACGATTAAGGTTAAAAATAGCCACGATTGAGGTTAAAACTTAAGTATAGAAAGACGCACGATTTTAATGAAAATTGAAGTATAGAAGGAGCCACAATTGAGGTTAAAACTTAAGTATAGAAGGAGCCACGATTAAGGTTAAAAATTAAGTATAGAAGGGGCCTAGATTGAGGTTAAAAATGAAGAATAGAAGGAGCCACGATTGAGGTTAAAAATTAAGTATAGAAGGAGCCAAGATTGAGGTTAAAAATGAAGAATAGAAGGAGCCAAGATTGAGGTTAAAAATGATGAATAGAAGGAGCCACGTTTGAGGTTAAAAACGAAGTATAGAAGGAGCCACGATTGAGGTTAAAAATGAAGTATAGAAGGAGCCACCATTGGGGCTAAAAATGGAGTTTTGAAGGCGCTACGATTGAGGTTAAAAATGAAGTATAGAAGGATACACGATTGAGGTTAAAAATGAAGTATGGAAGCAGCCTTGATTAAGGTTAAAAATTAAATATAGAAGGATCCACGATTGAGGTTAAAAATTAAGTATAGAAGGATCCACGATTGAGGTTAAAAATGAAGTATGGAAGCAGCCTTGATTAAGGTTAAAAATTAAATATAGAAGGATCCACGATTGAGGTTAAAAATTAAGTATAGAAGGATCCACGATTGAGGTTAAAAATGAAGTATGGAAGCAGCCTTGATTAAGGTTAAAAATTAAATATAGAAGGATCCACGATTGAGGTTAAAAATTAAGTATAGAAGGAGCCACGATTGAGCTTAAAAATGAAGAATAGAAGGAGCCACGATTAAGGTTAAAAATGAAGTATAGAAGGAGCCACGATTGAGGTTAAAAATGAAGAAGAGAAGGAGCCACGATTGAGGTTAAAAATGAAGTATAGAAGGAGCCACGATTAAGGTTAAAAATGAAGTAAAGAAGGAGCCACGATTGAGGTTAATAATAAAGTATAGATGAAGCCGCGATTGTGTTCAAAAATTAAGAATTGATGGAGCCACGATTGAGGTTAAAAATTAACTATAGAAGAAGCCACGATTGAGGCTAAAAATGAAGTACAGAAGGAGCCGCGATTGAATTTAAAATTAAAGAATAGATGGAAATATAGAAAGAGCCACGATAAAAATATAAAAGGAGTAACGATTAATGTACTGAACGAAAATGTATTGAAGTTTAAGAGGAGTCCCGATTAAAGTACAGAAAGAGCTACGATAGAAGTGAAATTTTAAGTCCCAAATAAACTTAATTTGAAGTACAAAGTTGAAATAGGATTGCTGTGTAAATTAAAAATTTGCTTATCTTTATTTAATCCTGAATTTATCTATAAATTTGTTCATAATTTAAATGTGAATAACTTCTAGCAAAACATGTTGCCATCAAGGATGCAATTTAAAACTGAAAACATAAGCTTTGTTGAATATTTTTGCAAGACAATTTCATTTCAAAATAAAACTGATTAAACCAGTTGTTAAGCCAAATATTCAGCACATGCAAGCATAATAAAGATTTTGTGCTTTTCTTATTACCCTCAATTAAGTTGTCAGCTTTTAGGCTCAATTTTATTCAACACTTGAGTTTAATTTCGATTTGCTAGTACTGTTTTAGAAATTCCATTTTCTTGCTGTTTCTTTTCTTTTTTTTTGGGGGGAAAACAATCTATGTCATATTTTGCCTGCAATTTTTCCAAAAGGGAATCATTAATTTCATTTGAGTTTCAGTTTGCAGTAGATTCCCTCACTCTCTCCCATCTTCTAGTGGTAAGGTTTTCTATTTTTGTGCTGATATTCTCACATTGAATAGGTACCCCATCATGATTTATGACCAACATTTAGGCAAACATACGAGAGTTTACAATACAAAATTCAAAATATGTCTATGATTTATGGCCATATAGATTTTGCATTGACATACAATTTTTCCATGCATATAAAAGTGTGTGTGATTGGTTTTGTTTTTTTTTTTTTTTTTTTTTTTTTTTGGAAAAAAAACTAACATAAAACATCAAAAAGATAAAAAATTGGAAAATGCTTTTTTCAAAAAAAAAAAAAAAAAAATACATTTTATGACCAAAACAAAATATGACCCAAATTTAACAAGCAACCATTCAGCCAACCATTGTTTGTTACTTTGTATAAACACAATTACGCACACATAGACACAATCACAAAATTGCATACCCTTGCATATTTTTAGGTATTTATGTGTCAGTATTTATGTTGGTGTTCTATGAAAGTGAATGATCAAAGTGAAAAATGTTTTTCTAACTTTTTTTTTTGCCAAACAAAACACAACAATTGATAAAAATCTTGCGTTTTTAGTTTTAATGGTCAGTTTTTCCTAGAAAAAAACAAACAAAAAACATAAAATTTCTAAATGTGTTATTTTATTTGGTTATTTATATAAATAAATTTACATCCATAACAAAAACCATGTTAAATAAATGGCTTGTAAAATGGTTACAAAACAACTGACCAAATCTATAAAATATGATGACAATTTTTGTGGGTTTTGAATACAATGTATGTGAGTTTGCGAGAAATGTGTAATGATGTTGAAAGTTTGGATAAAAATTGTGTGGGTGCTAATGGAAAAATTATGGTTACTAAAACAATTTCTGAATTTGTTTGCAATGTTAAATTGGTTGCTGTTGCAACTTACTAAATTGTAATATTTTATGGGAGTTAGAGAGAAGAGAAAGAAATTAAAAAAAAATCTAGATTTTAAAAAAAATTAAAGACTTTAGTTTAATAAATAAACTAAAATTATATGGTCGGTCAGGACCATATAATACCCTAAAGATTTAATTATAAAATGTTACTTTTCTGAGTATATCTAAGAGCAGGTCGTTTTATAAAGTATAGCAGACTTCAAGGAGGTTAAGGAAGAATAAATTTTAATGTTGAAACTCCACGATTGAGGTTAAAAACGAAGTATTGAAGGAGCCACGATTGAGATTAAAAATTAAGTATAGAAAGCGCCACGAGTGAGGTTAAAAATGAAGTATAGAAGGAGCCACGATTAAGGTTAAAAATAGCCACGAGTGAGGTTAAAAATGAAGTATAGAAGGAGCCACGATTAAGGTTAAAAATAGCCACGAGTGAGGTTAAAAATGAAGTATAGAAGGAGCCACGATTAAGGTTAAAAATAGCCACGATTGAGATTAAAAATTAAGTATAGAAGGAGCCACGATTGAGGTTAAAAATTACGTATAGAATGATCCACGATTGAGGTTAAAAACGAAGTATAGCAAGAGACACGATTGAGGTTAAAAATAGCAACGATTGAGATTAAAAATTAAGTATAGAAAGTGCCACGAGTGAGGTTAAAAATGAAGTATAGAAGGAGCCACGATTAAGGTTAAAAATAGCCACGAGTGAGGTTAAAAATGAAGTATAGAAGGAGCCACGATTGAGGTTAAAAATTACGTATAGAAGGAGCCACGATTGAGGTTAAAAATTACGTATAGAATGATCCACGATTGAGGTTAAAAACGAAGTATAGCAAGAGACACGATTGAGGTTAAAAATGAAGTATAGCAAGAGACACGATTGAGGTTAAAAATGAAGTATAGAAGTAGCCACGATTGAGGTTAAAAATTACGTATAGAAAGAGCCACGATTGAGGTTAAAAATTACGCATAAAAGGAGCCACTATTGAGGTTAAAAATTAAGTATAGAAGTAGCCACGATTGAGGTTAAAAATTACGTATAGAAAGAGCCACGATTGAGGTTAAAAATTACGTATAGAAAGATCCACGATTGAGGTTAAAAATTACGTATAGAAGGAGCCACGATTGAGGTTAAAAATTACGTATAGAATGATCCACGATTGAGGTTAAGAACGAAGTATAGCAAGAGACACGATTGAGGTTAAAAATGAAGTATAGCAAGAGACACAATTGAGGTTGAAAATTACGTATAGAAAGAGCCACGATTGAGGTTAAAAATTACGCATAAAAGGAGCCACTATTGAGGTTAAAAATTAAGTATAGAAGTAGCCACGATTGAGGTTAAAAATTACGTATAGAAGGAGCAACGATTGAGGTTAAAAATGAAGTATAGAAAGATCCACGATTGAGGTTAAAAATTACGTATAGAAGGAGCCACGATTGAGGTTAAAAATGAAGAATAGAAAGAGCCACGATTGAGGTTAAAAATGAAGTATAGAAGGAGCCACGATTAAGGTTAAAAATAGCCACGATTGAGGTTTTAAAATGAAGTATAGAAAGAGACACGATTGAGGTTAAAAATGAAGAATAAAAAGAGCCACGATTAAGGTTAAAAATGAAGTATAGAAAGATCCACGATTGAGGTTAAAAATTGCGTATAGAAGCAGCCACGATTAAGGTTAAAAATGAAGAATAGAAAGAGCCACGATTGAGGTTAAAAATTTCGTATAGAAGGAGCCTCGATTGAGGTTAAAAAATAGCGTATAGAAAGAGACACGATTGAGGTTAAAAATGAAGTATAGAAAGATCCACGATTGAGGTTAAAAATTACGTATAGAAGGAGCCTCGATTGAGGTTAAAAAATAGCGTATAGAAAGAGACACGATTGAGGTTAAAAATGAAGAATAGAAAGAGCCACGATTAAGGTTAAAAATGAAGTATAGAAAGATCCACGATTGAGGTTAAAAATTACGTATAGAAGGAGCCTCGATTGAGGTTAAAAAATAGCGTATAGAAAGTGACACATTGAGGTTAAAAATTAAGTATAGAAAGATCCACGATTGAGGTTAAAAATTACGTATAGATGGAGCCACGATTGAGGTTAAAAATGAAGAATAAAAAGAGCCACGATTGAGGTTAAAAATGAAGTATAGAAAGAGCCACGATTGAGGTTAAAATGAAGTATAGAAGGAGCCACGATTAAGGTTAAAAATAGCCACGATTGAGGTTTTAAAATGAAGTATAGAAAGAGACACGATTGAGGTTAAAAATGAAGAATAGAAAGAACCACGATTAAGGTTAAAAATTAAGTATAGAAAGATCCACGATTGAGGTTAAAAATTACGTATAGAAGGAGCCACGATTGAGGTTAAAAATGAAGAATAGAAAGAGCCACGATTGAGGTTAAAAATTACGTATAGAAGTAGCCACGATAGAGGTTAAAAATTAAGTATAGAAGGAGCCACGATTGAGGTAAAAATTAAGTATAGAAGGGGCCACGATTGAGATTAAAAATGAAGTATGGAAGTTAGAGAGAAAAGACAGAAATTAGAAAAATCAAAATTTAAAAAAAAATAAAGAATTATGTTTAATAAATTAAAAATATCCCTTAAATATTTATTTATTTTAGAAGCTAACGAAAAGCAAACGAAAGCATTTTCTTAATATAAAACAAGAAAGTATGGTCGGTCAATCCCATATAATACCTTGCACTAAGTAAATAAGCAACAACAGTTTTTTTTTTAAATTTCAATAATTTATTTTCGTCTTTTTTGAAATATTTTTTATCATTCAGAGAGAATAGAAAGAAATTAATAAAAAAAGTTAAGAGATTTCAATAAAATTTATTAAAGAATCAAGTTTAATAAATAAAAAATTGCCTACTTTAAAGGATATTTGTTTAGTTTAGAAGCTAACGAAAATATTTTCTTACAAGAAAGTATGATAGGTCTAGCTCATATAATACCCTACCCTGAGCAAATAAGCAAACAAAGTTTTCTTTTAAAATTTCAATAATTTATTTTCGACTTTTTTGAAATATTTTTCATCATTTATTTTTGAAATGTTGCCATTATCTAAATTAATTTTATTGTACAAAGATTGCAAAAAATATACATTTGTTTAAGCAATATATGAATTCATCTAACAGAAATAAATTTGTCAGTCTTCTTAAAAAGAAATCTAAACAAAAAAATATTGTTTTTCTTGTCTCATATGATACTAGTACTCAAGCATATCCTTCATACGACTTGCATATCTATATATAAAAAACAATTTCTCAAGTCAAGTGTTTTGAAATTTTGTGGTATTTGTAATAGTAAAATAAATACAAGGATATATACAAGCAAGCATACATATACATTTGCATGTGTATACAGAACTAAATATAAATTTTTGGCATATTGGATTTAACAACAATAAAAAGTGGAAATCTAGACAATATAATCTTTCCCAAAGCAACAAACAGAGAAGTGACTTATGAAAATTACACATATATGTATATGTAAATCAAAAATGTAAACACTCATACATGTATAAGTACATACATATGTATGTGGAAGTATGTAATTCATATTTGTTTAAAAAACAGACAGTTCCACAGAGCTAGAGAAAGAGAGAAAAAAATCATGTATATTATGAAAGGTATGCAAATATTATTATATTGTAGATGAGGAGTTTGAGTCAAAAAAAGTAGAAAATAGTAATATTACAGACATACAACACTACTTCTATATATTTGGTGTATGTAAAGCATCAGTTGAAAATATATTGCAGGATGTTAAATACTTGACATATTTTTAAGTGAATCTCCAAACTCATGTACAAATATTCAGTGACTTATGACAACATTTATATAAATATTAACCACATCATGGTAAGAAGGACCATATCGAAAACCTAAACTAATTTGCTTAGAAACAGTGGAAAATCTTTCATAAAAACAATTTGTTTAATGTCACTGAAATCTGTAAGGATTCTAGGCGAAATGCACTAAAATGGAAGAATCTCAACTAAAATTTAATCTAGAACTTGAACTAGAACTGAAAACCTTCATTTAAAGACTTATCCTTTATAAAGAGTCGATGTTAGATAGGGCTATAACTTTTTTACATTTTTTGCAAATATCAAAATAGCCCATAATCGAACAGATCATTGAAAGTTATTTAAAAAAATGTTACTACTTTTTTGCGATTATCAAAAAAAACTCCGCCACAAAATGCGGTAAAGATTGGAGATAATTTTTTAAAATGTTTTTTATCCAAAAAAACGCAGTTTTTTTATAATTATATCAACCTGGTTCGAATCTATATTTAAAATTTGCTGTAACGGGAAAGAATCCGCTGTTTTACTATAAAAAATTAAAAAAAAAATTTAAAAAATCGTTTTTGTGGGTGTGGTTTTTATTAAAAAAAAAACTAGCTAAAACCCGGTGTGCTTCGCTACCCGTATAGTAATGATTTACAATACATATATTTAATCTATCTAAAATGTATTTCATATTTTCTAACCTTAATGTGAATTGAAATAAAATAGAAAAGTTTAGAATCAAAAATATTTGTATTTAATGTTTAGTAAATAAAATTTTGTATTAATTATTTATTGTTCCAATGCCCTAGGATATACAATATTTTTGGTTTCTCCAACTGGTTCATAGACCTATAAGTCTTTGGGTTTTCCTACTCGCGAACATGCAACAGAAAACTGTTCATGTGAAAAACATTGATTTTCTAGACTTATTCCGCAAACTTGCAAAGACTGACTTTAACTTTATCAATTGACTTTGCAAATGCTAATAGGGGGGTCAGATGGCATGTATTGCTTGAGTATTGGGACATGTATTCGATACATATGGAATTCCATGTGTATGTCAAAATTCACGTTATACATACGATTCATAATTTCCACGTTCAAACGTACATATGTAATTGCATGTGACATAACCTCTATTAGTTTATATGTTTGTTGTTTTTAACAATATATTTATTTAAAACATTTTTAAATCACAATAAATATATTTAATGCAATGAAATTTATTTTGTTATGATTTTTCTTTACTATTTTTTGTTTTGTTTTTTTATTTTGCACTCACACAGTGTTGTATTTCAAAATACAACACTGTTATACACACGAAAATAGAACATGTTCTAATTGCAAAAAATGTCACGAGTAATACACATGTATTTTATATACACAAAGTTTCATATGGATCACACGGTATGTATATGTTTACATATGGAAAAATGTCCCAATACAAACACAAGCAATACATGCCGTCTGACCCCCCTTTAAGCAAATGGGAAACTGCAATCGAATAAAATCAATGTCATTTCCGAAGTTATAATCGGAATATGTGCAGCAATACAACTGTCCCTTTATACTTCCTGGTTATAAAAGTTGCCCTGATTAGATTGTTCATTAATTTCCTTACTGTATGCCGAGTGTCATTACAAATACGTAAACAATCATACAAACAAACAAACACACATTGACATTTATATATATACTAGTTGACCCGCCCGGCTTCGCCCGGTAGCATTTACTAATGTTAGTTCTTCAAGTTTCTCCAACCCACCTACACCTGCCTGTTTTTATTTATTTGAAAATAAAATATCTAAATTTGTACTGCATACTTTTTAGGGGGCTTTTTTTTATTACAAAAAAAATAAATTCCGAGTTTTACCCGGAATTTTAATTTTTTTTCTTTAAACATTTCGAATCGAATAAAAAAAAATCTGCCAAATCGCTCAAGCCGTTCTCACGTGATGATATTACATACGTGGGCCATTTCATTTTTATATATATAGATAAGGGTTTCAATTGTATACATACAAATTTTAACATTTACTTAATATTTTTGGTAGTCAGCGTATTTCTGTACTAAATATTAATATTGATAGCTGCTATAGCTGCTATAGCTTTCCCTATAGATAATTTTTCATCACATCTATGGGAGGTGCCACGCCCACTATTACTATTTTGCCCATTTTTGGCCTATATAAGTAGATCATACAAAATGTGAACGCTTTACATACTACAATTATACAGATAGATATGAATTTTAGTATTTAGATTGTTTGGGAGGTGCCACGTCCACTATTTTAGTCCGCCCATTCTTGCCTAAATATAAATATTGATGGTTTTTTTAAAATAATCATCATATGGTAGGTGCCACGCCCACTGTGGCAACTACTCCCATTTTTCCTCAAATATTTATACAAACGGTGGAATTGCTCAAGCAAAATTTGATGACTATAGTTGTTATAGTTTCCTAAATATTTGATTTTTAAAATTAACTTTGTATGTGAGGTACCACGCCTACTTAAAATTTCAATGTTATCTTAAATAACACAACATTTTCCATCGCATGGTGCTAGGGCATACATTTGGTTATAGCCCAAATGTTAGAGCATAAAAATACCTACGATCGAAGCTAATGTTGGACTATATAAAGACCTTTATTTAAAGTCAATGTCGGACTATATAAATACCTTTAATTGAAGTCAAAATTAGACTATAACAAATAAGAGTGCTATATTTGGCTATGTCAAATCTTATATACCCTTGACCAAATTATACTTTAAAATACAAATTTCAAATATTTTTAGGTGAACAAAATTTATTTTAAATTTTTTTCCAAATTTTCTTAAGCTATTTATTTTTGTCGAAATTGTTTTTTAACGTTTTTTTCAAATTTTCATGAATTTTTTTTTTTTAGCTTTTAATTTTTTAGTTAACTTTTAATTGATAGTGAAAAAAATTTATGAAAAAATATGTTTTGGTGAAAAAAAAAAATTCGTGTAAGAATTTAGGTCCAACTTATTATATATTGCCTTATATACACACAGCCTCAAAAGTGAGTAAACACCAGAGAATTTTTTGATTTTTTTAAGATCATGAAAATCATTATAGTTTGACCTGAATATTTTTTTTTTTCACAACAGAATCTATTATTCTCCAACATACCGAAACTTTTAAATTTTAATCGATAGATAAATTTTTAGGATTTTCATTATCTTAAAAAAAAATCATATAATTTTTGGTGTATACTCACTTTTGAGGCTCACAGTACATCTTTGCAATGGACTTTGAAATATCTATCATTAGATATCCATATTGTTACGTTTTAACCTTTTCAAAACGTTAGTTTATTTCCTTTAAATAAACCGGATACTTTTGATTGCAAATAAAAGCCGTTTAGTAGTTTGAAAATGGTAACAACTCTTTATTTATTCAAATGTACAACAACAACAGAATTAAATAGTCACTCAATGTTTTTTATACACGTTTGTAAATTCACAGAAATACAGACACAATTTATAATGTTCACGATTTTACTTGAAAAACACAACACACTTTAAGGCACTCAGTTGATGTTTATTTGAATAGCGTCTCCGATAAACTGATTCACGACTGCAACCTCTGCCACTATTTATAACAATGCTATCTGCACTCTAGATTGTTCTTTAACTGTCAAAATTCGAATATTCTAGATCTTACTAATACATACGCCATCTGTGGTGTACTTTATATAATGTTCTTTAACTGAATATTCGAATTCGAATACAGCGTTGCCAACTTATGATCAAATCAACTGAAAGCTTTTATTTAATAGTGCCCACAGATATGTTACAGCTTGCTATTACAGCACTGTTATTTGACAGCATTATGCTACTTTTAAATCAGCCCTTAAAATCGTTATATTTGAATTCAAGTACAATTTCGTAACAATATTAATGACTTAGTAATCCAGATATAGATAAAAAATGGGCTAAAAATCGAGGTTTTCCCGGTTTCTTAGCCATTTGTGGACCGATACATATGGGCAGACGGGAGGCGGCCATGGCTATATCGACTTCGCTATTTATAACGATCCAGAATATATATTCTTTGTGGGATCGCAAATAAAAAATGTAGAAATTACAAACGGAATGACAAACATATATATACCCTTGCCACTCATGGTGAAGGGTATAAAAAGACTACATAAAAACCTATAATATAACTATAATTAGATCTTTGATTAAATTGAATGTTGGACTTTATTAAGACCTACGCTGAACCCTTAAATTTGTCTTACGATTGACATCTAAGACCTACGATAAAGGTTAATAATTTACTATACAGAGACCTTCAATTAAACCTAATGCTAATCTATATAAAACCACAACAAATATAGCAAAATCTTCCTCCAAATCTCTATCAAAACTTTTCAGCTGCCTTTGATTTGATCTGTGTTATCACCTTTTAAAGTTTTTATACTTAAAAAGAAATATTATCGTTAATATATCAAAGATTTTTCTTTATCTGTTTTTTTTTGGCAACAAATTACCCAAATTTATTTGTTTACTTTGCCAAAGTAGCTTACAGTACTCTCTATACATTCCCTTCAAAAATGTTCCCCCTTTTTTTAACAAAGACTTTTTCAAAATTTCCAAAAATCATCGCGATTGTGTCACATGCTGTCAGATTTATCAACAAAATATTTGCAAAACTTTATTTAAACAACAAATAAGCAGACATATCGCGAGCTTAGATGTGACATGAGAGGCCATATGTTGAGCTAATAAAGCAAATAGAAAAAAAAATACAAAATAAAGTTTTGCACACAGTAACAGTTTAGAATTTATGGTTAAAATGTTAAAAGAATGCAAAGTTACAAGACAAGGCCATGTGAATTATGGTTAATGCTAAGCTTTAAGCAAATATGCCCCCAAAGGTAGACTACAATATTTAACGAAAATAACTTAAAGTGCGATAACAAGAAGTGCATACTTGTTTTTTTCATATATTTAATAGAATCTAATATTTTTAATAATTTCATTTAATTTTTCTTGTTGTATTATGAATATTGAAAATATTTAAAAATTTGTTCTTTGTTAAGCTGCTGGTTTAGTATTTTTTTAACTAAAATCCTTTTATTTAAAATATTTACTAACATCTAAAACATTTTCAATTTGTTTTAATGCTTGGAATTCTTGCTATATAATTTGTTTTACATTCTCTGCTCTATGTTGTGAAATAAATAAAAAATGGCAAAACATTTATCAAAAAAACTAGAAAAAAATGTAATATACACTTAAGATAATATAAAAACAAAAAAAAATATTTTGACTTGTTAATATTTATTTCTTTAGCTCTCTCCCTTAAGACATTGACAAACTTGCTTTTTTCCTCTCTTACATCTCCACCCCTCTTTAGCAATCCTTCCCTTTGTAGAAATTTACCATGATGACTGTGATTATGATGTTTTACAATTTCATATGTAAATATTTTACAACACGACTGTTGCTTGTAGTTGTATAAATTGTTGTGAAAATTCATACGATTCAAGATTAAATGTCATTGTCACTGCTACCAGTTACAATGACAAAAGTTACAACAACAGCAGCAACAAAACAAATAAAAGTGTGATGTGTATGAGTACAAATGTTATTTCATATAAAACAACATATTAATAACAGAGATGTAAATGTACTTGTATGTTTGTTTATATTTTGTATAGCATACTTATAGGTACATATCACTGTATATGCCCTCATTCCTGGTACATAGAAACCGACAATTGTAACATGTAACTTGTTTTAGAAACTCATAACAGTCAATGAAAGTAGATTAAGGGGAGCAAATAAAAAAAAGTCATGGTCCTTCTAAACTTTCATAAAATTAGGGCTTAAACAACAATTTCTAGATTTTCAACTGAAATTTATTTCAGTTTTCGTAACCCGAATAGCCTGAAATTTGGCACTCATGCATACAACTAATGAAAATTCGAACACAAATTCAAAAATTCGAAGTTATTTTCGAAAATATTTTAAAACATAAAAAAAATCTTAGATCATGAATAAACCTGATCACAATGAATACAGTGTTCGAAAAATCGAACTTCTGTTCCAAAATTTCTTAAAAAAAATAGGTTTAGTTTTATTTGAGGCCAATTTCTTACATTTTCCTATATCGAGTATAAAATTTTTTGAAAGAAACATTCAAAATATTAATGAATTTTAAAGTTTTTTCCAAATAGTATCAGAACTTAAGCTTTTTAAAATATGTAAAAAATTCGAATTTAAATTCGAAATATTCAAAGATCTGTAACATATTCAAGGAGCTGAATCGTCTATACCCACCATCAATATGTGACAATCAAATATTTGTCTGAAATAAGGGTTATATGAGTAGTAAATAGGATCAATTATGGACTGATCCTCACAAAAGTTGGTAGAAATATTTATGTACAAGTGTTGCCCGATTTTGCAATACTTAACAATATAATTTCAGAGTACTTAGAATTGATTTGTGCAAAATTTTAGCAGGATTGCCGCATAATCAACATATTTATGACTGCTCAAATAGTATTCCGGGAAGACATTTGTATGCGGGCTAGGTGAAATCATTTTCATCATTTTCAATACCAATCAAACCTATCAACAGAGAGTATTTGTCGAATATTTCAGCCAGCTAATTCCTTGTTGGTCGATTTGGAACTATGAATTCCATTTTACGAAGTAGGAATTCTGAATTTGTTGTTCCATTCAGTAAATTAATCATGAATGAGATATTCATATATATTCTCCTACTTTTTAGAGTAGGGAGTTTTATGAGTGCTAATCGACTTTCATATGATGGTAGATTAATGTTTCAATTCCATGGGAGTTTGCGAAGGCAAAATAAAAGAAATTGTTTTTGGACGGATTCAATTTTCCTTATATAGGTATCGTATTGCGGATCCCAGACAACACTAGCATATTCTAAAATTGGTCTCACAAGTGACGTAAACAATTGCTTTGTGACATAAGGATCATCAAACTCTTTGCCCCAGCGTTTGTTGAAACCTAATACCCCTTTGGCTTTGTTAATAGTTTGTGAAATGTGAGAATTAAAACATAATTTATTATCAAATAATACGCCAAGATCAAGGAATATCTCAACTTTATCAAGTTGATGATCATTGATCGAGTATCTACAGATTACTGGACTTCGTCTGTAGAATGTCATTTATTTAAATTTTTCAAATTCAGATCCATTAAATTCTTATTACACCATTGGTTAAAATTATCCAGATCAGCTTGAAGTCAGGAACATTGGTTAGATTGGTTTACTTGTTGAATAGTATAGCGTAAACAACCAATTTTTTTTGTTTCGAAAATTTCGAATTTTGTGCCAGCACAGAGTCATATGCGGGAAGTTTTGCTTTACTTCTTTAATTTGAAAAAAAGTGCAGCTGAAAAATACCGATTGCTCACCAAAGCTTATGGTGAATGTTTTCCATCGGTTTCAACGAGCGATAGATGGTATGTTCGGTTCAGATGTGGTGATTTGGACAAGGAAGACGAAGTTCGCCCAGGCCAGCCAAAAAAGTTTGAAGACCAAGTACTGGAGGCATTATTCCATGAAGATTATTGTCAACAAGAGCACTCAAAATCATTGGGAGCTACACAAGCAGCAATTTCAAAATGTTTGCGAGCAGCAGGATTCATCCAAAAGCAGGTACCAGGTACCCATTAAAGCCGAGAGACCTTGAAAGTCGATTGTGCTTGAATGCTATAAAAGAAAATCATTTTTGCACCGAATCATTACTTGCGATGATGTTGATGGATCCATTAAGATAACCTGAAGCGTAAGAGATCGTATATGAAGCCCGGCCAACCAACCGAATCGACACCAAAGCGAAATATTCATAAGGTAATGCTCTGTATATGGTGAGAGCATAAACTGCTGAAATCTGACCAGACCATCCTGTGCCGAACTCAACTGATTCGTTTGAAGCGAGCATTGGTAAAAAAAACGCCCAGAATACACGGCCAGACATGAAACAATAATATTCCATCATGACAACGCTCGTCCACATGTTGCAATACCTGTTAAAAAGTATTTAGAATGAAGTGGTTGGGAAATTTTGCCTTACCCGCCAGTTCATACCGTGCCCCGTCCGACTACTATCTGTTTCGATCGAGGCAGAACGCTCTCTCTGGGATACGTTTCACTTTGGAACAGAGTATGCCAGAAATATGTGAAAATGTCAAATACTATGTTTCAAAATAAAATCTAACAATTTGAAAAACTCCTGCATTTTTAAGTCATATGACCAATTGTATACTATATAAAATAAGAATCAGTTCTAGTTCTACGTTAGCTTTAATTTAAAGTATTTCTATAGCTTAAATTGATGAACATTAATAGCCTAATATTAGTTTTTATTAACTACTTACAATAATTCTGTTTTATATTGCATCTCGATTTGAATATACAGTGTCGGACAAAAAAAAGCACGGACTCCCCCGACCTGACATCGCACCCGAAAGACTGAGGTGGTCAATTGACAAAGTTGTAGCAGATATCTATAAGTACAGTGGCATGATGGCATTGATGGTCTATTGTGTTCCGTTGCATAATTTTGGCGCATTTATGTTGCGGAGAAACATTATCTGTGATCCAACCTTCAATGTTTCAGTAGCATAATTGAGGCTTATTCTTCGTTCATTACTGTGTCAATCGATTTGTATTTCATTGTTTCGCCAGTCAGTGTCATTAGCGGTATAGTGTAAAAATTTGATTTTACCACGCACCTCCGCCCACACACCGAAAAGTAAAAATCTGAAGATTCACTGAAAATTTGATCAAAATCGGTTCAGCCATATCTCCGGAACCACTATGCCGATTTCGTGCAAACTTCACATAAACCATCTACAGACCATCCCCAACGTAACCTGAAATTTTGGTTGAAATCGGTCGACCCGTTTTTGGAGTTAGTGGTGACATCAAAATGTACACTTCTTTTTATATATAAGACTAGTTGACCCGCCCTGCATCGCCCGGTACCATTTACTAATATTAGTTCTTCAAGTTTCACCAACCCACATACACATGCCTGTTATTATTTATTTGCAAATAAAATATCTAAATTTGTACTGCATACTTTAGGGAGCTTTTTTATTACAGTTGACTGTACTCAATCGAGTTTTACCCGGAATTTTAGAATTTTTTTCTTTACAAACCATCTCCTGAAAATTTCGAATCGAATAAAAAAAAACCAGCCAAATCGCTCCAGTCGTTCTCACGTTATGCCATTACATACATGGACAATTTAATTTTTATATATATAGATTTGCGGTTGAGTGGTCACTTTACTAATCACCTTTTCTATAGTCTTTATATTTTTTGAAATCATAGTTTAGGATTTTTTGCAAAACTTTGCAGTCAGGGTGCTCTGGTTTAATAAATATATTAATTTGAAAATATTGTAAAAATCAGTTTTTTAAGAGACTCGCACATTCAATAAAAAAAGCACAGAGTGTTTATTGTTGTTTGGTCAGAAAATTTAGTCAAAAATATTCGATTTCAAAAAAAATTATACGAAACAAACACTTTTATCATAGTTATTTTTAATGCCAACCGACACAATGGTTAGTAAACTAACCACATCACTCCACATGTGGTTGATATTGATTTATGTTTTCTTACTTTTTAAACTAACCTTGATTAATGTAAAAATGCAATTGTTTTGATTTTAAACTTGTACACAAAAAAGCATGGCTTAAAGTTAAAGGTGTAAATTGTGAGCTTTCATTGAGAGACTTTTTATAGACCAACATTGGATTTATATAGTCCAACTTAAGCTTTATTTAAATATGTATATCTGTTTGTCATTTCAATGTTTTCAATTTATTACAAATTTAATAAGAAAAAGTAATAAACATTATCTGCATTTGACACTGGCATAAGTTTCAATAAAATAATTAAATGAAATAAAAAAAAAATCTAATCAATTTTCTGTCAAGTTTTCTAAATATCTCTTTTTAGGTAAATTGAAATGAAAATCATTCTTGCTATTTCTAATGTTTATTTAATGCTCAAACATTGTTTATAAATTAAATTTATATCATTTATTATAAACACATTTTTTTTTACTTCATGGTTTTTTTTTATTCATTTTTAATAATAACTAATACTTTTGTTGATTTCATTTTTGCTTCCGTATTTTGTTACGTTTTCTATGTTAAAGTATATATCACTTGACTAAAACAAGAAAATCATTTAATATTTTTTTGACAGCTG
Organism: Calliphora vicina; assembly: GCF_958450345.1. Lineage (NCBI taxonomy): Eukaryota > Metazoa > Arthropoda > Insecta > Diptera > Calliphoridae > Calliphora > Calliphora vicina. The sequence goes on from NC_088781.1 coordinate 119,667,209, forward strand.
TTCTCAAAACAGATTTAGTTCTTTTGTTTTTTCTATTTCTTTGCTGCTCTCATTTATTTGCGAAACAGTGGCAATTGTATTTGTGTTATTTTTATAAATCTGTTTAAAACAAACAGAACAAAAGAATGTTATTGTATTTGTTTGTGTATAAAATAAAATGAAAAATGATACTTAAGTTAAGCTGTTTTCAGCTTGATTTACTTATTTTTTCTTAGAAAGTAAAAAAAAAACATACATACAAGAAAAATACATTTTTCATAACTTTAACGTATTTGGGAAATCTTAGTTAGTGGTTTTTATTAAGTAAATAAAGACTTTTGGAAGCGGTACTCGGTTCTTTGTTAATAAAGACTAACTGGGAAACAAATTAAACGGTTTATAAACAAGTACTAGCACGGAAGATGTCGAATGTTGTGGTTACCCGGTTGAGGTATCTACATCCGAAACAAATGAACAAATTCACGATATGGTGTTGGCCGATCGGATATTGAAAGAGCGAGAGATTGTGAAAGCAATAGACATGACACATGGCTCAGTGGTTTCTATTTGGATGATCACTTTTGAAACACAATTGTGTGACAAGTTTAGCTTTGTTCAACCGCAATATGGACGGGGTTTTACGCCATTTCGTAACCGTTTATGAAATGCGAATCCACCACAACATAACAGAGACCAAACAGCAGTAAAAACCATTGTTTCCTCCGTGTAAATAGGCGCCAAACTATGGCGACTATTTTTTGGGATCCATAAAAAATAGTCCACAAAAGGGTAAAAAAATCAATGACGATTATTATGCCAAATTATTGGGTCGATTTAATGATGATTTGAAAATAAAAAGGACCGTAATCGGCCTAGAAAAAATTCTTTTTCACCAGGACAATGCAAGTGTGCTGTTTCCATAGCAAAACTCCATGAACTATGCTACGAAATGCTCCCTCTTCCTCCCCAATCACCGCATTTAGCACCTAGTGAGTACTTCTAGTTTCCTAACCAGAAGAAATGTCTCAGCGGAATGAGATTTGACTCCAACGTTGAAATCATCTCACATATCTTTAGAACAATTCTTTAATGAACCTTCAAACCTCGATAGTTTTACCTCTCAAATAAATCAAATTCAAAATATCTTAGGTGGCAAACAATATGTCTGTACTAATGGCACAGCTATGTATTTTGCTTATAAAATTATTATTATTATTATTAACTTTTACTGGCTGTCATACAAAGATTGATTGATGTTGAAAAATTGGCTTCAATTTAGTAGACTTTAATTTACTGTAGCTCACCCTTAATAATATCATAATTCACCTTAGAAAAAAATATTTAAATCAACAATTCTTATGGTTTTATCACCCTCCAACACCTCCAAATAATTCATATTTTTTTTTCGTGTGTGTTGTAATCTTTTTGCTGGCGTTACAAAAAGGCGTTTGCAAAAATCAAATATAGAATGTCTTATTACATGTAAACATAAATGTAAAGCATTCATAACAAAAAAAAAAAACAATCACATACACTCTTATAAAGACTGTAGATATATAATTTTTTGGCTGTTGCATAAATTACCAATAAATTTCTTAGATGAATGTCTGCAAACAAAAAAAAAGTGTGAAAAAAACAATTTTTTATCATTTTTGTTTAACGCTTCCCCCTCCCTTCCTCAACTGAAACCTGAAAACAGAAACTGTAGAAGCATATTTTAAATCGAATGACAAAGACTGCACACATCAAGTGGGGTGAAAAAAAAACAAAAACAGTAAAAAATACTTGTCAAACTTTTACGTGTGACATATTTTGTCAACCCCGCGTGTAACTTTTGACATACAAGACAGATCTACCTGGCTTGCTAAGGTTTTTAATAGGGGAACATCAAAACAACAAATGAAATCTGTTGAGGCCAGTGATGGTGGGGTGTTGGTTACAATATATAAATGGTTGCTGCAAAAAAAAGGTTACATGTTTGTTACATTTACCAAAAAAAAAACGAAAACGAAAACGGGAATGAACAAAGTTATGCATAAAAGGTGACATTTGTCACATATTTTTTTTTCGTTATTTGACACACACAGACAAGGCATTTTAATGGTTGTTATTCGAGGTATTATTATGATACCAACAGAATTATAGCAGACAGGAACAAAATTGGTTTTAAACACATCACTTTTCTTGGGTAACACTGGATTATTCATTAAAATGAAGTACTTTATGGAATGTCAAAAATTCTATGTCTGATAGGTTGCTGTCTGAGGTAAAAAAATAGGAATGAAGATCAAAGCTAATGTAAAAATATATAAAGAGCTATGAAGCTAATTTTGGTCCTACAAATGAAGGTGATGTGGGGCTAAATAAAGACCCACGAATACGGATAATGTTGGACTATATAAAGGTATATAATTGAAGCTAAGTTGGACCATATAAAGACCTACAAATAATCCTAATATAAGACTATAAAAACCCCTATGATAAAAGCTAATGTTAGACTATATAAATGCCTAAGACTGAAACTACTTTTGGAATGTATAAAGTCCTAAGACTGAAGCTAATTTCAGACTATATAAACACCTAAGACTGAAACTACTTTTGGACTATATAAAGACCTAAGACTGAAGCTAATATTATACTATATAAAGACCTAAGACTGAAGATAATTTTAGACTATATAAAGACTTAAGCTAATTTTAGACTATATAAAGACCTAAGACTGAAGCAAATTTTAGGCTATATAAAGACCTAAGACTGAAGATAATTTTAGACTATATAAAGACCTAAGACTGAAGCTAATTTTAGACTATATAAAGACTTAAGACTGAAGCTAATTTTAGACTATATAAAGACATAAGACTGAAGCTAATTTTAGACTATATAAATACCTAGGACTGAAGCAAATTTTAGACTATATAAACCCTTAAGACTGAAGCTAATTTTAGACTATATAAACACCTAAGACTGAAGCTAATTTAAGACTATATAAAGACCTAAGACTGAAGTAAATTTTAAACTATATAAAGACCTAAGACTGAAGCTAATTTTAGACTATATAAGGACCTGAGACTGAAGCTAATTTTAGACTATATTTAAGACTATATAAAGACCTAAGACTGAAGTAAATTTTAAACAACATAAAGTCCTAAGATTGAATTTAATTTTTGACTATATAAAGACCCAAGACCGAAGCTAATTTTAGAGTATATAAAGACCCAAGACTGAAGCTAATTTTAAACTGCATAAAGACCTAAGATTGAATCTAATTTTAGACTATATAAAGACCTAAGACTGAAACTACTTTTAGACATATAAATACCTAAGAACGAAGCTAATTTTAGACTACTTAAAGATCTAAGATTGAAGCTAATATTAGACTAAATGAAGACCCAAGACTGAAGCTAATTTTAAACTACATAAAGACCTAAGATTGAATCTAATTTTAGACTATATAAAGACCTAAGAATGAAACTACTTTTGGACATATAAATACCTAAGAACGTAGCTAATTTTAGACTACTTAAAGATCTAAGATTGAAGCTAATATTAGACTAAATAAAGACCTACGATTGAATCTAATTTTAGACTATTATAACCAAATTGGGTTTGTAACAAGATCGCCAAACTTTAATTGAAAAAAATTACTTAAAAATATTAAATGTAAAATTTCGCAAAAACTAAAGTACAAAACTTAAATTTTTATTTCTCGCTTAAATTTTCTTACATTTGGTTACAAAAAATATAAAATAAGCATTATTTAGTAATTTACATAAACATAAAAAAGTTTCCATTTTTATAATGCTAATTTTTGCTTTACTTTTTCGCAGCAGTAACAAGACAAAATCACAAAAGAAGCACACACAATTCAACGCAAAATGAACCACTTTTTCATAAAGTTTGAAACAAACAAACAAAAAAACTTAACAAGTTTTTATTGTTGCTGGAAATAAAATGGCGAGTGGTCTTGGAAAAAGACCTTAAACAAAAGAACCAACAATTGTTTAGTAAAAGTAAAATTGTTGCAACAACAAAGACAATAAAAAAAACAATAACAAATCAAAAAAAATGTAAGTAAAAGAACGCTATGGTTACTTGCTTGAATTACTACATATTTTTATTTTCGCTTGCAAAAAAAATATATATATTGCATACTTTTAGGTTGTTTTTGTGTAGTTTACAAGATTCTCTTGAATATCTTCATTTTGTGTCAGAGCAAAATACATTTATATAACAAAAATATAGACTAAAACCAGAAAAAACTTCATAATATGTATAAAAAGAAACTTTTAAAATAAACTGAAATAGAATTATGTTATGAAGAATGTAAGGCAGAGAAAAAAAAACTAAAGCGTAACAAATTTTTAAATTATTTTTGTGTCTTTTTATTAAAAATTTGTTTATTTTGTTGTAAATTTTGCGGGATAGATGAAGACCAGCAAAGGTTTGGAAGCAATATTGTGAAAATTCAGTTTCGACCGAATACTTGAAATCAGACAAACTGTCTGGCTTGCTTAAATAATAGGTGGCTTGAGTATGTTCGATTCGCGACTTGCAGTAATCAAATGAATCAATGTAATTCTCACTAAGTAAAGAATTTTCTACATATAGGGTGTGTTCTCATTATTCCCAAAGAGTTTCAGGAACCAGCTGTCATCTGTTGTGGATCATCAAACGCAACTTCCGCGATTTTTATTTGAATTGTTAATCCCATAATATTTTGCTGGGTTATAACAAGGACATCATACACTTTTCGCGTAGTAAATTCAAACTAGTATCTTCTCTATAATATACCCTCAACAAACCAACACAAAAACACATCTAAATAAAACAAAATTTCAAAAAAAACTACATGCTGTATATTATTTATGTTGTTGCCTAAAACTATGCTACACTGGTTTTTGCTAACAAATTTCTGTTTTTCGTTTCTTTACACACATCAAACAAATACAAAAGACGAATGAAAATCAACAACAATGCAGCACAAAATACAACGAGTATTTAAAGGAATGTTTGGCTGACTAGTTGTTGAGTTTTTCATAAACCAAATTTAATGTTTTTTTTTTCGTTTTTTTTTTTTTTTTTGGCGAAAAAATATTGTATGTTGGTGTTGCTAGTAAAACATGTTAGAATACACTTAAAAAATCCCAGCAAACACAACAACAACACCAGCAAAAGGAATGTTTTATGTTAAAACATCTCTAACCATAGAACTGTAGAGCAGCCTCCAGCTAGAAAAAAAGTGTGTTGTTTAGTTTAGTTGTAGCAAAAGTTTTTCATAAAAATATGAAAAACATTTTTCGTACAACTGCTGCAATGCGCCAAATCAAAAAAATTCAAACACTCATATCAAACATACATAGATGATGGGGCAAACAAAAAAAAAGAAACAACACATAGAAAAAATGTCGAAAACATAAAATATGAAACATATGGTAAAATGTCGTGGCTATAATAGACACACTCAAATATACATATACAAAAATATTTCTATATTTTAGATACTTAAGAGGAGACAACCAACATATGTATGTATGCCCGCCTTCCAGCCTTTTCCACCGTTCACAGCTGCTTTATGTAGCCATTTTTAACACTTTGTCTTGGTTTAAATGTGAAAAACTTTAGTTGTTTGAGTTATCTGTTTTAGTAGTTTCTTAAGCCTAAAAATATGCTTTAAATTCTTAGCACGTTATAAGCATATATTTCGTTAGGTTTTCTTTTATGTGTTTCTGTATTTTTGTATATTTTTTTTTGTTTGAGGTTTTGGTTTTTGAAGTCGACTTCATCTATGTCTATAACATAAATTGTTGGAGTTTTTGTTTCTTTTTTTTTTAGTTATTTGGTTGTGTATTATGCTGCTGCTGCTGCTAGTGCTCTCTGTCTGAGCATAAAGTACAATAAAACTTCAAATCATAAAAATAAAGAAATATGATTATAGTTTTGCAGAGTTGGGGATTTTTTTCCAGTTCTCCTATAAAAAATAGAGATATGGAGAAAAAGAAGTACTTGGAATGCTGGTTTAAGCCGAACTGTGTTGATATTTCATCTAAAAGTCTTCTTAAATTTATTTTAGGAAGTCTAAATAGCAAACAACATTAAAAAGCAACTTAAGATTACATACAATGAAGTCGAAATGTCTACTAGAAATATAGCTTGAGATGAATACAACTTTTGTATTTGTCTCCTGCCAAGTCCTGTATCTACCATTTGTCAAAAGGTAGAAAATTCAGAATGTTGCATTCATACCAAAAATATATTAGGAAAGATCTTCTGTACAATATCTATTAAAATAGATTTCATAGAAATACAATTAGGAAACCATATGAAAATCGTACTTAAAGATGTCTTCTATCCTATCCTTAACATCGTGCATTAAACGTATGAAGAAATTGAAACAATATTCGATAACCACTTATTGTAGGGTACGAGCATTTTTCATTGTTATGAACTTATAGTTTCATAATAGCAAGACAGACTAGTTTTTATTTTCAGTTTTTAGTTATGTGTGTATTGCTAAGCTATAGAGAAAAAATGCAGAAAACTTTTTATTTCTTTTAGTTTTTATTAAACAAAACAGTAAATTTATTATTAATAAAACAGTCGCCTTAAAGTATGCTTTATAAACAATAATAAACATTACAGAATGAAGAAGTAAGAGAAAGAGATTATTTTTTTATGCTCATAAAAGGAATTGAATTAAATTTTGAAAAGGAATAAGCAACAAGTCTTTGGAGAAATTTAAAAAAAAATACACAAACATTATAAGATTCGCAATAGCCTAATATAGCTCTATTACTTGTTTTTCTTTTATCCCAAAGAATGATTTTTATATATATTTTAAATTATTTCAATACTTTTCAAACTCTTAAAGATTTTTAAATTCTTACGCAAAATACACAACTCTCTAACACCATCCAACTTTGCATAACTTAAGACCTTTGAAAAGTTTAAATTTTGTTGCATACTTTTCAGCATTCTTCTTCATCAACAGCAACATAAGTGTTTCACAACAACAAAATTTAATTACCTTTGTGTTACTAATCTTAGTTTATCCGTGATCTTTTACTCTTCTATACTTACTTTCCTGCTCCATTAAAAAACAATTTTAATGTCATAAAATCTTTGTTTGCCATTGCATACGCGAAGGAGCTGATATTCTAATATTCAAGAGTACTACTATAGTTGTTTCTCATTGTCTACCTAAATGCTGATTGTCTACGTTGTATTTTTAGTTGATGTATTTTTTTTTTGTTGTGTTTATCAAGTAGTTGATGGAAAAATAAAACAGCAGCGTACACATACACACTATTTTAATCTTTATTATCATAACATGCATCACCTGTCACATAAATTCTACAGCATACAACATACATGATGTGTATTTGATTTCCTGGCAACTTGTCTGACTATTAACGTAGAGGTTTGTGTTCTTTTTTTTTGGAGGGGAAGGGGAATGTCATGAAAATAAACTGAGTTTCGCATATGGATGTTACAACAATATATGTTAGAAAAAAACGACAACAATTTTTCAGTGTGTGAGCTAAAAATTTCCAGGATGCGAAAGATGAAAGCATCAACTAATGCAAATCTACATAGAGAGTTGGTGTATAAAGTGCAGAAGTTGTGGAAAAAAACAGTGAGAGAAATATGCGGACAAAACCTGAAGCTCAACGTTGGTTTTAAAAAACTGAATCTTTTATTAAACAAAAGTTTAACTCAATTGTGTTTAAGTTGCTAAAAAAAATCTAACTTAATTGTAAATCTCTTGATATATTTATTTTAAAATTTAAATTTTACCTTAAACGTGAATCTTTCTATAAGCTAAATTTTACTTCAGAAGTGGATCATTCCATACAACTTTATTTTGAACGTGCATAATTCTATCAACAAAGTTTTACCCTTAACGTAGATCTTTCTATAAAAAAACAAGTAAGAAAGTATGGTCGGTCAAGCCCGACCATATAATACCCTACACTAAGTAATAGAGCAAAAAAAAATTTCTTTTAAAATTTCAATAATTTATATTTTTGAGTGATTTTCGGAAGTGGGGTTATATGGGGGCTATGACCAATTATGGACCGATCACCATGAAATTAGGTCGTGTGATTTATGTCTATATTAAAGTTAACTATGTTGAATTTTGTGTGTTTACCAACATTTTTAAGCGATTTATACTCGTTAAAGTGATTTTCGGAAGGGGGTCTATATGGGAGCTATGACTAATTATGGACCTATCGTAACAAAATTCGGTGACATGAATTCTGTGCATATAAAACTTATTTGGAGCGGAATTTGTGGAGATACATATATAAATTAAACATTTATGACCGATAAAGTCCAATTTCGGGAGGACATTTGTATGGGGGCTAGATGAAATAGTGGACCGATTTCAGCCAGTTTCAACAGGCTTGGTCATTGAGCCGAAAAAATAATATGTACCAAAATGATCGAAATATCTTCAAAATTGCGACCTGTACTCTGCGCACAAGGTTTACATGGACAGCCAACCAGCCGACCAGACGGACAGACGGACATCGCTTAATCGGTGTTAGACTAATATTTTTGGGCGTTACAAACATCTGCACAAACGCATAATACCCTCCCCAATATGGTGGATTTTTCTTCAAACAAAATGTATATTTTAGCGCAGATTTTTCTTCAAACAAAATGTAACTTTAAAAGTGGATTATTCTATAAATAAGATTTTATCTTGAACGTGGATTATTCTATAAATAAGATTTTATCTTAAACGTTTATTATTCTATAAATAAGATTTTATCTTAAACGTGGATTATTCTATAAATAAGATTTTATCTTAAACGTGGATTATTCCATAAATAAGATTTTAACTTAAACGTGGATTATTCTATAAATAAGATTTTATCTTAAACGTTTATTATTCTATAAATAAGATTTTATCTTAAACGTGGATTATTCTATAAATAAGATTTTATCTTAAACGTGGATTATTCCATAAATAAGATTTTAACTTAAACGTGGATTATTCTATAAATAAGATTTTATCTTAAACGTGGATTATTCTATAAATAAGATTTTATCTTAAACGTGGATTATTCTATAAATAAGATTTTATCTTAAACGTGGATTATTCTATAAATAAGATTTTATCTTAAACGTGGATTATTCTATAAATAAGATTTTATCTTAAACGTGGATTATTCTATAAATAAGATTTTATCTTAATTATAGATTATTCTATAAATAAGATTTTATCTTAAACGTGGATTATTCTATAAATAAGATTTTATCTTAAACGTGGATTGTTCTATAAATAAGATTTTATCTTAAACGTGGATTGTTCTATATATATGATTTTATCTTAAACGTGGATTATTCTATAAATAAGATTTTATCTTAAACGTGGATTATTCTATAGATAAGATTTTATCTTAAACGTGGATTATTCTATAAATAAGATTTTATCTTAAACGTGGATTACTCTATAAATAGAATTTTAACTTAAACGTGGATTATTCTATAAATAAGATTTTATCTTAAACGTGGATTATTCTATAAATAAGATTTTATCTTAAACGTGGATTATTCTATAAATAAGATTTTATCTTAAACGTGGATTATTCTATAAATAAGATTTTATCTTAAACGTGGATTATTCTATAAATAAGATTTTATCTTAAACGTGGATTATTCTATAAATAAGATTTTATCTTAAACGTGGATTATTCTATAAATAAGATTTTATCTTAATTATAGATTATTCTATAAATAAGATTTTATCTTAAACGTGGATTATTCTATAAATAAGATTTTATCTTAAACGTGGATTGTTCTATAAATAAGATTTTATCTTAAACGTGGATTGTTCTATATATATGATTTTATCTTAAACGTGGATTATTCTATAAATAAGATTTTATCTTAAACGTGGATTATTCTATAAATAAGATTTTATCTTAAACGTGGATTATTCTATAAATAAGATTTTATCTTAATTATAGATTATTCTATAAATAAGATTTTATCTTAAACGTGGATTATTCTATAAATAGGATTTTATCTTAAACGTGGATTATTCTATAAATAAGATTTAATCTTAAACGTGGATTAATCTATAAATAAGATTTTATCTTAAACGTGGATTATGCTATAAATAGGATTTTATCTTAAACGTGGATTATTCTATAAATAAGATTTTATCTTAAACGTAGATTATTCTATAAATAAGATTTTATCTTAAACGTGGATTATTCTATAAATAAGATTTTATCTTAAACGTAGATTATTCTATAAATAAGATTTTATCTTAAACGTGGATTATTCTATAAATAAGATTTTATCTTAAACGTGGATTATTCTATAAATAGGATTTTATCTTAAACGTGGATTATTCTATAAATAAGATTTTATCATAAACGTGGATTATTCTATAAATAAGATTTTATCTTAAACGTGGATTATTCTATAAATAAGATTTTATCTTAAACGTGGATTATTCTATAAATAAGATTTTATCTTAAACGTGGATTATTCTATAAATAAGATTTGACCTGAAATAAATAAATGGAAGTATAAATTCTTGCTATTTTAAACGAAAGTCAAAGTTAATTGTTGCTCTTGTTGTGATAAACAGTTTAACTTAATAGTGAATCTTTTGATAAACAAGAATTTAATCCTGATTAGATTTATAATCAGATGTTTAACTTCATCATGTTTCTTTTGATAAACAACAAAAGTTGTGGGTTTCTATAAACAAAAGTTTAATATAGTTTTGTTGAGTTTCTAGGGTGCCTTTCTGGTAACTAAAGTTTAATTTAATTATTCCTTGTCCTCATCCTTCTGAGTCCTTACGATAATCCTGCATATTTCTGTTAATTATAATTTAACCAAATCCTGGAAATCCTGAATCATTCTATCTAAAACATATGCGAAGAACATAAAAAACTGTAAATCTCAGACAAATGCTGCTTGTTCCGGTCTTTGATTTTGCAAATCCATGCCAATAATTCCTAACCGTGTACTAATGCACATCCATGGCAAACACACAAAAAAAAAGTGGCTTAAAGATAGCATCTTTTGTATTTTATTCATTTACCATACAGACTCCACACATAAACGCCTTTATTTCGCAAAACCCAGAATTGTGTTGGTGTTTATATTGTGAATACACAAGACAAACATTAAGACAAATACCAACTCGTATCATATAATGGAAAATGTTTGTTTTTACAACAGCTATACTCCCACTGCTGTTACCTGTACAGTAAAAAATAAAAACTACAGCAGCTTCAACTATTTCTATCTCCCTCCCATAACTTTTACAATTTGATTGTTGTTACGACAACTACAACTACTGCTGCCTGCTACTGTAGCAGCAACAGCAGCCAGCTACTCGAACTATGACTACTACAAAAACTACACGTGTATTATCTTTTTTACGTGAAAGCATTTTTAATCAAAATTCCCAACTGTTTGATATACAACACAAATGCAACTACTACATCCAAACAGACAAGACACACTTGCGTTCATACATACAAACACACCCATTTACATTCAATACTTTAGCAGCAGGAATATGAAAAAGAAAATCATGTTTTATATTTTGTATTAAGTTGCTGGCAACAAAAACAACAACAACAAAATTTCCACTATTGCAGGGAAGCCTTAACGCCAAAGACGTGTAGGTAAATTTCGTTAAAAGCAGCTGATGCAGTTTTCGTTGTTTCTTTACATGTCAGCCACGTTAACAAACAACAAAGAAAAGCTCCCCATTGAGTTTGGTGTCTCGTTTGTCATCCCTTTTCCTCTCGCTCTCTCTCTCTCTCATGGCGTTACCAAGAAACATTGCATTGTATCGCTAAGTAACACCTGCAAATAATGCAGAGTAATTGCGAGGATGTGAGATTTTTTGGCGCTTAAGTACCAGTTTATGATACATAGCAAATCAGAACTTAAAGTCATAAATGACGGCATTTGTTAAAATGAAACAGTGCTACAGAGTAGAGGAAATTTAATTTAGGATACTGCCGGATGGCTGCTTAAAGTATGCAACAATTTTTAAAGCTGACTTTTTTTCATGTTTGAATTTTGTGAAATTTAAGTTGTTAAATCCATATTTTTTTTTATTTGTGACAATTTTGTTAAATTTTTAAGACAGGCAATAGATTCTTATAAGAATTTATTTGAAATGCTTGTGAAAAACGTAGATTTTTTATATATTTAAAATTATTTTCTCATTGGCATATAAATTAAGCATTAACAAGGAGTATTGCCTATTTTTAGGGATAAAAAATCGAATTTTGAAATTTCGTGAAATTTTCTATAAACAATTTGCTTAATAGCCTTTTTTTGTTAATGAATCTTGAAACTAATGATGGATACTTTTAAAATTTAACTTTAGTCGTGGATCTTTATATAACCAAATCTTTACTTCAAGCGTGGATCTTTCTACAAACAAAATTTTCCTTTAAACCTGGATCTTCCTATAAACTAAATTTTACTTTAAACGTGGATCTTTCTGTTAACAAAATTTTACTTTAAACGTGGATTTTTCTATAAACAAAATTTTACTTTAAACGTGGATCTTTTATAAACAAAATTTTACTTTAAACGTGGATCATTCTATAAACAAAATTTTACTTTAAACGTGGACCTTTCTATACACAAAATTTTACTTTACACGTAGATCTTTCTATAAACTAAATTTTACTTTAGACGTGGATCTCTATAAACAAAATTTCACTTTAAACGAGGATCTTTCTGTAAACTAAATTTTACTTTAAACGTGGATCTTTCTATAAACTAAATTTTACTTTAAACCTGGATCTTTCTATAAACAAAATTTTACTTTAAACCTGGATCTTTCTATAAACAAAATTTTACTTTAAACGTAGATCTTTCTATAAACAAAATTTTACTTTAAACGTAGATCTTTCTATAAACAAAATTTTACTTTAAACGTAGATCTTTCTATAAACAAAATTTTACTTTAAACGTGGATCTTTCTACAAACTAAATTTTACTTTAGACGTGGATCTTTCTATAAACTAAATTTTACTTTAGACGTGGATCTTCCTATAAACAATATTTTACTTTAAATGTGGATCTTTCACAAACCAAATTTTACTTTAAACCTGGATCTTTCTATAAACTGAATATTACTTTAAACGTGGATCTTTCTATAAAAAAAATTTAACTTTAAACGTAGATCTTTCTATAAACAAAATTTTACTTTAAACGAGGATCTTTCTATAAACAAAATTTTACTTTAAACCTGAATCTTTCTATAAACAAAATTTTACTTTAAACCTTGATCTTTCTATAAACAAAATTTTACTTTAAACGTGGAACTTTCTATAAACAAAATTTTATTTTAAACGTAGATCTTTCTATAAGCAAAATGTTATTTTAATCCTCGATCTTTCTATAAATAAAATTTTACTTTAAACGTGGATCTTTCTATAAACCAATTTTTACTTTAAACGTTGATCTTTCTATAACCAAAATTTTACTTTAAACGTGCATCTTTCTATAAACAAAATTGTACTTTAAACGTGGATCTTTCTATATACTAAATTTTACTTTAGACGTGGATATTTTTCTATAAACAAAATTTTACTTTAAACGTGGATCTTTCTATAAACTAAATTTTACTTTAAACATGGATCATTCTATAAACAAAATTTAGCTTTAAACGTGGATCTTTCTATAAATAAAATTATACTTTAAATGTGGATATTTATATAATCAAAATTTTATTTTAATCCTGGATCTTTCTATAAACAAAATTTTACTTTAAACGTGGATGTACAGACAGTTCTTTAAACAACATTTTAATTAATCAAAAGTATTTCTTAAACTGCTTAATTTTTTTAAATTCTTGAGTAGAATATAATTTGTTCTCGTTTTATGCTTTTTATTTTATATTTTTTCGGTTTAGATTGTTAAACAAATTGCTTACATTTAAAAACAAATCAAGTCAATAACAATGAGATTTTTTATTTTCTTACCTCTGCCTGCAACACTAACTGACTTTTAATGTTTTGTGTGTCTTCTAACAAAAAAAATGTGTTACCACACCCTACAGTAGGCAAAAAAGTAAATATGAATTTATTTAAATAACCTAAAATAAAAGCTGTAAACACAAAAAATTTTTTGATTTGTTATGTGAATATTTGACTATCAATAATTTTTTCTTGAGTTCCAGCAAGAATTAGGGAATTCTCTTGCCCATATTGACCTGTTTTATTCAATTCCTTTTCTCACTTATAGTTTTATTTTCAGTATACCTTGTGTATATTTTCGCATTTATATAATAGCTCGTCTAAGTCTATATGTATTTTGTTTGTGGCATGGTTTGTTGGCTACACTTAACGATTTATGAGATAAACGTTTAGTTTAGTGTTTTTTTCTTCTTGCTGTTGTTATGTCCATGAATCCGCTCGAACGTCCATGCGTCTGTCTTAATGTAGGTTGCACGTTTATACATATATCCATTCATTTATTTGTTCATTCGTTAGTTGGTTGGCTGGTTGCATGGCTGCATGCCTTACAATTTAATGCTAATGCAGGATGGCGGGTTGATGGTTACTGGTTACTGGGACCAACAAATAACATAAAGCGTAAGAGCATCAGGAAAATCAAGCAATGGGCTACATGAGATGTTCATGTTCCACTAAATGCATTTTGCATGAAGGTGGAAACATTTAAAAAGAAAACGTATGGCAAAAATGGCTTCAAAAAAAAAAGTAAAGCGTTTGGCAAAAGTGGTGTTGCGTGGTAGAAGAATAGTTAGTTGATGTGCAGGAGGAGTAGTGATAGTGTGCTGGCTGTAGTTTATAATTTATGATGCTTTTAAAAAAATCACTAAGTTGGAAACCACAATTTGTTCGCTTTTTTTTGTTAATATAAATACTATAAAAAAAACTCGACATTAAATAATAAAGAAAACAAATAAAATACAAATTGTTTGCAAAATAAATTATGGTGGAAGAAAACAAGGCTGCAATATGAGAAACTATTGAATGGGAAAACAAAAGTTACTATGACGTTGATAAATAAGCAGTTATGGAAACTAGCTCAGGTAAACTGAAAAAGCATAGTTCTTTAACAGACATTAAGGAAAAATGCTAAAATTATATAAAAGTTATGTTTAAAATGCTATATAAGAATGAGCCTAAAATTATGCAGTACTTTATACAAATTAAGTTGTTTACAAAGGGCCAAGTTCTAATTTGGGGATAGGATTTTAAAACATTTATTATAAAGGTAAAATTTTGTTCAGAAAATGATCCACGTTTAAGGTAAAGATTTGTTGAGAGAAAGATCCACGTTTAAGGTAAACTTTTGTTGAGAGGAAGATCCACGTTTAAGGTAAAATTTTGTTGAGAGAAAGATCCACGTTTAAGGTAAACTTTTGTTTATAAATTGAGCCACGATTAAGGTAAAATTTTGTTGATAGAAAGATCCACGTTTAAAGTAAAATTTTGTTTAGAAATTGAGCCACGATTAAAGTAAAATTTTGGTCATAGAAAGATCCACGTTTAGAGTAAAATTTTGTTTATAAATTGAGCCATGATTGAAGTAAAATTTTGTGGATAGAAAGATAAACGTTTAAAGTAAAATTTAGTTTATAAATAGGTCCACGATTAAAATAAAACTTTGTTGACAGAAAGATCCACGTTTAAAGTAAAATTTTGTAGATAGAAAAATCCACGTTTAAGGTAAAATTTTGTTGATAGAATTATCCACGTTTAGATTAAAATCTTGTTGACAGAAAGATCCATGTTTAAAGTAAAATATTGTTGATAGAATGTTCCACGTTAGGTAAAATTTTGTTGATAGAAAGATCCACATTTAAAGTAAATTTTGTTTAGAAATTAAGCCACGATTGAAGTAAAATTTTGTTGATAGAAAGATAAACGTTTAAAGTAAAATTTTGTTTATAAATTGAGCCACGATTAAGGTAAAATTTTGTTGATAGAAAAATCCACGTTTAAGGTATAATTTTGTTGATAGAAAGATCCACGTTCAGATTAAAATCTTGTGGACAGAAAGATCCACGTTTAAAGTAAAATTTTGTTGATAGAAAAATCCACGTTTAAGGTAAAATTTTGTTGATAGAAAGATCCACGTTCAGATTAAAATCTTGTGGACAGAAAGATCCACGTTTAAAGTAAAATTTTGTTGATATAAAAATCCGCGTTTAAGGTAAAATTTTGTTGATAGAAATATCCACGTTTAGATTAAAATCTTGTTGACAGAAAGATCCATGTTTAAAGTAAATTTTGTTTATAAATTATGCTACGATTAAGGTAACATTTTGTTGATACAAAGATCCACGTTTAAAGTAAAATTTTGGTTATAGAAAGATCCACGTTTAGAGTAAAATTTTGTTTATAAATTGAGCCACGATTGAAGTAAAATTTTGTTGATAGAAAGATAAACGTTTAAAGTAAAATTTTGTTTATAGAAAGATCCACGATTAAAGTAAAATTTTGTTTATAGAGAGATCCACGTTTAAAGTAAAATTTTGTTTAGAAATTGAGCCACGATTGAAGTAAAATTTTGTTGATAGAAAGATAAACGTTTAAAGTAAAATTTCGTTTATAGAAAGATCCATGTTTAAGATAAAATTTAGTTTATAGAAAGGTCCACGTTGAAAGTAAAATTTTGCTTATAGAGAGAACAACCTTTAAAGTAAATTTTGTTTCTAAATTGAGCCACGATTAAGGTAAAATTTAGTTGATAGAAAGATCCACGTTTAGATTAAAATCTTGTTGACAGAAAGATCCACGTTTAAAGTAAAATTTTGTTGATAGAAAGATCCACGTTTAGATTAAAATCTTGTTGACAGAAAGATCCACGTTTAAAGTAAATTTCTGTTGATAGAAAGATGCATGTTTAAGGTAAAATTCTGTTGATAGAAAGATCCACGTTTCAAGTAAATTGTTGTTTATAGAAAGGTCCACGATTATTAACAGGCTTCTAAAAGCTGATTTCATGGCTGTGTCGAGTCCGCTAGCTATAGCAATCCAAAATAAATGTAATTTAAGGGGTCGCAAATGAAAAAAAATCATGAATACCCTTACCCCTCATGATGAAGGATATAAACACTTTACATAATATATTTGCTTGTATATAATCATTCTTTTTAAATTTATAGCATAATTTAAGTGATTCTTCTTTAGTACTTCCCTCCATTACAAGCATTTCAATTAAACCCTAATGATCTAACAAGTTTGCTAAACATTTCTGTTCTCTCTGCCTACCTCCTCCTTTCCTGCATCACCACAAAATTTACAACTTAAAAAGTAGTAATAGCAAGCGCAAAAAAACACATAAACTCTGTTGCCAAAACGAGCAAACAACAAAAAAATCAACAACTAAGCATTTGTATGCACATCTAATTGTTGCCATAAAGTATGCAACTTTATAAAAGGAAAATTACCAAAATGTACCGTTTTGCCTAGATGGCTGCCTTTACACTAAAATAAACTAATAATTTGCAAAAATATTTAGAAAATTGAGCATACATTTAGGCTGATGGTATAAAATTGCATAAAATTATTTATGTATGGTACATAGAAAAGTGTAGTAGTAAATTACTGCTAAAAAATGAAAAACAAATATAAAAGTTTAAACGAACATATTTCCAATTTTATTGCCATAAACTTTAGGATTTTTTTGTGTTAGCAATAAAGTCCTTAAACTTATATTCAATGGCCGTTAAATTCATTAATCATACTTGTATATTTTTAAGGTTTTATTCTTTTCTTTTTAACCCTAACATGTAGTTTTAAAATTATGCGTTTGCTTATAAAACGTTCGTTTTTCGTTTCAAACACTTTCTCAACTAACTATGTAAAATTTTTGGTAAAAGTTTTCGTTTTAGTTTAGAGCTCAGAGTGTGTGTGTTAGTTTGGAGGACCTTTTTGTGTGTGTGTGTATAATTTAAAGATGCAGAAAATTTGTTAGCTCTCTGTACAAAAAGATAGTTTTTGTTGGAAAATTTATTTAACATAAGTTTTCCAAGTAGTTTGGTTTTCTAGTTGTATCATTATGGTACATCTCTACAAGCCATGGGTGGTATTAAGTTTGTAAAATACTTGCATTTTATACTGCTAAAAGTTTAGACCTTTAAAATGTTTTCTATATTTTTGTTTTTTATTTTTCTTGGGCCAAATATTGCTACTTGTAGGAGGGAAAACAATTTTATGAGTATTGTGTTAAAAGGCACAAAAAAAAATATGGAAGACACAAGACCACCCATTGAGAGTGTAACAACATGTTACAAGGATTTTTGGAAAATTAAACTTAGAAGAGCAAAGAAAAGCAATCAATTTAGGCAAGTTGCAAAAGCTTAAAGTATAAGGAATGAGAAAAAGAATCGGGGTCCTGCTAAAGAGGTTAGGTTTAATCAGGCACTCGAAAAACCACTTCTAAAATGATTTAATTTTCATAAGTTTTAAGACTAATTAGCCTGAAATGTATTTTTTTTTATAGATAAGAATTTAAGAGGTTCTTATTGAACACCTAAATACCATAAAATTGTCCAGTTTTATAAATCAATCTATTTACAATCTCAAAACTGATAAAAGCTTGAAATTTAATATTAAAAGTGTATGATGGCTGAAATAAAATGATGACAACTTTCATAAAAAATGTGTTTGTTTCCATAAACACATTATCTTTTATTAAAACTATTTTAATTACATAAAATTCCTGTTTAAATGTCCCCACAATGACTACATTATTCCAACATGCCCCCCAAAGTATACTTTATTTAATAAATTTACATTACAGCCAGTAAATATACCAACATTTATTTGCCCCTAAAATAAGCTTATTAAAACACAATCTAACTATTATTATTTTTCATTAAAACTATTTAGTGTGTGTTTTTTATTGTTGCTACAGCACTTTGTTTTATTATTGTTGTTTTATTTTCAGTTCTGCCACCATAAATATTTGTTTGAAAATTGTTCTAAAACTCCTGTTTTACTTTGAAATAAAGAGCAATACACACACGAAAAAACATTGTAATATTAACAATAATTACGGTAATTATTAATGGCAACTAAACAAAAACTGAATACTTCTTTGTTTAGACTTTCAAATGTTGAAAAACTGAAAATTACAGCAATTGCTACAATTAATTTTAATTATTCTTGAAATGTGTTTTTTTTGTTAATGTTGATATTGCTGCAGGAATAATCAGGTAAAGAGGTTTTATTGTGAAATAAAAGTTAAATGTTACGTTTCAGTTAGTTTTTTTTGTATTAAAGTGTTTGAATGAACTGATTATGAAAGGTTAGAAGAGGAAGAGTTTTGAGAACTTAAAAGGTTTGGAGAAATTTTATATGATGTACTGTAGGAATAAGTTTCATTAAGGTCATCAAATTGGAATTATATTTATATACAGTATTTAACTTAAACGTTTACCCTAAAAGTGGTATTTATATTTTACTTTAAACGTAGATCTTTCTATAAACAAAATTTTACTTTAAACGTGTATCTTTCTATAAACAAAATTTTACTTTAAATATGGATCTTTCTATTATCAAAATTTTACTTTAAACTTTGATCTTTCTACAAACAAAATTTTACTTTAAACGTGGATCTTTCTATAAACAAAATTTTACTTTAAACATGGATCTTTCTATTATCAAAATTTTACATTAAACTTTGATCTTTCTACACACAAAATTTTACTTTAAACAAGGATCTTTTTATAATAAAAATTTTACTTTAAACGTGGATCTTTCTATAAACTAAATTTTACTTTAAACATGGATCTTCTATAAACAAAATTTTACTTTAAACGAGGATCTTTTTATAATAAAAATTTTACTTTAAACATGGATCTTCTATAAACAAAATTTTACTTTAAACATGGATCTTTCTATAAACAAAGTTTTACTTTAAACGTGGATCTTCCTATAAACAAAATTTCACTTTAAACGAGGATCTTTTTATAATAAAAATTTTACTTTAAACGTGGATCTTTCTATAAACAAAATTTTACTTTAAACTTTGATCTTTCTACACACAAAATTTTACTTTAAACAAGGATCTTTTTATAATAAAAATTTTACTTTAAACGTGGATCTTTCTATAAACTAAATTTTACTTTAAACATGGATCTTCTATAAACAAAATTTTACTTTAAACGAGGATCTTTTTATAATAAAAATTTTACTTTAAACATGGATCCTCTATAAACAAAATTTTACTTTAAATATGGATCTTTCTATTATCAAAATTTTACTTTAAACTTTGATCTTTCTACAAACAAAATTTTACTTTAAACGTGGATCTTTCTATAAACAAAATTTTACTTTAAACATGGATCTTTCTATTATCAAAAGTTTACATTAAACTTTGATCTTTCTACACACAAAATTTTACTTTAAACAAGGATCTTTTTATAATAAAAATTTTACTTTAAACGTGGATCTTTCTATAAACTAAATTTTACTTTAAACATGGATCTTCTATAAACAAAATTTTACTTTAAACGAGGATCTTTTTATAATAAAAATTTTACTTTAAACATGGATCTTCTATAAACAAAATTTTACTTTAAACATGGATCTTTCTATAAACAAAGTTTTACTTTAAACGTGGATCTTCCTATAAACAAAATTTCACTTTAAACGAGGATCTTTTTATAATAAAAATTTTACTTTAAACGTGGATCTTTCTATAAACAAAATTTTACTTTAAACATGGATCTTCTATAAACAAAATTTTACTTTAAACGAGGATCTTTTCATAATAAAAATTTTACTTTAAACGTGGATCTTTCTATAAACAAAATTTTACTTTAAACATGGATCTTTCTATAAACGAAATTTTACTTTAAAGATGGATCTTTCTATATCAAAATTTTACTTTCTACGAACAAAATTTTACTTTAAACGTGGATCTTTCTATAAACAAAATTTTACTTTAAACATGGATCTTTCTATAAACAAAATTTTACTTTAAACATGGATCTTTCTATAAACAAAATTTTACTTTAAACATGGATCTTTCTATAAACTAAATTTTACTTTAAACGAGGATCTTTCTATAAACAAAATTTTACTTTAAACATGGATCTTTCTATAAACAAAATTTTACTTTAAACGAAGATCTTTCTAAAAACAAAATTTTACTTTAAACATGGATCTTTCTATAAACAAAATTTTACTTTAAATGTGGATCTTTCTATAAACAAAATTTTACTTAAACATGGATCTTTCTATAAACAAAATTTTACTTTAAACGTGGATCTTTCTATAAACAAAATTTTACTTTAATCGTGGTTCTTTCTATAAACAAACTTTTACTTTAAACGTGGATCTTTCTATAAACAAAATTTTACTTTAAACATGGATCTTTCTATAAACAAAATTTTACTTTAAACATGGATCTTTCTATAAACAAAATTTTACTTTAAACGTGGAAATTTCTATTAACAAAATTTTACTTTAAACACGGATCTTTCTATAAACAAAATTTTACTTTAAACGTGGATCTTTCTATAAACCAAATTTTACTTTAAATGTGGATCTTTCTATAAACAAAATTTTATTTTAAACGTGGATATTTCTATAAACAAAATCTTACTTTAAACGTGGTTCTTTCTATCAAGAAAATTTTACTATTAACGAGGATCTTTCTATAAACAAAATTTTACTTTAAACATGGATCTTTCTATTATCAAAATTTTACTTTAAACGTGGATCTTTCTATAAACAAAATTTTACTTTAAACATGGATCTTTCTATAAACAAAATTTTACTTTAAACTAGGATCTTTTTATAAACAAAATTTTACTTTAAACATGGATCTTTCTATAAACAAAATTTAACTTTAAACATGGATCTTTCTATAAACAAAATTTTACTTTAGACATGGATCTTTCTATAAACAAAATTTTACTTTAAACATGGATCTTTCTATAAACAAAATTTTACTTTAAACGTGGATCTTTCTATAAACAAAATTTTACTTTAAACATGGATCTTTCTATAAACAAAATTTTACCTTAAACGAGGATCTTTCTATTATCAAAATTTTACTTCAAAAGTGGATCTTTCTATAAACAAAATTTTACCTTAAACGAGGATCTTTCTATAAACAAAATTTTACCTTAAACGAGGATCTTTCTATTATCAAAATTTTACTTTAAACGTGGATCTTTCTATAAACAAAAATTTTACTTTAAACGTTGTTCCTTCTATAAACAAAATTTTAAAGGTGTAAATTTCTATAAACTAAATTTTGCTTTAATCGTTGATCTTTCTATAAACTAAATTTTACTTTAATTAATATTTCTATGAAACAAATTTTACTTTAATCGTTGATCTTTCTATTAACTAAATTCTATTTTAATTGTGGATCTTTCTAAAACTAAATTCTACTGTTATCGTGGATCTTTCTATAAACTAAATTTTACTTTAATCGTGTATGTGATATTACATCAAATGCGAGAGGAAATCACAGAATGTAAATTATTTATTGTTCAGCATTTGTAGTATTTACTTTTAACATTAAATCCCTTAAACCCTTTTCAAACTAACCTTTCACAAATTGTTCCAGGAACAATAACTTTTCCAAAAATCCATAATTTTTACCATTATTTTTTTTATAGACTCATTATTAGCAACTAATAATAAACATCCACACATTTAACAAAGATAATTTCTATTTTCCTTGTTATTACTTAAGCCAAATTATTATATAGCTTAAACTGTAATAATGCTTTAACTAGAAAAGGTTTTCTAAATATGTGTAGTATAACTATAGCATATATTTTGGCGTTTAGCCATGTTAGAGCATTTCATGTGAATTGATTTTTTTTGTTACTGTTCGCGAGCAGTTCATGAGGTAAACGGAAAACTATTATAAACTAAACGAAAAACTATTTTTTTTAAAAATGAAGGTAGAAGTGCAATGTTATTTCTAATGCTTGTTATTTTTCTTCCGCCTCAACACTCATTTTTTTCTACAACGAAAAAACTACTAAATTTTGCAGTTGGCCAAACTATACAGTTTAAATGCGCAAAATATTTGTTAATAAGCCAAATTGTAAAAAAAAATAATAATGGTATAAATTATGGTTAAATAATTTACTAAAGCTATAAATATGAAGGTGTTAAGTGAGGTAAATGTTAGAAAAAAACGTTCAGTTATAAAAAGAAGAAAAAATGGAAGAAATTAAAGCATACTTAAAAGGATAATGAGGAAGTTTTTGCAATGAAATTAGGAGTCATAAAGTTAAAGTGAGAACTAATAATAAAACAAGTTGAAGCAATTTATTTGCTAAATATTTCACCAACAAAAATTTCAAACTATTTTTTAAAGAAGTACAAAATTTCACTTAAGTAGAAATTAAAGATAATAGAGAATTTTATTAAACTTCACTAACTAACCTTTATGATTCTACTATCTTTAATAAATATTTCTTTTTTCCATATTTCATTTTCTAGTTTCAAATTAAAATCCATTTATTATTTTAAGCCATTAAAATGAACCACATAAATAAATATTTTACAATGTTTTATGTAAATAATATTTTACATACATATTCTAAATATTTTCTGAATTTATTTTATTTTCTAAAATTTTTTTATTAAAACACTGCTATATTTTCATTTAGTACATACCTACATTCATAGTAGAAGCAGCAACAACATTGTTTTTTGTTTCATAAATTGTTTGCCCTCTATTTTAATAAACTTAGCATACTTTATGGGCTTTTAACAATAACTCAACTAACAAAATTTACACTCCTACACTAACAGCAATAACAGCAGCAACAACAACAACTACAAACTTTGTGTTGCAACAAACCAACACAAAAACATAAATGCAATAATAAAACTAAAAGCTATTGTTGGGCTGCAGCAAGAGCCATAGTGAGCTGTTAGGCAAGAGGTGCTAGAATAGAGACAGAGTGGAAGAGAAAAAAAAGGCCAATCGAGTTATGACTCTCTCAGTATAAAAGACAACATAACAAGTAAACTCACATGGGAGTATGTGTATTCTGTTGTAAAGTAGACATGCAATATCACATGTAGTTATTTGTATAGACACCTACAGATAGACATGATGCTTTTGGGTACCCTATAAAAATATTGGTTATATGGATTAATTACATGATTTGCTATAAACTACTTGACTATACTTAACTACCCAAATCCCAAAATTAACGAACAATTTGAAATTGTCGCCATTTGTGTGGCGAAATGTTACCAAACAAAAAAAAGAATTTGACAGCTGAAATTTTAGGGTTAGAAAATACGAAGTATTACTCAAGAGAAAAACGACTTTCATTGTTCATCAATATTTCAAAATTAAAGAAATTTTGCGCCCATATTTTGAGCAAAATCATCATAAGCAATGAAAGACATTTTCTCCTAGCTGACTTTGTTAATCGTCAAAACTGTCCAATTTGGCGATCAGAGAACCTTCACATGATTGTCATTATATAAATATAGCCACAACGTGTAACCATCTGATGCTGCTTTTATTCTGGACGGATCATTGGACCATACTCCTTCGAAAAAAGATTCAGAAATAGCGACATGATTTTGTAGTGGTTGCAACAAGACGGTGCTATATGTCATGTAGTCCCTGAAACAATTCAGTTACTGCATGAGCAATTTCTGGGACGTGTACTCTTACGTTTCGGTTGTCAGAATTGGCCCCTTGATAGTCATTGATATCATAAATTTTCTATAGAAAATTTATCGAAATATTATATTATCTGAAGTTATCTATAGAAAATTTATCGATATAATAGTTCATCTATAGAAAAGGTATCTAAAGGGTCTTCAAATAGGGACTTTCAAACTATGATAGTTGATAGCGACCATGCGGTTGAAGCTACTTATGTCGAATTGGCTGTCATTTATTAAGTTGGATTTGCCAAATTAACATGGATATGCAACAAAAGCAAATGATAAAATTGTTATATCAATATGGGTGTTCTGTTTGGGCAAAGTTATGCGAGCTTCGCCAATTTTACGGTAGCTTTAATCGTTGGCCTGAATTGAATGATTTGGACACCAACGATTCCACATTGTAAATTCTGCACGTAGATATAAACTGGCCGCCGAGATTGTGCGATTTGACCACATTTAGATTTTTTTTTGGATTTTCTTAAGTCGATAGAAAAGTTTCATTAATTTTCTATAGAAAAGTTATCGATATCATTAATTTTAGATATAGAAAATTTATCGATAACTTTTATTTTCTATAGAAAATTTATCGATAACTTTAATTTAATACAGAAATCTTATTGATAACTTTAATTTTATATAGAAAATGTATCGATAACATTTTCTATATAGAAAAGTTATCGATAACTTTTATTTTTTATACACAACTTAACGATAACTTTTATTTCTTAAGTCGCAGGTCTAAGCGAATAAGCCTCAAAACGAATAAGCGGCCCTCAAAGACAACATAACCCAAACCATCGGTCAAAATCAGCTCGGTTTTTACTTTATAGATAGCTTAAATTTGTTATAGAAAATTTATAGATAACTTTAATTTTCAACAGAAAATTTATGGATAACTTCAATTTTCCATGGAAAATCTATCGATAACTTTAATATTCAATAGAAAATTCCTCGATAACTTCAATTTTCCATAGAAAATTTATCGATAACTTTAATATTCAATAGAAAATTTCTCGATAACTTAAGTTTTCTATAGAAAGTATATCGACGATTTTTTCTATATTTTCTATAAAAAAAATTATCGATTACTTATATTTTCTACAAAAAAATTATAAATAATTTTAATTATATACAAAAAAGTTATAGCTTTGGTATAACTCGATGAAAAATTTCAATGAAAAATTTATGTTATCGATAAATTTTCTATGTAAAATTTATGAAATTATAGAAAATTTAACGATAATTTTATTTTTCTATAAAAAAAATTATCGATAACTTTAATTTTCCATGGAAAATATATCGATAATTTTAATATTCTACAACAAATTTTTGAACAACTAAATTCAGTTTGTAGTGCAAAAACTATTGTCTCTAACCATCACTAACACTTTTTTAAATTGTTTTAATTTTTTACACTGCAGTCTGTTGTTCATTTAGTAGAGTAGACACAATAGTACTGCAGCAGCATCACATGCTAAAAATTTACTTTGTTGTAAACATATACTCTCATATACATATATGCACACATGTCTACATATCCATATGTATCTAGCAACCTATAAATGTTAAGGGCGCGACTGACTACTGCTAACAAATTGTAAAGTTTCCATATATTTTGTTTCCAATGTATTTTTTTTTTCATGTTGCGTTTCTTGTGCATCCTATACATTGGCCATTGCTAACCATCATCATCTATGTACTTCATTGCCATCATCAGTATCAGCAGGAGCTAAAGCATCATCAGTTTTGGTAGCAACTATGAACATTTATAGCAAAATCCCATATGCCAGCTGCCTTTTAATTTGCGTTACACTACAATTTATGTTATTAATACTCGTTGTAACACATACACTGGGGCCAACATACCACCAACATTGTGTCTTTACCAGCCACCAAACGAAGTGAAAGCCAAATTTGTAGACTTCTTTTATTGGAATATGTATTTTGTAGGTTCCATCTAAAGTTGTGAAAAAAATAAGCAGAAATAAATATTGGGTAGGCGTTATTGCTTATTGTCTGGCTTGTATGAGAATTTTTATACCTTTTTTTATTTGGTCCTGTTTTGTAGGCGTTTTTGTGTATGTGTGTTTGATTTTTTTTTGAAACTGTATTTAAGTGGTTTAACTGTAGTTTTTTGGAGATTAAGAAAATGTTTGTTAACATTTCTGAGAAAAGCAACAGCTGACGCTTTTAGACAGTTAAATTATGAATGGTTTTAAAAAGAAATAATTAAATAAGAATTTTTAATATAAGTAGCAGCAGTAAAGTAATTTTTTGTGGTTCATAACTGAATTTAACAGCTGAATCTAAAAAATTAATTATAGAAGGTTGGCTAAGATACATTTTATGAAGATAGGTTTGAGGCTTTAATAAAAGTCACATTAAACCCCATTTCCTCAATCTCTGGTTACAGTTTTACGTAACGATATACTTCAAATTAATATAATTTTTGCATGAGAACTGTCACTATATCGTCATAATAGAAAATTACCAGAGATTGAGAAAATAGTGGTAAAACAATAAAATTTATTGCTTACTAAGCAAATGTATCGATTACAAAATGTCTATAGAAATTCGTTCGATAAGTAAGTTTTTCTATAGAAAATTGATAAGATGAGTTTTCTAGAAAAATTATCGATAATTTTAATTTTATATAGAAATTTGATCGATAACTTAAATTTGTATAGCAAATTTATTGAAAACTTTAAATTTCTATAAGAAATTTATTGATAATATTGAACTTTAACCTTAATATAAACTTTTATTAATAACTTTCATTAATTCTTCAGACAATTGATAGATAATTATAATTTATTTTATCGAAAACTTAAATTTTGAATAAAAAATGTATCGATATCATTAATTTTCTATAGAAAAGTTATCGATAACATTTATTTTCTATAGAAAAGCTATCGATAATTTTTGTTTCTATACAAAAAGTTATCGATTACTTCTATTTTATATAGAAAAGTTATCGATATCATTAATTTTCTATAGAAAAGTTATCGATAACTTTTATTTTCTATAGAAAAGTTATCGATAAGTTTTATTTTCTATAGAAAATTTATCGATAACTTTTATTTTCTATAGAAAATTTATCGATAACGTTTATTTCCCATAGAAAAGTTATCGATAACTTTTATTTTCTATAGACAAGTTATCGATAACTTTTATTTTCCATAGAGAAGTTGTCGATAACTCGTATTATCCATAGAAAAGTTATCGATAACTTTTATTTTCTATAGAAAAGTTATCGATAACTTCTATTTTCTATAGAAAAGTTATCGATAACTTTTATTTTATGTAGAAAAGTTATCGATAACTTTTATTTTATGTAGAAAAGTTATCGATATCTTTTATTTTCTATAGAAAAGTTATCGATATCATTAATTTTCCATAGAAAAGTTATCGATATCATTAATTTTCTATAGAAAAGTTATCGATATCATTAATTTTCTATAGAAAAGTTATCGATATCATTAATTTTCTATAGAAAAGTTATCGATATCATTAATTTTCTATAGAAAAGTTATCGATATCATTAATTTTCTATAGAAAAGTTATCGATATCATTAATTTTCTATAGAAAAGTTATCGATATCATTAATTTTCTATAGAAAAGTTATCGATATCATTAATTTTCTATAGAAAAGTTATCGATATCATTAATTTTCTATAGAAAAGTTATCGATATCATTAATTTTCTATAGAAAAGTTATCGAAATCTTCTATTTTCTATAAAAAACTTATCGATACTTATTTTCTATAAAAAAAGTTATCGATAACTTTTATTTTCTATAGAAAAGTTATCCATAACTTTTATTTTCTATAGAAAAGTTATCGACATCATTTATTTTCTATAGCAAAGTTATCGATATCATTTATTTTCTATAGAAAAGTTATAGATAACTTAATTTTATTACATTTATATTTAAAATCATTAACAACTCTTTATTTATTTAAAGGTTATGTATTTTATATATTTCTCTACATATTTCTATGCTGCAGTTTTGGTTTCCCTAAAAACCACACTTGACCAAAACTTAAATAAAGCAAAACTATTTTTACTGTGGATTTAATCCTTATGTTTAAATAAAAACCATTAGTTTTAACAAATGCATACAGGCGGGCACCCTTTCTAATTGAACACATACAGTGACAACCAAAAGAAAAATTGACAATTTACAAAGTAAATTAATAAAGAAGAGCAACAGATAATGTGAATAAAATAAAGAACTGAAAGATCAAGAAAATAAGATATAAAAATGAGGAACATAATAAACTAATTGGTTCACGTATCGCTTATAGAAAGTAATTTTCTTTTATTAATTTATAAATTTTTGGGTGATTTGACATGTTTGAGCACTATGTAATGCAGAGAGAAGTCAATTGGTTACTTTATATATCCCTTATAAGCTAAAGTGTAGTCCCTTTAAAGTTTATTGTAGAGTCGATTGTCACCATACTTTGTAATTTATGTAGAGTAGATTGACTTCCCCTTAGGACACGCACACGTTAAAATAACTAGTCACATAAATAGTTCTGTAACTAGTAGTTACCCCAATGATGGGTAAAATCACTAGTTCGGGACACTTAACTAAAACAGCTTGGATATTTAGCTCAGTAGATCTTCTAGTACGTTCATGGCTTTATTATACACTTGCTCAACTTCCAAACGAATAAAATAGTACGTTATCAAATGAGATAAGAAAATCAGAACATTGATATTTGATATTTATTTAATATTAAAATTTTTATTTGTATTCTTAAATTTCTTAAACAGTACCTACAGTTTGTTTAAAATGTCACTGTATTCGAACACCCTTAGTTTTATAGATTTTTTTTTTTTAAAAAAAAAAAAAACTTTGTTAGTTGATTAGGCTTTTGGGTCAAAACTTTGTCCTTCTCTTTAAAACTTTCCATTCAAAGCATATAAGTAGGCGAGTGCATGTGTGCAAGAGTTTTGGAGTTTTTCTCATATTTTTTATATGTTTTTTTCAGTATAGTTTCAAGAGTTAAAGAGATCAATAAAGCAAAATCAAATGTTACCACAACAACATTTAACAAGCACTCATATACATACATATACACTTGTATACTCATAGATACCAATACTCCTACATGCATATAAATACTCATCTAGCTGAGTGAAATACTAAGCCATACTAGAAATATTATATGAATTTTTGCTAAAGAGTTTTTATCCTTTTACCAGGATAAATGTTTATATAAAAAGTTAAATGTACAACTTTTTTCCAATATGATTTTTTGTATGTGTTGCTATTGCCATACTCCAAAAGCTTTTAATAAAAAAGTTTAAAAAAAATACAATATTTCAGCTCTTGAATTTTGTTGTTGCTGTTGTGAGTAGAATTTTGTTGCTTTAACAGTAGTTTATCAAGGATTAGTTTTCATTATTATTATATCTTTTTTTTTGCGAATGCTGTTGTTGTTGGTGGTGCTTAGAGTTTAGTAAATATTTTGATAAAATTTAATTAAATATAAAGTTGCTTGGGGAGAACAAGCTAGCAGGAAGAGCAAAAAAGGGGTGCACAGGCCAGCCATGATTATGACACACATGATGGGTCAGTTTTTTTTTATTTTTTTGTTTGTATTGTTTCAATATTAATACTCTTACACACATGTTTTATTTAGTATGGTTTGTTGGGGGAAAAAACCAACGTATGGGACAACTTACCTTCATATACTGTTAGTGTAGCATCTGCTGATACAGCATCTCCTACACCATTCTCTGCTACGCACTCATAGGGAGCATCATCACGTCCAGCACGTACAGGCTCAATGCGTAATATTGAAACACCGCCGGGTTGCTCCAACACAGTATAACGTGATTGGGTACCTAAGGGAGTAAAAATGAAAAAAAAAAATGAAATAAAAATATTAGAAATTGTACAGACATTGTACACTAGCACGCAGACAAAACATTTATGAGCAACAAATTTCATTTAGCAGAAAATAAATATTGAATTATTTAATAAAGTGGACAATAATCATGATTAAATATGAAAAGAGAAAGTTAAGGCAAAAATTATAAAACTTTTGTTAGAGGAAAGTAAATTTTTTATAGAAAATATTTCAATAAAATTTTAACTTCATTACTTCGGTTTAATTTTCTACAGACAATTTATTGATAACTTTAATTTTCTATAGAAAAGTATAGATAGTTTTAATTTTGTATAGAAAATTATCGATACCTTGAATTTTTTTTAGAAAAGTTATCGATAACTTTAATTAACATTAATTTTCTATGGAAAAGTTATCGATAACTTTAATTAATATTAATTTTCTATGGAAAAGTTATCGATATTTTAAAAATTTTCTTTCGAAAAGTTATCGATAACTTTAAGTTTTTATAGAAAATTTATCTGTAACTCAAATTTTCTATTCAAAATGTACAGATATATTTAATTATATAAAGATAGCTTTTCTATAGCAAAGTTATCGATAAATTTCATTTTCTATAGAAAAGTATTCGATAACTTTCATTTTCTATAGAAAAGTTATCGATAACTTTTATTTTTTATAGGAAAGTTATCGATAAATTTTATTTTTTATATGAAAGTTATCGATAAATTTAATTTTCTAAAGAAAAGTAATCATTATATTTTATTTTCTATAGAAAAGTTATGAATAAATTTTATTTTCTATAGAAAAGATATCGATAACTTTAATTTTCTATGGAAAAATTATCGATAACTTTTACTTTCTGTAGAAAAGTATAGATAATTTTAATTTTGTGTAGAAAATTATCGATACCTTGATTTTTTTTTAGAAAAGTTATCGATAACATTAATTTTCTATGGAAAAGCTATCGATAACTATAATTTTCTTTATAAAAGTTATCGATAAATTTAACTTTCTATAGAAAATTTACCCATAACTTTCATTTTATATAGAAAACTTATCTGTAACTCAAATTGTCTAGAGAAAATGTATAGATATATTTAATTATCTAAAGAAAGCTTTCAATAACTATGATTTTCGATAGCAAAGTTATCGATAACTTTTATTTTCCATAGAAAAGTTATCGAATATTAATCGATAACTTAAAAATTCAATACAAAATTTATCGATATCAAAAAGTTTTTATAAAAAAATATTGTTGAAATAATTTTCATAGAACAAGTAATTTATATCCGCCAACATTATTTCTCGAATCTTTAAACAAATTTTAATTGAGTTTTTAACTAAATTTTGTTATAGTTTTATATAAAAAATTGTGTATGATTTTTTTTTTATTAAACTGTACACTTACCAGATACTTTTTTGCCATTTTTACGCCAAACTATTGACGGCGGTGGATCTCCTCTAGCTGCACAATAAAATGTTGCCACTCCTCCTACACGAACACCCTGATTTTGAGGCTTCTTGATGATCTCCGGTGGATCTAGATAAAAGAGAAAAGCAAAAACCAGAATTCAGTAAAAAGTTCTCTAAAACCCAATATGCCAGCTTTTATATAAACCTCAAAAACTTATTAAAGTTAAAAGCTTTAATAATAAATAAAAACTTTTTTTTATTTATTTTACTTTGCTTTTGGTAAAACGTGTCCTTGTACAAGTAAAGTGTAAATTTTTTGCACACAGCTCTCTTAAAACGATTTTATTTTGTTAAGATTTTTATTTATAAAAAATTGCAAATTACAGAGTCCAATAGGATTACTTTGGTTTTAAGGTTTGCCACTGGTTTGGCCACGATTGTCCTTTTTTTTTTGTTTTTTTGCTTTGCCATACATACAATGCTAAATTGCTGCAGCATTGGCCATTGTTTGGATATAAATTGTTGATTCGTGACAAATTCTGAAAATTACATATTCCCTGGTTTTATTATATTGCTGCATTTATTTTTATTTTTTTTTTGTATTCTCCCAATATTGATTTTTAATACATTTGAGGTAATGTAAGGAAGATATTCCCTGTTGCAGGGGTGCTATAAGTTGTACATGCTTTGTAGCGTCCATGACACATGAGACATGCATGTTGACTTTGTATTTGTTTTGTTTTCTTTTTTTTATGAAATTTATTGTCATTTTTGTACTGAATTCGATTTAAAATTCATGTTAAAAAAATTTGAGAATATGTACCTATTTTTTTCAGTCTTTAGATTATTTGCCAAGTACAACACGAATGTATCATGAGAGTGTCACGTAAAGCAAAGAATTTGTTTAAAAAGAGATATTTTGTGTCTTTAATGTTTGCATAAAGGGGAGGTAATGAGAGTTATATGTAGTAATGGTTTGGTAGTTAGAGAGGATGTTGTTATATTTAGAAGAAATGTTGGAAAATTTCCATAATTGCATTAATGGAATATGTTTAAATTTATTTAAAGCGGTCAATATAGTCATTACTGTCCATAGTTGAAACTATTTTATATATATTTAATTTTGTTTTTTTTAATTTATTGTCATTTAGCATAGTTTTAAATTTGTTTTCCTTTATTTAATTTTGTTATTTTTAGATTTATTACAGCGATGTTCTGTACAATTTACCGTCCATTAGTTTATAAAAAATATTTTTCGTATACGTTGCATGTCATTTTTAATTCAATCACTTATATAAATTGGCGGGGAAGTTATGTTTAAATACAGCTGCTCCGTCAATTTCAGTTTCCAAAACTTTAAAAATCTATATCTAGCATTCTAAGTTAAATTTTTTGAAAATTCTTTTTGTTTAAGAATAATAAAAATTAGTGCTAATTTGTGAACATAAAAAACCAAAAATAAAAATAATATATTTTTTTTATTTCTTAAATTTTTGCGAATATTTCCTTAAATTTTTAAAATTTATTTTTTTACTATTAATTTATTTGTTGTTGTTGTAGTTTTTTTTCTCACTTTTTTTTTAAATTCACTCTCAAAACTTACGTGTTAAATATTGTATGTATGGAAAATCCGAAAAATTTGCATCTGCAACAATTTCAGGAACATTAAATTTTTGTTTGATTTGATTTGTTATTAAATTTAGATTTGTTACAAATTATTTATTATAATTATATTGTAGTTTTAGATAAATTTATTTAATATTAGTGTTTTTAAATGATTTTTTGGTTTGATTTAAATTTTATTTAATTTTTTGTTTGATTTTATTAATTTTTGGGTTTCAAATCGTAGAGTTTTTTTGTCCCCATTTTTTAGTTAATTTAGTTTAGGTTTTAATTATTGCATTATGATTTAAATATGAACTTAAATACTACCTTATACATAATATAAAATTTCATAAATATATTAATAAATTATAATCTAAATCAAACATAACTAAGCTATACGTAATTATTTTGATATATCTGTTTCACTGTCTAAGTTATGGTCTAGATGAAACTATAAAGATCGTACAGTACAGTAAGGAGATTTTTTATAATTTTTGGATAAATATGACAATATTTACTGTATTTACTAGATCTTCTGGAAATTGATAATTTCTACACTTTTACATGAACTCTCATAAATCGCTTGATGACATCTATTATTTTTCCTGTACTAAGCAACATTTCTGCCACACAAAAGCAATTGTTTATAAATTGTATAAAAAGCTGTAATATTTTTGTCTTACGACATTCTGCTGGCTTTACATCCTAACTATTGGCTTGTTTTTTATATTCCTTGATAAAAATATACTTAACATTTCAATATTATAATTATAGTAAATCAATCAATATAAATTACACATACTTAACATACTTACATACCTAATGTATTAAGAAAAATACAGAAATTAAAAAGTATTTATACAAAACCCCCTAAAAGTATACTTTAATCATTAAAAAATGGTTCTCATTTGTTTGGAAAAAATTTAATTTTCAAACCTTTTCCATACAAAATTCATCATACACATTTATAACGTCTCCAAATGTTTCGTTTTATAAAATAAGGCCCTAAATTTAGTGAAAAGAAAAGTTTTGGGAAAAAATCACTTCTCAAAATATTTTTTTTTTAATTTTTTTTCAAAAAATCCGGAATTTTAAGAACTCTCAAATTTTACAAAAAAATTACAAATTTAAATTGAAAACAAAGAAACTGTTACTTTTCGACCCATCTCAGCACTATATAACTTCATATTCAGCATCTTCTTTCTATAATTTGATAAAAATAATCCCAGCAAAAATTACTTACTTAATTACTTAACAACTTACTTTTCAATGATGACTTCATACCGTCTGCATTACTTAGAAGTAGTTTGGTAATGACTAACATACAAATCGCAATTTATTTTGAATTTGTGGAAGAGTTACACTCGGTCTCTAGTATTTATACTAATTGTTCTAATTGTAAGAAATTTGTTCTTGTGTGGTAATTGATTGCATATCTTTAGGAGCCGCTTTAAAGAATTTAGTTGCAAAGAACTCAATTGGTGTTTATTTTCTATACTTAAAGCATAATATTTAAAATTTACAGTTTTTCAATTTATCTTATCAAATAATTACTTAGCTAAACAATGCTTTCTGGCAATAATTATAAACAAAAGTAAATATTATGTAGGAAGTTTTTATGTACTTCTAAATGAAAATTTGAATGTAATTATTAATTAAATTCATAGCCATAACGAGGGTTATAAGACAAGTGTTTAGAAATAACTAGATCTTAAAACTGTACTGGCGTTTTTATGTAAATAAATGTACTATTTGATAATTTCAAACCTGTGCTTTACTTAATAAATTTCTTGGAAATCAACGCCCATTTTAAAGAGTAGAAAATTTAAACTTATAAACTGCATTTATAAGTAAAACTTCTTAGTAATAAGATGCTTAAATAAATATATATAATTATTTCGATAAAGACTATAATACTATAATGTAACCACTCAAAGAATTTTTTACCACAACCTTGCAATTTGCCATAATGTATTGTAAATTTTTGTACATATGTTGTACTTACTTATTAATTAAGTTATTGTTTCTTTAATTATCTCTAAATTTATACAAATTACAGGAACTAATGCACAAAATTATAGGAATTATTTAGTAGAACGATTACAGTAAGATAGAAATTACAATTAAATAAAAGCTAGTAAGAGCTTAATATCACAGCATACTTTCAGGAGCTTACTAGTGTAAATTGATAGCAAACTTTATTTGCTATTAAGTTATTTTAATGTTATTTAAAAACAAATTGTAATTTAAGATTCAACTGTGTCGAATCTTAAATACCCTCTACTTATAACTAAAATTACACATTAAATATTAATCTTTAGAACATTTAAGGTTTTATCTTTAAATTTGTTTGAGATGGTTTCACAGTTTGGTTTATATCTTTTTTTTTTTGCTGATTTGCAATGCCAAACTGCACTAAAGATTAACAAATATACGGCAAAAGAAACAATTATTTCAGAATAGTACTTAAGACAAACGGACAGACATCTAGAATGGCAGTGGATATACAAATTATATTCAACTTAGAAGCTAAAAAATATTGATATTTAACGGTTTAAGTATTTCTTTAAAAATTCCTTTATGAAAACAAAACTCTCTACTACAACTTCTCTTTCACAAAACCATATTTTTTTTTGCCAATATTACAATATAATAGAGAAGAAAACCTATCAATTTTCATATTTGATTTCAATATGATT
Organism: Calliphora vicina; assembly: GCF_958450345.1. Taxonomy (NCBI): domain Eukaryota; kingdom Metazoa; phylum Arthropoda; class Insecta; order Diptera; family Calliphoridae; genus Calliphora; species Calliphora vicina. The sequence goes on from NC_088781.1 coordinate 119,703,429, forward strand.
ATTATGATGGCAAAGAAAAAAAAATATACAAATAATTTCAATACAAAGAGAAAAAAAATGAATATTTACACAATATCTACTACGGGGCAAAATAGAAACAGCAGCGAACAAAAAAAAAAAAAAAAATGAACTGTAACGAGACGTTAGAGAAGATGATGACGATGATTTGATTTGAGAAATATGGTACTTAAACTGATACTTGACAGTTATAAAAAAGCTGTAGATGTATGTATAAGAAAAACAGCAAAAAAAAACAAACACTACCCAAAAGACGTGATGTTAAAAACAAGGAAATATTAAAAGAAAACTTAAACGATTTCTAAATGAGCTACACCAAAATGTGCTTAATAATTTTTATTTCAGAAAACATATAAGATTCTAGATATTCCTTAAGAGAATTCAAGATTTTTAGTCCAGCCCCTAAAACTAGACTTTAATTTTTAATAATTCCATGTTTTCACTTTTTTGTTTATTTTCTTAGAAGTTACATATTCTTTATGGAGTTTAATATATTTTCCTAAATATTATAGCTCTTGGTGCGTACATAAACATCTATACTTGTTAAGTGCTTCGGAGTTTCGATACATACAAAAAAACGTCTTAAGAATGTTGAGCACAAATAGTAGAAATACAAGAAATTTTATATGCTAAGAATTATGCAAATTTTATTATGTTCAAGAGTAAGGAATATTATTTGTTTTTGCATATTGAAATGTGTCTTGAAATATTGCGAAAAAATATGTTTAAAAATTTAAGCAAAAAGAATTTGTTAATACATATTTTTAAACAGCCTAAGGGTAATTTTAAATAAATGCTCCTAAGCATATGCTAAGAAAAATAAAATATTCCATTATAATTAACAGTTAAAATCAACTTATTTAAATATATTTAAAATTGAGCAATAGGAAGTGACACAATTGGAATAAAAAATACAGAATTAATTTAGCTACTATTGGAATTAAAATAAAGAAATAAATTGAGCTAAGTACTTCTGGAATGAAAATGAAAAATAAGGAATGAAAATTAAGAATGAATAGCCACGATTGGTTTGGAAAATCAAGTATAGAATGAGCCACGATAAAAACAAGTAAGAGAGCTATATTCGACTGTGCCGAAACTTATATACCCTTCACCAAATTATATTTCAAAATAAAAATTTTAAATATTTTTAGGTAAACAAAATTTTTTTTTTCCAAAGTTTTTTTTTAATTTTTTTGAAAAAAATTTTTTTCGAATTGTTTTTTGAAATTTTTTTTTTAAATTTTATTTTTTTAAATTAAAATTTTTTTTTTAATATCTATCATTAGATATCCATATTGTCTATATTCTTGTTTAAGTAATCCAGATATAGGTCAAGAATAGGTCAAAAATCCAGGTTGTCCAGGTTTTTTCCTCATATCTCAGCCATTTGTGGACCGATTATGCTGATTTTAAATAGGAAACTTTTCGAAAGCATGTCGGACAGAATTATTGATGATTTGGATAACGAAGATATCTGGGGTCTTCAGAAAATTGATTTCAATAGACAGACAGACAGACACACAGACAGACGGACATGGCTTAATCGACTCAGCTATCTATAAAGATCCAGAATATATATACTTTATAAGGTCGGAAAATTATATTGTGGAAATTACAAATGGAATGACAAACTTCCAACGAAGGTGAAGGGTATAATTAAGGAATAGCCACGATTAGTTGAAGACACAATTCGTTTGGAAAATGAAGTATAGAAAGAGCGGCGATTGATTTCGAAAATGAATTATAGAAAGAGCCATGATTGGTTTGGAAACTGAAGTATAGAAAGAGCCACGATTGGAATGAAAATTGAGGAATAGAAAGAGCCACGACTGAACGATTTGGGTTTGAAACTGAAATATAGATTGATGTGAAACTTTAATTATAGATACCACAACTGCAACTGGAGAATGAAGTATAGAAAGAGACATGATTGAAGTAAAATTAATGTATGGAAAGGGTCGCGAATTGAAGTAAAAAATTAAGTATAAAAACAATACTAGGAGTATAAAAAAACACGATTGGAGTATAGAAGGAACCAGGATTGTATTGGAATTTGAGGCACAGAAGAGGACAAATTTCTCTTGACATATTATATGTTGAATGCTTTTTGTTTATAGTTTTCTTTGGTTTGGTGAATTTTAAAGCATCTTTTGATATTAAAAATTTTGAAAAACTACAATGACTACTAAAAGTATGCAGAACATTTTTAACACTTCCTCTTTATCCCATAACAAGTATGTATATAGTTTATGTATTTATGGCTTTCAAAAGAATACTTTTACCTTTTGCTCTTAAACCCTTTGAACTTGCCAGCCACTGACCTCTTCACAAAGCATCTTTAAGCCGTTAAGTAGGCAATACTTTTATGTTTTAAACATTCTCTGTTTTGCTGCTTTAGAAAAGAATTTATTTTGTGAAGTGTTCCCACCAAAGGCACAAAGTCAAACGTATATGTTTGAGTTTTTCTGTGTGTGTGAGTAGCGAAGGGAGTGAGTTAATGTTTATGTTTGCTAAAGGTAAACACCTTAAAGTAGGCAGGGGTTTTTATTTAAGTTTATTTCAGTTAATAATTTAAGGGAAATTGCTTTAAAATTATTAATAGTTTAATGGTAATATATATTTAGAAAGTTTTAGGCAATAATTGAGGAGGAAAGCTTTAAAGAATTTTAAAATTAAAAAAAAAATAAATACTTAAACATATTAGAAAATGGAAATTTTTATTTTATGTTTAAAGTGTTTGTTTTATTCTTTTAAAGCTTTTCATTTTTAATATTTCGTTGTAATATTCCTCTACTACAAAGTAATTTTTCTTTTCATAAAAAATTTATGAAATTTACTTTTTCTTATTAATATTTCTTGTTGCCTTTCTACTCACAGCTTTCCTTGTATAAATCATGGAAAAAATTGCGTTAAAATGCATACCAAGAAACCTCTTTTTTTTCCATAAGAAAATATCGCTGATTCTATTACATTCGTTAGTTTTCTAATGATTTTTTGTCTGGCTTACAAAAAAATTTACATTTTACAAAAATATCTTGCAAAAAATTGAAATAAATATGCAAAAATATTATAGCAGACCTTAACGGCGCGGCGCTGGAAAAATGTTTCATATCGTTTTAGGTTTGTTTTTTTTTCTGCTATTTGGAACATTTTTGCTCTCCATCAAATAAAAATATGAAATTTTTAGCAGTGATAATATGTAAATGCAGTATTTTTTTAGATTTTTTTACCATCTTTATAGATACACATTTAGTTTTGTATATAATATAAAGTTTTTTTTGGTGTTAAATGTGTGTTGTACAAAAATTCATTTTCTAAAAATAGTTTTAATTTATTTGCATTTAGTTTTTGTATGCATATATTTGTGTGCTGATGTTTTCTAGCGTTGACAAGCATGATGACAATTCGTTTTAAATTTTTTTTTTATACTTTTTGGAACATTGAACCTAACAAATAATGGCCAACTGTGCAAGCAGGTAAACAGGCGAAAAAAAATTCGTCATAATTTTTATAAAGTTTTATTTTTTAGGGGTTTGTGTTTGAAATAAAATAGTTCAAAATACTTAACCTTCTAGTTGGAGGTTTAGTTAAATTGTTTTTATTTTTAAAGGGAACTAAAAACTAAACTAAAAGTATGCCACAATATAAAGTTAGTTAAGATTTTAATAAAAATACTTGCTCTATAGTAATGCATAATTTATTTTAGAGTTAAAAAGAAATTTTTCATTACAAATATGTTTTCTTTTAGCCCTTCCAACTTTAGAAAAAACTAGTTGTTCTTAGCAATATAAAACTTCTTGAAGTATGCCTTGCTTTACCTTACTTTTGTGTGAACATTATGTTAACATAGTATTATATACAAAACTTCTGCCATCATTATTAAAACTTATTAATAATATTTTGATAGAAATCGCCACAATAACACAAACAATATACATTTGGAACAACAAAACTCATCAAAACTAGTAAATAGTAATGACCAAAGCAATCAATGTCTAAAACATAATATTTCTGCTGCCCCCAACCCCCTTCAAAAACTTTACTAATACAATGTATTTTATTTAATAGCAGCAAAAACTGTTTAATACGCATATACTTTTACATTAACAACTACAAGTGTAAATGACAGATAGTGCCGAATACAAGCAAAAAAGTAATAAGACAATAATCATAAAAATAGTAAAGAAATACTAAACTTTTCTTTCCATTTTTTTATATGACATTGATTTGTACACATTCGTACATAAATGTTGTTTTTATTGAAGACATTTAGATAGATAGGCACAGTTTTACAGGGATACATAAGTAATAGGATGAACCGTAAAAAAGTGTCCAACTAAAATGGACAAAAATGTGCTTATTCGGTAGTCATATGAGGTCTTTAGAAATGCATTGAAACGCCTAAAAAATTACTTCTTTAAAAGCTACTTTTTTAAAAAAGTCCTTTATAAGAAACATTTTTTGGGAAAAATACTTACATTTAAAAAAAAATACAATTTCAAAAAGTCTATTTTTAAAAAATTATGTTTTTAAAATTTTTTTTAAAAAAAGTACCTTTTTAAAAATATTTTTTAAAAAGTACATTTTTAAAAAGAACCCTTTTAAAAATAATAATTCAAGAAAGTACATTTTTAAAATATTTTTTTTAAAGTACCTTTTTCGAAATAATATTTTAAAAAAGTACCTTTCTTAACGTAATATGTACTTAAAAAAATACTTTTTAAAAACACAATTCTATTTTTTTATTATTTTGAATACTATTTATGTAATTGTATTAAAACTACCGTTATATATTTAATTTTTTCATCAAGTGACTTTTGAAATTGGCGGGGAAGTCATTTATTAATATGACTTCTCCACCAATTTTAGTTATTGGAAATTTCAAAAAATTTGAAAATTAAATTTATTTATTTTTATTTGTTATTTCAAAGAACAACCTTTTGGAAAAAAAAAGAAATATTAAAAACACTATCTTTTTCAAAAATTAACTCTTAAAAAACACATTTATTTTTTATACATTTTTTTCAGCCCCTTATTTTGGTCTCATCTAATGTACCCATCCCCAATAACTGTAGGTATGAGTGCGTATTTAAATACATAATAGCTAAGTGATGTTGTTGTCTAACTACTACAACTACTATCTAATATTTGTATAAAAACAAAAAGAAGAAAAAAAAAATTCCCAAAAAAAAACATATCATATTTGACAACAACACGTAAATTACACATCATAATATCTAATATATTATGTGTTTGTTTGTTGGTGTTGTTATTTTACTGTATTTATTATATTTGGAACCATAAATAACAAAATTTTTTTATTTGTTTCACTTGTATGGGAAAATATATACATAAACGACAAACGATACGGATATACATACATATACTTACACATACACTCGTATAAGCAATTGAGTATCGTTTGTAGATGTTGTCACAGAGTGGCAAGTATTAAATGATACATTAGCCAAGGATTCAGAGAATTATTGCGACAGTAGTAATTACCTTGGAAAACTTTTCCAGTTCTCTGAGATGCCATTCTTTACCAGAATGCGGTTCGATTTGTTCCACAGCAAATATAAAATTGACGTAGAGATTTTATTTTAATATAAGATATGCTAAAAGTTCTTAAATTACTTCCCTTTTCATTAATACGGCTCATTGAAAAGCCTTCTATGTTCGAATGTAACAGCTCAATAATATTTCCCATGTTTAATATTTCCTTTATTGTAAAACCAAATTTGTGAAAATCATTATAGATATTATTGCTATCATATTTTTTGTTAATCCCCTAGTGTTAACAAAGTGTAACCATTAATACTTGTTACACTTTATAAATTTTTTATGTGGTTTCTTTGCCAGGAAACTGTTAATGCCTAAAAGTATGCTTAAAGAAAATTTGATGAGTTTTTTGTTGTTGTTTCTGTTGTCATGTTTACTTTCTTAGTAGATATGTATATGATATGGTTTTTCTTAACTTCTTTTTTTTGGGATATGTTTGTCATATATAATTATTGACATTAAATATACATTTATAAATAAATTTGTAAATGAACATATGTTCCAAAAAGAACACACATACAGAGGTATATGTCCGACAGTTTTAAAAGCAGCAATAGACAACTTTGCTATTTAAATCAACTTTGAACTAACTGATTATTATTGGAGTTAAAAAAAATTGAGACTCATATATACAGCAAGTGATTCAGCAGAATTTGTCAGTAGTAGAGTACAAGGCAATTTGCTAAATTATATGATTTCTAGATTCTCAGGAGACTTTAATATTCATTTTCGATGAGAAATAGAATAGGGAGAAATAGAGCAAAGATAGGTGTAGACATGTCAAATTAAATGCTATACGGAGTATAGTAAATGGTTTCCTTTGAATTTCGAAGAGTTAAACAACTAAGACTCGCATTGACATGATTCGTAGGAGCTTCTCAAAGTGCCAAATGAGAAGAGAATTTAAATGGTGTAAAGGCAGCTTTAGACAGACATATGGATTTTAAGGATATGACGAGTTTCCTCTGCATTTCAATGGAGTTAAACAGCTGAGGCTCGCATTGATAGTGATTCGCTGAAGCCTCTCAACAAAAGAGTGCAGGGTAATCTGCCAAATGAGATAGTTTTTGTACTCTCAGGAGACTTCATATTAATTCTTGAACTTACATTTCAGAAAATTACTAAATGTTTTAAAGTTATGATGAAGGTGTCAATTGGATCCCTCTGTATTACCTTTCACCAACAAATCGATATCGTACAAAACAGAAATCTGTGACTGATTAGCGTATTTGATCGAGAAACAGATGATGACCACATGAACGTGGATCAATAAAAAATAAGAAAACAACAGTCCAATAAAGTCACAGTATTCGTCTCCTTCTAAATTCATCAGGTTGGTGGCTTTTATGTAGTTTACACTTTCATAAATCTGGAACTAGCTCCAAGAACAGCAAGGTATATTTAAATATCCATACATAAGCTTGTGTGTACAACATGTTGACATTGTCAAGGTATTATGAGTTTGGGTAATAAAAAACCGTTAGAATTTTACGCTTTTTAGCAGCTCAGCAGCTTTTTTACCTCAAGAATTATTATGGTTGTTTTCGTTTTTTTTTAATTTTTGACTTTCACTTATAAATATTTGATATTGCTTTAAGAAAGCTTCTTTAGTTCAAGAACACCGGTATAAAATATTTACAGCACAATTCTATCACTTGTTTTCCACGTTATATATTTATATGACATGATTAATATCATAAATATAATGACAATATATTTCTCCAATACTTAATTCTCTCCTTCACTTAGACTCCCTGTAGCTCCCAACTTAATAAGAAAATTGTTTTTAAGGAAACCAGAAACGAGCAAAGTTTTGCAATCAAATATATTGGCAAGTGTGTTGGCGTAACAACGAATTTTCTTAAGTAATTTTATCAAACGATTATGTTATGGGGAAAAATAAGGGAATAGTGAGTTTTAAGAATTTATTCATTTTCATTTTATTTGAAATGAAAAGTACAAAGTGTTAGAGCAAATACTAAAGAAGAGAGATTTAACAGAAATTTAAAGGAAAAAAAACTTTTACAAAGAAAAACCAAATGTGTTTAAACCTAATTGTTTCTTAACTAAAATATTCCCTTTGAAAATACTTTTGCAGGCATTAGAAGAAATTTTCTTGGTATTGTTGCTACAATAAACAAGGTAACATGAAAATATGCATCAAAAAGTATTGCATACACAAAGGGTAAAAAATTAAGTGTCTTCCTTAGACCTAAACATAGCATACTTAGGATTTTATATATTTTCATGAAAAAGTAAAGCATACTTTCAAACAAATTTTGCAATAATAATTTTACTTAAGTTTTAAATAGATTTTACTATAATTTAATATTTCCAACAAATATTTTTAGTTTATCAGATTTATAATGTCTTTTGTAATCTCAATTTAACTTAATTAACTAACCAATATGTAGATTTAATTCTCAGTTTACATAAAACCATATTAAAAACAAATTATTTATCCAAATCAAAAAAAAAACATTTAAATTTTATGTATTTTTCTCTATTGTTTTAGTTTTTGCTCCCTAAACTAAACAATACATTATTAACATTAAAACCAAATATTTTGTTTTGCATACAATACAGCAAAAAAAAATAAAATAAAATTATCAACTTTAAGTGCAAAAGAGAAAAAAAAACAAATTAAGCCACAAAATAGATAACTTTTTGACCTCAAAGTTGTTTTTTAGTTTTATCTGTTGCTTTTTTTTGTGTAAAGAATTTATTTTACAATAACTTTAAAGCAGTTGGGAGCTGTAGTTTTTGGTTGGGAGTAAATAGTGTTTATAATATGAAGTAAAATATTTATTTTGCTGTACTGAAATGCACTTTATGTAGCAGACAATAAGACAACAACAAACATTAAGTTATTTAATCTGATTAAAAAACAAAAATTTTTGGGTAAAATTTGTTTTTCTTGGTTTTTGGCAAAAACTTACAACAAAATAACCCATTAACAAATATTTGTTTTGAGGTTTAGATTTCAGTTAGCACTTCTACATATTTGGTAAAAACTAAAGTTTAATAAAATTTAATAATATTAAACACTTGAGGAAAACCAGCAAAGTATGCTTAACAATTTTGATTTAAAGGAAACAAGAGCAGAATTAGATATAATAAGCAGCCCAGGAGAAAAATTGCTTTTCGGAAGTACTGAAAAATAGTGTCAGAAACATAGGATGGATGCTCTTTTTTCATATTATGCTGTAATGAAGTAATGTAAGTATTAGTTTAGGTCTAGGCCAGTTAATATTCTAGTATAGTTCGAGTTCAGATTCTAGTTGAACTCTAGTTCAGATTCCTCTTAATATTCTACTTCAGATTCCTCTTAATATTCTGGTTCAGATTACAGTTCAGAATCTAGTTCAGATACTGCTACAGATTCTAGTTGAGATTTTATTTAAAATTCGAGTTCAGATTCTACAGCAGATTCTATTTTAGTTTCAAGTTCAGATTCTAGTTCATAATCTCGTTCATATTCACCTTCATATTCTCGTTCATATTCTAGTTCATTTTGTAGTTGATAATCTAGTTCGTGTTCTAGTTCATAGTCTATTACAGATTCTTCTACAGATTCTAGATCAGATTATATCATATTCTAGGTCACACTCCAGTTTATGTTCTGAATCTGAACTAGTTCAGATTCCGGTTGAGATTAGGGTTCCTAATTTCTGGGACTTTTTCGTTTCTCGGAGGGAAATTAAAAAATTATTTCTTTCCCGGGAATTCCGTAGAAGTTTTTAATACTAAATTAAACCAAATCCAGTGAATTTTTTTTTTCGAATCAATTGCCCTAAAAACTTGAGAAGAATTAATATATTTGACGTTGCAATGTTGGTCCAACCATTTTTATACCCTTCACCTTCGTGAGAATGGTATATATAAGTTTGTCATTCCGTTTTTAATTTCTACATATTTTATTTCTGACCCTATAAAGTATATATATTCTGGATCCTTATAGAGAGCGGAGTCGATTAATCTATGTCCGTCTGTCTGTCTATTGAAATCAATTTTCTGAAGACGCCTGATATCTTCGGGATCCAAATATTCAATAATTTTGTCAGACATGCTTTCAAGTAGTTTGTTATTTAAAATCTGCAAAATCGGTCCACAAATGGCTGATATATGAGGAAAAAACCAGTAAGAACTCGATTTTTGACCTATATCTGGATTACTAAGTCATTAATATAGACAATATGGATATCTAATGATAGATATTTTAAAGACCTTTGCAACCATAGTAAGTTGGACCTACAATGGGTCGAAAATCGGAAAAAAAATTTTTTAACCAACATTTTTTTTTTCACAAAAAAATTAAAAACAAAAAAAAAATTTTTAAAATTTAAAAAAAAAAAAATTTAATTTAAAAAATTTTAAGAAAAAAATATTAAAAAAAAACATGTCGAAAAAAAATTTTTCCAAAAAATTAAAAAACTGCAAAAGAAAAATAAATTTTGTTCACCTAAAAATATTTAAAATTTTTATTTTGAAGTATAATTTGATTCGGCACAGCCGAATATAGCTCTCTTACTCGTTTTAATTTAATAGCGGCATTTCATCGGTAACTTTAATCGGTATAAAAACAATAAATTATTTGTTTAATTAAAAAACTTAAGAAGTTCGACTAAGTTAAATTGCAAAACATACGTAGTTAGTTTCGAAAGGGAAATTTTTCAAATCAAATTGTAGATGAATAAATTTAAACCACCACTATTGTTATTATTTTCTCTAAAAATGAATATCCTTAAAAGTTGTAGGTTGTAGGCACCTTAACAATTATTTTAAGGACATAACATTTAAATTTGATTTATTCTTAAGGACCGAGTTTTTCCACTATGGCTTGATTTGTAAAAAGTGAAAAAAATCGGTAAATTCAACGGTAATGCTTCTTTGCCAATTATAATTCAATCAACACCAAATTTGGCCATCGGAACGAATCTGAATATTGTAAGTTTAAGATTCTACTATAGATTGTAGTTTAGATTATATAACAGATTCTACTTCAGGTTTTAGTTCACATTCTAGTTTAAATTCAAGCTCAGATTATAGTTTAAATCCTAGCTCAGACTATAGTTCAGTTTAGATTATATTTCCGATTCTAGTTTAGTTTAAGTACAGTTCATATTTGACATATGTTTGATGTAGTAAAAATTAAAAAAAAAATCTGTTGCGTAACATTAGTTTTTCTTAACTAAGTATGTTTCAGATTGTTATCAATTTTTACTTTAAATTCCTACTAAAAACAATTGCCTAATTTTAGGTTGCTTTTTAAGTAATTGTGTATTTCTATTCTCTCTAAAAAATTAATCAGTTTATATTATATTTTATATTTTAGTTCAGACTCTAGTTCAGTTCATATCAGATGCTTAGCTTTGGGTTACTTAACAAACTCTCTTTAAAATTGTTCTAATTGGTCATACATTTTTACTTTAAATTCTTCATAATAACTATTGCCTACTTTTAGGTAGCATTTCAAGTAATTATGTATTTTCCGCCTCTAAAATATTAATCAATTTAATGACAACTTCCTTCATACACACAGTGTCACTCTCTTTAAGCCTGCAGCAATTGTCCCCATACACAGCTTATGAACATTTAATGTTAAATTACTTAAATTTCTCCCTCATGAGTATGCAGGCACACTTTTCACAAATAGTTAAACAAAAACATGACCCCTTTTAGTTGACCTCAATTATATGGAAAACAAAATAAGTGTATTTACTACGTAAACGTATGCTCTCACACATATAGCATCATAAAACATTATTTACTCCCTCTCTATGTTATTAACTAACAGGTATACAAAACCTACCAAAAAAAACTGAATAGAACACCAGGTGAAATAATAATCTTTTAGGAAAAAAGTAGAAAAAATATACAATGAAAACAAAAATACCAGATGACACTGTTGCATGTGATGGCAGTTAGTGGGGGGGAGACTGAAGTGTGTTGGTTGGTTGGCTGGTTGTGAATAATAGGAAAATAAAGTAAAATGGAGAGAAAACAAACAAAAAAAAACACCAGAACTCGATAAAAATTTGTGTCAACCATAAGTAATAAGATGGCTTTAAGGTATTGAATTACACTTGGTAATAAAGTGAAAGGAATCTGCTAAATTTTTCGTTATACTTTCTCAATTTATTTCACCCCCCAAAGTTACAACTTTTCGTTTTGTTTTTTTTTTTTGTTGTCTGTTTTTCTTGGATAGACATTAATTTTAGTTGGAATTTATGTTTGTTGCAAAACAATAAAGTTGTCATTCGTTATTATCTGAAGCTTAGTTTGTTTTTTCTTACTTCTGGCTGTTTTTTTTTTTTGGCTATGTGCTAAAAATACTTGGTTCAGGCTGGGCTAAATTTGGTAGCTATTATCATCATGCCAGAAATACATGAAATGTAATCTGTTTTTATACACTCTTTGTTTTTTTTTCATTTTGTTTGGTTCATATATAAACATATAGTATATAAAAATGACCATTATAAGGGTAGAAAATTAAAATGGGAAAAAAATTGTTGTTGAAAATATATATATTGTAATAATATAATAACGTCTTTAACTATTTGTTTTCCTTATCGTAATGGTTAAATCAACACTTAGAAAAGCAGAATTTTAATGGGATTTACTTTTTGTGTTTCCTTTTTAGCAGGCTTTTTATATTTGTTTGTAAGAGAAACAAATTTTTTTATGAAAATGGTAGGAAAGTTTTTATGAATAAAAATAAAGAAAGAACTAGATTTTGAACAAATAGAAATTATTAAAAAAATCAAATTTAAAATTAGCCTTAAATTATGCTTTAAAAATGAAATACATAATTTGAAACCTAAAAGTATGCTATTGATAGTAATGTTTATGAAAGAACTAGATTTTGATTATAAAAAATACAACGTTTAAATTAGCCTAAATGTATACTTTAAAAATTAAATTTTCATTGATAACCTAAAAGTATGCTATTGATAGTACTGTTTATAAAAAAACTAGAGTTTATACATATAAAAATTTAAAAAAAAATCAAATTTCAAATTAGCTGAAAAGTATGCTTTAAAAACTTGATATTTAAGACCTAAAAGTAATACTAATGAAAGAACTAGATTTTGAATAAATAGAAATAATAAAAAACTCAATTTTTAAATTAGCCTAAAATTATGCTTTAAAAAATAAATTTTCAGTTAACAAGTAAAAGTAATATTTCATCATAAAAGTATGCTTTAAAAACTAATTTTGCCAAACCAAGTTACTTGCTTTAGTACCAAATATTTTAACTTAAAAGAATGATTTAAATGCTAAAATAATTAATAAATTTACAAACAAAAATTATGAAATAAAAAAAATTATTCATCATACATTTCAAGCGAAAACTTTAATTATATTAAAATAAAGCCTGTTTGACAAAAATGCATGATACTCTAAATAAATCCTTCGTTATTCGTAAATATATGTTTTAAAACTATAATATTGATATCATGCTACTAAATGAAACTCTGTTATCAGTATACCCCTAAAACTATACCAAACATTTCCAAGAATCTTTTATTATTTACAAATATTACAAAGTCTAATAATACTCAACAGTTTAACTCATAAATTTATTTTATCTCATTATAAATTATTTGATAGGAAATACTAATTTACTTCTCCTTCCTTTCCTTTAAACTAAAATTCCTTTATAATAATCACAAGTGTAGTATTTCGCAACTACAAGTCTTTTCATAGATTTAATTTATAATGAACTTTTGACTGTTGACGTAAAGCAAATATAAAATACACAAGCCGCTCAAAAATATGCTAAATAACTTTGTGTAATATAAATTGCTTGCCTCAAAATATATACCTATTTTGATATTGAATTTTTGTTTTGATAATTTGAAGTTTTAATTTAATATGCTAAACATTTGAATGCTTGAGCAATGAACTAATAATTGCTTTTTCCAAGAATTTCATAATTAAAAGTTTTTTGGTTTGCGAAGCATAGGTACGCCCAAAAATATGCTTTACAGCTATCATTATTAACTTTAGGCTGTGAGTAGTAGTAAAGTTAAAGTGTATAATGTTTTAAAATTATTTGTTAGAAAGTTGAATTTTATGAAATGTGAAACACTTAATGCTTTTTCATTACAAAGAATTCTCTTGAAATGAAAAATGGAAAGTTTTAGATAACTGAGGCATTTATAATTGGGTTTTATTAAGAGAAATAAAATAAATTGTAATCTAATTTATAATTTCATATTTATTTTAAAAAATAATCGACTTCAAACGATTTATTTAATTCAGCCTTAAAATATGTTACTGCTGCATTTGTGCATCCTAAAGTATACTCTAAACTGAAAATTAGCTTACAAATTTACTCTTTAATCAGACCTGTATCCGTTCGAAGCTGTTGATTTATTTTCTGCTTGTGGAAATCATCTTTTCGATTTCCCCATAAGACTTAGGTTTATGTCAGACATATCAGATATATCGGGTATAGTTTCGAGAATTTTGCCATAGGAAATCAAAGACGGAATTATAAAAATTATTATCTTTTCACTAAAACAAACAACTTGTTACTAAAATAATGTTTAACTATTTTCATTACTTCTTCATTTCATGTTGCCATGCAAAATATTATACTTTTAAATTAAAATAAATTCTCCTTTTTTAATCGCCACTTAATTATTCTCAAATATTTTACCTTTTTAACCAATTAAACATTGTATACATTATGTAGCTTTTAAAACCCCGTTAACACTGCTTTAGATTCGTGCCTTAGAACCATACATTAACTCTCATACAAGTCAAGTCATATTTTATGCATACAATTCAGCTTACTTTTTGTTTGTTTTGTGTTTTTTTTTTTAATTCACAAGAATATTATTATCTTCAAGTCTAAAAGTATGCAATAATCATTTAACTGTGTAGAAGTTATATATATACTGCTGATTTTTTTTAAATTAAAGCATACTTTTTTGGAGGGGCTTATCGTTATTATTGTTTGTTTAGCATATTTGCGTGCTGTTAACTACATTTACATTGTTGCATTGTATTTAAAAAAAAGGAATGTCTGCTTTTTCGTTTGCTATTTAGAAAAAAAAAACAAAAATCAAAATGTAGACAAAATTTTAGTAGACTTGGGTTATTATTATTATTTTTTCTTTCCATTAGAGTTAATAATATTTGCATAGTTTCAGGTGGGGTCGAGGTTTTTGCGTGAAATTTTAAAAAGAATGTTGCCAAAGTTATTTCTTTTTTTGTTGTAGCTAAACAAATCAAATTAACTATGAGTCAAGTCAATGTGAATGTTAAAGGAATTTTTTAAATATTTAAATGTTAGTTTAAAAACCGCATTTAGAGGTGAATTTTTGGAGTATAATTTAAGGGATTTTGAAGGTAGGCAATGAAAATTGCTTATTATAGGAAAACCCTGGTAAGAACAAAATTTAAGCATTATTTTATATTGACATATTTTTGTTATTCTAATTAAATTTTTTTAGTTTTGTTGGTTTTGTTACACACATTTCAATTAAGAATTTTAAGTAACACTTTTTGCTGAAAATAGTTAAGAATTTTAAGCATTTAATTACTTTGAGTTTTCTTTTTCTGTATTTCCTTTAAGTACTTTTGATTATATCTAATTATATCCTTCAACTTCGTGAGAAGGGTATATATAAGTTTGTCATTCCGTTTGTAATTTCTACAATTTTCATTTCCGACCCTATAAAGTATATATATTCTGGATCCTTATAGATAGCGGAGTCGATTAAGCCATGTCCGTCTGTCTGTCTGTCCGTCTGTCTAACTGTCTGTCTGTCTGTTGAAATCAATTTTCTGAAGACCCCTTATATCTTCGGGATCCAAATCTTCAATAATTCTGTCAGACATGCTTTCGAGAATTTTGCTATTTAAAATCAGCGAAATCGGTCCACAAATGGCTGAGATATGAGGAAAAAACCAGGACAACCTCGATTTTTTACCTATTTTTGACCTATATCTGGATTACTAAGTCATTAATATAGACAATATGGATATCTAATGATAGATATTTCAAAAACCTTTGCAACGACGTATATAAGACCATAGTAAGTTGGACCTACAATGGATCAAAATCGGAAAAAATATTTTTTAACCCGAATTTTTTTTTTCAACAAAAAAAAATTTTAAAATTTAAAAAAAAAAATTTTAAATTTTAAAATTTAAAAAAAAACAATTTGAAAATTTTTTTTCCAAAAAAATTAAAAAAAACTGAAAAAAAAAATTTTGTTCACTTAAAAATATTAAAATTTTTTATTTTGAAGTATAATTTGGTGAAGGGTATATAAGATTCGGCACAGCCGAATATAGCTCTTTTACTTGTTTTTCGTTAAATTTGTTTGTTTCATTAAAATAGTTGTTAATTATTTTCTCCTTTTAATAATGGTTGGTTTTGATTTCCTTGAAGTCGAAATTTAACACTTCAATATCTATTCATTAAACCTAAATATAATACGCCAAAAAACGAAAAGACATTAATATTGCGAATATTTTATGTCTGTAGTTCAACATGTCAGTAATTAAACCAGAAGCGTGTGTTATTTGAAACTCCCTAAAGTATGCTGTGTTTTTTTGGCACACATATGTGTAAATACAAAGGCAAGCCTGTAAACAGGCTTCTAAAGCAATAATTATATTATTTAAAAATCTGTTTAAATAAACAAACTATTTTTTAGAAAATATTAAAACTATTGGAATTCTCACCCATTCTTAATGTGATTCGGAGCTGTTAAATAAAAAATGTCTTAGAAATTGTTTAATTTAAAAAGTTAAAATTTTCTGAAGCAATTTTAAAACTTGAATTTGTAATTTTTGAAAATTTTGTTAAACAAATTTCAAAAGCATAAGTGCCCATATTCCAGGCTTTATTATGGACATTTAAATAATTTTACGGATTTGATAATTTCAAACAAGTTTTTACTTAAACCAAATTTGTTTACTCTTTAATTTTGTATATTAAGAAAGCTTTTTTAAAGATGTTTTTCCATTACTTTAACATGTTCTTTAGATCAATGAATTCTTGCTACAAGATTCTTTGCTGCTGATTTTGTGTTACACCTAAATGTATGCTATGCACAACAATACAACTTGCCTTTACAAAACCTAAAACATTACAGGCTTTTATCTTCTGGCTACTTTTTATTTCTCATTTACCTTTACAATTTAATTTTGATTAATGATGTCCAGTATAAAAATTACACATCATTTATATGCCTCGTTAAGTTTTTCTGTTTCAGCTACACTGTCCCTCACTTCAATATTGTCTACAAGTCAAAGAATATCTTTAGCCAAGATTCAAAGCATACTTTCAGGTAAGCAAAGGCCGACAGCATCAAACAACAACAAAAAAAATACGAAGAATTGTATTAAAAAGTTAAAATATCATTATATCAAATCATGTTAATGCTAAATTACGTTTGTGTTGGAGACTGTGCGTAACTTTGTTACTTAATTTGATTGATTGTGGGGTCAAGGTTTGACAGATGCTATACAAGAGTGTCTGCATAAAAAAAAAATAATATATAGGTATATGAAAGTAAGTAATGCATTATGTAAAAAGCTTTATGGTGTTTATTAGTAAATCGAATAAGGTTTTTTGTAGAGTTTGTATATATTCAGGTGTAAATTCTAAAGAAAAGAAAAAACTAAAATCAAAATTTAATTTACTAGATTATGGCTCCTAAAAGTAGGCTATTTGTTATGTGAATGAAAATTTCATAAAGAAAATTATGACCAACAGTGTGAATTATTCTAAAGGGACAGCAAGCATGTAAAAAGGAAACTTAATAAAGTTTGAAAAGAAAACTATATTTATAACCTATTTTTTTACAGAAATTTAAGATGAAGGGAAGTAAAAGGAAAGTATATTTTAAAAGAAATTTAAGATGTAAAACTGAAAACATAAAATGTAGTTTAAAGTAACCAAACCCTAAACAATGTTAATAAATCAATCTTGTTAAGTGCTGTATGTTTTTTCATAAACTCTGAGGTAGATTGACAATAAGAAAAAACAAAAATTTTAAATGACTATAATTTATAACAAATGTTTTTCAACCTAAAAGTGGTCACTAGAAACATTTTATAGATTCATTAAAAAAAAATAAACAAACAAACACACAAAATGTCTGCAACATTATTTGTAAATTATTTAAAGTCTACTTAAAGGTTGCTCAAAAAGATGGCCTGGTCCGACGTTTCATCAACAACAAATCCATCATTTTAAGTACTTTTATGTAGTCTCTAACATTATTTATACTTAAAAGTTAAAACCTTATTTAACAACAACAAAATGCATGCAATTCATTTTTAGAATTTTGAAATGAAAAAGAAATGACTAACTGTATAATATTCCACAACTAAATATTTTCTTTCTATCTATTAAAAACTCTACAACAAAAAAAAAAACAATTAAAAATATTTCTGACAAGTAGAAAATAGAGAAAAAGTCCTTTTACACAATAAATTTTCTGCTTTTGATATAAATTTTCTTGTTCATTGTAAGCAGGCAAGGCAGCCTCATGGTATGCCATATTTTATATGACTTAAATGAAATTGTCTGTCATATTCGAAACAAAAGAAATACCAAAGAAAAACTGTTTGTATGGGGGCATAAAAACAACAAAACACATTTGAAAAAGACAGCTAAATGTAAGTACTTAAACTTAAACATAAATATGACATTTTTTTTTTGAAGAAGAAAAAAAGTATGGAAAAAATTACACAAGTTTTTTGAAAAGTTTAAATTGCATAAAATTTATAAGTAAAAAAAAGAGCAGAAGTTTTAGAAATAGTCAAATAACTAAATTTTTAATAAATGAGGGTTTTGCTAGAAGAAAAACTAAGAAATAAGGCAAATTATATAAAATGTATTGCCTAATTTTAGGGGTATTCCTATAATTTCCCCAAAAAAATGGCATTAACAAGCTATTACCATTTAGCATGCTCTATAATGACTATTACATACCGCTTGCATTACTTTGTAACAGTTTTATCATGACCGGCCTTTTATTTCATTGAAACAGAACTGAAATAGAACTGGGTTTTTCTGTTGTTCAGCATTTGAAATAAACAAAAGTAATGAAAAAGTACACAACATTCATTACAAAATAAAACTTTATAAAGAGTAGTGACAACTGCTTATTAATTTTTTTGTAGCTACTAGTTTTATATAAATATATACTAAAAGTTAAGTGCTTTTACCACAACTACATACTTAAACCAAGCAGTGGAATTTGATTTTTCAATTTAAACAAGAAAATACTTAATAATTATAGGTTCGGTTCGATAAGTGAAAGCCTAATTTCACAAATTAGTTTTAGTTTTTTATAAACAAGCCTTAATTAGTTTAAGAAAATCAATAAACCTTGAAGGTCTGGAATATTAAAGGGAAATAAACCATAGGTTTTGGAAATGAAAGGATTTGGAAAGGTTTTAAACAGAAATTAATGAAAATAAGCTAAAAGTAAACAAAAATAACATTTATATATAAAGCAAACTTCATTATTTTTTTTACTGAACTCCCAAAAATATGCAATACAATACTATTATATAAAAAATATTTTAAATACTCCCAAAACTATGCAACACAACTTTTATATGAAATTGTATATGGATTTTTTTTTAGTTTGCAAAAGTATGCAGTAGATATTTTTGGTTTACTTTATAATTTTTAATATTCTATCTGTAAAATAAACTTCATTTCATGTTACGCTAAGTTTTCCTTTAAGAATGCTTTAAATTATTTCAATATTCATAATTAACAATTTTCCTCATAACAAAAATTTTACCTTTAATATAATTTATTTAATTATGTATTTACGGCATGGCATGCATTAAACAAAACCAACACGTTTTCATAATAACGTTTTCTTTAATAAATTAAAATAATCTAACATACTTTTAGGTGGTTAACCAAATTCATGGCCACTCTGTGGTAATAATTTCACAAAGAAGTTTGGTAGTTATGGTTTAAGGTCTCGTTAGTGTCTAAGGTATTGACAAATTTTATAGAAATTAATTATTTTTATGTGATTAATTTAATTGTATGTCATATTGCCCCAATGTATACTATAATTTTATTATATGCCTATAATCGTATGTATTTAATTAGTTGCTGGAGAATTGAGTTGAGAAGCGTGCCATAAATAATGAAATATTTTGTGACATAACTAGGGCAATAAAATTCTATTGATTAAATATATATACACAAAATTTATTGCCTAGTTAAAGGCTGCCGATAATAGTGGTCACTTTTAAAATTAATTTGATTTAATGGAATACATGTTAAAGATCATTAAATTCTTATAATATAAACATAGTTACAATAATTATCTGTTGCCTTAATTTTTTTTTTATAAATTATATTACTTTGATGCTACTAAATTGTCACAAACTTTTACTTTTATTTAATTTCTTTCTCAGTCTCTCTTTTACACCTGCTGTTTTTATTTACACAAAATTTATTAATAACACTTAAACAATTTAAGTATGACACCTTATTTTGTCCTTGGCTGTTGCTACAACTTAGCTCTATGCCAAAGCCATAAAATATTTCACAAAATATTCCTGTTTATCATCGTGCCTGTGCGATATGCGAAGAAGTGAGAAAAAATCTTAAGACTTTTGACACTTGTGCATAGGAAAACATGTCAATTGCATTAAATTTTGAGCGCGTTCTCACGTACGTGCATCCATACACATACTGAAGCTCATGCCAAGCATGTTTTTAGCAAGGTATATATTGCATAAACACAGGAGCTATAAAATCAACATTAAACAGTAATCAAAAATTGTAATGCATAAAGGATTTTGTTGCGCATACATATAGACATATACAGAGCGGATAAAACGTGGGTAAACATTAAATGCAGTGTTAACGAGATTACAAAATATTTGAATAATTTCATCAAAATGATACCATACCCAGAGATAGATAGGAAATATTGTTTTTCTGGGTTAATGTTTGCTAATGTAAGCCAAAAAGTAGGCTACATATTATGCATGACATACAAATGTGAATAATTTGTGGCGAATGTAATGTGAAATGTAAATATTTTTAAATGTTGGCATAATTTTAAAGAAAAATTAAATACTAGGCCTAAAAATAGGCAACAATTTTTAATAGTAATACATTTCAAATATTACAAAAAGTATATTTTTCCTAAAGATGGGCACATTTTAAAGAAAAATTAAATACAAAGCCCAAAAGTAGGCAACAGTTTTTTAATACGTAGTAGTACTTTTAAAATATATTGCAATCTATAATTATCCTAGAGATGTGCTCATATTTTTACCCTTCACCTTCGTGTGAAGGTAATTTCCACAATATAATTTTCCGACCTTATAAAGTATATATATTCTGGATCCTTATAGATAGTGGAGTCGATTAAGCCTGTCTGTCTGTTGAAATAAACTTTCCGAAGGCCCCAAATAACTTACATACACGATTCATACATCAATATCTCCGAAATTCTTCCGGCTTGGTTGCTATTTATAATCGAGAAAATCGGTCCACAAATGGCTGAGATATAAGGAAAAAAACAGGACAACCTCGATTTTTGATCTATATCTGGATTACTAAATCATTAATATAGACAATATGGATATCTAATGATAGATATTTCAAAGACCTTTGCAACGACGTATATAAGACCATAGTAAGTTGGACCTACAATGGGTCTAAATCGGAAAAAATATTTTTTAACCCGAATTTTTTTCACCAAATATTAAAAAAAATTAAAAAAAAAATTTTTTTTTTAAAATTTAAAAAAAATAATTTTTTAAAATTTAAATTTAAAAAACAATTTCGAAAAAACAACTGGATATCACCAAATATTAAAAAAAATTAAAAAAAAAAAATTTTTTTTAAAAATTAAAAAAAATAATTTTTTAAAATTTAAATTTGAAAAACAATTTCGAAAAAACAACTGGATATTTACAAGACCATAGTAAGTTGGACCTACAATGTGTCAAAATCGGAAAAATATTTTTTAATCCGAATTTTTTTTTTCACTAAATATTAGAAAAAAAAATAAATGAATTTTTTTTTTAAATTAAAAAAAATAATTTTTTAGAATTTAAAAAAAATAATTTTTTAAATTTGAAAAACAACTGGAAAAAAATTAAATTCTGTTTACCTAAAAATATTTAAACGTATAATTTGGTGAAGGAAAAAATAGTTTTTAACCCGAATTTTTTTTTTTCGAAAAACCCAAAAAATTTTTAAAAATTAAAAATAAAAATTTCTTAAAATTTAAAAAAACAATTCGAAAATTTTTTTTTCTAAAAAATTAAAAATTAACTTTGGAAAAAAAATTCATTTTGTTTACTTAAAAATATTTAAAATTTTTATTTTGAAGTATAATTTGGTGAAGGATATATAAGATTCGGCACAGCCGAATATAGCTCTCTAACTTGTTATTATTTAACATTCTACATCCTAAAAGTATGCAATATATTTTTATTTTATAGATATTTATGCATTCTACTATATAAAACTTACATACAACAATTTTGTTTAACTACCGTAATTCAAACAACTTTTTAAACATTTTTAATGGTTTTAATATGCAACCCTATTTACTTATACCAATAATATTTTCTTTTACTTTCCTCCCCCTCAAAAGTATGCTCTATTGTTTACGGTTTAATTTACTAAATTGCGTTTCATTAATATACTAATTGACTTTTTGTTTTTCTCTCAGCATTTTTTTCCCTTTATTATTAAAATTTCCTTATCTTTTACCATTAATAAATATCATCACCTAACCCTCTTAAGTAAGAATCAATCCTCATTCCACTTCTTTGCCATACAACTGATTAATTTAAATGACCATATTGGTGTTGAGCAAATAAATACACAAAAAAAACCTAAGTGGAACTTTTTGATTTCGTCGATTATTAATCATTAGTCATTAATTTAAGCATTTTTTTTCATTTCGTTTCGTTATTTCTGTTTATATTACACCATATTTTACTTGAGTATTTTTTTCAAATTCATGCCAAGTGTTTTGATTAATATCTCATTGGTAGTTGTCTGTGTTGAAAATAGGATAATATGAATGAAATGTAACGTATGCCAACTAATTTGTATGATAAGGCTGTAGGGGTTTGTTTTTCTTTTCTTTTTTCTTTTTCATGCTAAATTTTATACAAGTAATGACTTGTCGAAAATTTATAAATGTTTAGAAAAACTTGTTTACTTATTTGGAATTTAGTAGGAATTCAATCACATATAGGCATTAAAATTAATTATTTATGGATCACTACAAGGTATTTATAGTTTTTCAAATAGGAAAATAAATGAGAAATATATTGCCTACATTTAGGTTAAAGTTCACATTCATAAAGTTTTAGTAATATCATTTATTATTGATTCATCAATCTCCGTCTTGTCATTCTATATAAAGATTACTAAATAAAATAGTCAGTTTTTATTAGTTCATTTCCATTATAGCCTAATTTTTTTCATAACATAAAAACTTTTAAAGTCTACTTTTAGGCACTTTTTTCCAATAAATGCTAAATTACTTCCTGTATTTTTTCTCAACATTCTTGCTCTAATCTTAATTAAAAATCTATTGATTTAATATTTTCACAATCATACCAAAATATAACAAACAATTGCTCTATGATATTTACTTAAAAATTCAATTACATTTTCTGTCTTTTTGTATTTTTTTTTTTTGCTGCACCACAAAACAAAGACAAATACTTAATAGACTATATGGTACCATATAAAACTGTCTGTAATGTTATTTAAACACATTTATCTTCTTCATTTAACGTCAAAATCCCGAAGAGTAGGCAACAAAATGAAGAAAAAAAAACTGACAGGAAAACGCCCGCAATGCAAATAATCTCTGGCTCTAGTTTAATTTTTATTTTTTTTCTGATTTTTTTTATATTTTTTTTTTGTAATTTTTTGCTGAGTCTATTAAAAAATATTATCAATTCTACTGGTTTTTAAGGGGAAGCCTAGACATGGAGACATCATTAAATATTTTTTGAATGTTCTTTTTATTTCTTGTCGTTTCTATCATGCCATCATTATATTATTTTGTTTGTAAGCAAATTGAAATTTCACACATTTAATCTTGGAGATTAAACACAAAAAAAAAAACATTTAAATTATTTTAAGTTAAAATAGCACGACAACAACAAGATGAGATGAGAAGAAAATAAAAGGAGGCAACTTAATGTGAAATGCAAATGGTTTAGCCAAGTTTGTATGAATTTTATTTGCCATTTCGTTTTCAGTTATTTTCCATACAAAGCTTTAATGTGAAAGAAATAACAACCATGATAAACTTTTGTTTTTTTTTATTATTATTTCTTGCTCTCTTATTTTTGTGTTGTTTGTCTCAGCTGTCAGTATGTCGACATGTCATTTTGTGGCCTACTTTTAGGAGGAGGTTTATAAATATCAAAAAATAAGAGAGAAAAAAAGATTAACTGCAATCTAGAAAAGAAATGCTAAAAAAAAACCTTGCCTATTTTATGGCATATGAACTTAAAACTGAAATTTTATCTTTTAAAAGTATGGGACAAGGTAAACCATATATCATACCTACCTACATGATAGTTTTTATAAAGCAAAGATTTAAATTAAACCAGCCAGATTCATAGGGAAATAAAATATTTATAAAAATAAACCAATTTTAAAAAAGGCTTCTTTAAATAGTTCAAAATATGTATGTAAAAAAGAACAAAAGACAAAAATATCTTACAATCCCCACAAAAAAACTTAAATCCATTTGTTATATAATTTCATAACCAAACAAAGAAACTGGAAAAATATTTTAAAATCCTCGGCTACAAAAAAGGTCAAACCACAAAAGAAAGTCTTAGTTAAATCCCTTTACCCCTGCCGTGCAAAACTAATAGACCAAAGTAAAACAAAAATTAAATGGTCAAAAACTCACAAAACTCCACTTGCCAAAAACCAAACAGAGAGTAAAAAAGGAAAAACAAGAAAATCCCTTTAGTTTTGTATAAATAATTTATGAGTGTATTTTCCAGGGATTCATATAAATAAAATACTGTTTTGCTGTATTGTTGTAGCTGGTAAATGGTTAAGCCTAAAAGTATGCAATTTATGTCACAAGAAATTAGACAAATATTTTTCCAGCTAAACGTTATTTTAAAGGAATTCCTTAACAGGGAACGCCAGCAAAACATTTTTTTTATTATGGCAACAAAAAAGCAGCTCTCCAGCTATTTAGTAAGCTTATTAGGGAGTTAGGCATTTAAATAGCAAAGTCAAAAAGATAAAATGAAATATTTTGTAAGTATTTCAGATATTTCATAATAATAATTGACCTTGTATTACTTATAAGGAAACAAATAAATATTTCATGTTGGTTTTTCTTTTAGTAAGCATTAAATATTTTGTAGCAAAAAGTATGCCATGAATTTTTGATGTATTTTCAGTTTTTTTCAGTTCCATTATAATGATGAGAAAATATTTGGAAATTAAACAAAGTGAGCATGACATTTTTCTTTAGAAATTCAGGGTTGATATTAATGGAGGTTAAATTAGGGTTTTATGCAGAATTTTTCAAAGAAATATAAATAATTCGTTGGAGAGAAAGGAAAGGGAAACTAAATTTATTAAAATTTTTAGGTAATATTTTTTGGGAAAAAGTAATTTTTATTAGAATAAATTAACTAGAAATGAACTGAAACTGAACTAAAACCAAAACAAGAGCCTGAATTAGAATTTGAACTGGAACTGGAACCTTAACCAGAACCAAAACAATACTAGAACCGAACAGAATTAGAGCCTAAAACCAGAACTATAATTGAAACTAGAATCTGAACTAGAATCTCAACTAGAATCTAAACCAGTATCTGAACTCAAATCTGAAGTAGAATCCGAACGAGAATCTAGAATAGAATATAAACTAAGCTAGAATCTGAACTGGAATCTAAACCAGAATCTGCACTAGAATTCGAACTGCTGGGATCTTAACTAGAATCTACTGCATTTTGGGCTTTAATAAAAATTTAAAATTTACACTTTTAAACCATTCACAAATAAATAATTTTAATTGTTTTTAATTCCAATATATTAAACTCAACCAAGCAAATATACCACACATCATTTCTGGTTACCTTTTGCTCTCCATTATTTTACATAACAAAACAAAACAAAAACAAGTAAGAGTGCTATATTCGGCTGTGCCGAATCTTATATACCCTTCACCAAATTATACATCAAAATTTTAAATATTTTTAGTTAAACAAAATTTAATTTTTTTTAGTTGTTTTTTTCATTTTTTGAAAAAAAAATTTTTCGATTGTTATTTTAAATTTTTTTTTTTTAAATTTAAAATTTTTTTTTTTAAATTTTAAAAAAACTTTTTTTTTTGTTTTTTCCAAAAAAAAAAAATTCGGGTTAAAATTTTTTTTTTTCAATTTTTTTTTAATTTTTTGGAAAAAAAATTTTCAAATTGTTTTTTTAAATTTAATTTTTTTTTTTTTAAATTTTAAAAAATTTTTTTTGTTGAAAAAAAAAATCGGGATAAAAAATATTTTTTTTGATTTTGATCCATTGTAGGTCCAACTTAATATGGTCTTATATACGTCGTTGCAAATGTCTTTGAAATATCTATCATTAGATATCCATATTGTCTATATTAATGTCTTAGTAATCCAGATATAGGTCAAAAATCGAGGTTGTCTTTGTTTTTTCCTCATATCTCAGCCATTTGTGGATCGATTTTGCTGATTTTAAATAGCAAAATTCTCGAAAGCATGTCTGACAGAATTATTGAAGATTTGGATCCCGAAGATATCTGGGGTCTTCAGAAAATTGATTTCAACAGACAGACAGACGGACATGGCTTAATCGACTCCGCTATCTATAAGGATCCTGAATATATATACTTTATAGGGTCGGAAATGAAAAATGTAGAAACTACAAACGGAATGACAAACTTATATATACCCTTCTCACGAAGGTGAAGGGTATAAAAAAAAACCTAAACCAAATAAAATATTTTTAATATCTTTAGTTTTTATTTGATTGTTGGCACTTTCTCTCTGTTCTCCATTTTAACCATGTTCTCCATTTTAACCACAACCACAAATATTATTACCATAGTTAAAATTATACAATTTAAAGCATTTAATATCTGCATAAATACAAAAGAAATCTGGCAAAAATTACCAAAGTTACCTGTGTGTAATCATGTATATATATAGGTATGAGTGTTTAGGTACATATATGATGGTGGTCATCACTTTGGAAATAGAAAAATTATTCTAGCGTTAAATTGGAAACTTAGACATTTAAACCACATGCACATAACTACAGAGAAAGGGAAACTCTTCTTTAGATTCAGGTTTATACATATTTATGTATGTTTTTGGATGGTTTGTATGCATGTTTTAACTTAATAATGAAATAATAAACTTTACATATTTACAAGAATTTTGTTGGTTTTTTTGATGTTTAACATGTTGTTTGGGTATTTTTGAGATGATGTAAATGGGGGATTTCATGTCAAGTGAACCAACTTTTGAAATCGATGTCTTCCGATCGGGATGAAATTTGCACCAAGGTTAGCTCTATTGGATAGTAACTCAGACACAATTTTTCAACAACATCGGTCGAGAACTCTCTGAGTTATAGGGGGTAAAATTTTGACAATTTGGTCAAACAGGGGTTTTTTCTTATCCATGTAACTTATTACCTATTGTTCTTAGCAAAATGTGTTCCAAATAGTATAGATAGCTATTTCTTCGATCTTTCGAAAAAAAATATTTAAAAAAAAAAATAAAAAATTTTTAATATTTTTTTTCCGAAATCAAAAACTTTTTTGACTTTTTTTTAAAATACGCTATTTTTTTTTATTTTTTTTTTTTTCTTAAAATAAAGTTTAGATATTTTCCTTGAACACCTACTTGGTCGCTTAGTGGGATGCGAGTGGGATATCTATCAAAATAAATATTTTGTAACTCAAAACATAAAATTTTTGACTTTTTTTGCAAAATCAAAAACTTTGTTGACTTTTTTTTTTCAAAATGGACCCTTTTTTAATCTTTTTTTTTAGGTCAAACAAAAGCTTAGATATTATCCTTGAAGACCCTTTTGGTCGCTTAGTGGGATGCGAGTGGGATATCTATCAAAATAAATATTTTTTAACTCAAGACTTACAATTTTTGACTTTTTTTTTTGCAAATACGATTTTTTTTCCAAATGGGCCCTTTTTTTAAAATTTTTTTTGTAGTCAAAAGAAAGCTTAGGTCCATTCCTTTAAGATATTTTTAGTCCCTTAGTGGGATGCGAGTAGGATATCTATCAAAATAAATATTTTGTAACGCAAGACATACAATTTTTTAATTTTTTTTTGCAAAATCAAAATTTTTTTCCAATATGGGCCCTTTTTTAATTTTTTTTTTTGCTCAAAAGAAAGCCTAGGTCCATTCCTTTAAGATATTTTTAGTCCCTTAGTGGGATGCGAGTGGGATATCTATCAAAATAAATGTTTTAACACAAAAATTGTATGTCTTGAGTTACAAAACATTTATTTTGATATATATCCCACTCGCATCCCACTAAGCGATCAAAACCATCTTAAAGGAATAGGCCTAAGCTTTCTTTATAGCAAAAAAAAAAATTACAAAAAGGGCCCATTTTAAAAAAAAGTCAAAAAAGTTTTTGATTTTGCCAAAAAATCAAAAATTGTATATCTTGAGTTACAAAATATTTATTTTGATAGATATCCCACTCGTATCCCACTAAGGGACCTAAAATATCTTAAAGGAATGGACCTAAGCTTTCTTTTGACTAAAAAAAAATTTTTAAAAAAGGGCCCATTTTGAAAAAAAATTCGAATTTGCAAAAAAAAAGTCAATAATTGAATGTCTTGAGTTACAACATTTTTATTTTAATAGATATCCTACTCACATCTTCCTAAGTGACAAAATAGGTCTTAAAGGAAAAGACCTAAGCTTTCTTTTGAGCAAAAAAAATTTTTAAAAAAAAGTCCCATATTGGAAAAAAATTTCGATTTTGCAAAAAAAAATTAAAAAATTGTATGTCTTGCGTTACAAAATATTTATTTTGATAGATATCCCACTCGCATCCCACTAAGGGACTAAAAATATCTTAAAGGAATGGACCTAGGCTTTCTTTTGAGCAAAAAAAAAAAATTAAAAAAGGGCCCATATTGGAAAAAAATTTTGATTTTGCAAAAAAAAATTAAAAAATTGTATGTCTTGCGTTACAAAATATTTATTTTGATAGATATCCTACTCGCATCCCACTAAGGGACTAAAAATATCTTAAAGGAATGGACCTAAGCTTTCTTTTGACTACAAAAAAAATTTTAAAAAAAGGGCCCATTTGGAAAAAAAATCGTATTTGCAAAAAAAAAAGTCAAAAATTGTAAGTCTTGAGTTAAAAAATATTTATTTTGATAGATATCCCACTCGCATCCCACTAAGCGACCAAAAGGGTCTTCAAGGATAATATCTAAGCTTTTGTTTGACCTAAAAAAAAAGATTAAAAAAGGGTCCATTTTGAAAAAAAAAAGTCAACAAAGTTTTTGATTTTGCAAAAAAAGTCAAAAATTTGATGTTTTGAGTTACAAAATATTTATTTTGATAGATATCCCACTCGCATCCCACTAAGCGACCAAGTAGGTGTTCAAGGAAAATATCTAAACTTTATTTTAAGAAAAAAAAAAAAATAAAAAAAAATAGCGTATTTTAAAAAAAAGTCAAAAAAGTTTTTGATTTCGGAAAAAAAATATTAAAAATTTTTTATTTTTTTTTTTAAATATTTTTTTTCGAAAGATCGAAGAAATAGCTATCTATACTATTTGGAACACATTTTGCTAAGAACAATAGGTAATAAGTTACATGGATAAGAAAAAACCCCTGTTTGACCAAATTGTCAAAATTTTACCCCCTATAACTCAGAGAGTTCTCGACCGATGTTGTTGAAAAATTGTGTCTGAGTTACTATCCAATAGAGCTAACCTTGGTGCAAATTTCATCCCGATCGGAAGACATCGATTTCAAAAGTTGGTTCACTTGACATGAAATCCCCCAAATATATGTTGGTGTGCTTTTAGGGGCCATATGAAATGTAGCATAACAAATGAAAACAGATATTGTGTGGATGGGTTTGTTGTTGTAATATGATGTGATGAGATGTTGTTTTTTACTTTTTGTTTGAGATAATATAGTCAGTCCATTTTTATTTCAAGACTATTTAAATAAACAACAAATGGACGTAGCAAGCTAGGAAAAAAACCAAATAAAAATTTGTTCTATTGAATTAGATGTGCATGTGTATTTGTTTTGCATATATGCAAATGGTTTATGCATATTTTTTAGTATAATTTATTCGTTTTTATTGTATGTTTGTTGGTTTTATGGCAATTTTTGTGATTTATAAGGGATCATAATTTGTTTCCCTAAAAGTATGCTTTACGAGTATTAGATAAATAAGGATACCTAATTATTAACATTCACCATCACTACGGAGAATGACTATAACCAATTTAAAGATTTTTACGCACAATTTTTAAATTAATACATATTCTAAATTTCACTTAAACTTTATTACGTTTTTTGTCGGTTTTGTTTTCATTATAAAAATGTAATTTTCTTAAAATTAATTGCATGAAATCATGTTACAAACATTTAGCTATTTAAATTATATGTGACAACATGTTTGCACACAGTCAACAATAACATTTAGTCATGCACAAACTTGCTCTCTCACATACACACACTCAAATAAAAGCAAAAATTAACACACTATTTTGCTCTAGCTCTTGCTCACTCTCTTTAAGCCACCACACACACGTCTGCATAAACAAACATCTAAAAGCTATTTGAATTTTAATTGCAACAATTTTTATGTTGCATACTTTTTGGCGTAAGCTTAGATTTATTTTATTTGTTTCTATGTATGTGTGTGTGTTGCTGTTGTTTTATTTGTACATGTGCAATATAAAAACACTTGATTGTTGTTTTTGTTTGTCTTTTATCCCAGGCCTCTCTCTCTGTCTCTCCTTAAACTTGCGTGGCCCTGCTAAAGGTTCTTAGAATTGTTAACAACACAGCAAGGCAATAAATGTTTATTTTGTTGTTTTATTTGTTCAAGTATTTGTTGTTGTTTTGTTTTTTATACATCTACATTTATATGACAATTTTATTAAAGTGTAGAAAATTGTTGGTTTGGTTTTTGTGTGTACATTTCTGTTTCATTCTATTACCCGCCTTGGAGTTTTTATGTGCAATTTTTGTTCGGTTTGTTTTATTTGTGTGTGAAAACACACACACTTTCACACACATTGAAATATGTTTGAGTGTGTGCGCCTAAGTTTTTTTTGGGTTTTTGGCTGAATTTTCTAGCGTATGTTAGATTGCGGTTATTGTGGTTTTAATTAAAGATTTACAAATATAATTCTAACAACAAACAGTAACATTTTTGTTAGTCTTTGTGTTTATTTTTTTTTTAGAATTTGTATGTAGAAATTTATTTGTCTGCTGTGTGTTTAGAGATTTTAATTTTATATTCAGTGTGTTGTTTTTTTTTATTTGGCGAGCTCTGCGGGGTTTTGTTATATTATTTTGTTTAGCTGCTTTATGATGTTATTTTTATTTTATTTTTTGGTAAAATACTCATATAAAAGTTAGTTAATCATATTTTGTTGGTTTTTGGCTTAATAAAATAAAGTTGTGTTACAAAATTAAGTTAATTAAAGGAATATTTGGTTAGGAAAATGAAGGTCTTTTAACATTTACAACTGTTGTAAAATATGAATGTTATAAAAATGTCTTATTTTATACAAATTATATAAAAACTTTTCAGATGCACACTTTGGATTTGAATTTTTAGTGGTAGCCAATATCTTCTAAGTCTAATTCATAAACAATTTTAGTTTTTTTTAAAGAATAATTCTTTTAACTCTTTCCGGTTTAGTGGTCACTTTTCTAACCACCTTTTCTAGAGTCTTTAAAACATTTCTTAGTGACATCTATTGGTATTTTTTTGAACGAATAATTCTTTTAACTCTTTCCGGTTTAGTGGTCACTTTTCTAACCACCTTTTATAAAGTCTTTAAAACATTTCTTAGTGACATCTGTTGGCATTTAAGTTTCTTGGCAAAACTTTGCCGTCAAGTTGCTCTGGTTAGATTAATATATCAATTTGAAAATGTTGTAAACGTAAGTAATAGAGTAGTAAGATTACCAACAACTGTGACCGAAATAGGTTTTATATAATGTGGTTCTCTACATAATATTACACAGTGCAACACGAAAAAAAAAAAACATATACGGACAACACTATGTAATAAAAGACCAAAAAAAAATAGCCCCCAAAGATGTCATTTTTTCGGTGTCATTTTTGAAAAAAAAGTGATAATTTTCTCAGTATCTTAGGCAAAGTTGTAGCCCTTGTCATAAAGAACAAAAATTGTGAACATATAAGATCAAAAACACTTCATCTTCAAAATCAAAATCTCAAAAAACTTTAAAAAATTTGATTTTTTTTGACCTTTTTCACCTGTTCAGGTCCATAGGTAGCAAATCGTTCAAAATTCAAGGAAACAATCAACTACAAAATTGTACCTAGGATCTCAATAAACAACTTTCTAGAACATATGAACTTCCTAGGAATGATTCTTAACACCATTTAGGTAGGTCACTATAAGATAGTAATTAAAAACTAAAGGAATTAAGTGTTTTGGGCCATAAACTATTAAATTATTGTAAACTAGAGCATACTTTTAGGCAGCTTAAAAAAATTATTTTAAATTTTTTAAAGTTTTTGGCGATTTTTAGTAATAACTAACCGCAACTAGTCTTTACTACGAAGTCTTTAAAGCTTTATTTAATGTCATTGGTTTGAGCTCAAATTTCAATTACTTAAGCTTTATCATGTGCCTTTTAATACACCTAATTTATTTCAATACAAATTAAACTTTGACCTCATAGTAGTACGAGGTATATATTGTATATATTTAACTATAAACTATTTTTTGAACAGAGGACATAATTTCCTTTCTCATGATATACAATTAATATATCACAGGCACACTCAGAGCTTAGAATACTCTTAGGATGTTGATGAGTAGCTTATTTTTAGAGAAAACATTTTGTGAGTATAGAATGTACAAATATTTAGTCATTATTGACTTAAATTATTCCTACTTTAAGACAAGGCCTTTGAAAGTACTAATATTTATTAAGCATACAAACAAACTGTAAATAGAACTCTTTAAAAATCAAGTTTTTGACTATCTGCAAGACTTTTCTTAGGCAAACACATTGCAAACATTTTTGTGTTTCTTAAAGCTGCACAAAAAAAAACCCTGAACAAAATTCCTTAACTGTCCATTGTAGATATTTAATTTCCGTTTAACATATTTCCCCCCGAAAACTAAAATGAAACCCGATAAGAAATAACACAAAAGCGTTACTAATAAGTAACCAAATGGTTACCTTCATTTCAATTCCACTTCA